>NC_056684.1:74623229-75248229 GCF_018350215.1 Panthera leo | reverse complement strand
GAGAGGATTCTGACTGCAATCAGGCTCACTGCATTTTCATCTAACAACTACAAAGCTCTTCTGTGTGATTTTGGCAGGTTTAGAGCACCACTATGTGGTCTGTTAGTGAGTATGTGAATACATGTATATATTTTTCAAACATATATATGTATATGTGTGTGTGTATATATACGTATATATACACATATATGACAAAACAAAAAAGCATTGTGGTATTTCTCTTAGAAAAACAAGATCATTTGTTTGCAAGAGTTTGAAATGCAAGCAACCTTTAAAAACAGTAAATGAGAACTTTGCATTTAATTGTGCAAAAACAAAAATAATTTGGTAGCTAATTTTAACAAATGGAAAAACACCCAGACCATTTTTTCCAAAGGATTCTATCTTAATGCATTTTGCTATTGTGTTTCATCTGCATGTGGTACATTACATTTAATGGAAATCACACAGTCCAATTATCTCTCCTAGGGGAAGAAGAGAAAGGAAAGAAGAGGTAGGGGAATCTATTGTAAGCACAGGGAGATGCCTTTGGCAACTTAATAGGAGAAGGAAAAACAGCCCGTGCTTTTCAGACATCCATATAAATCCCGCACGCTGGTATCTCTCCGGTTAGAAACCCCAGAAGGGGCATAGCTTAGCCTTACCAGGAGTGGAACCAAGAACCTACTTGCTCCTGGTGTGGGTGCTGAAGACACTGCAGTTTTGTTGTTAGAAAAACTGCTAAACATGGCTCCTTCTCTAGCAGATGCATTAACCAGGGGACACAGTTAAGCCTGTTCTCTCTTGGCACTCAATCCAGGAAGCCAACTGTCGAGCTGATTTCTGCTGAAAGATGCTTCCAGTTGCCTAAAAGCATAATTCAGCCTCTAGAAGTTTTCATCTTAAAATGAATGGCAAATGATGTTACAGTGGATTCGTTTCAAACTAGGAAAATATTCTGGACTCTTCATATAAAACTCAATGATCGAAGCTGCACTGGCCCATCCTGTAGACACCAGCCACATGTGGCTATTTAAATTTTAATTAAAATTAAATTAAACTAGCTCTTTAGTTGCACTAGTCACGTTTCAAGGGCTCAATAGCCACTTGTGGCTGCTGTTTGGACAGCACAGGTAGAGAACATTTCCAGCACGGCAAAGAGTCCTGTTGGACGGTACTGGTCTGCTAATACCTGAGCTCCTGCCTGCATTTCATTATCTGTTAAACCGGACACTGGGTGACAGCCTGCATTCCAGCACTTGTCTCTTAAATGCTTTTTCCCTTTCCCCTACTCTTCATCCCCGCCTCCCCACCCCCTTATATGGGATCTATGGAATTCTGGTTATTTCTACCTACTGATTCTAAATCTGGGAGCAGTCCCATGTTCCAGGATAGGGGATAGAGACAGATATCTTCAGTGCTTATGACAGATGGCAGGAAGTCATAAAGGTAGAGATAACTTTCAGAAAAAAAGGACAAAGATTGCAATAGTGAGCTAAAACATCCCATCTCTACCCATCAGGCATCTCATTCCCTTTTAGCCATAAGAATTCTGTGCAGAGGCATGAATCTGCAAGACAATTGTACATGCTGTGCTGAGGATAGAGGTTTCCTGTGCCTACATAAATCTTAGTTTAAAGCGCATCTCTGAGATAAACATTATCTTTTCAGAGGGACCCACCTGATTTTAAATTGCAAATCTCCCCTGACCTCTTCCTTTGACACATGTTGTCCATTTCTCCTCATGTTAAAATGCATGGTCCAGGAGATACAGATTTTGTCCTTGTGGTCCTCTGATCTAGCCAGGCTTGGAGAAAAGTGGTAAAGAAACTGTGGCAAGCTCTTACTAAATATTTATTGAATGAGTAAATACATTGCTCGGCTGTCTGCCCAAGGATAATAACGCCTCCCTAGTTACTTACTCCAGGCGAGAGTGGCTTCTAAGTTACCCCAAGTTCCCAAAGGAACACAGCTATTAACCTTGACTCTCTGATCCCTGTGTCACACTACGTACTGAGAGAATCTTATACATCTCCTGCTCTCCTCCAATTTATCTCTATTCTTTTTGATCCTACTTGTACTTTGAAACTCCGTTTCTTTCTTCTTGAACTTTTGCAGTAGATCCCAAGAGGTTTCCCAATACCCAATCTGCTACCCCACCAATGGTGCCTTCATAATGATGCAAGAGTTATCAAATCTCAATGAAAGCGTTCTGCAGGTCTTGTCTGTGGCAGGAATGCAAAGGCCTCCTTGATCTCTACCACCAAATACCCCTTGAGTCCTACAAGCTTCTTAATAATCGGTGCTAAATTAATTAGGACCCTCTTGGTTGCAAAGGACTGGTTACTTTTGGCTCGCAGTCCAAAGGGACTTGATTGGCACAGGGTATCTAAGGATGGGCTGAACAATCCAGTCGTGTGAGGTTCAGAAGTGCAGCCCAGCCTCAGAACCAACTGAAGCCATGGATTTAGAAATTTCTGAGACTGCCTCTCATCTTTGCCTCTCTCTGAGCATCGGGGTTAATTTCTGTCACTGCAGAAGGCCTCTCCCCACATGGTGGAAACCCTACCACCACTAACTCCCAAAGATTCTATCATATACCTTCATCCCCAGAAGAGAGAGAACACAGGCTCTTTGAGATTTAAATCCCCCAGGGCAGACTCATTGCCTTGGCCTGGGACAGGTGCTTCCAGGAGGGCAAGGCAAGCTGTACTAACATGGAAGCTCCCTTATTAAAGACAAGGTTGGGGAAAAGGAGGGATTGTCAGAGACGGGTGTTATAAACTCTCACAGGTATCCAATACAGGAACCAGACTTTCTCAGTTTTTAAAACCTTTGTAGCACAGTGTCTCATTATCTTTAGATGCTCAATAAGCATTTGTTTACTTGTGACAAAAATACAACATTTTGACAGCTGAAGTAAATAGAAAACTCAAAGAACTTTAACAAATCCATATCATTATTTGACTAGTGCAGTATTTTAGTTGAGCCTCTTACTACCAAGAGGCAAGGCATGAAAATTATTCTGTTTCTAGAACCCAACTAACAGCTGCTTCATTGTCCCAAAATAAAAATAAGAAGCTACCTTGGAAACAATAAATAATTGTTGTTCGAAACCTGAATCCTGGCTCTACTGTTTTTAGTGGAGTGACTTGGGCAAATTACCTAACCTTTCTATACTTCAGTTACGGTGTCTATAACATGGGCGTTAAAATAGTACCTATTAAATGGATAACATGTATAAGACTCTGGGAATAGTTCAAGGGGTATAGCAAGGCAGTGTTTCTCAAATGAGTGTGACTTTGCCCCCCCCCCACCGTGATATATTTGGCAATGTCAAAGAGATCTTTTGTTGTCACAACCAGATAGGGCGGGAGGCTACTGGCATCTAATGGGTAGGGACCAGGGATGCTGCTAAATATTCTACCATGCACATGACATGCCCCCCCACAATAAAGGATTATCCATCCCAAAATGTCAGTAGAGCCAAGGCTGAGAAACCCTGTATTAGGGAATCATTCATTGTTAGTTATTACTATTATTAGAAATAACAATCAAAGCAGCAAACTCTTATACAATATTTACAATGTACCAAGTATTAATCACTTCACATATATTAACCAAATTTAATCTATACCAAAACAACAACAACAACCATGTGGTAGGTACTATTTATATCTCTATCCTATCAACAAAAGGGTATAATGACAAGGATTCCATCTGTGTTTCTCCTGGATGGAATCAGAACTCATATTTCAGTAAATCTCTGTGAAAAATTGTTCTCATTGGGAGATATGTTTTATTATAAGAAGACTATAGATTTGGAACATTCTTCTCTTCTGCCTCTACCTACTCACACACTTTT
Organism: Panthera leo; assembly: GCF_018350215.1. Taxonomy (NCBI): domain Eukaryota; kingdom Metazoa; phylum Chordata; class Mammalia; order Carnivora; family Felidae; genus Panthera; species Panthera leo. Next base: position 75,244,385 of record NC_056684.1, on the reverse strand, counting down.
TTCTTTTAATGTTTATTTTCAAGAGAGAGACAGACAGAGCATGCACAGGGGAGAGGCAGAGAGAGACAGGGAGACACAGAATCCAAAGCAGACTCCAGGCTCTGAGCTGTCAGCACAGAGCCCGACGTGGGGCTCGAACCCATGAACCGCGAGATCATGACCTGAGCCGAAGTGGGAGGCTCAACCAACTGAGCCACCCAAGTGCCCCATCACACACTCTAATTCACATTTTAAGAATGTTGGAATTCTCATATTTGTTTGTTTTTAATCAGATATTCAAATACAGTAGTTTCCCTTCCTCCTCATTGCCCAGCCCCTCCCCTCACTATTAGAGGTTGCTTTGCAAAGATTAGAGCAAAAAACTAATATGAAAAGATAGGAGATTTGGGTATTTATTCTAAAGCTTAAGTTGGCTTTCCTGCACTTTGATGTATAAGCCTCTTTCTGAATTTTCTCCAAATACAATGAGTGATACTATGAAGGTAACTTCCAAGGCAAAGGTCTGCAAGATGGCGACAGAATGTTGAACATCCTCTGTCCCTGGGGGACATTAGGGATAAAAACCTTCTTTCTTGGATTAATGCAGTTGTTTGAAAACTGATTAATTATTGAGCCATTAGCTTATTTTTTAAAGATCTCATTTTACTCAGAAACAGTGCTCTACAGGCTTTATATTTTTAAGTATTTGTGTGTGTGTGTGTGTGTGTGTGTGTGTGTGTGTGTGTGTGTTAAAGCTGACAGAAACTGAATTATATGTAATCAAATGGTTGTTCTTAAAACCTAGTACAGTGGAAAATTGAGGCATTCAGCCAAATCCTTACTCTTCAATACAAAAATACCTCCTACTTCTCAGGTAATACAGGTAACCTTAAGAAAACTAAAAGGTGTCCATTTATCACCAAGATTTCAAAGGCCGTACCTTTTCTGTATTTACTGACCTTTATTCACTCTCAATGACCTAGAGTTTCCATGATGAAATGTAACACTTACAAAAGCATCTGAACATAGCTCATCAAAATAGCAAGGGATTCAAACTTTAATCAAATCAAACTAAGTGTATCAACAGGTGTAGCTTGCTTAGATTTAAGAAAAGAAACTCAGGGCTTCTTGAGAGAACATCCTGGAAGTGCCCATAGCTAGTAGATTTGATGAAACATATGTTTGATTTACCTATTTTATAGTATCTCTTCTAATCCAATACACTACAACTGGAAGTCAGAAGTCACAAAATATAAAACAAAACAAAATCAAGGGTCCTTCCTCCTTATAGTAAAGGAGTAAGCAAAGAGGCACTCTTTCCCCCACTGGGGACCCTGCATCCTCAAGATGGCGTCTGGCTTCACAGCTGCAACTTTCCTTACCATAGCACTTCCTTCCCAGACCCTTCAGGTATCCTTTCTGTCAAGTCCACTATGAACTCTCTCTCTCATATGGAGCTTCAGTAAGAAAAGTAAACACGTGATGTGACGTTAAGATCTTATAATGTGCTCTGACAAACACACACTGCTTTATGTATAAAGGACTGATGTCATTTGTAAATGAGGGTCACATATAAAAGACCCTCAAGGGTGTCATCTACTGGACTAGCCTTTGTGTTGAGTTTGGTGGATGGTTGAAGATAATGAGGATATTGGACATGTCTAGGGGTGAGCTGAACTGTCGGAGAAATAAACGTATCTTTTCTTTGAACCAACTACTCCTGAAAATGAGTTTGTTGTACAGAATGTTTTCTAATAAGGTTTTTCACAGTTTAGTTAATAAATACAGAAGGATTTTGAAATATTTACATCAGCAATAAATCTTTCAGGTGTGTCTGAACACAGACTCCATGAAAGATAAATATTGTACTTTTAGAGATGCCCCTAAAAGTTCCAGTTCTACTCTAAGAAGTGGGCCTTTTTGATGGAATACTTAGAAGTGCTCTAAGCATTAATAGGTTGTTTTCTCTATCTTATTCTTGAGTCAAGATTAAGATTGGTCCAGGGGCGCCTGGATGGCTCAGTCGGTTAAGTGTCCGGCTTCAGCTTAGGTGATGATCTCACAGTCCAGGGGTTTGAGCCCCACATCAGGCTTTGTGCTGACAGCTCAGAGCCTGTAGCCTGCTTCAGATTCTCTCTCTCTCTCTCTCTCTCTCTCTCTCTCTCTCTCTCTCCCTCTCTCCCTGCCCCTCCCCCACTCATGCTCTGTCTCTCTCCATCTCTCAAAAATGAATCATTAAAAAAATTTTCTTTGAAAGATTAAGATTGGTCTTTTTAATTACCAACCTACAGGACGAATATTTGATTAGGGAAACACCGAAGTATTCAAAGGTGGGAAGACTAGTCCTGCCCACACTAGGTCATGGGGTGACAAAGCTGGGCTGTTCCTCCTCAGTCCCCTTCCTTTTGCAGTGGTTCAAGCTCATGAAGGCAGAAGCTTAGGGCAAGAGCTCAGGTCTCCACTGCTAGAACGGTGCTCCCGCTACGACACTGCGTTGTTAGTTTTCACTTGACCCCCTGGAACATATCCACCCAGAACAGCCAAGCAAGTACACACAGGTCCTTCTTCTCAGAGTCTAAAACAAGATGAGACGGTGACAGTCAGACAGCAGGCCTGAAGGTAATCAAGGCACTACTTTCGTCCCTTTTCCTTGTGTTTTCCCTAACATCTGTCTTGGTATGACCATTAGCAAAGTTTGCTGCTATCAAATCTCCATTCTTCACCTCACAAGTTGAAGAGGATTAAAACGATGGGTGCAGTAGGAAACTTGGATGAAATAAGGCAGATTTAAGAGCCTATAGAGAAAATTTTAGGCCGACTGGACTTTGGGGAGTATTTGCAAAACTGAACTAGACATTGGCCTGGTTGTCATGGAAACCAGCAGGGCTGAGAGGCAGGGATGAGCACACGCTAGCAAGGAAGGTTCTCCCTGAAGTTCTGAGGGATCATATGAACTCCCAACCCACCTTTGGGCTTGAAATCAGCCCATACTGCTCCACGGTAAAGCTACAACATGGCGCTAAAAGCATTTCTACAGTTAAAAATGTTCTGTAGCTTTCTTTGTTGTGTTAGTTAGAAAAAAAAATCTATATATTGTGTTCTGGGCTCCTCCTATCTCTTATCTACTACAGAACAGGAGCAAAGGAGAGAAAGATGGGGCATGAGCAAAGAAGTCATTTGGCAACGTCCTATCGATTTCTACTTCCTGCTTCATCAAATTACAGCAAAAAAAAAAAAAATGTTTTTCACAGACGGTGCTCATGGGGTGTCAATTGTCAAAATGTATTTGCGGAAAAATTCCTTTCACAAAAGACCTCATTTTGCCAAGGAAGTAATTTTTGGCATGTGAGTACAGCTCGTTACTTTTTATCTTTTAAATCCTAAGAATTCAGGTTATGGGATTTTTTTTTTTGTTCTTGTTCTTTGTCTTAATTTAAGATGATTTCTGTGAGTGTGTGCCCGTGTGCATACACACACACTTATATATGTATTACAGGTGCCTATGGGCATGTATGTCTATAGACACGAATTCTTTTTTTATTATCTCACGTTTTCATTTTAATGCTGTTTATTGTTTTGCAGTTGGTATATATTATTTCCTCTGCTTTGGAAATTTTTATGTAAATTATGCTTAAAGGCATTTAATATTTTGTCTTTACTGATAAGGGAATAGTTAACGTGTGTTACCACTGATCAGGTTCACATATAATGCTATTTCTAGTATCCTTTCCCAGTACACTGAAAACAGTTAAATTACTTTTATATAATTATATGAACCTCAGTATAGTATATTTAAGAGTTTGCAATCCTAAAGAAAGGGCTGCAGAAAGTAGGAGGGATGGGTAGAGCTCCAGGATGGTACATTACTTATTTGGGCCAATGCAGTGGGGGGGGGGGGGGGGGGGGGGGGTGGTGGTTGATGAATGCGGGAACAGAGAGGTTCTGAGGGTCAGGTGGAACATGGGACTTGTCCAGATTGCTTTGCTCTCTGTCTTCCCCCTTCCCTTCCAGCTGATGGGGCCTATGTCCCTCTACATGCAGGCTCAGGCCTGCCCACAATTTAGGTAAGTTGAGGCTCTGGGCAAATCGGGGACCAGAAGCCCACAATTCCAAAAGTGGCTGGCTTTGGTCAATTTCTTTGTTGTTGGACTTACACATCGTTTACTCTTCCCTTGCTTGAATCATGACAACCATTGGCTGTACTCTTTACCTAGGCTCACAGCCTTCTGTCACCTAGTTGTCCAAAGCTGATTTATCATCTCTGTTGACAGATTCCCTCTGGATCCCTGGTAACCTACTGACCACTCTACCTCTTCAGTTGATGAACAGTCTGAACTCAGTCCGTGGTTTGCCCCAATTTTCCACCTTCTTTTCCAGGTACTAGCTCATTACTTCACAGAACTCCTTCGTTGTGCCTTCCTGTACTGCAGAGACATAAAAGCTGAAACCTGAACTTCCTAGCCTCCCATGCAACCAGGGTTCTGGATATGAATTAGATTCTACATATTAGATGCACTGGAATGAGATCTGAAAGACAGAAGCAAGTCCTTTGAGGCAACGAAGCAACGGAAATGTCAAGCTTTTGTACACCACTTTTCCAGTGTCTATTCTCCAGCTTTCTAGGTGTTAGGAGGCATTTGCAGGGGAGGCAGTAGCCACATTCCATCGCTGGCTTATTGAGGGGCCATTCACCGACAGCCACAGTGGCAGTAGGGGAAGCTGCTCGAGAAGAAAAGCTAGTAAAAACACGACAAAAGGGGCCAGCCAGATGCCCGAGGCTGGATACTCCCCTTGCATACTTTTGGCTTCTGTAATCTTGTTTGCCTCCTGTGTTCACCAACTTCCCAGATAGCACCACTGTTAAGGGCCCCCTCCCTTTTTTTTTTTTTTTTTGTCTCTCAACCCCCTACCCTCTCAGCCATAAAAGGAGGCCAATGGCAAGGTTTGGGGCTCAGCCTTTGGAGGTGATTCCGCTGGGCTGGCACTGGTGTGCAATAAACAGTCTTTTCTGATTCCCCAAGTGTGTGTGGCTTGTCTCTCTTGTGCACCAAGTATTTGCTGTAACAGCTCCATCCCTGGACTGCGATCTCACTGATGCCTTTTAAGCTCAGCTGATCTAGTGGAGGCCTCAGAACCAATACAAGTGTACTGGCAGTCATCCCTGGATATCAAGGTTAGAATCCCTTCTCCCAGGCCTCCCAATGGTTTGGAAATTCTAATTCCTTGTATTAAATCACCTATGCCCTAAAATACCTAGAGTGGTTTCTGCTTTCCAAATGCAACTCTGATTGATAGATCAACCATGGGTGGGATTCTGTGAGAAGTGAGGGAAGCCAAGAGATGACAAAGCCAAAGAATTTAGCAGATGAGAAGTGGATCCCAGAAGGGACAGAAAAATCAGGAGGGAGCAAAAGTTCCACTGGTCAAATCAGGCAAAGCCCAGATTCTGAGCCCTCAGAGCCACAAATACAGGGGATGAGCCCTGATCTCAGAGAAACAGCTCTTTTCTTTGGCCCTTTCTTTTTGTCTTTATAGTCAGATTTAAACCATGCTGACCCCATAAGTATTATTAATAAAACAGGTGAACAAATTATTCCCGGGCCTCTCTGAGTGGATTGAGCCAGATGGATCTGCCTGGGTTTATTTATTCTACCTGTGTTAGGGTTCTCCAGAGAAACAGAACCAGTAGGATATATTAAAGACATATAGGAAGAAGTTTTTCAAGCACATTAAAGGTTATTAGCATTCCACTGTTGTCAGGCTACATAAACGGAATATGTGTCCTTTCAAATACACTTTGAAAAATTAAGAATTAAAAGAGAGAGAGAAAGAGAGAGAGGTGGTTGTTGTGTTTTGTTTCTTTTGTGAGGGAGTGACTTGCACAATTATGGAAGCTGAGAGACCCCCATGATCTGCCGTCTGTGAACTAGAGGTCCAGGAATGCTAGCGGTGAAGTTCCATTCCAAACCCAAAGGCATGAGAACCAGCGGATCCAATGGTGTAAGTCTTGGTATGAGTTTGAAGCAGGACAGGAAGGGTCAATGTTGTAAGCGCTGGTCCAAGTCTAAAGGCCCAAGAACCAGGAGGACCAATGCCTGAGGGTGCCTGAGGAATGGTGTCTGGACTTTAGCCAAGAGAATGTGGATTTACCTTTCTTCTGTCTTTTTGTTTTATTCACACCCCCATGGATTAGATGATGTCTACCCCTACTGGTAAAAAGGATTTTCTTTACTCAATCTACCAATTCAAATGCAAATCTCTTCTAGAAACACCCTCACAGACACACTCAGAAGCAACTTTTTACCAGCTATCTGGGCTTTTCCTTAGCCCGATCAACCGGACACATAAAATTAACCATCACACCCCCTGTGCATACATGCTCCTGAAATATATTTTTGAGATGAAGTTAGTTAAACATTATGATGCTACAGACAGGAGTTAAGTTGGAAAAAGCAAGAGTCACATGACTTCCTCACCAGCACGAAAGGGGATTTCAAGAACAGTAGCTATTTCTTCGAATCAAACTCTTGCCTGACTCCCTCAGCATCTGTCCGAGCTCCTACCCCCTGCCTTTGAGGCCTTTTAAAGTCTCCTACCCCCTGCCTTTGAGCCCCGGAAAGTGAAGAGGAATTCCAAATACTAACGAATACCATGAATTGTCAACTGCTTTAAGTACATTGTGTTATTTAATCTATAACAACCTATAAGCTACATCTGTTAGGTACTGTATTCTAGTACCTGTTATGAGATAGATGCTATGATACCATAAGGTAAAATACTATTACTATCACCCTCTTAAAGACTGCAACCAAGAGATGTTAAGAAACATGCCCCAGATCACATGGCTACTAAGAGGCACAGTCTGGATTTGAACCCAAGCCATTGCAAGCCAAAGACTCTGCCTTACCTTCTTGGGACTTGCCTCCCCACAGGCTCTCTTATGCCCTGACTATATGGAGTAACTCGCAGTGGTCATGGATTTTTTTTTTAATTTCTTATTTCCACTACACTCCCTGAGATAAGCACAAAATAAGTTTGCAAGCAAAATGTGTACCGTGATGCTCCTGACATTTCCTGGAATGGGGCAGTGGCATAAGGATTTCCAAAGACCCTCACTATAGCTGCTCTCCAAGGGCAAGTGCTGTTCTTCGGGGTCCCTGAGTGTCAGAGTTGGCCATGGGTCCTCCTTGCTGTTATTCGACAATGCCTCTATATTAGCGTTTGAGGGGAGAAAGCTATTCTGCCAGGGAAGAGCCGGCCCAGATGGAGTTTAAGGAAGACAATGGAACACAAAATAACTCTTAATTGTGTGTGGGAGAGCACATTTGAAGGTAATAGGGAAAATCACAGAATAATGAGAAAAAGTTGTAGATATAATGAAATGTCCCCATTGCTGCTATTTATGTGTATCCCCTGTATGTGTATTAGGCTTGTTTTGCTGTATTCTGTTATTTTCCTGCTGAGGCCACCCTTTCCTCTCCCACGTCAGCAGAGACCTTTTCTCAGAGGGCAAGTCAGTTCTAATTTTCTATTATCTGGCAAGAGGCAGTTTCTCAGTCAGAAAAACGAAACCGGGAAGGAGAGTCTTAGGGAGAAGGGAAAAGAAAATCCTGTCACATGCTGGTCTCATTCCCTTGGGGCTAGGCCCAGACTCCTAGGTGCCTGTCCTAGGATGATGGCCCACTCACAGAGTGAGAATGGGTTGAATCCTAAAAGCCCAGGAACTAAGCTATCTCTTAGAAACCCGATTATTTGGATTTATGTTCCTTTTTGTGTTTATCTCTCTTTGGCCATGTCCTGACATATAGTAGCAGTTTGTAGTAAAAATATCTAACATTTACTGAGCACTTACTATGTGCCTAGGACTACATTATGTTTTCCTGGAATTACCTGATTCAGTGCTCCTGAAAGTCCCAGGACATAAGTATTATATGCACGCCAATTCTACGGATGAAAAAAACGAGACTCAGACGGATAAAGTCACCAGCCCAGGGTCACAACAGTAAAAAAAAATGGCAGACAGTGACTTGAACCTAAGTCTTTCTGATGCCAAAACCACTCTTAACCACTTGCCTTATTGCACAAGAGAAAACAATCCCTTCCCTACTGGCCTTGCCTCAGCTCTGTAATGAAATAATAAGGAATCAGGTATCCACATTGGCCAGAATGTTACACAGCTGGAAATATATGGAAGGTCTACGTGTAGGTGACAGGCATAAGTAATGTGAAATCCTCAAGAGCCAGGTGAATTCAGGAGACAAGAATTAAAGCCTCAAAGATCTTTGCCATTTCCCTCTCTTACCAACCATCGAGAGCCTAGGTGTTATTAATAGCAAGATGTGATTTTCCTCATATAAAGCATGGTGGCCAAGGTTTACAGCCTGGGGTAGAGAAGAGACTTCCAAAGAAAAGCTATATTTCATCTGGGATTAGCAGCACCCCTGGACTTTGTAATCCCATTTGGTTCTTTTTATTTGCTGGTATGAAATAAATGAGGCCATACGCAAGTCTTCTTCCTTGATTGGGGAAAAAAATAGCACGTATATATCAGAGAGCTTTAAGGCAATGGGGAACTTGAATGAACTATAGATATTATTCACAATACACAGTTATTATGTTACACAGGAAGAAACCAGGCTGCTGAATGGGTTATATTTTCTAAAAGTCAGCCATAAAGAAAGGTCAAGCAAGCACAGGATCATGTTCAAGTGGCCTTTCACACTAACCATCCAGGAGTTTTACCAGGGACCCAAGGTGATTCATCAATTTATTTATTCACTCTACAAGTGAATGCATTCCCTGAGCCAGGCATTGTGCTAGACAAGTGGTGTAGAACAGTGAAAGTATCTGGCCTCACATTACCCAGACGTTGTTTGCAACTCTCCAACTCAAACACGCTATTGCCTTCCATTATGAGCTGGGAAAATACCTACGCATGGTGCCAACCGAATCAAACCAGCAGATCAGAAGGGCCAAGTATCATTACAAAAGCCAGACCAGTTGCTCACCCAAATGGAGCCCCAACTGCCCATAGGAGCAGAGTTTGGAGGTTCTTTTACTCATCTACCTCTAACTTTGAAACGAACTTCATTTGCCCACTTTTAGCCACAAGCAGCAAGAAGGGGAGAAAATGACCATGAATGGTCTTTCAATTGAGAATCAGCAGCATTAGCAGAAGTTTTTCAAAGTCTGGACGCCCTGGCTGATAAACAGCAGGCACACACACATCCCATGCCAAGCACACAACCCTCACTGACACTGGACCTCCATCCAGACTTGGTTCCAGACCTTCAGTTCTCTCTCATATATATGTTTTTGATTGATTTGCTTTTTGCCATTATCTTTCCAGGTCTGTGTTTAGAAGCCTTTCCTTTTTTCAGTGTTAACTTTGTACTCTTCTGTTAGCTTCCTTTCAATTAGCTTATTTGAAGAGTTCTTTGAAGATGAAATGTCCTATGTTAAATGTGAAACATTAACCCTACTTGCTCTGTAAACAAACAATGTGAAGGTCATGAAAAGCTAGCATATTAAACCAGAAGCAAACGGAAAAAAGGCAATTTCCGAAAGAAGATAAAATTTAGTAACAACAATACTAATAATACCTGATGGTTTAGAATCTCCTCTTTATTTGCCCTCTTGGAAATATTGACTCATTTATCATTAGAAAGTCCCATAAAGCTAAGTTTCTAAGAAGAAATAGCTACCGTCTGTTTCTGGTACCAAAAAGCAAGAGAATATAAGTGCCTGCCCCAAACTCTCAGAACAGAAGGGACAAAAGAGAAGCTAGCCCTTTTGAAATGATTTGCATATTTCTGGATTGCCTTCCCTAAAGATGCAGCCTTACAATAAGGCAAATGAATGGCTAAATAGCGATTGGCTAGCAGGCAGAGAAGCAGACGTGGAGCTTAGTTTGAAAGCCGTGAGTGCCTCTCTCTGCTCTTTTCTCTGCTCATTCTAATCAGTGGAGGTTTAGAAGTATTTCGGAGGCAATTTCCAGATCATCTCATTTGCAATCCAGAAAGCAGCCTCCATGCGGCATGCACCTGTCTTAACTATGAGATTTCAAGAACAGGAGTAGCAGGCAACAATTCATAAGACCTTTTCTGGACCTCTACTAAATCTACTTTTCTAATGAGGAACTCAGAGATACCTCCTGAATGTAGGTGGTGAGCCTGAGCAGGGCTGCATAATCCATTTAAGGGGCTGCTTAAGAGACCGACAACTCAAAGAGATTGGCACCAAGGAGCTGTTTTCATCTCTGTGGTTCTGGGCATAAGTGTTAAACTCACTTAAATATTAAGATATATGGAAGAGGATAATGAAAGTACTCTTCAACCCATGAATTTACACTTTAGACCAGAAAGAGGTCTAAAAAGCTTTCAAAAGAGATGACTAGCTTGAAATATCCTGGAGGAATATTTTAGCCCATCACTTTTTAAAATTTTACTTCCAGTAAAATTTAACACACAAGGTGATATGGGTTTCAGGTGTACAATATAGTGATTCAACAATTCCATACATCAGCCGGTGCTAGTGACCCATTTCACCCATCCCCATTAGGTGGGGCCCCTCTTGTAACCATCAATTTGTTCTCTATAGTTAAGGGTCAGTTTCCTGGTTGATCTCTCTTTCTCTCTCTCTCTCTTTCTTTCCATTGCTCAAGCCCATCACTATTTTTGCCTTGGGGCATTTCCCCTGTTAGCCCAAGCAATGTTTAGAGGGCATGAAGTGGCATAGGGAGAGAGATTCTGAACTCATTCTGTCTCCAATCCTCTAAAAATATCTTTATTCACACACACACACACACACACACACACACACACACACTCCTCTTAAAGTAAGTGTATTAAGCACTTTGTTCAGATTAGAAAGGTCAAATATTTTGAAGTCCTCAAATTTGTTCCATATCAGGAAAATTGACATATTTTCATCATGAATTCTAATTGGCTAACTAAAACAAAAAAATTACCTATTATCTGGTTTGCTCTCAGTACCTGTAAATAGAAGATGTGCTAGGATTGTTTTTCTTTGATTTGAACTTGAACCAGAATCACCTGGAGGGTTTAAAATGCAGATTTCTGGGCTCCACTCCTAGAATTTCTGATCCAGTGGGTATTAGGTGGGGCCCTAAAATTTGCATTTCTAACAAGTTCCCAGGTAAGGCTGTCACTCGCTGCTCAAGGACCACATTTTGAGAACCACTGGACTAGAAGACCTTTAAGTTATATTTCAACTTTAAGTATCTGGTTTTTATGGTTACCATTTGAAGGGGGAAGCTTCAGTTCAATGTTGAAACTCTTAAGAACCTTCACATTTACAGTGACGCCATTTATGACAAAAGCAACACTATGCTGCAGTGGGATGAAGAGTGGACTTCTCCAAAACTGGTGCTGGGTCAATTGAATAACCAAAAAGGAGAAAAAATATACATATCTGGATCCATACCTCACACCACACACACACACACACACACACACACACACACACACACACACCAATTCTGAATGTAGTGTACATCTAAATGTGAAAAGTAAATTAAAAAACCTTTTAGAGGAAAATATATGATTAAAATGTTTGTGATCTTAGGGTAGACAAAGATTTTTTAATAAGGCATTTAAAAATTAACCACAAATAAAATTAAATTAAATTAAATTAAATTAAAATAAAATAAAATATGGACACCTGGGTAGCTTAGTTGGTTAAGCATGTGACTTCAGCTCAGGTCATGATCTCATGGTTCTCGAGTTCAAATCCTGCATCAAGCTCTGTGCTGACAGCTCAGAGCCTGGAGCCTGTTTCAGATTCTGTCTCCTTCTCTCTCTGCCCCTCCTCCACTGGCTCTCTCTCTCTCTCTCAAAAATAAACACTAAAAAAAGTTAAAAATAAATTAACAAAAAAATTAAAATTAACCACAAAGGGAAAACAAAAACTCAACTATATTAATATTAATCACTTCTGTTTATCACAAGACACCTTTAAAAGAGAACGAAATGGCAACATAAAGAGTGAAAAAAGAATATTCACAACACACGTCTGACAAAACACTCATAGAATATATAAAGTACCCTTACAATCCAATAAGAAAAAGATATGAAATCCATTGGAAAATTTACCCAAAGGCTGGAAATAACACTTCACAAAGAGAATAGTCAAGTGAGCAATAAAACATGAAAGTGTATTCAAATTGATTGATTAGTCACCAAGGAAACGCAAATTAAAACAATGTGGTACCACTTACACACCAATCAAAATTGCTAAAATGAAAAAGGCCAACAATGCCAAGTGTAGTCAAGGCTTTGGAACAACACTAACTCTCTTCCACTGCTCATACATGTGTAAATTATCCCAACCACTCTGGAAAATGTTTGGCAGTATCTACTAAGGCTGAACATTGGCATATACTATGAAAGAGCAATTTCGCTGTTAGTTGTGTACCTAGCAGAAATATGTGTATATGTTCATCAGAGATATATACGAGAATGGTCATGATGACATGCTTCCTACTAGCTGAAAACCAGGAACTAGCCAAGTGCCCATCAACAGCAGAATGGGTAAATAAATTATAGTATCTTCACACAGTGGAGTAGTATTCATCAGCATGCACATGCAACAATATGAAAAAAAAATCTCACAAACCTGATGGTGAATAAAAATAGAAAACAATATATATTGTATGATTACATTCATATGAAGTCTTTAAAGAGACATTATTAATCTATGCTATTGGAAGTCTCGTTTCTAATCGCGAGAAGCACAGGTGGGTTTCTGTGGTCCTGGTAATGTTTCTTGTTCTGGGTGGGGTTACATAGATATTTTCATTTTGTGAAAATGCAGTAAGTTATGCACATACGATATGTGCACTTAGCTATACCTCCACATGTAGTTTACAAAAATCATGATGAAATGCATTCCAGTTTCCCTCAGGTATTCCCTTTGGTTCATGTGTCTGTTGTAGTTCTAATAAATCCCTTCTGCTTCAGGTAAAGCCCATTTTTCCTTTTCTTGCTCTTCTGTACAACAGAAACATCAAGTCACTTCTCAGACTCCTCTTTTTTAAGTTAAGAAGTCATTTATTTTACCCCCATCTTTGGATTTTTCCTTGTAACACTGTAATTGAAGAACTGTTTGCATCTTGTCTGATGACTTTACCATGTGTAAACTGACAATGACCAAATCTGACTTTTCCTCTTGGACTCCAAATACAAGGATCCCATTTCTCCCAAATTTGCTTCCCCTCTACTCTTATCCATCTTAGTAAATGGCACCACCTTATTCAGTTGCTCAAGCTGCTCACCCTTGACCTTCCTCTCACTTCCATTCTATATATAAATACATTAGGTCCTATCCATTCTGTGACCAACCCTTCCTGATAGGAGTACTGCACCTTCATGCATTTTACCATCTTCCCTTACCTGGAAAATGGTTTTAGCCTTGGAGCTGGTGCCTGTGGTCTAGTCTTAGCCTCAACATAAATTCAGACTGTACCATTCTCTTGCTTGGAACCCTCCAGTGGCTTAGCGTAACTATTAAGGACCCAATCTGAACCCCTCATCCTGGCCTTTAAAGATATTTTTTTTTAATTTATTTTTTTTAATTTTTTTTAACGTTTTATTTATTTTTGAGACAGAGAGAGACAGAGCATTAATGGGGGAGGGTCAGAGAGAGGGAGACACAGAATCCGAAACAGGCTCCAGGCTGTCAACACAGAGCCCGACGCAGGGCTCGAACTCACGGACCGCAAGATCGTGACCTGAGCCGAAGTCAGCCGCTCAACCGACTGAGCCACCCAGGCGCCCCTTAAAGATCTTTTTGTCAACCTCTTTATCTCATTTCACTTTACCTCTGTCCATGTGCTCTTCTTGGATTCTTTCCCTCCTTAGGACCTTGACACATTTCATCAATGTAGAATATTCTTTTTCCCAAATCCTTGTCTGACTAGTCTTTCTCATTATTCAGGTCTCAATAAAGATGTCTTGCATGAATTAATGAACTGTAGACCTCAATAAGATCGAGAGCGCTGTTCCACCCAACACCTGGCTTTTATGGAGAAATACATTGACTCTGTTCCTCATTACTTTGGCAAAAAAAAGTGTTGCTGAATGTCTTCATGCTAAGCAAACATAGTCCTAGAGTTGAATAATGATCAATGGCTGCATCCCTGGACTAGCACACTGAAACAATAAGAGGTAATAGGTTAGGAGCTCACAGAAAGGAGGGCAAAGGTAGGAGCACTGTCAATGCAGAATCAAGAACTGAAACTAAGGAGGGAGTTTGGGTAGCTGTGATCCAAGAATGTGAGAGGTCCTCACATACATGAGAAGGGCTTTGATGTTAGGCCAACATTTGGCAGTATCAGAAAACTGTAATATCTTTTCTGTTCAGGGCAGGAAATAATCTCCAAACATAGCCTGGGGGCTTGGTATCATATTATGGTATCATATTATACAAGAACAAATGGATAGATTAGGAAGCAAAGGGTAAACAGGAGGGCTCTTGCTTATAAAGGCAAAGTCTGATCCCCAGATGATGGCCACGTATCATAGAGCAAAACACTAGCAACATGTTTCATTGACAGAAAGGAACCTTCAAAATGATTAATTAAACCCTACTGCGTATTTTAGAGCTAGAGTTTTCTGTCCGCCTATTTACTCTTCTTTAAAAAAAAAAAAACAAAAAAAAACTTGAACAGCAGGAGGGCTTCTAAAGTAGGATGGAAAAAAAAGGAGATTTAACACACCACATCCAGTTTTCACTGTCTCATTAGGCCAAATCCTGTGGTCTTGGTTGCCATCCCCTTGCACAATGCAGCAGGGCTCAGCACTGCAAATACTCTTCTGTAATTTCACTCCTTCCCCATCCCACTGTGGTGGGGCCCTGACAGGCAGCCCAGAGCAAAGCAGAACAAAGAGCCATCCGCACCCCAGAGCAATTGATGCAAATAAACCCTAGGCCTTTGTGATATTATTGGGACATAAACCAACAAATATAACATTCATCCCCTTCTGGAACTGAAAATGTGGCCTAATTAAGGAGGCACAAGAGCTTGCCGGACGGAGTCAGACAGCAAATGCAGGGCTGCCCGCCTCACTCCTCACTTCCAGGTTACGACGGTGCTACCTGAATTACATAAACTCATCTGTAACTCAGCGTTCTCCAAATAATTGGGTTTTTGCCTCTTTTGCTTACCTAGCCTCTAAAAGATTTATGTAAAAGGAATATAGAGTCTCCGAGGACATTCCAACCAAGGAAGGAATTGTGTAGAGCATTTCCAGTAGCCTGCCTACCCGGGGGCTGACCAAAGGCTTAACTAAGCCTGGGGTCACAGAAGGTAAATCCCAGAAATCCACAAAGAGGTAGCAGATTCAGCCTGTCATCCTAGACAGTTATGAGCCAGGAACCAAGGTCAACCTTACAACCTTGGCATAGAAAATTTAAATGGAGGCTGGGGACAACATAGCATAATTTGCATCCTCTCTCCCCAGGTGAGTTAGAGTTTGTCTGGAAATAAATGAACATAGAGTGAAATTAGAGTGTATGTATTTGATTTTCAACAAATATCAAGATAGTAACTCAGTATAAAATTGAAATTAAAAATGTTCCAACTGGTTTGTTTGAAACGCCTGATAAGCTGGATAAGATCACATGTTCCCCCTTCGACAAACTCCCACTCCCAACTATTTCTCTGTAGTGGAACAAAGCAGAGTAGAAGGAACCATGAAATATGGATCATGGGTGGAGAGGAGGCAGGGGAACAGGAAACATGTATCAGTAAGTATGGCAGTTTTAAAGAATGGTCTCAAGTGTTTCTGTACTCCTCCCAATAAGAGATGGACACCTGGGTGTCTCAGTCAGTTGAGTGTCTGACTCTTGGCTTCAACTTGGGTCATGATTCCAGAGTCATGGGATAGAGTCCGTGTCGGGTTCCATCCTGAGCATGGAACCTGCTTAAGATTCTCTTTCTCTCCCTCTGCCACTCTCCCTCCCTCTCTTTCTAAAATAAAATAAAATAAAATAAAATAAAATAAAATAAAATAAAATAAAATAGAAAAGAGATGGAGTATGTATTCCCTCTTCTTGAATCAGGTGGCCTTGTGGCTGCTTCAACCAAAAGAGTACACTAGAAGTGATAACTATGTGACCTGCAAGGCTAGATTAGAAAAGACCATTCAGCTTCCACCTGGTTCTCTTGGAATATGTGCACTGGTATAGCAAGTGCCATGTAAGAAGTCTGACTTTCCTGAGACCACCATGCATGAGAGACCACACATAGGAACTTAGGTCAACGGTCCTCACTGAGTACCCAGCCAACAAGCCAGCCTCCACTGCCAGCTGTGTGCATGAGCCATCTGGAACATCCAGCCTAGTTGAGTCTTCAGATTATGCACCCTAGCCGGCAACTAACTCTAACCTCATGAGGGAGCTCAAGCCAAAATTATCCCTAATTCCTGACCCACAAAATCATAGGCAAAATAAAATAGTTGTTGTCGTTGTTTAATTTTTCTTTAATATGTTATTTACTTTTGAGAGAGAGGCAGAGCGGGAGCAGGGGAGGGGCAGAGAGAGACAGGGAGACACAGAATCCGAAGCAGGCTCCAGGCTCCTAGTTGTTAGCATAGAGCCTGATGTGGTGCTCGAACCCACGAACCGTGAGATCATGACCTGAGCTGAAGGCGGACGCCCAACCTACTGAGCCACCCAGGCACCCCATTATAAAATAGTTGTTTTAAGTTCCTAGTTTGGGGATAATAAATAGTAACTAACACAAGGAAGTTTAAATTGTTTAACGGAAAGACACTGTTCTCATGATGATAGGATACCTGCCCATTAACTCTCATCACAGAGCCTGCTAAAACAGGTATCTCTTTGAGCACAGCCACACACAGCCTCTGAACAAAAACTTAGGCTGGAAGGTCAGAACAATGACTTCCAGGCAGCATTGTCTTCCCTACTTTGAGCTGAGTTCTGTCTCTGTGTACCTTTCACCTATCTGTCCTAATTCTGCCTTGTGATGCCATAATAAGTCTTCTCCCTTCTATATGACATCAGAAAAGATTATGCAAATGTAATAGGTCAATCGAAAAAGAAAAACCTTCTTTGTTCACAGGTCCTTTGAAGCATTAAGACATTAAAGAAGTGTTCTCTCTTGAGATCTCCCTGGGGGTCATAACATTTACAAATTCTTTGCATAGGTACTTCTGTGCAGAAATGTAGGAAATGACTGCATGTGAAAAAATGTCTTTATTACAGATTTTTTTCTTTAAATGTGTTTTAAATACTCAGATCACGAAAATCAAGAAGAATATTGTATACCAAAAAATGCAGTCTGGGTTGAATTATTAAATGCAAACAGCTCAATTTGTTGTTTTTTTAATGTTTTATTTATTTTTTTATTATTTTTATTCTTTTAATTTACATTCAAGTTAGTTAGCATATAGTGCAACAATGATTTCAGGAGTAGATTCCTTAATGCCCCTTACCCATTTAGCCCATCCCCCCTACCACAACCCCTCCAGCAACCATCTGTTTGTTCTCCATATTTAAGAGTCTCTTATATTTTGTCCCCCGCCCTGTTTTTATATTACTTTTGCTTCCCTTCCCTTATGTTCATCTGTTTTGTCTCTTAAAGTCCTCATATAAGTGAAGTCATATGATATTTGTCTTTCTCTGACTAATTTCGCTTAGCATGATACCCTCTAGTTCCATCCATGTAGTTGCAAATATGTTTTATTTATTTTGAGCACAAGCAAAGGAGGGCAAAGAGAGAAAGGAGAGAGAGAATCCCTAGCCCTACGTGGGGCTAGATCTCAGGAACCCCTGAAATCATGACCTGAGCCAAAATCAAGAGTCAGACACTTAATCGACTGAGTCACCCAGGTGCCCCTCAATTTGCTCATTAAAAAAAAAAAAAAAATATATATATATATATATATATGAAAAATACAGTTAAGTATTTATATTTTACAAATAAAGGAAGGTCTTGCTCAGTATAACTTCAAAGACTATGAAGAAGAGTTGATAGAATTACTTATATACAAACTCAGAACTTTTGCTTAATAAAAATATTATGCACAAATAAAAAGCTAATGACAAATGAGAAAAAAATTATTTCTGGCACGGAATAAAACAAAAGATTAAGAATCTTAACACACACATTTAATTCCAGTTAATAAAATGAACATTCCAATAGTAAAACAATTGTACAAACAAAAAAGAAAAATGACAATTCACTATAGAAAAGTACACAAGGCCTGGGGCACCTGGGTGGCTCAGTTGGTTAAGCATCTGACTTGATTTCAGCTCAGGCAGTGATCTCACCCTTTTTGTGATCGAGCCCCGCATAAGGCTCTTATGCGTCACGGAGCCTGCTTGGGATCCTCTCTCTCCCTACCTGTCTGCCCCTCACCAGCTCACGCACTCTCTCATCCCAATCTCTATCAAAATAAATAAATAAACACTAAAAAAAAAAAAAAAAAAAAAGACACGAGTCCTATAAATACATGAAAATTTTTTTACCTTTCTTTCATGACCACTGAAATTAAAATTAAATAACCCATGTCATCGTTTTAATTCTTTAGGAAATTTTTTTTTAATTGCCAATAACCATGGTTGCCAAAGTGTAGGAAAGGCATTCTCCTGTACACTGCTTATCAGCCATTTACTGGCCCAATCTTTCTATAGAACGCTTTAGTAATATAAATCAATAATCCTTAAAACAAGCTTCCTCTACAACTCAGCAAGTCATTGCATACCCCTTAAATGTGGGGACAATCATTGCATACCCCTTAAATGTGGGGACAAAAAGTTTTAGGTATTATAATGTTCATCAGAACATCAATTACTATCCAGGAAAAAAAAATTAACTCAACGTGTTTCAATAGGAAAGCGATCAAATAAAACACACTACATCCATGTAATAGAGCCCTATCCTGTGGTAGAAAAATTAGGAGTAAGAAAATACACACAGATATTAATTTATATAAGCAGGTTACAAAATATATAGGTAGGTTTTATATATACATTAGAAATATTTAAAGTGTATGTTATGAATATATAAAATATTTTATCATATATAAATTATATATCATGTATAAGTTAAAATACATATAAAAACTTAAATATATTAAAATAAATATAAGTTAAATAAATATTAAATAAAATAGGTAATATTTATTTCATATAATTAAAATAAATATAAATATATAGGTTGTAACTATATCTCAATTTTGTTTTGTTTTGTTTTTAATAGAAAAATAAGGATCCCACCAAAATATTTTTAGTGGCTATCTACAACCATGGAAGATTATGAGTAAGTTTTATTTTCTTCTTTGTGCTATTTTATACTTTCTGAATTTTCTACAATAACCATTTTAATCTTAAAAGTACAGGGATAGATATGTGGACCCAAGCAGACACATTTAACGTTTTGTGAAGTCTACTAACTATTCAAATTGTGTGTCAACAAAGATATAAGAAGCCACTTCTTGAAGGAGACCAATTTGATAAGAAAAGGAATAGAAAGAAGAAGCGGCAAAGGAAACTCAAAAGAATGGTGCTACACCACGAGCGTCAGAAAGGTATCTCTTTGGAGCGAGACTAAGTAATGGAGTAGAAAGCACTCTGAACTTGGCGAGGGTGGGTGTTGGGACAGTTCTGAGATTACTTGTCTCCATGACCCAGGGCAAGCCACTCGCCACCCTCATGTAAAAATAAACACGTTAGACTACAGAATCTCAAATTCCCAACGAGTCTTTCTAATTAATTAAGACACGATTTCTGTTTCAACAGATTTCCTTTAAGCCAATAATCCCATAACTAGACCTGCCAGACAAAACACAGGACACGCACTTAGATTTGAATTTCAGGTAAGCAGTGAATAACTTTTAATCTATCTCCTGCAATATTTGGGACATACTCATGCTAAAGTATTTTTTCTTTTTCTTCACCCAATGCAGAACTCTTTTAAGAGGCGATCTCTTCTGGCACCCCAGTTTGAGAAATGCTTATGCTAAGGAATGTACAGATTCTAAAAGATGTGTTGTGTATCTGAACGTTGAATTTAACTTGGTATCCTCTATTTCCGTTTGTTAAATCTGGCAATCCTAGCAATACAACCTTCTTACCTTAGGAAACGGGCTGTCATATGGTATTCAAGTAAAATTGTATTTCACTCTCCTGAAGTTATCTTGATATCTTTTTCCCCCCCTTTCTTGCTCATCTCCTGCGTCCAGTCCAATGCTACATTGTAAGTAAAGCTGCTCATCTCAGGATAACCCATTTGACACCTGTCATGTTTAGAAGACAATGGCTGAGGTTGCTGGAGGGGAAGAAAAAAATGTTCTTCCTCTACCCACCTTAGGTTGTCCAGCTGAGGCCCTGTAAATTAGACTGGCCAAAGACACACTGACAAGAGAAAAACCTTCGTTTATTAACAGGTTTGTCATAGATGTACACATGGGAGCACACAGTGATGAGTAACCCAAAGGGATGATTAGAACTTGGTCTTATCTGCCCTCTTAGGCTAAACAAAGGATAAGGGCATTTTTGGATTCCAGGAAGGAAAGGCAAGTTATAGGAAGGTCCAGGAAAATATGGTAAACAAAGGCTGCCTAATAAGGTTTAATATATAGATATAAGTTGGTACTTTCCCTATTGATAAGAATTGTTAAGAGTCCTCTTCTTCCTGGTACAGGACAGGGAGGTACCTTCCTCAAACGTTAATTTTCTTAATATGTGCAAATTTCCTTTGCAAAAGGAAAACTTGTACTCTGGCTTTAGAGCTTTTCCTGTAGCTACTGAATCTCAATAGCCTTTAGCTCAAAATAATCCATATGCCAAAGAGATACATTTCAGGGTGGCATTTTCTGGGACCCATCACTACCCAGGAAGAGCACGGCCTCAGGCAAAAAGCTGAGGCAGATCCTGGAGGAGTCACAGATACAATTCTCTTGGAGTGAGAGCTGAGTGGTGCATCTCCCTGGCTCCCACAGCCTCTTGTTGGCGAGAAGCATATAACCAGGATTCACAAGACCCTTCTCTCTTCTCCTTGAAAACCTGCCCTTCCCTGAGAAAGTTAACCAGTCACTATCATTTAAAGCAGGGGGTCAGTAAACTTTTTAAAGAGTAAGATAGTAAATATTTTAGGCTCTTGTGTGCCTCATATGATCTATGGTACACATTCCTCTGCAAACAATCTTTTAAAAATATAAAAAGCATTCTTAGCGAGGCGTCTGGGTGGCTAAGCGTCTGACTTCTGCTCAGGTCATGATCTCGTGGTCCGTGGGTTCAAGCCCCATTTCAGGCTCTGTGCTGACAGCTCAGAGCCTGGAGCCTGCTTTGGATTCTGTGTCTCCTCCTCTCTCTGCCCCTCCCCCACTCATGCTCTGTCTCCCTCTCTCTCAAAAATAAGTAAACATTAAAATTTTTTTTAAAAAAACACACCATTCTTAGCTCTTGCAAGCTATACAAAAATAGGTTATAGTCCAAATTTTGCCCATGGGTCATTATTTGCAAATCCTGATTTAAAGGGTTGCTGTTCTTCAGGTACTTAATGACATAGTAGAGTCCAAAATTCTTAAGGAATGAAGCTCTCACAGTGGAACTTCGGGAATGAGTCATAATAAGGAGATACCATTATCAAAGAAAATTGCAAATACAAGAAATAGACAAATAAAAGCCCTGACCTAATCTGGTCTTTGTTAATTTTATTGTCAGAATCAAGTATTGACTGGATACCTACTAATGCAGCTAATGCTTGATTAGCTTGGTTTATGAAAGATACACATTTTTAAGTTTTTTATTATTTCAGAGATTGGAGATTTGGATGATGAAAACTTATGCCTGTGTGTATCTTAGAAATATCCAGATGATCATAAGGCTTCTTTGATAAGCATTTAGCAGGTTTTCCAAAATCAAAACATACTCCAACTGCATCTATTAAAGGGAACATATTCTATCCTCCAGCACTAGACAAGTACATTGCTCAATTTAATCTTCAGTGAAATGCTTTGGTTGTTTTTCTGGCCCTCCCTTGGGGCTAAGTGATTTCCTCTGTTTCTTTCCAACATCCGTGAAATCAGACAGACCAAACTTTTTGACCTGGCTGAAACCTATTATATGTGTGATCCTGGCCAAGTTATGTAAGATTTCTGAGGCCCAAGTGCCCTCTCAGGTAATGGGTATAGAACTACCACGTCACCTTGTTGTTGGGAAGCTTCAAAATGCTGCCTTATGAAAAGTTCTAACACCATGCCTCTCATTTAGTCAGTGCTTGCCAGAGGAGATCTGTCATCATTCTATCCCCATTGTCTTACACACATTTGCTCACTGGATCTTCTCTTACTAGACTATTCGCTCCCTCAGGTCTAGGATGGATATTTCCCACCTGTCTATCCCCAAGGTCTGTCTCATAGCAGGCCCCAGTTAAGATGCACTGAACTAAACAAAACCACCCATTAATGATGCTCTTGATAGCTTTAATGACACATGCTCTGAACCCGTACTTAGAGAGGCAAGACTGCAGACTAGTTGATCTTGGAATTGTCCTCAAAAATTCCGAGTTGCTCTACTTATATCAAGAATAAGAAGAAAACTTGCAAATAACCACGGGGCGCCTGAAATTGGGTCACTGCTTGGAGAATGCTTTATTATTGGTGGATTAAAGATGAGGCAGGTCTCTAATTGCAGCCTTACCTTCCATACGTCGGTGTCGGCACTACTCAGGGATAAACTTCTAAAATGATAATACTTTGATGTGGTATTAGACTTTCACCATCCAGTGCACTTTGCCACCTATTATTTTCCTTTATCCTCACAACAAGCCCAAGAGGGAGAGCAATTTTACAGATGAGCAAATAGCAGCACAGCAGGTTAAGTGACCGACAGAGGGTCACCGAGTGATCTGAATAGTGGCGCTGGGCTCCCAGACAGCTTCACCCTCCCGGTTTGCAAACTCATCCCGGGATCTGGGTGTGGTCTCTCCACACTCATAGGATAAGGCTCCTCCAGGAACCCAGGGCAGCACAGTGCTGTTTAAGGCCCACTTGGCATTCAGTAAATGTCTGGGGAAGGAAAGAAGAAAGAAAAGAAGGCAGGGAGAGAGGGAAGGAGAGAGGGAGGAAGGAGGGAAGGAGGAAGAAAGGAACTAGATGGAAAGGAAATTTACAGTGTAGTAAACTTTTGTGTCTCAAGAGTTACAATAAAAGAGCTATTCAGATATTTTAATGGCAGTTACCTCAACTGTCTTCAAAACTTCATAGTCAGGTCTAGATTAGAGCAGTATCATGATTGTTAAAATATATGTGCTGGACGATTTTTTGTGAAGCCATGATTACTAACTGCTATGGACATACAAAGCTTATTGATTCATTATTGGTTTTTAAAGGCCAAAGTCACAATTTCTTAGTCAAGAGCCCTTGTCCCCATATACAACAAGGTCATTGAGGATGATTTAAGGAGTCCGGTAGATGGTACCTTTATGTGAACAGTGTTTTATAGTTTACAAAGCATCACTACCGGAAGATCTTGGTCTCTCTTGGGTCATCTTGAGAAGGTCATAAAAACTATGGCCTCTATTAGCAGAAAAAAGAAAAAGTGCATTAAGCCCATACACAGACACATTTTTATATACAAGTCAGGGGATATGGGAGTTCCTATACATCTTTTCAAACAGACAACATCCTTATGAGGTACAGAAGCAGGTATTATTTTTTCATTTTACACATAAAGAGATGAAATAACTCAGAAACAGACATGACTTATCTAAGGGAAAAAGTTAATTAGGCAGAACGAATATCAGCTCTTTTAATGCCTGGCCTGACTCTGTCACCCCATGATCAAGGTGCCTAGTTGTAGGTAAATGTGGCTCTGTCACTCTATGATCAAGGTGTCTAATTGTAGGTAAATGTATAAAAATTATCCTAAGCAATAATTTGACCTCTCAGCCCATGAGTCAGTTCAAGAAAGGATCATCTTCCCATTTGGTGTCATGGATGTCATTTATTATTTATTTATTATTTCAACTATCACCAAAAAAACTACCTTGCCCCAGAGGCCCAACTGAGATGCTGATGTTGTATACCCATGATGGCCTTGAATTCATAACCACTTAACTCTGTAAGAGTGATGGAAGCATTTTCCAAAGGTTAAATAAAAGTGTCAAAGCACGCGAATGCTGTAATAGGAGTAGGTAGGACACAGGCTAGGGGAGTGCAGAGAAGCCAGGTGGATAAGAAACCAGGCAGAAGGTACAGTGGCTTGGCCTGGGTGATGGCAGTGCAGTGCAAAGGTCACAGTCAGATTCTGCTTATGTTTTGAATGCAGAGCCAATAATCTGTTGATGAATGGCTGTAGGTGTGAGCAAAAGGGAAAAGCCAAGGATGCCTCCAAAATTTTGGTCTGAGCAATAGAAAGGTTGGAGTTGATATTAACTGAGATGAGAAAGAAGGGGATCTGAAGTCTACTCTTGGACGTGTTAAGTTTTATGTGTCAATTAGACATCCAAGTGTAAATGTCTAAGAGGTAGTTGATGTACCAAGAAGGTTAGCGTTTCAAGAAGAGGTCTGGGCTAGACATAAACATTTGGGAGTTTTGGTATATAAATGGCATTTAAAGCCATGAGACCAGAGGAAGTCACCAGGTGAGCAAGTATAGATAGAGAAGATGCCCAAAGATTGAGCTCTGAGCACGCCAACGTTTGGCAGTTAGCAGCTTCTAATGGAAGCATCCTGGGTCACATGCTTACGTGTAAACCTAGCACTGCGACCTGGAGATGCTGTGTTCTAATGAATGGAGCCTGACATATCAGAAGCAATCCCTATGGCAAGCATAATGGGATTAATCAGGTTTAGACCAATCAGGGGTCACCCCTGAACCTGGGGAAGAGGGCCAAGGCCAAACCCATCCAAACTGCATGCAGCACCCAGAGGAGTAGAACAGATGTTGAGGAGAGCACCACCATGGCTGCCACACGAACCACACCACTTCAAGGTTTTTGTTGTTGCTGTGAGAGGTTAGACATTAAACAAACCTGAATTTAAGTTTTGGCACTATCACCAACAATATGACATTGCGTCGGTCACTGAATTTTTTAAACCTGTTTCCTTACTTGTAAAATGAGAATAAGAGTATTTCCTCTCGCCTTAAGAGATATCTGGGAAGAATTAACCCAGCAATTACATAGAGAGTGCTCAAAGTAATGTTTGATGCATGGTAAATGCCATTATTTTTCTTAGCCTGGTTTCTCCTGAAAGCATAGCCTGAAGCAAAGGCCCATACACAGGCATAGTGTTGGAGAAGCCAGCCCAGGCAACAGTAATACAGAAGGTTGGAAAGCAGTAACAGAATTGGTTACCCTTGCAAATGACAGGATGGATTGCACAGAACATCCTAGAGAACATTACAAAATGTGCCTCAGAATTGTGTGTCCTGATAACAGGGGGAAGCATTTATCCATCGGCTCCTGTTCCTGATTCATCAAAGATGTCCCTCATCCCAACAACCCCGCTCAACTGTCCCACATTTCCAGGTTCTGAAGGCATGAGTCAATGGTTTCATGAAGGTGCTTCAGATAAGACCCAAGGCAAGAAACAAGGTGCAGAGGCTAAGGTGAGGCACTGTCCAACTGCCCTTGTGCAAAGCTGATTGAAGCCAGGACAGAACTGGTCCCTGCACAAGTGGTTGGGAAGAGGTAACGCTGAGCTCAAAAGGTGTGTGATAATTACTTTATTGTCGTAATTATTACTATGCATCTCTGTGAAATCCTTCTATGGGAGATTCTTATCTATGACTCCTGCTCCATCAGATCCACTCCAGAAATGCAGGGATAATTTATTTTCCTCTTTCTGCATCTATAACTGTGTTTTGCAAATAGAACATGGTCAATATTTGTTAAATTAAAATGAATTAATGCGACATAAAAAAACAAAATGTGCGTGCATGTAGATTTCTAATTTGAAACCTACGTATTTGGGGTATGTGTGTGCAGGCTCTCTCCTCTACACATTATTTCCTCCTCTAGCAATTTCAAAGCAGAAATTTGATGTTAAAGTCTTGGACTGCTTTATTTCTTTTGGCTCTGTGCTGGAAAGAAACAACAACAGAAGCAACAAAACCCTGATTTTGTACAAAAGGCAATAAGGCTCTGAATTTTTTTTTTCCTTCTCTAATTGCTTCCCCAGCTACCTTTTCTAGATTTGTAGGAATTAATGGTAGGAGAGACACAGCTCAATTGGCTGTGCAGAGCTGAGCTCCTCCGAGCTTCATTATGGCCTAGGTAAGAAGAAGGCTGCGGGCAGAAGCCTGTCTATCTCCCTGCCTTCTGCGGGAGCTTCTCATATATGCAAAGGTCAGCCTACTTCCATCTCCCCTGTGTTGACTGAGCGGGTCACATGCTCTCACTTTTCACCCTAGTTAAGTAGAATCCCATTAGTTGGATAAATAAGACTGGATTACACTCTATCTTCGCTCGATCTGTTCAGCATTTTCCCACTTGCGAACAAGTTTTTTATTCTTTGTAGTCCCTGTATGAACCGCACACAAAGATAATGTAAAGATAATGGGCAAGGTCAACCCCATGCAAAGGCAAAGTAAGCCACTGCCCACTCTGCATAATTAGAGGGCAAGTCCTTCCCCCAATTAGGGCTTGAAAGCCCATTAATAGTACTTTGTTTCTCTCTGAGAACAGTTTTCCTTCCCAAAGCATCTTCTTTGAGGAAGATCATGCGGTCTGGGGAAAAGAGATTTAGCAAGTTCAGTCTCTAGCGGTTTAACTGGCTGGCCTGCTCAGGGTGCTGGGAGAGGTGGGCATTCTAACCGAGGAGACAGAGAGGGTCCAGGGAAGGCTGCAGGCCAAAGGCTGTGAGGGGGGGCTCGAAAGCCTGGAGGCACGAAGACCCTGCAGGCGTGGGTGTAACCCAATGATGTGACTAGCCAGCCCTGGAAGTGAGAGATGGCCAGGCCTTTTCAAATCCCCAAAACTATCATGCAGGCCCTTTGCTTTCTGTGGTCCCAAATGACAAGCAGATACTGATTTGACCATGGAAGGAAGCCAGAGCCAGGCGGAAGCAAGTGACCAAGCCAAAGGAGCATTGCAGAGGGCACATGAGTGCCCTCCCACCTACGTTCAATAACCCTCCCTGGAGTTTTGTTCTCCCAACCAAAAACTCCATTAGAGTTATCTGTCCTTATCACCTTTTTCTAAAATGGCTTTAACTCCTTGCCAGTTCTGTCACCTTTTACAAAAAAACAAAGCACTTAGCAATTTTAAGCACAATTTACAAATGAAATGTTCCCCCTCCAGTTCTAAAGGCCTCTATCAGATCGTCCTTCAGAGAAAGGAATTTAGTGGAACCAAAGGCCCAGCTCTTCCTTT
The DNA here is from genome assembly GCF_018350215.1 of Panthera leo. Lineage (NCBI taxonomy): Eukaryota > Metazoa > Chordata > Mammalia > Carnivora > Felidae > Panthera > Panthera leo. The sequence goes on along the minus strand of NC_056684.1, from coordinate 75,217,039 downwards.
GCTTGTCCTTAGCCTCCCTTTCCTGTGGGATTTCCCCCACTCTGCTGGCACCCTTTCTCCCAGATATTCCCCCTGCCTTTCTGCCTCAAGATTTTAGAAGGGCATTTGGCCTTTGCTTTCAATTTCATCCACCTGCTACCACCGCGATCATTCTGTCAGGGGGATTTACATTCCCAGGCTCTTTTCTAATTTTGGCATGATAGGCTTCCAAGACTGCTAAAGGCATTTCAGGGATTGTCACTAGTTAACTGTGCAATCAACAATATCTGTGGATCCCCATAAGAGTGCCATATTTAGGGCTGCAGAGGTGAAAATACAAAATTCTGTCCAGAAGGAGCCCACAATCCAGGCACAACTGCTGAATTAATTAAGCAAGGCGGCCATTAGACTGAGGTGGCTCTAATGGCGGAGGCCTTAGGTAAGCAAACCAAAATAGAAGCCCGTAAATGCCTCAAGGTTATGGAATTGAAGCCCAAGGACAACCAATCACAAACAGCCAACTAGGCCTTCCGCTCTAGCCAATCAATAACTTCCTTACCTTGCTTCCACCTTTTCTCTATAAAAGTCTCCAAGCTCAGGCAGGTGGAACCCTCCTCACCGGTTTCAGTTTGGTGCTGCCTGATTGGAATAGATGTTTTTCTAACTCACAGTGTTTAATATGCCTCAGTTTATTTTTTTTAGCAAAACTGCAAACACGTAACGAATGTACAATAAACACTTCCACAGGGTTCCCCAACTAGAGTCTCCTTGTCAGGAGTACCCATCAAGCCCAAGAGACCCTGCCTGAGAGACGGTTTTCCAGGGAAGAAAGATTTGGCCAACACACAGGACCTTCGTATGTAGCACAGTTCACAGAGAAGCACATTTCTCTAGACTGGAGGAAGGGCACGTATGTGCAGAAGGCAGGAGCATTTAGAACCAACAGAGCCTGGTCAGCTTGGGAATGACATGACCATATCTATTTGTAAGATGGCCAGGGAGGAAACATGGCAGGAGAAGCACAGCTGGAAAAGTTGTGTTTCTGATATACCAGTTGGGGAGGTGGCAAGCAGCAAAAATCAGAGAAAGAGGGTAAGAGCTTGAACGACCTTTTTGAACAAAAATGGCAGGATGAAAAGGTTTCCTCAAATGGTTCAGCTGGGGTTCAAGGCAGTAGCCCGTGCTGCCTCAGAGTGTCCTGCTGACAAAAGGCACTGTGAATGCAGGGTGTGTGTGTGTGTGTGTGTGTGTGTGTGTGTGTGTGTGAGAGAGAGAGAGAGAGAGAGAGAGAAAGAGACAGACAGACAGACAGACAGAGAGATTTGAACTTTGTCTTAATTTGCCTCACGCTTGAGGTTTTAAAGTTTTCTCCCACTATATCTACTCAGCAAATACTTGCTCCCAGCATCTCAAAAACCAGCTGGCTGTATTTTAACCAGAAAATATTTTTCTCACCTAACAGTGCCTGATTTTTTAGGGCTGCCATTACTGATAACAGATGTTGAAACATTTCGACTTACTTTTTATTTCTTTTTTTTCTCAAGATTTTAAAATGGGCTTTAAAAACATTTTATATAGTTTTTTAGCCTCAATATGTTTTTCCTAACATTATTACTCCTTTTCTTCCAACGCATAATAAAAAAAATTAACAGCTCCTGTTACTGTTTATTTCCCATCTGTTGGAGATGATATAAAATTTCAGATGTGCTTATAAAATACCTACCAAACATGCCAAATATAATCTACACTATACTAAACATTATGTTCATTGTATATATTTTATGTACCACTTCTGGCTAAACTGTGCATTACTATAGCATGAGTCATCCTGTTTAACCTATTGTAATTTTGCCAGACTCAACAGTGGCACTGAAATTGAATTAGGATACCATATATGTATACTACAAAGTATCTGAACTTTTTCTGTAGTTACCTAGCGAACTATATTCTCTTTTAAGGACATCAAAAACGTGGTTGCTAAGCATGTTACATTCACAGGTACAGTATGAAATCCAAAACACTCTCAGCATATGAAATAGCAAAGATGCTGTGGTGAATTTATTTAAAACATTTTTTTGATAGAGGGAAATTCCCGATTATTTGAAGCAGTAGGTAAAAGACTAAATGGGGGCACCTGAGTAGCTCAGTCAGTCAAGCAACCAACTCTTGGTTTTCGGCTCGCGTTATGATCTCACAGCTCAGGGGTTCAAGCCCCTCACTGGGCTCTGTGCTGGCAGTGTGGAGCCTGCTTGAGATTCTCTCTCTCCCTCTTTCTCTCTCTGCCCCTCCCCCACTTGTGCTGTCTCTCTCAAAATAAATAAACAAACTTTAAAAAAAAGAAGAAGAAATAACTGCTGCCTTAAATCTCTCTGCAGGCTGCCTAGATGTAAAGCAAATGCCTCTGAGCGGTGCCTTCACTCCATTATGTCATCTCACTTCACATGGTCGCTGTTGACTAAAAACAAGCTTCCAGAAGGTTAAAGGAGCTGTCGTTTTCTTGCACAAAGATTGGCTCCTAAATAGTACCTGTTGGGATGGATCTACTGCACTATTAGTAAGCTTCAGAAGTTCCTTAAACTCAATTTCAAGTACACTGTTTTAATGAGAAACAGCAATACTGAACTTCTACACATCCCCTGATGCAAGAAGATGTTGTAGACACACGGTATTTTCCAGACATTCTGAAACATTTATGAGCAATGAGCATACGCACACACCACACACAGAGAATCCTATTTTTTTGTCATGGAAACTCACCTAGCTCCTTCCTCATTATCTTCTTTCTGCTCTATTTCCATTGATGCTGCAAATGGTTTTATTCAGCTGTCAAAATTAATGATGATAAGCTGAGCAAACTAAAGTTGGCTCCTATGTTGCAGTTGTGCTGTTTACCATTGTGTGTTTTACTCTTTGGGGTTCCTGGCATGGTTCCATGTACATGAATTCACTTTGGTTCATTAAGAATGAATAAACCCAGGGCCCAATCATTGTTCACTAAGAGGAAAGAGAAAGATCTAGAGTGTGATTCTGGATTATCTGTGCACTTCCTTCCAGCTATTAACTAGCCCATAAGGTTCTCAACGCATGACCCAATGACCCCTGGCAGAGTCAAGACCCTTTCAGAGGACCTGTGAGATCGAAACGACTTTTATAATAATATGAAGAAATTGTAATAACAGTAAGAAAATTATTTTTATAATCATGTGATTTATTTAAAATAATACCAAGAGGGGCGCCTAGGTGTCTCAGTCGGTTGAGTGTCTGACTCTTGATTTCGGCCCAGGTCATGATCTCACAGTTCGTGAAATCAAGCCCTCTGTCAGGCTCCACACAGAGCCCACTTGAGATTCTCTATCTCTCTCCCTCCCCCGTTTGCACTCACATGTGCACACATGCGTGCTCTCTCTCTCTCTCTCTCTCTCTCTCTCTCTTTCAGTATAAATAACAAACAAATAAATAAACATTAAAAATAAATAAAATGGGGTGCCTGGGTGGCTCAGTCGGTTGAGCGTCTGACTTCCACTCAGGTCATGATCTCACAGCTCGTGAGTTCGAGCCCCGCGTCAGGCTCTGTGCTGACAGCTCAGAGCCTGGAGCCTGCTTTGGATTCTGTGCCTCCCTCTCTCTCCACCCCTAACCCACTCGCATTCTATCTCTGTCTCTCTCAAAAATAAACATCAAAAAGAAAATTAAAAAATAAATAAATAAAATGGTAAGAAATTGTAATACCAAATTATTTACTAAGAAATTATTTTTATAATACTGAGAAAATATAAGCTTACTACTACTATTTTGTATACTAAGAAAATTATTATTTAATTCAAACTAAGAAATAATTTTTATAATACTAAGAAATTATAAGAAAATACTTAGTATTTTATAATAATACTAAGAAATTATTTACCTTTTTTAATTTTTTTTTCCATTTATTTATTTTTTGAGAGACATAGAGAGACAGAGCACAAGTTGGGGAGGGGCAGAGAGAGAAGGAGACACAGAATCCGAAGCAGGCTCCAGGCTCTGAGCTGTCAGCACAGAACCCGATGCGGGGCTCGAACTCACAAACTGTGAGATCATGACCTGAGCCGAAGTCAGATGCTTAACTGACTGGGCCACCCAGGTGCCCCTAAGAAATTATTTATCTTACGACTGTACAGGAGAATTTTCCAGAGGCTACCTGACATGTGATATTGTAACAGATTGAATGCAGAAGGAGATATGAGAATCTAGTTGTGTTCAACTAAATCAGACATTATAACACTCTTTTAAAAAAGAAAAGAAGAAAAATATCATTCCTATGGTTTCCTACGGAAACCTCTTATTATCACCTCTTATTGCTATGAAAACTAAGGCTCCAGGACGTCATGGAATCTACACAAGTCATGTGATGTATGAGCAGTAGGAAGACTGCAAGTGATGGAGGCACTGTTTATGCCTAGGTCTACAGGATACAAAAGCACTTGTGCGACAGCAGTGGTTCTCAAATTTGACTTCACATCGGAAACACTGTACCCTCAGAGTATCTGAGTTAGTAGGTCTGTGGAGGGAATGTGTGTTTGAAACAATTTTCCTGGAGTTGCTGATACTGCCGGCCCAGGAGCCACACTCTGAGAACCTCTGCCCTAGATACCACACTTGGTTAACAAGAATATTTATATCCATAACACCATCCTTAAACAGTCCAAGCTATCTTCACTTTGTCATATCATTGTTATTTTTGTAGCACTTCTCTGGACATTTCTCATATTCCCATTGTAATACAGGGAAACACCAATGTTTATGACCATTTCTGTAAATTTGGTAAGAATAATTTTACCAAATAATTGCTCAAATGCATGTCTTCTACAAGTGAGGAATCGAGAAGACCCAGTTCATTGATACTTAAGCAAGAGGTTTTCCCCTCAAAGCTTATTTTTTCAGTCATTTTCTTTATGTAATTCTTACCCACTTATCCAAAAAATAAAACCTTAAACTAGCCGATGAAACATCCCACCCACACCTCTTACTTTCATTCTTTCTTTCAAATGTGATCTTAACATAGATAAGACTAAACAAAAGCAAAAAAAAAAAAAAAAAAAAGTTGATGTTTTCATGGGAACCCACCCAGCTTGGACTGAGCAAACGCTACTCTCAGTTGCCTGGAATTCTGAGATCACCGTGACAAAAAAGGTGGAAGGGAGCAGAAAATTAATTTTCTGAATCAAATTGAAGAAGAGTCACCTTTGCCTATGAGCTTCACTCTCTAATGAGAAATTGGTAATGTGATTGGAAATTGGCAAAGAAATAATGTGGAGGTAAGTCGGGGGGTCAAGATGTATATGTTGTAGTGATGCCGAGGCACACACCTTGTGCAGTTGATCCTATTTCAGATTATTTAGCTCAGATGTGCAAAACTCAGCATTGGTCAAGATGAAAGCAATGACAATGGTGGAATTTAAGGAGCGAATTGATATTCTGCTGCCTCTGAAACAGAGACTGGATACCTAGGACAATCACCATTCCCAACAAGAAGCATAGAGCCAGAATAAAAGAGCAAAGATGCTCCATTTTGCTCACATGCTGAGTGAGGTATGCGAATGTATGAGTTCCTTTCATTTCATTCGAAGGGAGAAAAAGTCCTCTGGAAGCCATGATTTCTCTTCTCTTCCTCTCTTCTTTACTCTGTTTCTAATTACCCCCCCTTCTGTTTTTTGATTTTATTGTTCTCCAAGAAGTGGGGAGACGAGTAAGAAGGCTTTTGGTTTATTTTCTAGTTAAGGAACTTTACAGGTATTATATTTGAAAGAAAAGATTTTCTGCTGAGGGAAGGAGAAAACAGGAAAGAATACTTTGATGTATATTGACAGGTTTGGATTAGATATTTGGAATAATTGTAGAACTGTTAGAAATATTTACTGCTACCAAGGGTGGCAATACAGAGATGCTTTTTATGACTAGAAGAGACAACTTTATCTGTGCTTATGTAGGAATACTCATACCTAAACAGAGAGGGTCAAGAAATTTTCTAACCCTATGATGCCTAAAAACAGAAATTGAATAAGTGAGCCCAGCTACCTCATTTCAATCTTAGTTGTCCCAGGCTTTTCTCAGTTCAGTAATTGCTTATGGAGAAACTTCCATATGCCAATCACCACGTTAGGTTTCGGTGATACAAAATAGTGAAACACAAGTCCTCTGCCTCTACGTGGCTTTTGGTCAGTCTAGTGATTATGCCTAGATGTTATTTCCCCTGCAATGTCTACCATATAGTTAAGCAGATTTATCTCCTAGGAAGCCTCTTCAGGTCTCTTCCCCCCTCAGACATAAGAAAAGTACGACTAGAACTCATCCCAGTAAAAATATGCTCCCCTTTTCCTCCCTAACTCTCCTCAGTTGTAGCCAGAATGTTCCGAAAAGGGTACTGTGTACTATAAATTCATAAACCCATCTATAGGAGCAGAGCTAGGCAGGAGAGACACCATTCAACTGATATAATAAACCTCCAGGAACAAGCTTGAGTGCTTGACTGTTAGAGTCGTCAGCAAAATCCACAGATTTAATTATACCCAAGTAATTGCAGAAAAGATCATCCATTATTCTAACTACTCTGAAAGAGAAGAGCCCATACCCTGAAACGACTTTGTAGTAGTATAAATGGAGATCTATTCATTAGGACCATGAAATAAAATGGAAATCTGTTTTCTTTTCAGAGCAATGTGATTACCATCACCAGTAATGATATTATGGGAAGAAAAACATACTGTCTGTGAGGACACACATTTTCCTTTTTGCCTTGGCCTTCTTTCTTCTTTTGAAGTAATCATGGTAAGACGTGGATAACTTGGGTTCCTCCCAAACATACTACCCTGGCTCCCGGATCTGGTATTTCTTAAACAAAAAGATTCAGAATCCTTAAAGTACTTCTCTCAATGTACCTCCCTCTACCAATTCTAAAAGCTTTTTGGCTTTTTTTTTTTAACTTCTTTGGTTATAGTCACAGTATGCAGATTAAAAGGCTAGCGCAGCATTATTCTTATAGAAAGACTGATTTACCTTGGAAATGGAACTAGGTATTGAGCAGTTACAGAAGCTAAAAAAACTAGAAATAAGGTCTTAGCAGGAGAAGGCATAGGTTTTGGTTTTTTGGTTTTTTGGGTTTTTTTTTTTTTTTTGTAATATAAAAGCAGGATTTGGAGCAAGGATTATAGAACAGGAGTAAGTAGTTTGAGGAGGGAAGAAAGAATAAGGTGATGTATGGCAAACCCAAAAGAAGCTTGTATTTTACTTCATTTTAATTAGAGATTAAATGTATTTGTGAATAGTGAAATTATTATGAAGCATGATGGAACGGGATAGAATAGGATCTAAGATTTGAAATTTTAAAAAGTTTTTTTTCTAATAGAAATAGACAGCTGATAAGGGATGAGCAATTAAAAGATGGCCTTCAGACATCTTGGACAACACTCAAGAAAAAAAACAAGTAAAAGAGACCTGGAGATCAAAAGAATGAGAGGAGGTACAGTTAGGACAGACTGAGCCTAGAGAAAAAGAAAACAATCCCGTTGTTGTCAGGCATTGGAAAGGTGTCAGGACAGAGAATACAGGCCATCGGCTGCGGGCAAAGATAACAGTTTCTTTTGGCTTTTCTCTGAAGTCTTCTGTGTGTACAGTTATAAAATTTGTAACTTTAAACAAGATGGTTAGCATTCATTCTCTCATCACATCCCAATAACATTCTTTTGAAGCAATTAGAAGAAATACCTGAGTCTCATTTTACAGATGGTAAAGCTGAGGCACAGATGAGAAACTCCAAATCATATTTAAAGGAAGAAGTAGAAGGAATTTGCAAGTCCATTGATTTCAAGTCTAATTGTTTTACTACTATGCTTTCTCCATGGGAATCGCATGCCCTCCCTGACCTTTCTTCTGGACGCAGGCAAAGGGAAGTGATTAGTGGTCCATATTGAAATATTCAACTTTAAAAAAATAATGGATTTGGATTGTCACTTTTAAAATCTAAAGAGCTACCAAGTAAAGGAAACACTAAACTTTATCTTCACACAAAAGACAGAGAAGACAGTAGAAGTTGAAGGCTACAGGGAAACAAATTTCAATTTAGCATTAAGAGGATTTTGATAGTTAGAACTTTCTAAAAATAGAGTAGTTCCTTTAATATGAATAAGTTCCCTGTTACATGAGATATTCAGATAAAGATTGGATGGCCATGTGTCAAGGATATCATAGAGACTCATGACCTCGCTTGAAAATTGGACTTAGTGACATCTAAAAATTCTTCCAAAGATTATATGGCTCTTTGGCTTTTGTTCTTCATAGTCTCAGACTCATTCTATCTTCCATCTCTTGTGCACTAACACAGAGCAATCATCTACAGAGTAAGGAGAAAATAAGCAGAGAAAAAAATTAAATAAATAAAGATGGCAATCCCCCCTATTCCCTTTGAAATGTGAAGACTGATAGTAGAAATCTGACTAACTGAAAACATTTCCCCTTACTCTTCCTAGAAATCCTTGGACAAACTTCCCATGGGTCAGATAGATTTCACAGACATCATCTGTCAGTTCCCTCTTAATGGATGGGTACCTCCTCAGTACACAATAGTTCAGATAGAGATGTTTCTATCTCTGGCTGTTTGAGACACAGCTTTTCAATATCTAGAAAGTATGTCAACACTTCATTGGAATTATTTAAAAGTAGTTGTAATATCAACTTCCCATGTGCTTAATTTTCTCCTGAGTCAAAGCATGTAAAGTAGAAAATTTTAGTAGCTGGTTGAATAATCCTTAAAAACCCAAAACTTCAGGTAATTTTTAAGCCATAATCAATAAACTTTATTGAGTCTTCACTACATTTCACTCTCCATAAAGTTTCTCTAGAGTTACAGCTACTGGACTCAATTTAGGTTTATTAATAACAAGTTATGGCCAATGGATCTAATTTCTTTATTGAAAAGGATTATTAAATTAGCTAGCCTTCCCATGCAGGCAGCACAGCAAACATGAACACAGTATACCTGGACTTTACTCAGGGATTTAATGAGGTCAGTCCCATTATCTTAACAAAAGCTAGGAGTACTGGACTGGAAACAAGAACATTTTAGGTGGAAGATTATAATTTTTAAATATCTAGACCCAAATGGTACTAAGCAATGGATACAGATAAGTAAGAAAACTTCTCCCCTTTAGCCTGGGCATTGGTTCTTAAAATTGTTTCCTAAGTATAAGACGGTAATTCATCACACTTTCAGATAACAGAAAGCTCCAGATGGAGAATTCTAAATATTAGAATCAGATGTCAAGGGCTCCTGGGTGGCTCAGTTGTTAAGCATCTGACTTCAGCTCAGGTCATGATCTCACAGTTCCTGAGTTCAAGTCCCACATCAGTTGAGCTTGAGCCCACAATGGGGTGAGCATGAGCCCCATTTCTGTGAGCACAAGCCCCACTTCAGGTGAGTCCTGCTTCTCTCTTAATCTCTATCTCTGCCTCTCTCTCTCTCTTCTCTCTCTCTCTCTGTCTCTGCCCCTTCTGGGATTCTCTCTCTCTGCCCCTCACTCTCTCAAGTACCACCCCCTCAAAAAAACAAACAAAAACAAAAAAAAAAGAATCAAACTTCAAAATGTTTGTTAGACTGGACCCCAAAAATGGGCTTTGTAAGATGAAGTTCAACTGAGATAAGTGCATTTTAGACTGGAAAAGCAACCAAGCCTGAAAAAATGAAGTAATGAGATGACATAGCAGCATGACATATGGATTTTAATAGACAACAGACTGAGTTTGAATAAAGAGAGTAATGTGACCCCTCAAAAAAACAAAAACAGGGGCGCCTGGGTGGCTCAGTCGATTAAGCGTCCGACTTCAGCTCAGGTCACGATCTCGCGGTCCATGAGTTGGAGCTCCGCGTCCGGCTCTGGGCTGATGGCTCAGAGCCTGGAGCCTGCTTCCAATTCTGTGTCTCCCTCTCTCTCTGTCCCTCCCCCATTCATGCTCTGTCTCTCTCTGTCTCAAAAATAAATAAACGTTAAAAAAAATTTTTTTTAAACAAAAAACAAAAAAATGAGACTATGTATGTTATATTGTGATTTATAATAAGAAATATGTATGGTATTTTTGTCTTTATTCCTGGCATAGAACTCCTAAAACCCTTGTAATTTTTTTTAAGTAGGCTCCATGCCCAATGTGGGACTCGAACTCATGACCCTGAGATCAAGAGTGGGATGCTCTACTGATTGAGCCAGCCAGGCATCCCCTCTTGTAACTTCTGAAGTGATAGGAGCACTAGGACCATCTTTTGTTCCAATGAGGTAACTGGGTGGGTTTCTGGATGGGTCTAGTCACCAGAAAGACCAAGCCATGAAAGGAAGCTTGGAGTTTTCAGTCTTACCTCCCATTTTCTAGAGAAGGCAGATGGGTTGAAAATGGCATTAATGATTCATCATTGACTGGATGATACATGATGAAGCCTCCATAAAATCTCAATAGTATGGGGTGTGGAGAGATTGCAGGTTGGTGAACTCAGGCACACTTGGAAGGGTGACATACCCCCACCTCCACAGGGACAGAAGCTCCAGTGCTCATGATCTTCCCAAACCTCACCCTATATATCTCTTCATCTGGCTATTCATCTGGCACTTTTCTAAACAGGTTTTAGTTAAAAAACAACTCACTTAGGAAGGTAAAACAGGCTAAGCCTTAAGCACAAACTGACTGAGGATACTTTGAAGGGCATAGGACATTTTAACCCAAAGAAAATACGATTATCATCTTCAAATATTCCAATGGCTTGGATGTGACACAGATATTAAATTTGTTCCATATGGCTTCAAGGAGCAGAACTACTAGAATTATTGAAAGGAAGATAAAGAGATTTTAGTTAATCTAAAGGCGAATTTCTAATAATTAAAGACTAAATGTGCTCCCCACTGAGGTTTGCAATCACTGACCAGATGCCCAAGCAAGAATGTTACAAAATCCATGCATTCAAGGACATCTGGACTGTGTAAACAAAAAACAACAACAGAGCAACAACAAAACAAAATCTTCCCATGCTGGAAGTTGACTATTCTAAAACAGATAAATGAATGCCAAGAGACTAAAGCTCAATTTCCTCCCTTTCTAATTTGCCAAAATCATTTATTCTCTCTCTACATCTATTTTCTTGCCTGTGAAATGAAGGTAATTCTTTTTGCCATCTCAGGCCAGATGGGAAAGTCTGTAATGAGTTTGGAGCCTAGAGTATTCTTCACTATAAATTCTCCATGTGTTTCTGTTACTGTTTTTTAGAAAGGAATTCAAAGTTTTCTGCTCAAATCAGAATTGGGTTCAAAGTTTGAGAGAGGGCTCTCAAATTATTTCTTTCTCTTTTGAAAATAAAAGTGGGATGTGATTTGGGCCAATCAGCTTCCTTGGTGGTACAAACAACAATACAGCTGCTGGATATTCCCAAGGCTTTACATGAATGGTGTTCTGCTAACCCAGGAACTCCCAGGTTTTACTTAAACACATTGGCCTGGTAACAGCTCATCCATCATTCCAACCTCTAAACAAACAAAGGCCAACCTGCCAAGGCATTGCTGCCTAGGACGCAACAACCGAGGGATTAAGACCAATTCCAAATGTACTTTCAATACATTTCAAATATTAACTCAGTTGTTAACAATATTTTTTTTCTTGGATCTCATATTTCTTACCTCAGACCCTTTCATGTCTCAGACCCGTTTACCCAGAAGAAGAGCAAATCAATTGTTGGTGGGAGGGAAGGCTGTGGAAGGGAATGTATAACCCAAAGAATTCTTCCATGAGTCAAACACAACAGGGAAGATGACACAGTGGGAAATATCAAGGCAAATGTGACCTCCAAAAAGCGCCAAGATTTTCCAGGTCAAAATACCAGACTTCTAAATTAAACACCCCTCCATGTTGCCATAATGGTTATGAATATCAGAAAGCTTTTATTTTTGACGTCCTACTTACTTTTGTTGACAAGTTATGTTTTTTTCCCATACTTTTTCTTTTTTGTTATATCAAGAGGAAATAACACTCAATTCTGCCAAGAGAGACAGAAATATAAGGCTACTTATTTGGTTAGGTCCACTGATTGAAAATGTTCAATTTTTAGTAAATGGTGACAGAGGATAAAGTGCATGAATTTTGTAAAGTGTGATAAGGGCTCTGGAAAGAAGAATCATCATAATGGATAATCACATGGGTAGGTTGTCAGAATACAATGAAAATAAATAACATGCTTCCTCAAAGATATACAAATTATGCATCTGAGTGAAAGTTCATAAATAGCTCCAAATGCTTCTGCCAAGAGAGAGAACTCAAAGGAGACATTTGTCGTTTGACTATGGATTTATAATCTTGGTTGAGTTGATATCATTGATTGTTGATATAACGATCAGCTATTTTCCCAGCATTAGATTTTCTTATTGTTTCTCCTATATTCTTTATACTTATTTTAATTTGCAACTGATATCCTCATACCTAATCTCTAATTATGAAAGGACCCCCCAGTTCTGTTGGCTTAGCTATGGCACAGTCCATGCACAATGCTAAAACGACTGACACCTCAGCAGGAGTCAAGAATGTTGTAAGGTAATGATTCTCATGCATGACAGGAGAGACAAGAAGACCTTTAAGTTCACTTTTAATGGTAAGGAACATTATTATTGGATCTTCAAATTTTATAAAAATGAAACATTAAGTTAAGGCATCCCAGAGCCATTTGCTTACCAGCATGCAGATAAAAATAAAAAGTCCAATTGTCAAAAATGTTGAGATATTCAGTATTATGTAGATCAAACATTTGGATTTTTAAAATTAATTTTATTTTGCTTTATGACAGTTTCAGTTGTAGACTGAAAGGCAAATGTATAAAAAGTAGATATTTGGCAACTGTCTTACTCTGTTCAGGCTGTTACATCAAAATACCATAGGCTGAGTGGTTTATAAACAACAGAAATGTAGTTTTCACAGTTCTGGATATGTAGAAGTCCAAGATCAAGGCACTCACAGATTCTAATAAGCCAGTGTCTGATGAGAGCCTACTTCCTGATTGATTAATACCTGTCTTTTTGCTGTGTCTTCATGGACAGAAAGGGTGAAGGAGGTTTTGAGGTCTCTTATAAGGGCACTAATCATTTTATAAGGGCAGTTCCTTCAGTATCTAATAATTTTTTAAGGGTCCTACCTTTTTTTTTTAATGTTTTTTTTTTGAGAGAGAGACAGACAGACAGAGTGAGAGTGGGGAAGGGACAGAGAAAGAGGGAGACACAGAATCTGAAGCAGGCTCCAGTCTCTGAGCTGTCAGCACAGAGCCTGATGCAGGGTTCAAACTCACAAACCGTGAGATCATGACCTGAACCGAAGACGGACACTTAACCAACTGAGCCACCCAGGTGCCCCAAGGGTCCCACCTTTTAATTCCATCACACTGGGGACTAGGTTTTAACATGATTTTGGTGGGGGCAGTGGAGCACAAACATTCAGTCTATAGCAGCAACTATTTGATCTATGCATTTGATCAGTGTAGATCAATAAAAAAATGGGATGTGATCAGCAGTTGGTCAACTTTTTTTGGAATGAGTCAGAGTAAATATTTTAGTCTTTGTGGGCCACACATTTTCTGGGTCTCTGTGGCAACTATTCAACTCTGCCAATGAAAGCAGCCACAGGCAATATGTAAAAGAGAGTGGCTCTGTTCCAATAAAACTGAATTTGTTAAAAAAACAAAAAAAAACAAAAAACAGGTTGGTAGTCCAAATTTAGCCTACTGGCTGTACTTTGCTGATCCCTGATGTAAATAATCAAGGTAGCTGAAGCAAATATTTAGAACTAAATGGAACCTGAGTGAGTCATATGATTCAGGCAGTTATAGAGGCATATATAATCTCCAGTTCTGTACATAATACAAAAGAGTTTTCAAATGATTAAAGGATTTTTCCACAACCATACAGAATGAACAGCTTTCGTATTTATTTACACAATGACAAAACTTTTCTAAGTACACCAAATTGAATATCCTGATCACCAATAAATCCTCACATGATAACCTAAAAATAGATCAAGTCAAAGTGACTTTAGTCTTAATAACAGGTTTGGACTGGCCAACTAAGGCCAAAGATTGCCACTGAAAATTTTTAAATTGACCCATCACAATGAAATTCTTTATGCACTAGTGAAATAAATTTTGTATTATGGAAACTCAATCCGGAGATTTATCTCTATCCATATGGTTTGCAATTTGGGGTAGAAAAAAAGAGAGAGAGAAACCGTAAAATTTATCAAAAAGCATTTGTTGAATAATGAACTTGTAGCCAGTATACCAAGTGCTAAGAATTAAGAGTCATGAAAGCTGTGATCCCTGCAAAAGTTTACGTTCTGCTTGGGATAGATGGTAGTTCATTTCAACACATACTTATTAAGCAGTTATTACCTACCAGGCAAAAACACATCAGGTACTGTTCACCTTGGAGAAGTTCATAGCCAGCAGGACTATGAAGCAGAGCCTGCCAGTGTTTGTGCTTTCCTTTCCTGTGTGTTTCCTTTCTAGTTGTAGCATAAAACCTACTTATTGTCATGCTGATGTGGTGCTCAGGCTTTTCTCTTTTTATATGCAGCAGTTTCTCCCACTAACTCCCTTATACCTAAGTGCACAGAGAGAGAGAGAGAGAGAGCGTGCACACTGGTAATTTTTAGAAAAGATTCATGGAGAACTTGAAGAATGAGTTGAGATTATTCAAGAAAAATGGGAGACCCTGTGCTACTGAAAAAGGAAAGCACATGAGTGTCATGACCCATCCTGTTATGCACGTGGCCACTTATCAACAGCTTAAGCTGTTAAAATCTGTGCCCATGTGTGATATGCAACTTATATCCACCAGCCACCAACACCATTTTATACCCATACGAAGATTCTGATGTGTCCCCTCTGCTTGGAGGACGCAGAAGACAAGTCTGACAAAAAGGAAAAGGAAGGAATTAGCTAAAGATTTTTAATCAAGTTATTAGTGGCTTGGTGTTTGATTTAAAGCCCTAGTTCTCTTTCTCCCCCAAAGTCTTTAATAAAAATTTATATTACTGCTAATGCTCTCTGAAGTTAGACTTATTTTCTGAAGATTTCATGACTGTAGAATTTGTCCTTAAACTTGATGCCAGCTCAAGAGCAGGGTCTCTTCATGGAGGTCTGGTCATATACCAGTTATAGTAAGTGTTTCCTATTTCTCAGGAACAGTGCTTGGTGCTATAAATAGAAAGATTAATTCTACCTAGGGAAGCAAACATGAACAAATAATAATCATAGCACTTTGGTAAATGTTAAAAAAAAAATAGAGGAATATACGGACGATATGGAAGCACCTAGGAAGGAATGATTAATTTTACCTAGGGAGGTCTTGAGAAGGCTTTCCAGATGAGACGACATTTGAGCCAACCTTTGAAACATAACTGAGAGTTTACCAAAAAGAGAAGCTAGGGATGTCATTTAAGAGAAGGAAGAAAAAAATACTTAGAGAAAACATTGTGTTTTAGAAGACTGGATACAGATCTGTGAGTTTGAAGCATAGGTTGCATGAGGTTAATGAGGCAAAAGCCAAGCCATAAAGTCATTGAGAGGAGGCATGTTAGCAAAAATTGTTGGACTGAAGTCCAGGAAGAAGAAATAGAATCAATGGGATCAATGCATGTGACTTGAACTAAGCCTAAAGAATGAGTCATATTGATATCATGAACAGATCAATCAAGAGAGTCTCAACCATGTTTTATCACTTCTAGATCTCCTTCAATACTTAATAACTACTCAGAATAAATGTCTGTCTACAGGCAACTTGAGTTATTAATTGCCACAAATACCACTAGAAACCTATCTTGGATCTTCAGATGTCCTTCCAACTCTCTAACTACAAGATTTGTAGAAGAAAATATATTCTAAGTAGTTATCAGTATGAAAGCATGTTGACTGATGCTTCAAAGATGAAAAAGGGTCTTAAGATACACACTCACACAATTAGATATATATGGTATACATATCATATCTTAAGAAATATATATATCTCACATATATGGACGATATATATATCATATATATAAAGATGTGGAAGGAATATATATATTATATATATTATATATATAATTAATATATTAGATTTTAGAACCCTGCTTTCTAGAATATTAAAGGTCACATATTCCACCCCCCATTCTTGCTTTTATTTTAAAGTATAACAAGGTAAATCATGAAGCCCACTGAATATATACCCTGCCTTTTACAGCCATTAAAAATTTGCTTAAGAAATATTGAGTACCTGCTGTGTAACAGGGAAAGATGATTTAGTACTCTGTTTACTGATACATGAATATTCCATAAAATAATAATAAAATAAGATCATAAAACAGCATGTAAATGTGATTCTATTTTATTAAATTATTCATATATGTATATGATACAAGGGTATGTGTTCGTACCCACACATTAAGCCAAACTTTGGTTCCATTCAGGAGATCTTGCATTGTGTCTACCCTGTTTTTCATGCTTTGTAGCTCAAAATCATTTCTTAACATCAAAGGAAAATAAAAAATGACTAAGCATTAATTACCTTTCTTTATACGCTCTCCAAGTACCAGAAATAATATAGTGCATTAAATCTCAAAACTTCAGAGCAACATAAGAAGCAACACATTGTGAATGTGTAAAATGTCCCCATACTCAGAACACACAGGGCATGTTTTTCCTAAAGGGACAGATATGCCAATCACCTCCCCCATGCAATGAGATGAGCCCACTTTCTCTAAGAGTTTAGGGACAGACTTCCAGACTCCATGTTGAAATGGTACAAGTTTGTCTTCAAGAAGAAATAAATCTCTGTCCTGCTGGCTGCTGTTATCCCAGCTTCAAATCGCATTTCAGTTTATCCATTTTAATCGAAACATTTATGTTGTTTATCTTTTGCCAAGAAGGTTTGTAATCCCCCTCATTAAGATTTTTAATAGATACTGCAAGTCTTAGAGCAAGAGCCTCTAAGAAGC
Source organism: Panthera leo (assembly GCF_018350215.1). Lineage (NCBI taxonomy): Eukaryota > Metazoa > Chordata > Mammalia > Carnivora > Felidae > Panthera > Panthera leo. The sequence goes on along the minus strand of NC_056684.1, from coordinate 75,200,044 downwards.
AATTTAAAATAACAACCATGTCAGCCTTATGGGTTGTGTTGGACTGGAGGGAAGAGATAAGAACGTAATATTAATAAACAAGAAAATTTCAACTCCTAACTGTTTTGCCATTATTTTAATCCATGTGTTTAACATCCTTTTGTACAAAAACTGTATTAAAGATCTTCAATATAGTACAGCAAGGTTCCATGATTCTAAATAAAGTTAAAGAAAATATTGAATATACTTTTAAATGTTTATGGTTTTTATGTACATTGTGGTGTAGATTAACACGATAGCTGAACCATTTCCCAATAGTATTGGCATCAAGCTTGTCATTTTGTGTACCACAGCCTGAGGAGACTGTGGAATTAGAGGGCCAGTAGCCGTAAGTATTATGGAGAAGTATAATCTGCAGGAACAAAAAAAAAAAAAATCACAGGGGATGTCACAGGTGCATCAATTCCTTTTAAAAGAGAAAAAGTTGGAAATTTCTTGGGGAATTTTGGACAACTCTGAAGAATCTTTTAAATCAGTACTAAGTCATTTAACTCAGTGAGGTGTCCTCATTGTAAAATTCCATGTCAGTATATTAACTAATTGGTAATGAAAGGGTTAACGCTACCTGACATGGTAGTGATAGTTTGGGGAGATATGGCTAAAATTAATAAAAACATGTTCGATTTTATTGTTCAAACTTATACTGTTTTACCTTACCGATCAATAGATTGATGGATTTCAACTCCAATTTGCCATTATTTTAACCCACACTGTACCTATCTATCTCTGGATCACTTAACCGACTAATCCGAAGGTATATAGATAAAGATAGATAGATAGATAGATAGATAGATAGATAGATAGATAGATGATAGATAGATAGGGTGAGCTTTTCTTTTGTTTGGCCCTATAAACCTAAGGCCTTTATCTTAGCCCAGCTTTTAGGGAAGAATGTGTGACATTAATTACACACATTACATAAAACCTGATATAAATATCCCTCTTGTCATATTTCTATTTACTCGCACCACCAGGCTCTATCCACAGGCTTGTCATTTATTTGTGGAGTCTTTTATCCACGCTGAGCTGTTGTCAATTTTAGAAGATGTACAAACATAAGTAAAGTCAATATCTTTAACAAAACTATGAAAAGATGTCTTGTTGGCTTAAAAGGTGGAACACTGAGAGATTGGCATCCTATAGAATCAAGGAGAGGAATGCCCCTTAGAGAATGAGTGTAGGTACCACTTTAGGAAGGAAGTTCCTGAATGAAACATGGTTTCCATTAATGTAATGGTGCCATCAAGAGACTCTTGGCAACCAGGCCGTGCTGATTCATACACACCTTCTTACTCACGTACTGGCCCGCATTGTGAGTCGGTTGCCCTGACCGGAAAGAAAGGCATGGTTTGTTTTCCACCACTGCATTCATTTGGATTTGCAAAGCTAGCCAGTATTTCAAGAGCTGACATTTTCCCAGAGCTCTGTGCCTGCCCTTTAAGAGCACTGCCACCAGCGGGGGCGGTGCCTCTCCTGTAACATTAACAATAACAACAGCAAAAATGATCACAGCAATACAATTGTGGACTTTTGCAAGGAATTATAAACAACCTGACCCAAAGGTTTCCAAACATTATTTTTCCATTTAGCTGTAGAACCCTTTCAATAAAGAGCAGTTTATTCAGAAGACTAACTAAATCAGTTAAAGGTAGAGCCACGCTGGTGAACCAAGGGACCAGTGTCTTCCCCAGGATAGCCCAAGTCAGGGGGTGCGACAGAGGGTCACATGAGCCTTTCAGCTACACTGCTCCTGCCTCACAGTTGGAGTTCACTGAATGGCCAATATGTCCTCTCATTTAATAGATGATGGAACTAAGGTCCTTGGAAGTGAAGCTACAAGACCACAGACATGGTAATAGATCTGTGACTCCATTTAAAAAACAACGTATTTTTTCAAAATACAAAAAACTGCATTTTTACAGTAATTTTTAATTTCCCAAACACCACTACGTTGATTTGACTGTATTTCATTTAACTATCACAATAAACCTGCGGTCCACAATGGGTAGAGTTTTTTCCTTACCCCAGGTTTATACATGAGAAACTGAGTCTCCAAAATGTAAAAAGATCTGTCCCAAGTGACCGTTCTTGTAAGGAGCAGAGGTGAGGTTAGAATGGGGGTCCTCTGGTTCACTGCTCAGTTTTATCCACTGTGCAATGTCCTCATAATTCATGTAGATAATTTGTCCATAAATATCAAATAACTAAAGCCAAAGAGGCTATCATATGCTTTTCAACTAACTTAAGCCTTTAAAATAAAAACAGGAGTAATTAATATTAACAATTAAGCATTAATATTAAGGAGTACCAGGGTTGAACAGTATAGGACAATGCAGAGGGGTAAATTGGTTATGGCTCAGCAAATCTCAATCAATTATGGCTTAGTTCAAAATAAACAACTTTCCAATCTATCCTGAGGGGTTTTTTTGGTTGTTTTTTTTTGTTGTTGTTGTTGTTGTTGGGTTTGGTTTTTTTTTTTTTTTTGGCATGTATGGAACGTATTCAAATACCTAAGGCCCTAAAGAACTTTCTCAAGGGTCAACCTCCCACAGTTTTTCGTTGCTCCATTTGCCTTAACTAAAGAGAGAAAACAAAACTACTGAGTTAGGATTAACCTTACGGTCATCTGGCGGCACTCCTAGAAAGGGCCTGGCAGACAGTACTGCTGATAGCAACCCCCCCCCCCCCACTTCCCTGCAGCCTGGTTTCCTCTCTTCCCCACCTCTGCAACTCTGCTCTCACCTAATTTGATATGGAACCTTGAACGCAGCTCCCTGTGCTCTCAGGGTTGAAGCCCAAACAGCTCTCTTCACAATGGTGGGTATAATCCACCTCAGTCTCTCCATCCTCTAGATTCTGAAAACATTCTCCTGGGGGGACAGCTCATCTTTCAGAGATTTAAACTTTTTCTTACACAGCTTGACAGAAACCACAAGAGAGAAAAGATTACGACCACACCATATGTCTGTTTCTCCGTGACTCTGTGTGTGTGTGTCTTCTGTGTGTGTGTGTGTGTGTGTGTGTGTGTGTGTGTGTGTGTGTGTTTTCCCAATGAGAGGGGAGTATATTTTATCTTTTCAAGGAGAAAGATTCTCCCCTCCCCTTAGGTTTCTAGCTGCTGGATGCTTGCTGATTAATTTAAATCTACACATAACTGGTTCCCTTATTAATGATTCTGCCAGGTTTCCAGAACATAGCGGGATTAACCTGCTCTGAATACAGACTGTTCTTTTTTTAAAGGGGCCATTACCTTTTAATAAGAACATATGAGTATAGGATGGCAATACCGTTGTTTATTCATGGGGAAAACCATGAGTTTCTTCAAAACCTTTAAAATATGGCTGCCCACTGAAAGCTAAAGTTAGCAAAACCCCCATATGAGAGTAATGATCATCCATCAAGGGGAACAGACTCAGAAATTTCCTAAATGTGTGGCAGTGAATTGGGTGTGTCCAAAACTCTCAACTAAGATGAGTGGGGGGAATCTCAAGGAGGTGAAGTGAGTCTGAAATGAGACTGTAATTTAGTGAAGCACAAATCTAAGCAGTTCCATTAAACCATGTTTGGAGAAAGATCATGTGAACAGCAGGTGATTTGTAAGCCTAACAGAAATCAAAATGAGAGTCAGAGGGAACGGTAGCTCTCATCCAAGTACTGTCAGAGAGGGAAAGAGTTTGGCTACACCCACTGCATTCTGGATGAGAGCACCCAAAACCTCCTTAAAATTTTGACATCATCAAACTCATTCTCCAGACTCATCACATCAGAGCTTACCACATAGCTTGCTTTAAGGAAGATGACAGGTGGGTCAGGTGGAAACAAAGGATCATTGCATTTGGCATTGTGTGTGCATGTGTAGGTGGGTGCCCCCCAAATCTAGTGAACATGAGTCGGCTTCAGATCGCCTCTCAGTGGATTCCTTGTCCAAGATGTTGAGAACAGCAGATTGAAGGAGCTGGATCCCAGCAGATTTTCTAGGTAAATGACACCCCATGGGCATCTGAGAGGCTAGCTGTCCTTCTATATGCAGAATAGATTTGTTCTTTTCTATCCTGTGCTTTCTATGTGCCATCTCACAGGTAACACCTGTTTCAGCATACTGACTTCACAGAAGTGTCATGAGAATTAAAGGGAACAGTGTGGGATCAGAGGCAGCATGCATGTTCACTTTGTTATCCTCTCACACGGGCCTTCCCTCTTACCCCCCACATGGCAGGAGAACCTCCAAAACCTTTTTAATAGATATCCTAGGTCCTGAGACTTCAAATAAATGACATTTGGATGACACACGTTAGGACAAGAAAAAATGTTCTGGCTTTTCTGAGTTATCTGACAGCTCCAAATAAAGTCGCACATCTACAAGACTCCAAAGAGCCACAATCCAAGTGACCATCTCTAGACTTTATGCAAGGTGAGCTAGTTCTCTCACAAAGATGAAATGAGACCATTTCTGGCTTCAGAGAGCTCACAATATACAGCAGGGGAATATACACGCAAACAACTGCTGACTCTTTGCCCTCTGGGATCTCCATAGGATGAGTCAGGTCGAGATTTGATTGTGCTGGGAATTGCAGAGGGGTTGTGGATTCCATTTTTTAAAGGGACAGTACATAAGATCTGCTGTTACAGCATGTATGTGTATGCAATCTAATGCTGTAAATAAACCTCCCAGGTATTGAAAGACAGAGAGAGGAAAGACAAAGCAAGGGAATTTAATATTTTATTTTAAGGAAGGAAAAAGATGAGGGATTAAATATTTCCCCTCAGTTGCTAGGTGTTCTCTCTGCTGCTATTCTGGAACTGAAAACCCCAACCAAAGAAACTACAGACTATAAAATGCTACATAGAGAGCACGTTTGGGAGCTGTCCAGTTCAATCTGTTCCCACCAAATACCATACAGTCCCCAGAGCTGGGATTTCCTCTAAATCCAGGATTTAGCCATGTGTCTCCATGGCAAGCCTGAGGTTCAATTCCAGGAATCAGGTTTGGCCTTCCTCCTAGTGCATTAACAAGACTCTAGGAAGAAACATAGCCTGTCAGCAAGACAAATTCAAAAAAAGACCAGCATTACTGTAGTATCTTCTGGCAAAGCAAAACCGCCCAAGAAAAGATATTTCGGACTTTGCAAGAAAGCTAAACATTTAATAAAAAATGAAAAGACCAAGGGGAAAAAACAAAGGTGAGAAATATAAAATAAATTTTAAGACCCTACATTTTTACTAGGCACATATTTAAATAAAATGAAAAAAGAAAAAAAAAACCTGGAAAGCATGGTTCCAACACGTTTCAATGTCCAGCTTTTTTAACATCAAATTTTGTGTTACCTTTGATCATACAAATGGTGTAAAAGTTTAAGCCAAATGACGGATTTTGCTTAATGTTTGTCTAGGCAAAGCAACTGACCCTCAAAATACCTTTCCAAATAAGAAATTTGTTTAACTTCACAGGACTCCGTGTATCTTAGAAATACTACTGGACTCTTTGCTCCTCTGTATCTTGGATATCTTAAGAAAATTAAATTTCTAATGTATTTCCACCAGAGGGCAGTAAATAAAAAACAAACAAACAAACAACCTGTGCCCTGAACACAATTGCTTCTAAAATTGGTTATAAACAAATTTTATTTTCCCATTAACTTGCATTATAGATTCAGTGATTTTCAGCACTGAAACATTAACTCGATCAATCTCTTCTCTGCCTTTTGGCAAAGATCAAGTGTAGTGAAGTGTTTATTTAATCATCCCTGGACTTCTTTAACACTCTCACTCTCTGTTACTGAAAAGCATGACCTGGAAACATGTCCCAGAATGAAAGAGGGGAGGCTGCTTTTATAAAATGAAAACCCTGCCTTCACCTGTTCTGTCCATTCGCCCAAGGTCTCTCTGGGTCTGAACCTCCACCCTCACTGGTGAAGGTGTTTGGTGGGCACCAGTAACTGCATTTCTTTGCCGTAGGACAGGACAGACACTGCCAAGAGGCCGCAGGAGCACTCTATCAAGAGTTGTGAATGCTAACAGGAATCCTGCAAGAAAAGGAAGAACAGGGATGCCATCCAGTGGTCAGCCAGTGGCCTTGCTGCCTATGTGATCCTCAGCACTACCTCCATGGAAAGTACTAGAATGCAATTTGCAGGCTCTGAATCTTAAAGGTCACAGGGCCAAAGGAAAGAATTATTCCAGTCTGAGCAAACCTAAACCACACAGCCTACTTTTCTAAATCACAAAATAAGAATAAGGGAATGGAAGTGAACCAGGGACCTGGAAGCTAACTTGAAAAGCCACCTGGCTGAGAAGCTCTCAAGTGCACCTGCTTCCATGAAGCTCTTTACAGCACTGATTCCTGGGACCACCAAGACCTTCTGAGTTTCAACCTCCAGGGACAATTCTTGAGAAATGGTGTTGTCTAAAAAAGAGATATCCGGGTGATTCTGAGACAGAGAGCCTCACATAGTCCAAAAATGGACTTCAACTCATTGATTTAATCCATTCTGCCGTCTTTAGGCAGGGTTGTGCTTCAGCTCTCCCAGCTCGACATGCCTTTCCTGACTTTAAAATCTTAAACACCTATTCTAGTCATTCATTCTAGCATCCGAAATCCTAGACCATCAGGGAATTCTCCTTCCTGATCTGAGTCCAAGCTCTGCTGCTTGTTAGCTGCGTAAGCTTGCCTTCCAACCCCTCGGTTTTGCATGAATAAATGGGGTCATGACAGTACTTACCCTGTAAATTTGTTGGGGAAAGTAAAGGGCTTAGAGCTGTAGCTGTCACTTAGTATACACTAAAATACTTGTTATTCGTATCATTTATTATTACTCTGTTCTGGCTGCTCTTTTGGCTTATTTTCATTTGCTTGATCCCAAAGGATATAATGATCATGCTAAGCCTAGGGCTTGCTGTCCAGCTAGCTGTCTTACCTGTCTGCCCCAACCACCCCTAGGCCTGTACAGCCCTTGTTGATACTGACAGATTTGCCTATAGGCTAAGTCTAACCCATTTTCTGAGCTAATAGTGATCACAACAGGAGCTCCAGTGCCCCATCAGCAGATATACAGAATGAATAGAAACATTTCTAGATGACCTACTATGTGCCTAATGCAACACAAGGCCACATGTTGTATATTACCTCATTTAATTGTCTCAACAATACTCCAAGGTAGGCATTAAGCTCCCTAATTTACAGAGGCAAAAACAGAGTCTTAAAGAAATAACATTAAGTGGCACACTTCCCTAGGTGCCTCCAGAGGCTAGGAAATGAACTGCTCCCAGTGACAAGCTCTGGGCACACCTCGCTAGTCTCCGACTCTAACTGTAGTTGATGACCCTGTTTGTGTTTCCGGGGGTTCTGTCCAGCACCCAGGTCCTCTTAGCACAGCTGACTGGGCTCCTTACCTGGGATGCCTTGTCTACCACCTACAAATCCTTCCCTAGGAAGATGAATCCTGTTTCCTACACCCCTTGGTCCTGGCATATGCACTGTTCTGATAGATGGGGAACCGGCCTGACCTCAAGAGTCACTCGCTACTGCTGCCCCTCTGGCAATATACCTCCCTCAAATGCATAACAGCTGGTGGACGCAAGCCCACATTTGCCAAGACTCATTGACACCATATACTCAGCTCTTGGCTGCCTTTCCCACAAAGACCAGGCCTACAACTGCTTCCAATTTTCCCAGCAATCTCTTCTTTCTGGCTTCCAATTTTTCTCACTTCCTACCACACGAAGTTGCCGAGGCCCCAGCATTCCTCACACCTGAGCCTGGGCTGGCGCTGCCATTACCAGCATGCTGTGGGAAGAAATGCGTGCAACCCACCAGCACTACAGAATGAAAGAATATGAGTCACGGCGAGGGCCAACACGAAGTACGATAAAACTGGAAAATAGTGGATCCTGCTACTACAGTACTCAAGCTCACTTGTACTCAGCAAGTATCTATAAACATGACCATAAACATAGGAAACAAATTACAAGGTGAGATGTCATGTCAAAGAGAAAGACAATCAAGACATATTCCTTGCTCTTAAGGAATTCTATTTTGAGATAAAAGCACACTATTTTAAGTGTTAATATTAACACATGGCAATATATGTTAAGGACCATATGAATAATATGTTCAGTGTGTGCTGTAGAATTTGATACAATTTTGCACAGCCTGTGGGGATCATAGGCAGCTGCCCAGAAAAAATAGCCCTTGTGCTGGGCAATGTATGATGAGTAGAAAGTATTTAAGCAGTGAAGCTATGGGATGGCCCACCATGGTTTACCAGAGAAAGAACCAGAATAGATGTGGTGAAGGTAGAGTCCACTGAGAGCACCTGGGTCACAAGATTGCATGTGGAAGGCTGGGGCTGGACTGTGGGCCAAGTTGAATGTGGGATTGAAGAGTTCAGAGTTAATCCTACAGACAAGATGATCCTCACGGAACTTTTGAGAAGGGAATGATATGGCAAAAGTGTGTTTGGGGAAAATTTATGTGGCAACAGCTAGTAAGAGGCTTGGAGGACATCCTGAGGTCGGTGGGGGGGGGTGCCTAGTTCAGCATTTCCTAACATGTATCTTAATATGTTCATTGGAATGTAAGTGGAAGACAAATTAGTCAAAGATATTTCAAAGGCAAATAAAAGAAAGCCATACTAAATTAAACCAAGTAAGATGGGTGTCTTTTTTTTTTTTTTTTTTTTTTGCAGATTTTCTCAGAGCCTTTTATGTTAAGCCTCTGAAGGAGATATAAAATGTAGCATTTCCCAAACTTACTTGTTGCCTACTGAGCCACTTTCCATGGTGAAGCTTATAAGAAAGAATATGAATGGCATTCTGAGACACAAACTCTGGATGATGGAGGGCGGCCTGAAACAAGTGACAGATGTTGTCATTTTAAAGAAAACATCTTCAGATCTCTGCTGTAAGTTGTGGGGATGAAAGCAGAAGGCAGAAATGGAGAGACAACTATATCCTTCCATTCCCTCACTTTCAATGCCTTGGTGTCATCCTTGACTCCTGTCTTTCTCTCAAATTATATATCCAATCCATCAGCAACACCTGTTGAATCTACCTTCAAAGTTATATCCAGAATCTGACAACTTTTCTTGGCTACACCTTCTTGGCTACAGAAACCACTATTGTCCTTCTAACTGGTCTCTTCCTTCCATCCCTGCGCCCCAATAGTTTGTTCTTTAACAGAGAAATCAAACCTATGATTTTGAACATTTATCAAACCATGTCACTCCTCTGTTCAAAACCCTATAATGGCTCCCATCTCACTCAGAGTAAAGGCCAAAGTCCTGACAATGGCCTTAAAACCCAGCATGTCCTCAATCCCAATACCACTTTTGCTATTTCTTCCCCCTTTAACTCTTCCTCAGGCACTCGGCCCCCTTTCGTTCCTTGATCATCCAGAAACAGCCCTAACTCAGACATTTGGGCTTACTGTTCCTTTCACTTGAATTCTAACCTTTTTTTTTTTTTAAGTTATTTTTTTACCGCCTGTCCACTGCTATTAGGAATATATGCCCCACTAGGATAGGGATCTCCCCTATTTTGCTTTATCCTTATTGCCAAGCATATAAGAGGAGCTATACATGTTGAACTAGCTAATTAAATTCCAACAGCAATGCTGTGTGTTTGAGAAGGCATTATCTATATTTTGTAGATAAAGAAATTGAGAGTCAGAGACGGTTTGTGATTTGTGCTTGAGTGCAAGGTAACACGTGGTTCATTTACCATTTTCTAATTTTCAGATTAGAATCTAGGTCTCTTGGCTTTTCAACTATACAATAATCTCAAAGAGCTGCAGAAACAGAAAAATAGCCTTAAGCAAATTAAAATGACTAAATTCACAGATTATGATAGGATTCTGCTTTTTTGAAGGAAAAAAAGCATCGTGGGCTAAATATCATCCATTTCCTTTAGCTCTTTATATTTATTTCTTTAGCTTTTTATATTTTCAATATAAAATTTCACTTACATTCTATGTAATATGTCAAGCAAAGAAACAAATTGGGGATAAACACACAGAGAAATATAAACATGACCTAGTGAAACCTCACTTTACAGAAATCTACCACAAGTACTAGTCTAAAGGACTCCCGCTTACATTATAGACATCTTACAGGACTTTTTCTGACCCTCAAAAATGTGTGGTATCTATGTCGGCAAGACCTAAGATGGCAAAAAATGAAAATTGCTATGAAAACGAAAAAGCGACAATTTTTACATCATGTGTCTATGAAAAACAGCAACCAAGCAGCCCAGCATTCCAGTATATCCATCAGGGTATAAGGCATGAGCAAGTGCTGGGAAAGAGGAGAACTATGGTCTTCTTCTACAAAAGGGCACAAATGTTCTTCTATAAACTGGACTTGGTGCCTCCTCAACACCCTTGGGGTATTTCTGCAGGAACTCTGTACACATGAGGCTAGAAATGATTGGAGTTACTTTTCAATTTATCTGAAATGCCCTGCCGTACTATCCTGATCTCAGAGATATTGCAGGAACTGATTTTCCCCAAGGGGAAAAAATATGGGTTGGGGGAATGGGAGAAAGAATTGTGAGAACAAAGACACTCAATCAGAAGACCAGAGATAGAGGGAGTCTGTGTCAGATAAGATAGTTGTTCTAGACCAATGGTTCTCAGGCACTGGAATGTATCAGAATCACCTGGAGGGCTTGTAAAACAAACACAAATGTTGAGCTCCAGCCCAGAGTTTCTGATTCAGGGCGTCTAGGAATTAGCATTTATAACAATTTTCCAAATGATGCTGATGTTGCTGGCCGGGAATTACATTATGGGAATCACTGTTTTAGATATACCATTTACCTAAATTGGACTCCATTTGGGGAAAAATGTAACAAGAAACCCATAATCTTCTAGAATGAAATCCCATAGAATCTTAAAATGTTAGAACTTGAAAGGTCCTTATGGGGGCTCCATGCTATGGAGAGGAAATAGAGATCAAGACAAGTTATTTAATGTGCCCAAGGTCATGTTTCTCTTTTTTCTTTTTCATTTTTTTATTTTTTTTAATATATGAAATTTATTGTCAAATTGGTTTCCATACAACACCCAGTACTCATCCCAAAAGATGCCCTCTTCAATACCCATCACCTACCCTCCACTCCCTCCCACCCCCCATCAACCCTCAGTTTGTTCTCAGTTTTTAAGAGTCTCTTATGCTTTGGCTCTCTCCCACTCTAACTTCTTTTTTTTTTTCCCCTTCCCCTCCCCCATGGGTTTCTGTTAAATTTCTCAGGATCCACATAAGAGTCAAAAACATATGGTATCTGTCTTTCTCTGTATGGCTTATTTCACTAGGATAACACTCTCCAGTTCCACCCATGTTGCTACCAAGGGCCACATTTCATTCTTTCTCATTGCCACATAGTACTCCATTGTGTCTATAAACCACAATTTCTCTATCCATTCATCAGTTGATGGACATTTAGACTCTTATTACAATTTGGCTATTGTTGAGAGTGCTGCTATAAACATTGGGGTACAAGTGCCCCTATGCATCAGCACTCCTGTATCCTTTGAGTAAATTCCTAGCAGTGCTAATGCTGGGTCATAGGGTAGGTCTATTTTTAATTTTTCGAGGAACCTCCACACTGTTTTCCAGAGTGGCTGCACCAGTTTGCATTCCCATCAACAATGCAAGAGGGTTCCTGTTTCTCCACATCCTCTCCAGCATCTATAGTCTCCTGATTTGTTCATTTTGGTCACTCTGACTGGCATGAGATGATATCTGAGTGTGGTTTTGATTTGTATTTCCCTGATGAGGAGTGACGTTGAGCATCTTTTCATGTGCCTGTTGGCCATCTGGATGTCTTCTTTAGAGAAGTGTCTATTCATGTTTTCTGCCCATTTCTTCACTGGATTATTTGTTTTTCAGGTGGGGAGTTTGGTGAGCTCTTTATAGATTTTGGATACTAGCCCTTTGTCTGATATGTCATTTGCAAATATCTTTTCCCATTCTGTTGGTTGCCTTTTAGTTTTGTTGCTTTTTAGGTTTGTTGCCTTTTAGTTTTGCTGTGCAGAAGCTTTTTGTCTTCATGAGGTCCCAATAGTTCATTTTTGCTTTTAGTTCCCTTGCCTTTGGGGATGTGTCAAGTAAGAAATTGCTGCGGCTGAGGTCAGAGAGGTCTTTTCCTGCTTTCTCCTCTAGGGTTTTGATGGTTTCCTGTCTCACATTCAGGTCCTTTATCCATTTTGAGTTTATTTTTGTGAATGGTGTGAGAAAGTGGTCTAGTTTCATTCTTGTGCATGTTGCTGTCCAGTTCTCCCAGCACCATTTGTTAAAGAGACTGTCTTTTTTTCCATTGGATATTCTTTCCTGCTTTGTCAAAGATTAGTTGGCCATACTTTTATGGGTCTAGTTCTGGGGTTTCTATTCTATTCCATTGGTCTATGTGTCTGTTTTTGTGCCAATACCATGCTGTCTTGATGATGACAGCTTTGTAGTAGAGGCTAAAGTCTGGGATTGTGATGCCTCCTCCTTTGGTCTTCTTCTTCAAAATTACTTTGGCTATCCGGGGCCTTTTGTGGTCCCGTGGGAATTTTAGGATTGCTTGTTCTAGTTTCGAGAAGAATGCTGGTGCAATTTTGATTGGGATTGCATTGAATGTGTAGATAGCTTTGGGTAGTATTGACACTTTAACAATATTTATTCTTCCAACCCATGAGCACGGAATGTTTTTCCATTTCTTTCTATCTTCTTCAGTTTCCTTCAGAAGCTTTCTATAGTTTTCAGCATACAGATCTTTTACATCTTTGGTTAGATTTATTCCTAGGTATTTTATGCTTCTTGGTGCAATTGTGAATGGGATCAGTTTCTTTATTTGTCTTTCTGTTGCTTCATTATTAGTGTATAAGAATGCAACAGATTTCTGTACATTGATTTTGTATCCTGCAACTTTGCTGAATTCATGTATCAGTTCCAGCAGACTTTTGGTGGAGTCTATCAGATTTTCCATGTATAATATCATGTCATCTGCAAAAAGTGAAAGCTTGACTTCATCTTTGCCAATGTTGATGCCTTTGATTTCCTTTTGTTGTCTGATTGCTGATGCTAGAACTTCCAACACTGTTAAACAACAGCGGTGAGAGTGGACATCCCTGTCGTGTTCCTAATCTCAGGGAAAAAGCTCTCAGTTTTTCCCCATTGAGGATGATGTTAGCTGTGGGCTTTTTATAAATGACTTTTATGATGTTTAAGTATGTTCCTTCTATCCCAACTTTCTTGGCGGTTTTTATTAAGAAAGGATGCTGAATTTTGTCAAATGCTTTTTCTGCATCGATTGACAGGATCATATGGTTCTTATCTTTTCTTTTATTAATATGATATATCACATTGATTGATTTGCGAATGTTGAACCAGCCCTGCATCCCAGGAATGAATCCCACTTGATCATGGTGAATAATTCTTTTTACAAGCTGTTGAATTCGATTTGCCAGTATCTTGTTGAGAATTTTTTCATCCATATTCATCAGGGATATTGGCCTGTAGTTCTCTTTTTTTTACTGGGTCTCTGTCTGGTTTAGGAATCAAAGTAATGCTGGCTTCATAGAATGAGTCTGGAAGTTTTCCTTCCCTTTCTATTTTTTGGAATAGCTTGAGAAGGATTGGTATTATCTCTGCTTTAAATGTCTGGTAGAATTCCCCAGGGAAGCCATCTGGTCCTGGACTCTTCTTTGTTGGGAGATTTATGATAACTGATTCAATTTCTTCTCTGGTTATGGGTATGTTCAAGCTTTCTATTTCCTCCTGATTGAGTTTTGGAAGTGTGTGGGTGTTTAGGAATTTGTCTATTTCTTCCCAGTTGTCCAGTTTGTTGGCATATAATTTTCCATAGTATTCCCTGGTAGTTGCTTGTATTTCTGAGGGATTGGTTGTAATAATTTAATTTTCATTCATGATTTTATCTATTTGGGTCATCTCCCTTTTCTTTTTGGGAAGCCTGGCTAGAGGTTTATCAATTTTTTTTCTCAAACAACCAACTCTTGGTTTCATTGATCTGCTCTACAGTTTTTTTAGATTCTATATTGTTTATTTCTGCTCTGATCTTTATTATTTCTCTTCTTCTGCTGGGTTTCTCAAACAACCAACTCTTGGTTTCGTTGATCTGCTCTACAGTTTTTTTAGATTCTATATTGTTTATTTCTGCTCTGATCTTTATTATTTCTCTTCTTCTGCTGGGTTTGGGGTGTCTTTGCTGCTCTGCTTCTATTTCCTTTAGGTATGCTGTTAGATTTTGTATTTGGGATTTTTCTTGTTTCTTGAGAGAGGCCTGGATTCCAATGTATTTTCCTCTCAGGACTGCCTTCGCTGCATCCCAAAGCATTTGGATTGTTGTATTTTCATTTTCGTTTGTTTCCATATATTTTTAAATTTCTTCTCTAATTGCCTGGTTGACTCATTCATTCTTTAGTAGGGTGTTCTTTAACCTCCATGCTTTTGGAGTTTTTCCAGACTTTTTCCTGTGGTTGATTTCAAGCTTCATAGCATTGTGGTCTGAGAGTATGCATGGTATAATTTCAATTCTTGTAAACTTATGAAGGGCTGTTTTGTGACCCAGTATATGATCTGTCTTGGAAAATGTTCCATGTGCACTCGAGAAGAAAGTATATTCTCTTGCTTTGGGATGCAGAGTTCTAAATATATCTGTCAAGTCCATCTGATCCAATGTATCATTCAGGGCCCTTGTTTCTTTATTGACCATGTGTCTAGATGATCTATCCATTGTTGTAAGTGGGGTATTAAAGTCCCTGCAATTAGCACATTCTTAACAATAAGGTTGCTTATGTTTGTGAGTAATTGTTTTATATATTTGGGGGCTCCCGTATTCGGCACATAGACATTTATAATTGTTAGTTCTTCATGGATAGACCCTGTAATTATTATATAATGCCTTTCTTCATCTCTTGTTACAACCTTTAATTTAAAGTCTAGTTTGTCTGATATAAGTATGGCTACTCCAGCTTTCTTTTGACTTCCAGTAGCATGATAAATAGTTCTCCATCCCCTCACTTTCAATCTGAAAGTGTCTTCAGGTCTAAAATAAGTCTCTTATTATAATAAGTATATTATAAGTATATAATAATATACTAATATAATATATAATATATAATTATTATAATTATTATAATTATAATTTTATTATAATATATATTATATAATATATAATAATATAATAATATATAATTATTATAAGTATATAATAATATATAATATATATAATTATAATTATAAGTATATAATAAGTAGACAGCAAATAGATGGGTCTTGTTTTTTATCCATTCTGATACCCTATGTCTTTTGGTTGGTACATTTAGTCCATTTACATTCAGTGTTATTATAGAAAGATATGGGTTTAGAGTCATTGTGATGTCTGTAGGTTTCATGCTTGTAGCGATGTCTCTGGTACTTTGTCTCACAGAATCCCCATTAGGATCTCTTGTAGGGCTGGTTTAGTGGTGATGAATCCTTCAGTTTTTGTTTCTTTGGGAAAACTTTTATCTCTCCTAATCTAAATGACAGACTTGGTGGATAGAGGATTCCCGGCTGCATATTTTTTTCTGTTCATCACATTGAAGATTTCCTGCCATTCCTTTCTGGTCTGCCAAGTTTCAGTAGAGAGATCCGTCATGAGTCTTATTGGTCTCCCTTTATATGTTAGAGCACGTTTATCCCTAGCTGCTTTCAGAATTTTCTCTGTATCCTTGTATTTTGCCAGTTTCACTATGATATGTCGTGCAGAAGATCGATTCAAGTTACGTCTGAAGGGAGTTCTCTGTGCCTCTTGGATTTCAATGCCTTTTTCCTTCCCCAGATCCGGGAAGTTCTCAGCTATGATTTCTTCAAGTACCCCTTCAGCACCTTTCCCTCTCTCTTCCTCCTCTGGAATACCAATTATGCGTATATTATTTCTCTTTAGTGCATCACTTAGTTCTCTAATTTTCCCCTCAAATTCCTGGATTCTTTTTATCTCTCTTTTTCTCACCTTCTTCTTTTTCCATAATTTTATCTTCTAGTTCACCTATTCTCTCACCTGCCTCTTCAATCTGAGCTTTGGTTGTCTCCATTTTATTTTGCAGCTCATTAATAGCATTTTTTAGCTCCTCCTGGCCGTTCCTTAGTCCCTTGATTTCTGTAGCAATAGATTCTCTGCTGTCCTTTATACTGTTTTCAAGCCCAGCGATTAATTTTATGACTATTATTCTAAATTCACTCCCTGTTATATTGTTTAAATTGTTTTTGATCAGTTCGTTAGCTGTCGTTATTTCCTGGACGTTTTTCTGAGGGGAATTCTTCCGTTTCCTCATTTTGGATAGTCCCTGGAGTGGTGTGGAAC
This sequence comes from Panthera leo, assembly GCF_018350215.1. Lineage (NCBI taxonomy): Eukaryota > Metazoa > Chordata > Mammalia > Carnivora > Felidae > Panthera > Panthera leo. Next base: position 75,183,661 of record NC_056684.1, on the reverse strand, counting down.
TGCAGGGCACTTCCCCTGTGCTGTCTTGAATAACTTGCCTTGATGGGAGGGGCCGCAGTCAGACCTGATGTCTGCCCCCAGCCCACCACTGCAGCCACAGACAGACTGGTGTGTATCTTTTCTTCCCCTCTCCTAGGGGCGGAATTCACTGTGGGGTGTTATGGCCTGTCTGGGTTATTTGCACACTGCCAGGCTTGTGGTGCTAGGGATCTGGCATATTAGCTGCGGTGGATAGGCAAGTTGCACAGGGGGGCGGGAGGGGAAGGCTCAGCTTGCTTATCCTTCATTGATCAGCTTTGGGAGGGGCCCTGTGGCACCGGGAGGGAGTCAGACCCGCTGCCGCCGGAGGGATGGATCCTCAGAAGCACAGCGTTGAGTGTTTGCGGGGTGCCAGCATGTTCCCTGACAGGAACTGGTTCCCTTTGGGATTTTGGCTGAGGGATGGGCGAGGGAGATGGCGCTGGTGAGCGCCTTTGTTCCCCACCAAGCTGAGCTCTGTCGTCCAGGGCTCAACAACTCTCCCTCCCATTGTCCTCCAGCCCTCCCACTCTCTGAGCAGAGCTGTTAACCTATAACCTTCCAGATGTTAAGTCCCCCTTGCTGTCTGAATACACTCCGTCTGGCCCCTCCACTTTTGCCAGCCAGACTCGGGGGCTCTGCTTGGTCAGCAGGCCGCCCCTCCACCCCGGCTCCCTCCCACCAGTCCGTGTAGCGGGCACCGCCTCTCCACCCTTCCTACCCTCTTCTGTGGGCCTCTCGTCTACGCTTGGCTCCAGAGAATCTGTTCTGCTAGTCTTCTGGTGTTTTTCTGGGTTACTTAGGCAGGTGTAGGTGGAATCTAAGTGATCTGCAGGACGCGGTGAGCCCAGCATCCTCCTACACCGCCATCTTCCCACTCTTCCACCAGGTCATGTTCTCAAACTGCAGATTAGCACCCTCCCTTGGATTATAAAATCAATACAGAATAAAATGACCAAGAAAAAAAGGAAAGAAGGATCAAATTACAAAAATGAGGAATGAAAGTGTGGATGTCAATACTGACCCTTCAGAAATAAAAATTATCAAAAGGAAATACTATCAACAATTATATGCCAACAAATTAGATAACCTCAATGAAATATGCAAATTCCTAGAAAATTACAAACCACTGAACCTGACTCAGGACAAGAGAAAATCTGAATATACTATCACAAATAATGAGATTGAATTAATAATCAAAAACCTTCTCAAAATAAATAAATAAATAAATAAATAAAGCCCAGATGGTTTTACTGGTGCACTCTACCAAATGTTTATTTATTTTTAATTTTTTTAAGTTTATTTCTTTATTTTGAGAGTGACAGAGACAATGCGAGTGGGGGAAGGGCAGAGAGAGAGAATCCCAAGCAGGCTCCATGCTGTCAGCACAGAGCCCAATGTGGGTCTTGAACTCACAGAACTGTGAGATCATGACCTGATCCAAAACCAAGAGCCAACTGAGCCACCCAGGTGCCCCATGAACTCTACCAAATGTTTAAGGACAAAATAACACCAATACACAAATTCTTCCAAATAACAAGAGAGAACACTTCTCAACTATGAAGCTAATATTACTGACACCAAAACCAAAGACGTCACTAGAAAAATAAACTGCAGAGCAATATCCTTTATAAATACAGACATTACAATCCTCAACAAAATACTAACAAACCATATTTATCAACATATAAAAAAAGATTATGCATTGTGATCAAGTGAGATTTATTCCAGGAATACAAGTTTGGTTTAACACATGAAAATCTATAACTTTAGGGGCACCTAGGTGGCTCAGTTGGTTAAGTATCCAACTCTTGATTTCAGTTCAGGTCATGATCTCACAGTTTATGAGATCAAGTCCCATGTCAGGCTGCCTGCTGACTGCCTAGAGCCTGCTTGGGATTCTGTCCCCCCAACTCTGGCCCTCCCCCCCTCACATTCTCTCTCTCTCAAAATAAATAATAAACTTAAAAAAAAGAAAATAAATTCACTACACTACAGTAATAGAATAAGGGACAAAAAAATGCATGATCATTTTAAAGGACTCAGAAAAAAGTTTGACAAAATCTATACCTATACATATAATACCATTTCTTGATACAGAACACTCAACAAAGTAGTAATAGAAAGGAATTTCTTCAACCGATAAAGGAGCTCTATGAAAAACACACGGGTAACATCATACTTAAGAGTGAAAGGCTGAATATTTCCCCAAAGATCAGGAAGAAGAAAAGGATGTCTTCTCCTGCCACTTCTATTCAACATTATACTGAAGGTTTTAGCCAGGGAGAGTAGACAAGAAAAGGAACCAAAATGCATCCATATTGGAAAGAAAAGAGTAAAACTATCATTATTAATATATGACTTGAAAATCCTAAAGACTGCATATGCACACACCCATAAAAACAACTAGGACTAATATGCAAGTTCAAGAAGGCTGCAGGATACAAGATCAATATACAAAAATCAATTGTACTTTTATTCAATTCTGTCATATTTCTATACACCATACAGTAGCAATGACCAATCCAAAAATGAAATTAAGAAAGCAACAGCATCTAAAAGAATACTTAAGTATGAAATTAACAAAATAGAAAGATATTCAATGTTTGTAGACTGAAAAACTTAGTATTACTAAGAAGACAATTATTTCCCAAGTTGATCTATAGATTCCTTGAAATACTTCTCAAAATCCAGGGGATTTTTTTTTTGGAGAAATTGAACAACAGATTCTAAAACTTACATTTACACATATCTCAACCCAAAACAAGACAAACACTCTATGATCAGAATTTCTTCCCATCAAACCCATGAATTTATTGAGATAGTGGGTACAGGCTGAAAGTCTTAATGCATATTCATTTTTCAGATATATTCTCTTTGAAGTTAGAACCACAGAGTTAGGATAACAGCCAGGTATTGGTACAATGGTGACAGAACATAGCGTGACAGAAATATGAAGATAAAAACTTCATTCCTAAAACCGTGGAGAAGGAAGCTCTCTTTTTTTTTTTTTAATGTTTTTATTTATTTATTTATTTTTGAGACAGAGAGAGACAGAGCATGAACGGGGGAGAGTCAGAGAGAGAGGGAGACACAGAATCTGAAGCAGGCTCCAGGCTCTGAGCCGTCAGCACAGAGCCCGACGCGGGGCTCGAACTCACAGACCGGGAGATCGTGACCTGGGCTGAAGTCGGACACTTAACCGACTGAGCCACCCAGGCGCCCCAGGAAGCTCTTTTCTTGTTCGAAGGTGAAAAGGTGCCTTTGGAGGTGAAGAAGGCTGCCTGAGAGCACTAGTGTGACCTGAATATTTGCAGGAAAGGGAAAAAAGACAAATAACTCTTTCCATCTATAGTTGGCTATGACTGAAAAGCAAATCTGCATGGTAGACAGACTTTAAACCACCCAGCTCCAACTGGAGGGTCTCAAACAGCTTCACTCACTATCAGGGGGTTTGCATGGGTCAGTCTATTGGCCAAGCTCAGTAAAGGGAAAGTCTTGACTTGATTTTACCTTCCCAAAGAAGAAAAAAATGAAACTCTTCCAGGTTTCTCCCACTTTATCATCTTGGTCATGAATCAAAAGTTTTTGTAGGTAGACAAAGTTGATTTAACTTCTAATTCTGTCACTTACTGACTAATTTTTTAATCTCTAAACTGCAAATAATATCTGTAGATTGTGGTGATCAAATTAAAATGTAATCTTTTTGCTTGCTCCTTGGAGTAATTTGCAAGGTGGGCAACATTATCCTAATTTTTTTTAATGAAAAACTAATCAGATGCATTTATCACTTGAAGATTTATACACCTTCTTATTTATAAGAGTGCTTTGCAATATTGCTGTCAGGATTCAGAGCAAATTCTTCCACCACTGTGGGTTTCTCTTTCATTTATAAGGAAAGGAAGGAATAAAAAGGAAAGCAGTAATATTAGAAAGTTGCATTCCTATATCTCGGGCTGACTATACAGTTATTCTCTTCTCTGAAAGCTTTTCCCAGTTCCCTCTCTAAACTTGAAATTAACAGGAAAGCCAACGACACAAACAATGGCAGTGCCTACTTCTACTAATTGTACACACCAGCCTGACACTCTGAGCAAAACACCAAGGGAGGTACTCCAGTGGTTCAATCATTTGAAATGCTATATTTCTGAAATGTCTAATGTTTTGCTTCTTGCTTTTTTTCTTATTCAGCTCCCATGAATTACATTATTCTAAGTTCTCTTCATTATATTGATCAGTAAGCAAAGAAATTCATTCATTTATTTATTCAATGAATTGGAAATTTCAAGAGCTTGGTTCATAACACTGTAAAATCCCAAACGTTTCTACCTTGTCCAGGTAACAACTAGAATGATAATAGATTTTTAACTTATATTTGCGCTTTCATTTCAGTCTTCCTAATCTTTTGTATATAACATGGTTTGAAAAGATAACCATTGGGGCACCTGGGTGACTCCGTCAGTTAAGCATCCAACTTCCGTTCAGGTCATGATCTCATAGTTTGTGGGTTGGGGCCCGTGTCAGGCTCTGTGCTGACAGCTCAGAGCCTGGAGCCTGCTTTGGATTCTCTCTCTCTCTCTCTCTCTCTCTCTCTCTCTCTCTCTTTCTCTCTCTCTCTCAAAAATAAACATTAAAAAAAAAATTAGAAAAGGAAGCCATTATTTGGTAGGGAAGATTTTCCTTTTCAACAGGGAAAAAAGTAGGGGAAATAAATCCCAACTGAGCAATTCCACTCATTTTCCTAGCTGAAGGTAACTAAAATACAGAACGCTTCTTTATTTTCTAATTAACAGCTATAGAGCTGGTCTCAGGAAACTATGCATAAGTAGTTCATAAAAAGGAAGAGGTCCAACAACACCATGCAAAGATAGTAATTAAAACAGAGGGAAAAAGACCTATTATAAATTACACTACACTTGAGGCTATACAAAAATCTTTTTAATTAACTGAAAGAATGAGGCAAACAGCCTCTGAGCTTTTATAACTGGCTACTGAAGTTTGGAGACAAACAACATGATGTGGGTGGTTTTTTTGTTTTGTTTTGTTTTTTTAATGTACCATTGGTAAATTGAGTACCACTAATCATTATCTCAAGGGGTGTGGATTACCCTGAACAAATCACTGAAAATATTATCACTGAAGATTCTGGAGTTTTCACTGCTTCTCTATAGCTCACCTATTATAGCAGAGTCCAGAAACATCTACCGTAAGAGCCAGACTTTTTCTAAGGAACAAAGTAGTTTGTTCAAACTGATTTGAAATTCAAAATAGAAAAATCCAATACTACAGACATTAAATTCAAACATGTATATCCCTATTTTGTCTGTTACAGGAGCAGCAATTTATTTTAGAAGTAGTTTCTCAGAGACTCTAGACTCCAAGGTCTGTTGCCAACTTCATTTGTTTTTTGGGGTGACTTCCACCTTGGTCACTCTGTCAGGTGTTCTTACCCATCGCAGTAGCAGGATGATGGTCAAATCATTACCAACACTTGAAGATTTGTTATTAGATTTTCTAAAAAAAAAAATCCTATCACATGCCCGTAGCATGATAATGTTGATATGCTGTGTTGAGTTCAAACCTCTTTTCAAAATCTATGGTTGGATGTGAGCTTGAAAGTTGCAGAATGAACATTGGTGCTAAGCTGGAAAATCATTTGTTTGATACTGTTGAATAGAATGATTCAAGATTGGGGAAAGAAACTAATTCTCAGGAACATGGCCTATACATTAATCCAATTAGATGTGTCGAGCAAAATTAGAGATGGTTTTAGATTTCCCATTTTGCTTCTCATTTTTACTATTTCTCCCCTTAGGGATGATGATGATGAGGAGGAGGAGGATGATTCTTTTTTAATAATATGTATCACCTCAACAATTTACTTTTCCTAACATAAAAGAAACAAAGAAATATGATTTCTAGGTACTTTAATTCTATTAAAGAAAAAGAAACTTAAAAATCTAAAGCCTAAGAGCAAATCACTGGAGTAGAAAGCTCTCAGCTGACTAGAAGCAACCCTGCAAAGACAAAGGGAATTATTTAGGAATTAATAAGGTCTGGCCTTCACTCTACATCAACACAACTTAGTCCTCATAATACCTGACTCCATTACCATTGGCTATGCCCACTGCTCCCTTCCCCTTATTATTGATCATGAGCACCACAATTACAGAATAAGGCAGCTCAAGGTCACATTGAAGGATGGTTCTTGAGACTGAAGCGGAGTTCTAAGTAGGGCCTCTAGATGGCACTCTTTCTTATCAGTAGTCAGTGTGAACAATTTTCTTTGCTATCTCCACAACAATCAAATGACTAAAATTGGTCCTCTTTCTTATATTTTGATACAATTGCCCTATGCCATCTTCTTAGAAAGCTGATGGTTACATAACACATTAGTTAAAGTTTACCAGAAGCAAGGTGTGCTCTTGCCTTAAGAAAAAATTCCTGTATCATCAGGGTATTTCAGTTCCTGCTGGTGTCCTAACTGACCCCGCATAGCCAGTATTCCACCAGGTGGAAGTTTTTGTTTCAGATCCAACCAGTCCCTATACCTCACTTTGGACCCTACTTCCAATGTCACTAAGGTAACAAAAGAAGAGGGAAGTCTGCATCTCTGGTCTCCACTAAGTCTCGCTCCTTACACTCCTTGCCACTCAGCTTCAGCTGTGTGGAGGTGGGGATCATATTGTCTGTGGTTAGAAGCAGAAGGAGCTGGATATAGGTGAAAGGATGCTGGCATTCCCACCAACCCAGGACTGTCTCTGTAAGTGATGGGTTGGTTGTCTTGGGAAAAACCCTTGTCATCCTGTCACTAACAGCACTAGGGATGCTTCTATGAAGCTCACAACTGGTCTTAACGTCATTGCAGCTCTCCCACCACACCCAATATTTCCTGGAAAAATAGGCAATATCCCCCGGATACTACTCCCCCCCCCCCGCTTCCCTCCACCCCCAACACACACACACACACACACACACACACACACACACAGAGTTCTCAGGAAACCAAGTACCTTGTCCATGCTTTGCAGGGGAACACATTTCAGCTGTGTTGGCCTGGACACAGTCAGGATGCGATTATGATAACCAAGAAATATCAACGTTTCTGAGGGTAGGTTGTAGAGTAGAAAACTGAAGAGTTTATGGAATTCTTTTCTTTCATGCTTCAAATGATACTTAGTGAACACACTTTTTAATGCCTGGGGATTTTCAAGAATTCATAGTTCCAATCAACCAGTGTTCCAATCAAATTTATTCTCTTTCATTTTATCTTATTTCAGCTCCAACTCCTTGGTCTGTCTATGGGCTTTCTACTTTCCAAAGATGGACCTAGCTATGGGTTTGCAGACTGACCCCTGTATGACCAGAGGGCTCCAGCAAATGCAACACAGGTTGACTTTTAAGACTTTTGAGAAAGCACAGAAAAATCTCTCATTAACCCTTTGTCCTCAAAGCAAAGACCCTTGTGCTTCTTTGCAGTTATGAATTCTTATAAACATCCAGCCCTCACAGAGTTATATTCCCAATAGCTTATCTTGCTGAGACATAAAGCAATGAAGGTCATAGGTTCCATACATAAAAATCCAATTATATAAGTTGTACTAAATAATTTAAATGGACCATTTAACTAATCCTGGATTTTTTCCACAAAGCCAAAGGTCTTACTTTGGTTGTTTAGTTCACATCTCCTACCTTTTTTTTACTCAGAAAACTCTTCCTTAGGACTCGGGAACGGGAAGAAAACAACTAGAGCTACAAGTTTACTCAGAAATGTTTTAAGCCTGCCATTTTCCCAGATACTGTTTAAATGTTTACAGCTCCATAAAACTCAAGCTGCATTGGATGAATTCTGTAAACATCACCAAATGCAATTTTTCTAGAAAGAAAGCTGCCAAATTGTGAAGACACAAGATTAAACCTCCAGATGGCCTTTTCTGAAGTACGAGTACTGATTGGGTTTCCATGTCCTTGTCTGACACTCTAGTCCATCCGGAGTGTCCCTTTCTAGAGCAGAGTCTGGGATACCAAAGTTCACCAAAGGCTCAGGAGAAGAATAGACAGATAAAACAGACCATGTGGTATTGATTTCTGGGAACCTGGGCCCCCTGTTAGCCCATTTATTTCCAAACAAGTTTCCTCCTATCTGACAAAGTGCCTAAAAATCTACCGCTAAAAGATTTCTTCTCTTGGCTCTAAAAGACCTATTTGTCTAGCTCCCTAACTATATCCAAATGTCCTTGGGAAAGGTACAATATCCAGGATTTATTAGCAACACCTGCATTCCCTTAACTGCCTTAGATGAAGTGTCAAGGAAGGAAACAGCAGTGCAGAGAAGTTATGAGGCTTGCCTAAGACTACACAGCTTGTAGGTATCTAAATCCATGTAGCACTTAGGACTGAGACTTCGGAAGGAGCCAGGAAACCATCTCTGTTCCCATTCTTCTCTCTTCTCTGGGCTGTGGACAGGCAGAGAGGTATACGACTCAAAGAGCTACTAGCATTTTCTCAGGGTGACAGCTCCAGAAAGGAGTCAGGGAGGAAAGACATCTCACTTCTATGGTTAGGAAAGTGCTGATGACTTGGTTTGCAGGAGAAAAACCATGTGCGTTTCTGTCAGGAATGCCCAATTCCAACCCATGAGAGGAAGAAAAAGGTCAAGGTCAAATCAGTTTGGAAAATGCCTCTTAATGTATCTCTTTTGGAAGACTTTTGGTGACTATCAGCATAGTAGTACAGCCCATTTGTAACATCCTTTAACTTAGTTTCCAAACTAGTTGATCAAAGGATACTATTTTTCCAAACATTTATTAACATCTCCCTAAAGAGTTCAGGAAGTTCTGCTTTAGTGGAAGTTACAAGAATTTTGTTTCCTCTTGATGCCCTGCAGCGGCCACGCAACCCAGAACAGAACTCTGAGAAACCCTTATTCCTGGCAGAAGTTATTTGCATGCATTTTCTACCAGAAGGCACAATCTGAAAACGTCCTGAAGCTTTTATCACTGGGAACACCTTTTCATTAAGGCCACTAACAATTATAGAGAAAAATCTGTTGAGGGTCAAAGGGAAGTAAAACCCAATACTCTCTCTTTTCCACCTGCCGTTCTTTCCTTATTTAAAGATTCCCCTGAGTACCCTCTTTGCTAGGGAAGTTTTCTTCCCACCCCCAGGCAGAGTTAATTCTTCATTCTCTTCTCTCACAGCCAGAGTTCCTGTTTTTTATTGCAGTACTTGATATTCTTGCATTGAAGTATCTGCTCACAGGCCTGATTCTCTCAATAACCTAAGGGCAGTTCAAGGCCATGGAAGATGAAGTATGTATCTTCTTAGCTCCACTACCTGCAGCCTCTGCGATGTGGAAATGTTCATAAAGGTCTGTGACAGGCATAACATAATGAGTCAACAAATTCAAGAGGCCAAATACAAGCACGACATACAAATTTAAACTAAATTGATTTGATTGAGGTATGGAAAATCATACCCCATTAAATGAGTAATCATTAATACTTAATGTATTTATTACGGTCATTTAATTTTTCAAGTGGGGAAAGAAGAGGAAGAAAGAAGGAGGAAGGAGGTAGAGAATCAGAGGGAAAATACAACAACCAATAGTATGAAAAATTGTAGAGAGGAAAAGTAGAAACGAGAATGAAACAAGAAAAACTGTACAAAAATGCAGGGAATGTTATAGGTGAAAGACAGAAATAAAGCAAAAGAATAGCTGAAGTGGAAAATTTGGTGAGGAAAAAACACAAAAAGAAGAAAATTCAACACTTTCATTTTTTATTTTTATTTTATTTATTTATTTTGAGAGAGAGAGCAAGAGCGTGTGCGCATGAGTGGGAGAGGGGCAGAGAGTGAGAGAGAGAGAGAGAGAGAGAGAGAGAGAGAGAAGGAGGATCCCAAGCAGGTTCTGCACTGTCAGCACAAGCCCGATGTGGGACTTGAACTCACAAACTGCAAGACCATGACCTGAGCCGAAATCAAGAGTTAGACACTCAACTGACTGAGCCACCCAGGTGCCCCAGAAAAGTCAACACTTTTGAAGTGTTCATGCAAGAGTCTACAATTCAATTTACTGTTATCTCTTAGCATAGACTATGACTATTATTCCTGGTTACTATTTATGACTATTAACCATGACATTATTCACAGCTCTACCAATGTTTTTTTTTTTTTTTTTTTATCCTTTGACCTGCTGATTTTTCACCTCAAAGGTCCAATTAGTTCAACCATAACTGCTGCCATTATAACTATTACTCTGTGGAAGAGAATTCACAGGTCTGGGTTTTTGTTCCCTTTAATCTCCCGGTAAGATTGGCCTAGCCAATTGGAAGTATCATGGTTTACCAATTTTTAAGAACCTTCAAAGAAAAATTTACCAATAAGCTATCCGAATGGAAATAAATGGAACTGCAATAAATGTTTGAATTGAAAATAAATAAAGGTTTTGTTTTAACTGTTTAGATTGATTTCTAAGCATAGGTTTTTAAAATATAGCACAGTATTTTCTTTTCTTTTTTCTTCTTTTTTTGGCCAGGTTTTCTTTTCTGTGAGATTTTCCTTCTAGTCTTATCTTCCTAAAATGCCTTCAGGTTCCATAGCAATTACCTATTTTCCTTTGTGGGCCTTATCTATTTTTATTACTTAGCAATAGTCAGTTTCCCTCAAGCAGGGCTGTGGTAATTAACCGGAATAACAGGGAATGACTCAGATCCCTGATCCAAATTTCTCTTCCAGCTCCAAGTTCCAAAAATAGTCCTCTATTAGTCAAAAGGCTCATTTCAGTAATATTCATTGTTTAGAGGGTCTGTGAGTACATTCTTTATACTCAGGAGCCTCTATGAGGCTTTGTGTTTTGGCTTCCCAGCAGGAGATTTCCCTGGGCTAATGTAAAACATCAAGTCTTACAAACCTTTTCAAGCTTTCAAGCCCAAAATATCATCATGAACCTCTAACTAGCTCCAGGACATCAGGAAAGCAGTGAGTTCTTTGGCCTTCAGTTTCATGATCCATAAAATGAACCCCGCATAAGCGAAGCTCTAAATATTAGCTCTAAAATATTCTATTTCTAAAGGGACTTGCTCTTCAAGGTCTTGCCAAACTTTCACACAACAGAATTTGAGGCAGCAATTCTGCTCAGAATTCAACAGAAAGACTTCTTGCAAGATCTTTTAAAGTTACTTTCCTAAATCAGTCTACCAACCAATATCTACTGAATAATGTATATATCCAAATATATGCAGCTAGAATTCACAGGAAGAAGTCTCTGTCCCCTGCCCCTTAAATTTTGATAGGGCATACAATAAGAAGAAAGTGACAATACAGATACAATGTGAGCCCCAAATGAATGATAAAAACAGTAAAAATTTGTATCAGGTAAACCTCAGATATACTAAGGAGATCTTAAAAAGCGTCAACAGAAAAGTAGAATTTCAGTGAAGTCTACAATAAAAATAATGTATGCTTCAAATGGGAATGAGGTAGGAATGAGTATAGAAGTGGCATTAGTTTTCATTGTTTTTAATGTTTATTTATTTTTGAGAGACAGAGCACAACTAGGGGTGAGGAAGAGAGAGAGGGAGACAAAGAATCCAAAGCAGGCTCCGGGCTCCAAGGTGTCATCAACACAGAGCCCGATGTGGTCTCGAATCTATGAAGCGTGGGATCATGACCTGAGCTGAAGTCAGATGCTTAACCGACTGAGCCACCCAGGCGCCCCAAGGGTGTGACATCAGTGCAAACAAACAAACAAACAAACAACATGTTTCATTTGCTACGCATATGTGTCTTCAGGTCTGCCATGCCTGGCTTCACCCCTACGGTCCTTCCATATGGAATGCCTTCGATCCATTCAAGTCCACTGCTTTCTACCCCCTTCAAATCTAAGCACAAAAACACTTTCTCCATGACGCAGTCTCTGATCCTACCGTTGAAAGTTACCTTTTTCTCTCTTGACATTCCACAGAACCTTCTCTTTTTCTCTTTTACAGTGTCTTTCACTTATTCCCCTCTACTGGTCTTTCATGTTTTCTCATACATCTGCTGCTAGACTTCACAATCCTCAGGGGAAGCAGTCTGTCAAATTTACCTTTGTTTACTGATGGAATTTAGATTAAGGCTTTGCATCAGTCACTCATTCAAGTATTCATTGTTCTTATTTTTTTAACCACTCATTCATTCAACCTAAATGTACTGAACAATTGACTGTGTACCAGTAACATGCTGAGAGCTATACATTTCCCTTAGAGCTTCCATTGTGGTGTGAGAAAACAAGTGATCAATAAACAAACTAATAAATATACAATGTTCCCAGTGCTTATAAGTCCTGTGGGGTGGGGGAGACTAAGGAGTAAGTGGAGATAGTTTAGATTCAGGGGCCAGCATTTATTATATTACAAAAGTGATATATCTAAGGTGGAAACCTATAAAGAAAGAGACTATTTTGAGGATGGATAAAATAAATTAAGTAGTGATGAGGTTCTTAAGTTATCCCACTGCAAGTAGGAGTAATAAAGATAACTCACACTAAGAATCTTAATAATTTGTACTGACATGTAATAAATAGTATACATTTATTACGTGTCTACTATCGGCTAGGCAATGTAGTAGATAATCCATTCAACAGTAAGAGGGGTGTTATTGTTACCATTTAACAGATGAATAAACTGAGGCTCAGATGGGTTAATATGCTCCGGATCACTAGATAATGGATGAATGAGGTATGAATGGAATCCAGATCTCTCAAACACAAATGCTAATGCTGTTTGTCTCAAATACCTGTCCTTTACTAGGCATGGATGGAAGAATGGATTTACTTCTGACTGCTTCCTGGAGTCTCTCCTCTGAAGAACATGCTGGTAGCTCCTCCCAGCTTTGTGCCTGGCTGTACGTCTTTTAGAGAAGCAACCATCTGAACATGGACCAGACGTTTCTGAATCCAGAGCTTGGAAGGGAACTGAGAAGGAAGCATGCATGTTCTAGTTTCCCACAAAAGGAATTTGGCTCTGGCTTCTGTAAAAGGAGGTCTTCTGAGTCTGCATGGACCACAGACAAAGGTGGAGCCAAGCCAGAGAAGAAAAGTGAGGCCCACAGGCTCCTCCCCCCTTGAGCGGCAAGATGCCCAGCTCACACAGAATTCCAAGCTTCAGGGTCTAAAAGCACAAATTCTGGGCTGAGATTTGATGGAGGCAATGATTCTCTGCACCTCCAATTTCTGTGACGTGAAGCGGGTATCGCTGCCCCAAAGAAGAAATCAGGTTTATAAGGTCTCCCCAAAGGCAGTGCAAGAGAAAGGTAAGTACAGAGAGCGGGCCTTGGTATCCTATTCTGGGTAGCTGACTTCTCATTTCCTCAGGCTCTCTGTCCCATGCCCACCTCGGGCTGGTGTCCCTGGCAGCCAGAGAGGAAGAGCAATGTCTCAGCCCACCCCCACCCCCAACCCAATCGGGGCCTGGTAGACTGCTCGGCAGAAACGTGCAATTGAAATTTATTTGCATTATGATACCAAAATATACTAAATAGGCAAGGCACGAGGGGAAACCTCCTAATTACTTCCACAACCAAACCACTGAAGCGTTGGAGGGAAGGAACCACACACAGGAGTGTTTGTTCCCAGGACGGAGCTAGGATGCTGCGGGAATGAGCAGGAAGTCACCACGACCTACTTCATGTGGGGCAGGTGAGACTGACCTTCCCTCGATTCCTTAAAATAAGCCCACATTAACTGAGATTCTCTGCAACTACACCAGCAAACATAAGAGACACAAGAAAGGGAAGGAACACTAGCTAAGATATCTGAGCTACCTAAAGACTGAACGCTCCCAGGAGTTCCTAAAGCCTGTTGGGTTTTGCTGTAGCTAAGCTGCCTGGAGAATCTGATAAACAAGGAAGCCAAGATAACTGTGTGTTTATCAAGCACCCAGGTTGTCTGGTATTTATCCCAATTGGGACTTCTCTTCCATACTATCCTTTGTGGTACACCTGACGAGGTAACTCATTTGTCCTTCTCACGATGCCTGTATTCCTCAGTTAATGTTCCTGTTAAAATTGTATCTTTTCTGTATGAAAATAATGCATGTTTACTGCAAAGATTTTAGAGAAATCAGACAAGAAAAAAATGCCTTTAAAAAGTACCTGTAATTTTATTGAACAGTGATACAGCTGAATATTTGTGAATTTTCTCAATTGTTTCTTCAATACAGGCATCGCACATACTCCTTTGTACCTCCTTTCCTCACTTTGTAATCTACCCTGAACACTCACATGTTTGTAGGCATTTTGCTATATCATCCCTAATAGCTGTATATCATTATAAGGAGAATCAATATCAAACTTAATACAACTAATTCTCTATTGCCAGACTTCTAAAGTGTTTCCAATTAATCTCTGTCATAGAAACACTGAAGAACAGTCTCACATACAATTTTAGTCCAGGGGCATCTGGGTGGCTCAGTTGGTTAAGTGTCGACTTTGGCTCAGGTCATGATTTCACGGTTCATGGGTTCGAGCCCCGCCATCAGGCTCTGTGCTGACAGCTCAGAGCCTAGAGCCTGCCTCAGATTCTGTGTCTCCCTCTCTCTCTGCCCCTTCCCAAACTCGTGCTCTGTCTCTCTTTCAAAAATAAATACGTGTTAAAAAATTTAGTCCATACACCTGGTTTTTTTTTTTTAACATAGACCCCTTAAGTGGAATTGCTGTGGGAAAACAAAGTATCCAAACTTTTTAAGTGTTTGAAATTTATTATCAAATGGCCTTCCAGAAAGTTCCCAGTGAATTAAACTCTCAACAGCAATGTGTGGGAGTATCCAATTCCTATGTCCTCATCAACACTTGATGTTACCATTTTTAAAGTCCTATTAATGTTTGCTTGATGGTTTTATAATAGTTCTCAACACTGGTTTCTCATTAAAATTGCTTCAGGTGGGGCACCTGGGTGGCTCAGTCCATTAAGTGTCCGACTCTTGATTGTGGCTGAGGTCATGATCTCACAGGTTGTGAGTTTGAGCCCCGTATAGAGCGAGAGCTACCAGTGTGGAATCTCCTTGGGATTCTCCCTCGCTCCCTCTCTGTCTGCCCCTCCCCTGCTCGCTGGCTCTCTCACAATAAATAAATAAATTTTAAAATAAAATAAAATATAAAATAAAATAAAATAAAATAAAATAAAATAAAATAAAATAAAATAAAATCACTTGAGATTTCATTGCACTAATGCCTAATCCCCAACCACCGAAATAATTTGGAATTTTAGGAACAGGGTCTGGACATTTACCTAAAAGAAACTACACACTTAAAATACAACCGCATAAAATAGTCCTGATTTCAGACTGAGAGGTTACCCTGAGTAGGCAGGATCCACACAGAGAATTCTAAGTCATATTCTCTTGGTATACCCGCAGTCCCCAGCCCTGTGAAATCACCATTATCAGGAAGAATATCTGAGAGTTTTCTTCAAACAACCATAACCAAATCAATTTTCTACATCATCTTAATGTATGCATGAGGCATCTAATCTTCACCCTCCCTCTTTGCCTCATTCCATGCCACTCTTCCCGCAGACCCCAACTTCCGCATCACTTCCTCAGGTAGTCTCTCCTCCTCCCCTCCTGTGCCCCTAACACATCAAGTAACTCTTCAGGGAGTACTTAATACAGTTGTGGTGTAGTTCACAGACATTCTGAGATGGGAGTATTCACTGTGAGCCGGCATAGCTGGGAAAGATTTGTAAACAATGAGATTTGATTCTGGACACAGGAGGGATTTGGATACATGGAAAGAAGTGTGTAGGAACAGGAAAGCCACAAGCATTAACCTTTATAGGTTCATGGACGCATTCAGGGAGTTCACAGAACTCTAAGCACAACCATGGGTCCTTGATCCCAAGTGGACCATATTCAGCTCTTTAGGCAGGGCCAGCATAATGATTAATTTCTCTCTTCCAGCCAAACAACATGAGCTCAGGAACTCCCCTCAAAGTCAGTCATCACTGTCCTAAGGAAACAGCAGAAATGCCAGACTGTCAGCTACCTTTGTGTCCAAATTAATGGCCCTATCTATGACTTACATTGGCCTTAGTGAAATGGGGTAGGTTGGGGTGAGAGGAAGAAAAGAAAGGGACAAGTGGGGTCATGAATTATAGCACCCAATTATGGAACCAACAGAGCAACACTCCTTTTGTCTATCTTATGCAGGTAACACTGAGTACCTAGCCTCAGACAGAGAAGTCAAGAAATTCAGAGTTGAAGGTAAAAATCCTCTCCTTGTATCACCTTGTATCTCCGTATTCCCTGTCAAGTGTTTTAACTTTAATGAGCACAGGGCAAGCTGGTGTTTGTTCCATCCCCTGTGGTCCCCTCCCAGGGCATCATGCCTCAGGGCAAGAACTTTGTCTTTTGGCACAATGCCATCTGTTACATCATTCTGCAGCAGCTATATAAAAAAACCCACCACACCTTAGCTGACCTCACTGTGTCTAGACAACTTCATTACCATGCAGGACATGACAGACAGGCAGACCCACATGTCCCAGAGCCAGCCTCCACTAGAGGCAACAGCATTCCAGCTCTGTATACCATCCAGTCCCCATGTTCTGTCTTTCCTGGCACCTGAAAAATGTTTAGAAACCCACTCGGGAGTTCACCAGAATACCATTTACAGCAAAAGGGCACTATTCTTCTTAAATCCTAAAACTCCTTGACAGTTTTTCTTAAAAAGGGCCAAATAGCATGTGTGATATTCATCACCTTGCACCACATTGTTGTATGCTGAAGTCAGTTTTACTGCTTCATTTACACACTAAAACATGTCTGATTTTACCACCCCAAATTCTGAAGCAAAAAATAATTTCCCTATAAAAGGACAAAAGTGGCTTTGGAGGTGGTAGTTAGTCACTTACTACGGCTATAACTAGTGGTTTATAGCTTACCCTCCAGGAAAAGATCTAACGTGCTTTTCCAGTCAGGCTCCCAATGGAAAAAAGCCCTGCTCAGAGGCAGGTTCTTCATGGACAGTACATCAACCTTCACTTCCTGCCTTCCTCCTGCCTCTTCTCTCACCTCTGCTCACTCACTCATTACAGGCTCGCAAGACAACGTTAATGAGACAGCCTTCTGAGAAGAAGCATGAGGTGGGTCACACTTATACAATCACGTATGCAAGCAATGAGAATATTCACATATCCACGTTGCATTAATTCTTTCCATGTTACTGTAGCGCCATATTGATTTCCCATCTGTAACTGTGTAAAACAAAAGGACGGAACTCTAACTCAGAACTTCTTCTTCCTCATGACAAAATTTCCAGCATGTTTACTGGTTTGGGAATGATAAGCCCCTGATCCTGAGTGTAAAGTCAGGCAATTGACTTTTGCTTAGTTTTATTGCCCCTGCTACTTTCCCCCTAACCATCCTTCACGCTAATCCTCAGTCCTAGGGAAATATCATCATCCAAAAATGTGCAGTATGGAGTTAATTTTGGAAAGAAATGGCTGATAAAAAAGAAGGCCTATTGAATGGAAAAAACAAAGGGAGATAAGGAGGACATGAAGTCTGCATAGAAGGCATAAAAAGGGATAAGATTTTTTAAAAAGGGATAGGATATAATGGGGCCTTTTAAAACACTACGAATATTCACAGTCAGATATGTCAGCCAGGAGACAGAAGAATAATAATAACTCTGACTTTTGAGCACTTACTATGTCCCCCATACCCTTTATGAGCATAATGATACTGAAGAGTCACAACAAACCTGTAAGGATAATATTATTATTCCCAAGTTGCAGAAGAAATGGAGGCAGAGCGAAATTAAGTAATTTTCTCAAAGTCATTCAGCTATAAAATAGCTCCACTGAGATTCAAACTAAGGTCTCACTGGCTCTGAAGCCCAGGTTTTTAATTACTATGCTAGCCTCTTCCCAAGTCATACAGACCTCAGTATTCATCTAAAAAGTCACAGACATATAGAGGCACTTCTGTCTATGGCATGGATGGATGTGTATATGAAAATCTATGTATTTTTACATAACATTTAACCCTCACTTCTACCCTGAAGAACTAGACACTACAAATATCAATCTACCCCCTCTGCAAATTTGGAAACCTAGATGCCTTCATTAATTCATTCAATACATATTTAGAGCATATGTTTTTTGCCAAACGATATTCTAAGATCCAATAACACACAAGTCAGAAAAGAAGCCTGCTTTCTTGGAACTCATACTGTAATAAGAGGAATGGATTATAAACAACACATAGAATAATAATGAGACCAATGAGTAAATAAAACTGAGTAAAGTGGTTGAGAGTGCGGTGGTTTGCCAAATTACATTGTCCCTTAAATGTTTGCTAGTTGTGCCCCAAACTGAACTCCCGATTTCCATTCACACCACTTCTCCATCTAGCAAAAAAGCTTGGTGTCAACACGGTCATCTCTTTTGTTCTCACATTATACATCCAGTTTATTGGCACATTCTGTTCATCCCACAATCAAAATATTTCTAGAGCCCAGTCCATTCTCACCACCTTCTCTGCTACCACCCTGGTCAGAGCCAGGATCATTTTAATAGCCCCTAGTTACTCTATCTTTTCAGTCTTGTCTCCTACAATCTATTCCGATTAGCAACAAGAATGTTCCTTTTTAAAATATAGGGTCTTTGTACTGGCTGTTCCCTTGTCACTCACTCACTTTCTCACCTCCTTCAAGCCTTTGCTTGAAAGTTACTCTCTTGGGGCGCCTGGATGGCTCAGTTGGTTAAACGTCCAACTTTGGCTCAGATCATGATCTCACAGTTCGTGAGTTCAAGTCCCACATCAGGCTCCATGCTGATAGCTCAGAGCCTGGAGCCTGCTTCAGATTTGTGTCTCCCTCTCTCTCTGCCCCTCCCCTGCTCACATTCTGTCTCTCCCTCTCAAAAATTAATAAACATAAAAAAATTTTTTTTAAATGTTACTCCCTTGAAGAGGCCTGGCTTACTACAGTCACCCTGCTGTATTTTTTCCATAGCACTTAACACCTTCTAAAAATAGTACATAACATACTTGTTCATTATATTTTTTTTGTTTATAGTCTGTCTCCCTCCACAAGAATGTAAGCTTCACAAGGGCACGTTTTTCATGTTTTGTTCACTAATGCACCAACACCACACAGGGTAGTACCTGACATCTAGTAATTCTTTACTATTCGTGCCACAAACAATGTTCAGAAAAAGCCTTTTTTCCAGCAAGTTGGATTCAGCTGAAGAAAATATTAGTGCACTGTATATAGATTGAAGCACACAGAGAATGGGGATTGGAAATTATAGAAAAAGAGAATAAGAGACCTAAGGGCACAATGAAAAGTTACTATGTGAACATAATTAAAGAGCCAAGAGGCACAGATACCAAAGAAGGGACAGAAGTAATACTATAGGAGACAGTACCCAAGAACTTTTCAAAAATGCAGAAAGGGGCATCTGGGTGGCTCAGTCAGTTAAGCATCTGACTTCTGCTCCGGTCATGATCTCACAGTCCGTGGGTTCGAGGCCCACGTTAGGCTCTGTGCTCACAGCTCAGAGCCTGGGGCCTGCTTCAGACTCTGTGTCTCCCTCTCTCTCTGCTCCTCCCCTGTTCACGCTCTGTCCCTGTCTCAAGAATAACTAAACATTTAAAAAAAAAATTTTTTTTTTAATGCGGAAGAACATCAAGCCACAGATTCGAGAAGTATCATAAAATTCAAGCGGGGTAAATATAAGAAAAACCACGCCTAGGCACATCATGGTAAAAATGCCATGAACCAAAGTTACAGAGAAAAATTCTTTAGCTATTCCACTGCTGTCTTGAAAGAAAAGTGGCTAACTATCACTCAGTCTTGAAGCTCTTTGTTCTGCCTTTTTCATTTTCAGAAACCTATGTGCCCGAGACACGCAAGTATAAGGACAAGGCCCTAGAGCTTCTCACTGGATAAAATCAGATTCCCAAAAAAGCAGAGACTCTGAGCATCATTTCTCAAGCTACTAACGCAAAATGGAGGTAAGTGTTCTTTTTTTTTAATGAATAAATGTCATTCATTTATAAAAGATTCACTGGTCTATATAAGATGGTAATATGCCATAAATCCTATTGATCTTCTTCTATGAAATTCTACATACGTAATGGTGCCATTATAACCTAGGTTTTCATTACTAGATGATAATCTGAGCCAGATAACAGAGACAAAAGCCATACACCCAGCTGCCCAGCTTGTTTCTCTGATCGATGATATAATGGAGAAAACACTTGAAAAGAAAACGTCCAAATAGCTTGGTCTGTGTTGCAGATACTAATTTTAAGTGTATCTTTTAAATACTCAAGTAAAAATTTAAATGCACATTTCTATCAGCTAAAGTTGAAGGGGAATAGTAGCGTAAAGGCGTTTTCTCAGATGTTGGAGAAAAGACAAACCATCACATCCATTAATCATCAGATACTTTTTTTTATTTTAAAGATTTTTTTAATGTTTATTTATTTTTGGAAGAGAGAGAGAGAGAGGAAATGGGGGATGGGCAGAGAGAGAGGGAGACACAGAATCCAAAGCAGGCTCCAGGCTCTGAGCTGTCAGCACAGAGCCTGACGCGGGGCTCGAACCCACGAACTGTGAGATCATGACCTGAGCCAAAGTTGGACACTTAACCGACTGAGCCACCCAGGCGCCCCCAGATACTTTTTTAATATAAAAATGAGTTACTCCGCTTACCACCAAACCAAATATAGGGGGGCCCAATTTAGTGTCAACAGATGTTTAGGCTTGATTATCTGGAGAGGACAAACTCATACACTCCCTGCCCCCAAAGTGTGTGTTAAAGAAGGAGGATAGTGAAAATCCTTAAAGAAAGAATTCAAAATGCTAATTTGGGGGGTTTTGATAACCTTACAAAATAGCAGTTCTCTAGAGAAAGTGATTACATTCTCTCCTTAATGCCTGCCGCCCTTTCCTTGTAGATTAGAAACAACATGGTGGCAAGAATAATACTGTCATTTGATAGTTGTCAGAAGTCATTTCGAAGACTTTCATCTGGCTCTGGGAAAAGCCATCTTGAAATGGAACTAAAGAGAGCATTCAGGATTTAATGACAAAATTGCTTTGTGCTTTAGAAAGAGCATTATGGAAACATGTAAAAATTTTTCTCCCAATGACAAAGCTGTCATCTTAGTCAAATCAATGTGGCATTGTATTAGACAGTGAGACAGAATGCAAAAAAAGCAGAGTGGAAAAGTTATCCAAGGTCATTTTAGCATCAAGGCTGGAAAGGGAATTTATATGGATTACAGCCCGGGAGTTGGGAGTGGAGGGCAGACTTAACACAGGGTGTTGTGTTCACATGGGGAGTATGGTCTTGAGATAATTACCCAGTCCTCGGATTCAACCTGAACCAACTCTCAGGTGTTGCCTCAGGCTGAAACCTGGACGGAGCACTTCACCGTGTAATGGGAAATACAGGTGACAGGGCCAGAAAAGGGTGCAAGCAAAGGGTAGTGCTCAGAGGCAGAGAGCCTTTAGAAAACTACCTGAAACAGCTTTCATGTCACAAAGCCACACAGGCCTGATCACGTTACTTTGATACTATTAATCGGCCTATTACCATGCCATATACAAGACACTGTTCTAAATTCTTTACGTTAATTATCTCATTTAATCTTTACAACAGGCTATAAGACAGGTATTGCTGTTATCCCAGTTTTACAGATGAAAACCCTGAGGTTGATTTACTTAGCCCAAGCTACGGCTAGTCCGCGGAAAAGGTAAGATGTAAATCCAGGATTACCTGGGTTCTAAAGGATGTGCTTTACCCACTAACCATCCTACCTCTTATTGGCTTTCCAAGCATTGTCAGAATGCTCCTCCTTTCAATTCCTATGTATTACCGGTGTGCTCCAGCATTTCCTGAAATTAGTAGAACAATATAGCAGCACTTTAGCGTCTACCTAAGCACTGAGACACAACTAGCCCAACATACCAAAGTGAGGTGCCAGGCCAAAAGGCAGAATTTACAAGGTAAGAGCCAACGAACATCTGTACCACTTCCTCTGCCCTCTGAGGATCCCTCAACTAGATCAAGAATCTAAGAAGTGCTTAGATCATGAAGTGGAATTTCTAAGAGGAGATCACGGAGAAATCCAAGCAATGAAACTGCACCCCCGAATAAGGAAGACTGGAGACTGCCTGCCTCATTTCAAGTCTACTGAGGACAGACATTTAACTCAGCCACTTTGAGAACCTGATATAGGTTCCCTGTCTTTGGGTGGGGGGGGCGGTGGAGGGGGGTACTGAAGACAGGGTTCCACTTTCTAAATAACTACACTACCACCCATGGTGGTCAGTTGTGTATGGGTCTCTCCCATGGACCAAATGTAGGCCACATGGAGAGTTGGCCTGGCCCAATGAGGACACCTGGGAAGTTAAGGGCACTCTACCATTAAAAGCCTGTGTGAGGGGTGGGCCACAGGGAAGCAGAGGGTGGGGAGAAGGGGCTGGCCTCATCAAAGGTCTCACCCACATTATGGGAACTTGTCTCTGGAAGCCCAGCATAAAGCCCCCGTGAAGCACTGAAAGCATCCATGAGGAAAACATTCATTTTAAACCTCTGCCAAGGAGAGTCCAAAACCAGAGAGGATTATCAAACACCAACATAGGAGGAACTTTTCTATGCCGTCCCTTGACCTCTTCTTTCCTCCTACTCTTCAATCCTGGTGGTATCTAAAAAAGTAGCCAGTGAGCAGCACTGAGGGAGATCGAAGAGGACAAGCATAGCCTCTTGCCCAAAGTTGGGCCATCTGCCAAATCAGGCCTTCAGCATTAAATGGGAAAAGCCTTACGGAATGAGAAAAAAAGGGTCAATTAACGTCTCGGGCTGGACACGGAAAGTTTTTGAATTGAAAATGTGTTTCTATGCTTAAAATATCCACTATTAATGAGGAGAAAAGTAATCCAGTGGCAGGAAAAAAAGTTACCTTCTCGGAATAATTTTTAAGAGATGACTGAAGACAAAAATAAATTGGTTTTGATTCATCTCCCATGATTTGTAGGTTTGTCATACTGTTTGTGCTAGTATCACTTTCCAGTGGAGCATGATGGGAATGGGGAATACAGATGTGTATTCAAGAATATGAGCTCTGACATCTTAAGGTTCTCCAATAAAGACATATACCTTTCTTAGTAAAAGCTTTTTCGGGGCGCCTGGGTGGCTCAGTTGGTTAAGCGTCCGACTTCAGCTCAGGTCACGATCTCATGGTCTGTGAGTTTGAGCCCCGCGTCAGGCTCTGGGCTGATGGCTCAGAGCCTGGAGCCTGCTTCCCATTCTGTGTGTCCCTCTCTCTCTGCCCCACCCCGTTCATGCTCTTTCTCTGTCTCAAAAATAAATAAACGTTAAAAAAAGAAAAATTAAAAAAAAAAAAAAAGCTTTTCAACCCTTTCCATTCTCCAAAGCTCATCACAGAAGATGGGGATGCACATGCAAGAGATGACAGTCTTCCAAGGGCAGTAGAAATAAGTGATTATCGTCCTGAAACTCAACATTTGCTACCCCTAAGAAGCATATTCATTTCTAAAAATGTCCAAAACATATGGGGTGCCTGGGTGGCTCAGTCAGTTAAGCGTCTGACTTCAGCTCAGGTCATGATCTTACAGTTTGTGAGTTCGAGCCCTGCAATAGGCTCTGTGCTGACAGCTCAGAGCCTGGAGCCTGCTTGGGATTCTGGGTCTCCCTCTCTCTCTGCCCCTCCCCCACTCATGCGCTCTCTCTCTCTCTCTCTCTCTCTCTCTCTCTCTCTCTCTCTCCCTCCCTCCCCTCTGTCTCTCAAAAATAAACATTAAA
Source organism: Panthera leo (assembly GCF_018350215.1). Classification (NCBI taxonomy): domain Eukaryota; kingdom Metazoa; phylum Chordata; class Mammalia; order Carnivora; family Felidae; genus Panthera; species Panthera leo. The sequence continues at coordinate 75,159,822 of NC_056684.1, read as the reverse complement.
ATTTTTTTAATTTCCAAAATGTAAAATAGGCTCATAAAACAGCATTTACTGAGCCATTACTATATGTAACACATTGTGCTAATTGCTTCACGTGAATTATCTCTTTCGATCCCAATAATGCTATGACATAGGTATTTTTTTTTATTGTTTAAGATATTTATAAGCAAAAATATAATATCACTAAATAGCATGTTTTCAGAGAGAAAAGAATGTTAGGTTTTGGCTAGGTAAATTTGGGATGACATTAGAAAGAAATATTTAAATAACATTTTTATTTCTGAATATAAATGTGACGCATGACTATTATACAACCCTTGGAAAATGTACAAGACTGTGGAAAGGAAATGTATATTTTATTCATTTTCTATTTACACAGATGGCATCATATGGTATAGATGATTTGGTAAGATGTTTTTTAATTAACATATCATGTGCAATGCCTCCATAATTAAATATTCTTCAAGCATAATTTTTAATGTTTAGTGTTCTATCCTAATGATAATTTATTTTAAAATTCCTTGTTAACTTAACCAAGCCCCTTTCACACTATCATAAAATAGCACAAAAATTCTTGAACAAAAATCTTTGTTTACCTCTCTCATTACGATAGAAGTAAATAGCTTAGCCCAAGTTATACTGGCACTGTGGGGGATTTAGTTGGTTTGTTTTATCATCGACATTTCATGCCAACCATCATCAGTTTATGGTAGATCAAACACAGCTCTGCTCAATCACCTGCATCAAGGCAGGAGGAGGACCTCTGTCGGAGTCATTACCATTTTTACAGCAGAGGGAAAAGAAAGATGGCAGAACCATGCAATGGTTCTTAAAGCTCCTGAGAGGAAAACTGAAGGCATGACTTCCACTCATATTTTATTAACTAAAGCAAGTCACATGGACAAGACTTATATCAATGGGAGTGGAAGAATAATCCTAGTATCATGAATAAGACCTACAGGGATGGTCCTAGATGGAGCAGCAGTAATTAGCCTGACAATAATACAAGCCACAATAGGGAAATAACGGTTGATCTAAAGGGTGAGGGGGAATTCCTCAGGTAGGGGAAAACTAAGGGAGGAAGGAGGAAGAACATTCCAGGGATTGGGGGAATCACGTGAAAAGGCAATGAATTGTGAAAAAAACACTTCACGTCTCCAGAACAGCATATCCCAGTGTGGCTGGATATGTGATAGTGAAGTTAGTGAAAGGTGAGTAAGGTGTATAAATGAGAAATGAGATCAGAAGTAGAGGTCTTTTGAGTCATGGCATCAGTCAGAGTCACTCAGACGGACCAATCAAATGGTAGAGAGTTAAATAAAGCAATTGTTTACAAATGTCAGAGGAAGTTTAAGGGAAGTCAAAACGGATAGCAGAGTAATCTGCGGAAGGGAATTGCTGGGAGTTCTTACCACGTCTAGTATTGAAGGGTCAAGGGAAGAGAGTCATTCAAATAGGCTAGGAGAATGGCCACCTGAAGTAGAATGCCACCTGTCAGAGTGACTGCCTATAAGAAACTCATTATCCAGCAGGAGCTGTGGTCTTCAGTGCTACGGGCACCTGTGATGACCCTGAGGGGAAAGAAAAGGATAATAACCTACCTCCACCATCTGCCTATGCCTCCCATCTTCTGCCAGGGCCTCCCTTTGGCTAAGCCTAATATAAATCAGAGAAGCACAGACCTATTGGGGGTACAGGGCTTAAAGGTCAGACTCCTGGGCAGAGACAGCACAGTGGGATTACAGAGAAGGAAAGAGAGTGGTTCTGGAGTGGCAAACAGAAAAACGGACATGCAACGGTGTTGTTCTATGATGAGCAGTACATATAAAGCTAAATTAAGGCATCAATAGCTAAAATGAATCAAAGGGGAAAAATTTTAAATATATCAGAGTAAACAATGTAGAAAAAACTGGATATGGAAGGTCATGATCAAGTTGGTAATACAGCAAGAGAGCAGATTACAAGTGAGAAACGTAGGGTGGGGATAAAGTTAATGAGTCAAGTTGAGCACAGCATGGAACTCAAGATGAAATGTCCAGAAGGAAGTTAAAAACATGGGTCTGGCACTCAGAAGAGAGAGGGAGATGGAGTAGACTTGGGTGTCACTGACAGTTGGTTGTTACAATGACTGGATACAATTTTCCAAGGAGGGCACATGGAATGGAAAGAGGGCAGATGAAGCCATTGGGATAAGAGTGAACCAGAACCAAATATCCCGCTTCCCACCACAGAGACTCGGGGGAGACAGCTGTGTCACTGATGCAGTAAGAAAGAGACAATCTCTGTAAAACAGTGTCATAATCCAAACTTCATACAGGTTTTCAGCTCATTGAGACATATTCTTTATGGTCATGGAACTCCAAGCTGTGAACCCACTCACATTCTGTCCATAGGAAGACATCGTCATCCTAGGTCACGCAGAGGATCACTAAAAGTTATTTTCCAAGGACACTGAGCAAAATATGGTAAGTGAAAATGAGACACAGAAAGAAGCAAGATAGCATGTAAGAAGCAGCAAAAAAAAAAAAAAAAAAAAAAAAAAAAGGACAGAAACAGACACAGAAGTCAGATAACTGGAATTATCAGGAATAGATTATAAAACAACTATGTTTACTATGATTAAATAATTACGATGCAAACTGACATGTTTGGAAAAACAAAGTCTAACAGAAGGCAAATCCAGGCTTCCAGAAAAGTCTTCGGTGTCCACTGGGCATTTACCCAGAGCCTCTCTGCTAGAGAAAAAGCCTTTCCAACCCACTACTGGGATCACTGATTCACTGATCCAACTGGAGTGCAATCAAAATCATATCTTCAGGAAGCAACATTACAGAGATTCTTTTGTTCTCCAACATTGTCTACAGCCCCCTCCTGGGAGGACCTTTACCTCACATGATTCATCAGTCCAGCATCCCTGAGTTGCTTTCTGTCTCTGAATGGACACAGAAAAGTATTTTATTCATGATGGACAGTTGCCCAATTGGAGGATAGCTTAAGCCTGACCCAAAGGCAGGCATGGAGTGAAGAATAAGTAACTTCCAAATTCCTTCCAGGTTGACAGGGCTGCTTTAATTTAGGTGCAGACCGGTAAGTGCTTTTCTGCACGTGACTTTACTGTCCTTTCAAACAATAGAAATTCTTCCATTTCCTGCCAATAGACCGACTCTCGGTGTCTGCATAGAATGGTGGTATAAATTTTATTTTTTCAATTTGGGCAGGAATCACAGAGTCATGGCACATGTCAGGCACTCAGTAAGTATTTATTGAATGAATAAAACAATAAAAAATAATAGGGCATTTTCAAGAATGTCGGGAAATTTCACCAATAGTTGGTAGCCAGCTACTATTTTAAATCAACCTAACTTTATTTTCCTAATCGTTTTATGTTGCTGCCTGAAACTGTAATCAATGCCATCAGAAAATATTTTGCCAATAACTGTATTTCTGAGAACTTCAAATAATGGTGGGCTCATGTAGGAAATAAATGTGGGCAGCATTTGGTCCTGAATATCACCCACATTTATGTTTGCTTACTCTTGGTATATTAAAATCTCACTGGGAAAATAAACACTAGACATCTGCCTTTGAAAAGAATGTCAACAAAAAACATTAAGAAGGTTCTTTTCCTGGCCTGTGATGTTCCATTTAGGACCCCAAAAAAGGCTGACAAACCTGATAAAATTGCTTTGAAATGTGGAAAATAAAAAACTGTCGTTTTATCATGTTTTTTTTTTTCTTTTGACACAGTTTACACAAAATGAAGTCTAAACGGACAGCCTATTTTTGTCATTTTTTTTATTACTTCAACAATGTGAAATCATAAGAAAATTTGAAACGCTGGTACCACCCCCACCATCAAGAAAAAGGTTACTAAAATAAAGTCTGTGAGGGTTTTGAATGAATAGAATACTATTCAGTGTCTTTAAATGGTAAACAGTTCACGCAGAGAATGATAAAGAGTCGAAACAGAAGATTCACTCAGAAGAAAACATTTCAGTCCCTGGAGATCCTGCTAGGCAGTGACCATGTGAACATGGCTACAAAAAATTAGAAAACCTTACTGAGGTAATATTGAAGGTTGAGAAGAAAAGCAAACACATTTCTCTCTCCTCTTTTTGGGGGAGAAATCCACAACTAATAAAAAAGTGCATGGTTAGCGAGAAAGTATAATAAAGTGGCTAAATTAAAGTGAGTACCAACAACCATTTTACAGAAAAATGTAAAACGAGGGGCAATGTTTTACGATTTTCAGTGAGATAGGTAAATCAATGGTGATATTAGAAATAAATAAAGCCAAGTTTTAAATAATGCATTGGGTGAAGGTATAAAGAAGTGTATAAAAAGATACATATCTGGAAAGATACAAAATTTCCGTAGACAAATGGTTAATGATTCAGGAAATAAGTAGAATGATATGTGCTTCTTTACTGGATTTAATGTTCATGTAAGTCTACAGATCAGACATTTATGGAATGTTCCACAATTTGAGAACGATTGAAAACCTTAATATCACATGGACAGTTAAAGGGACGGAGGATAACATCTTTGCAAAAATGTAAAGAAATCTGGTTATCATTTCTTTGTTCATGAAGGACTATTATTTAACCAGAGCAGTTGAAGTAAACATCCTCTAAGAAGAAAGCAATATGGCTTCAGTTGCATTATAAAGACTTTAGATTTACCCTGAACATGTATGCCCTGGGGGAGATGTACATGCTGAATTGTTAAAATGGAGAATGTTCTAGAATTTTCTTCTATATAAATCTTCCAAGTTGTAATAAAAGCTCACAGGTTTAGCAGAATAATAGTAACCAGTGATCCACTTATCCAGTAGTGAAAAAAATCATGGGAGCATAAGCAAGGCTCTACTTACTGGATTAGACTTCCAGTCCATTCAATGTAGATTTTGTTGCCAAAGGTCCCATGGGAAATCCTATAAGAACAAAATTTTTTCCCCATGTATTCATCCTTCATTTCAACAACTCTAAACTCTTTATGACCTTGGCATCACTTCCCCAGAATCGTTTATAACAGCACTACTCTACTGCTTAAAATAATGAATTCCATTACCTTTCACATATGGAAGTCATCCTCTTTTTTTCTTATGGAAGTGTAACTGACACACAATGTTACATGAGTCAGGTGCATAATACGGTGATTAGACAAATCTATATATCACACTGTGCCCAACCCAAGTGTAGCTACCATCTGTCACCATACAATGCTATTACAATATCACGGACTATATTCCCTATGCTGTACCTTTCATCCCTGCGGAAGGCATCCTTTTAATTTTCTCAAATTTACCTTCCTAAAATTTCAACAAGGGCATCCCTCTTCCTACTTTTGGGAACCCAGGTAGTATGTAGTGTTTCTTTTAGCCCTTTAATTACATTGTACATTAATATAAGATTTCAGTCAATCTCTCTCTAGGTATTCACCTGTCTAAAAGAAATTAAGTTTTAAGTCTAACTTCACCCTTACTCCATATCTCTTCTTTCATTTAATTTTCTCTAGTCTGAAGCTTCTAAATTCACATGCATGTATTTCCTTCATCTTCTGTGGGACGAGTTGCTGAACAAATGGTCAGGAAGAAAGGCAAGGGACTCTGTTCGACTCTTCTGGTTAGTTTCCTGCTTGGTATTTTCTAAATATTTTCTGCATGAAAAGAATCTAAGTGGTGCTCTCCTAGCCTAGTTTTCTTACCAGGGAGAAATAAGATGCAAAGGAAGACAGAGGGAGTCTTAAACAAAACAAAACAAAAAAAAACAACCTGTGACTTGTAATCGTCTTTTTGAACCCAGAGCCTACCCATATATTTCCTGATAATAATATCACACCTTTACTGAAAGATTCTGTGTGCCAGAAATTAGCTGAAAGCTTTATACTCATCATCTATTTAATCGTCGTAACAACCTCATGGGGTAATTATAAGAGTGGCTGACATTTATTGAACCATTTATATATGGCAGGCACTCTTTTAAGTGTTTAACTCCTACCATCTCATTTAATCATTAAAACAAATGCATGAAACAGGCATTTCATTAGCCCCATCTTAAAGATGAGGTCATTGAAGCTTACAGAGTAAGGTCATACAGTTAATAAGGGAGCTACCAGAATTTTAACGTGAGCCCATGCTATTGACCACTATACTACACTGCCTTATTTATGAAATGATGAATAAACATACATAAGTAAATGAGCAATGAGTGAATGAGTTAATAACTAGAACGAATAGACAATTCTTAAGCCATAGAAAATACGTGGGCATTGTAATGTGTGATAGTTGGATTACAACATCAAGGCTGGATTATACTACCATTCAAGGGCCTTTCAGTTCTAGATTTCTGTGAAATTAACAGCCCAAGTACATCAACTCAAAAGCTTTCGCTACGTTTAAGATTTATAAGACCTAATCAAATTCCTGACTTTTTGCAACACTAACAATCATCAAAAATGGCTACAAAAATTAGCAAGCTTTGTTAGTCTTTGTCTTTCTGATGAAAGGAAACACTGGTCCTAATCAACGAATAAAAATAGTGAAATTCTCAACAAAGCAATGCTTGCTTATCAGTTATTTCAGCTTGTACAATCCTGTTAGGAAGAACTTCAAAACACAACAGAAATCAGAATCAAAACACAACAGAGGGGAAGTGTGTCTGGACAGAAATAAACGTTTAAGAAAAATATGGAAGTTATTATCAGATCAATGTCTAATAAGCATTCTTTTTACTCATATTTATTTATCAACTCCTGAAGTGTAAGTTTATTTCAAAAACATACTGTAAAAGTAATTTTGTTATCTAGTTCCATGTAAAAAAAAAAATCTATGTGACCCTGAGATGATCTAAAGAAGCAACTTCGAGATGTAAAAAAGAATGTCAAGCACACTTAACTTTTCTAATCCCCATTACAAACACGATCTGTGCAGATTCCTGAGCCGCCACCTCAGCATAAATTTATCAACACATCTTGTATATTAAACTTCACTGAAAAGCTTTGAGAACGTCTATCAGAAGCTGAATTTAACTATGTAGTATTTGGAGAAACTACACTTAAAAGAATATTCTCAATAGCTGTTTTTGGTTTAGGCAGCAGGTTTGTTCTACTGAGACTCATTGGACCTTCACAGGGGTGTAAAGAATCTGAATGTGAAAGGAAACTTCAGATGATCTCGTCTAATACACATGAGAAAACAGTGGGCATTCTTTAGGTCTCTGGCTAGTTAATGGCAGAGACAGAATGAGAACTATGGTTTTCTGTTCTCGGAGTCCCCTGCACACTCTATTGCACTACACTGATGTATTAGGGTTCTTTATTAGAGAAGCAGAACCGAAAGGTTATATATATAAATAATATATATAATATATTATATATAATATATATGCTATATATAATATATATGTAGTATATATATAATATATAAAGGTTATATATATAATATATATAGTATATATAATATATATAAAGGTTATGTATATAATATATAATATATACATATTATATACATATAATATAATATATGTATACATATATATACATATAATATAATATAATATATAATATATATACTGTATATATTATATATATGGTCTATACATATATATACTATACATATATAGCATATATTATATATAATATATACTATATACATATATAGCATATATAATATATAGTATATATAATATATTATAAATATTATATCTATTATATAATACTTTATATATGTGTGTGTGTATATATATATGTATGTGTATATATATATATATATATATATATATATATATATATATATATATACTATTCTTCAGGGGAAAGACTCCAGGAACAGGCAGCAATGGTCCAAGACAAAAATCTTGACAGCTCACTACTGCCAAGAGGAACAGCTGGCCCTGAGGATATCCAATGGGACAGTGCGTTCAGGTTGCCACAGCCTTGTACCCTGGCAGACATCATATTAGGACCTCAGGGAAGCATGCCTTAAGCCCCTGGCCTTCAACCTCCTGGAAGGTAATCGACTGGGCAGCTGTCCTACGCATGCTCAGTTCACTCACCCATTCTGGCTTCGGTCAGTCCTGCCCCCAGTACAGCCCCGAGCCCAGAGCTGTCCTCCACACTTTGCTGGGCCCCCAGGGCTAGGTATCAGTGCAGGGTGACCCTGATTGTGGCCTCAGGGGAAGCATGGAGGAGGAGTGGGTACACTTGATCGGTGGCATGAGCCAGACTCCTTACAACGAGTCTGGGAGAAGGAGCCTCCGACACCCAGGGCACTCAGGTTTGTTCCTCATCCCAGGACTCCCGTCACCCCACTGTAGAACTCCAGCAAGAGTGGGCTTCCTCTGGAAAGAATAGCTGCAGTAGCAAAGCTTCAGGCCTGATTCCGCTGCCTTCCAAGCCCCTCCCTGATGCTCAGCATTTCCAGCCCATCCTGTCCCTGCCCTCTCATCTGAACCCACACTTAGTTCCCACCAGCACTGGGAGCCACAGAGCACATCCTCCAGGCTTCATCTGTACCCTGTTTACCTTTCTGAGAAGACCCACACTCCCCTGGCCAGCAGGTATCACCCATGGTGTTCAAAAAAGGAGGACATCTCTTGATTAAGAGTCTTGGGTAAAGCGGCCAGCTCCCCCAATACAGGGTGCTGGCAGTTGAAGGGGTAGTCAGGATAGATATTTTTATAAAGTAGATTTATTATGAGGGATTGGTTCACATGACTATGGAGGCTGAGAAGTCCTCTGATTTGCTGTCTGCAGGCTGGAAACCCACAGAAGCTGGCAGTAATTTCAGTTGGAGTCCAAAGGCCTGAGAATCTGAAGAGGCAATGAAGTGAATTCCAGTCTGGGGGCTGGAGATGAGAGGAGATGCTCCAGCTCCATCAGTGGGGCAGGAAAAAAAAGGGTGAATTCCCCCTTCCTCAGCCTTTTGTTCTTTTGCTTTACTCAGGCCCTCAGTGGATTGGATGATGCCCACCCACACTGGGGAAGGCAGTCTACTTCACGGAGGCCACCCAATCAAATGTCAGGTTGACACACGAAATTAACCGTAACACTGGCCCTCCCCTTCAGTGCTTCAAGACTTCAGGTCAACCCACACCTCCAGAGAACAGAATCGCTGGCAATACGCCAATAACCTGGCACTCGAAGTTGTCAGAAGAGAGTGAAAAATGTGCAGGACTAGCTCATCCATGCACCTATTCAATAAATATTTGAGAAACAACCATGTGTGAAACACTATGCGAGGCCTGGAGAGGCAGTAGTGGGTATGCGTCAGCCCTTATCCGTAAGGAACTTACACCAATTGGGAGACAGACTTTTTAAAAGAAAGGGGGAAGTATTACAACAGTGTGCCCAAATGAATAGGCATGCATTTATAGAGCATCTTGTCTGAACCACTCACTGGGTTAAGCGCCTAGGACACATCAGTGAACAGGAGACATAATCCTTGGTCTCAGGAAGTTTACAGTCTAGGTAGAAAATTCTACTTACGGTAGTCTTTTTTTTTTTTTTTTAACATTTATTCATTTTTGAGAGTGAGGGAGACAGAGAGCATGAGTGGAGGAGGGGCAGAGAGAGAGGGAGACACAGAATCTGAAGCAGGCTCCAGGCTTCAAGCTGTCAGCACAGAGCCCGATGCAGGGCTTGAACTTACAGAGTGTGAGATGGTGACCTGAGCCGAAGTCGGACGCTCAACCGACTGAGCCACCCAGGCGCCCCTACTTACAGTAGCCTTAACCTAGAATTTATTAATGGAACTGCATTTCAATTTAATTTTTTTGGTGATCCTATGTATTTTATTTTGTGCATTTAAAAACAACCCTGAGTGGTGGTCCCTGAGGCTTCCCTAGACTGCCAAAGATGTCCTTGATGCAAACTTTTCGTCTATGACTTTGCAATGTGAAATCAAGAAGGCACCCTTAAATAACACGCTCCTTGTCCATGGTAACAGATACATCCTCACAATTAAATCCTGGAGTTTGTGTACGTTTGAGAAGGGTTTTCAGGTAATAAACACTAGCCCATAGGCTTCAATAAATGACTCCGTACACAGACTGTCATTAGAGTCCAAGGTCAGATCCCATGTCTAAGAATAGTCAAGCACATCAGGGCACTGAGCTAATGGACAGCAAGAAATTACCCAGAGCATTGTGCCCACTGCAGTTCCCTCAGCTGAACCCCCTCCTCTTACCCCAGTTTCTGTCACTTCTCATGCCAACCAATTAGGTAGAAATGGTGAGGATTAATCCACTGTGTCGTAGCAGCAGCTCACTGCTCCTCCAAATTAGTAAAAATGAGAGCTGACAGTACAATATAATTTTAGAGATGGAAGGGACTTTCAAAATCATGTGGTCCGACTTCATTTCATAGATGAGAAAACTGAAGATTAATAAAATTATGTGACTTACTCAAGGTCACAGAGCTTATTAGGGAAGGAGCTGAACCTAGAATTTAGGATTCCTGACATCCAGGAGAATGTTCTTGTCACTTCCCTTAGTCCTTCATCATGGAAAGGTCACAAATATCAGTATAGATATCACCAGTATAAATACATTTTAACTGACTTTGGATAAACCAATGTGGACCATACAAGGTTGGAAGAAAAAACAGGGCAGATAGTAATTCATTATAAAACAGAAGCTACAGTCTATAAAACGGACTTCAAATGCATGGATGCACACATATAAACCACCATTTTTGTCTGACACTTTATTTCAAAATCCGTTTTTCAAATTAAATCATTAAATGCTTACTAAAATCATCTTTGTCTCTAAAAAGCATCTTATTAATGGGCCCGGTACCTCTGCATAACTCTCTTGTCATGAACTGTATTCCTGCAGCTCAGTTTTGATGGTATAATTTCCATCTTCATCTTCCAAACAAATGTAGTGTTGTCATTCTCCAAGGTTCTCCTGGTTCTTCTCCAAGAACTACTGAACTATGATACCAGCAGAATCTGAATAGATCCCAATACGGGAGACAAGAGCAAAATGATATTCGAGACTCCTATAAATCGCTGCTCCTCCTGTCCTTTAAAAATGAATAAAGATGAATTGTACTCTTTATTTCCTCCAGACAACTTTTCAAAGCCAAAGAAATTTTGATTTATGATACTCCTCTGAACATCAACTTTCAGAGCCTCCTACTCATCCACATTTATAACTTACTGGCGTAACACCAAGTTCCCTATATTTATCCCTATGCTGTCATGTATTGGGCTTCGAGATGGGTGTGTGAGTTGTGCCCAACGTGATACATGTCACTGTGCATTTGCCAAGTGTAGTAAAGGTGAGTAAAGCTGCCCAAAGTGGCGTCTTCAAACCAGCACAGTAATCTGTTCCTCCCTCGTTAAACAACACCCTCAAGCAAAACACTTAACAGACACTTAGCTCCTTTTGCTCAAGAGCCATGTTTCAGTCGCAGAGATATATATGACGAAAATGCAGAAATGTATCTCTTGACTATCTTCTCCCAAATATCCTGTGATTCTCAAGTAATATTTGTGAAGAGCTGTAAACCATGGAAGGCCTTCTACACACCTTATAGATCTCTATTGTTATTACTGCTATTAGGGGAGCTTGAGAATCACTTTAAAATGGGCATGCATGACAGTACATGAGTTATTTGTAAGCACATACATGGGAAAATCTCATTGTGAGTCTTTCATTCAGCCACATATCTCTTGCTGTCCAAATGTTTTGTAACCCACCATGAATACAGGTCCATAAACTAATTTCTTGTCTAGTGTCCTGTCTGGCCCCCAACATGGTAGCTGGTGTCCAGGTATTTTATTAAATGGGAGAAGAAATGCTGGAAAAGAAAGGATGGGGGTAGCCTCTTGAAAATCTATGTTTGGGTAAGGCTAAGAAAGATGGAGAAAATTCAACACCTCTTCTACAAAAATTTTTAAGAATCCTTTCTCCCCAAAGAGGTAGAATTGACTACTCCTGTCTATGTGGCACCAATATCCCTTCCACACACTTCTGACACAGTGCAAACCACATCCTATCTCAATTCGTTGTTCACACTTCTGTCTCCCTCTAATCGACAGAGGAAAATGTTGTTGGCTGGGTGTCTGCATCCCCCACCCCCAGCCCAGTGTTTCGCATAATAATAGGCACTCAATAAAGTTTGAAACCTTGCAGTTGAATGAATACATTTGCAAAAATTGGGAAAAGAGAGGACAAAGAGAGACAATAAAGGAGATAGAGTAATAAAGATAGTAAATAAAGATAGTATATAGTAATAAAGTAAATAAATATAGTAATATATATTTATTATATATTATATATATTTAATATATATATTATATATAATATATATATTTTTTATTTTATTTTATTTATATTTATATTTATTTTTATTTTTATTTTTAATATTTATTTTTATTTTATTATATATTTATTTTAATATATATTTAATTATATATAATATATATATAAATAAAGATAGTAAATAAAGTAAAAAAAAACTAGTAATAGAGAAAGCGATGGATAGGAAAAGAAATGTGAAAGAAAAACATAGGAAGAAGAAAAAAATGACGGTCGCTCAGAATGACCCGACTGTGCCAAGTGGCTTGTGTGAACAGAAATTAATTGGTGAGGAATAGAGAGGAGTAGACTGACAGAGAAAATCGGGTTCCCCAAATTGTTAGTGCCGCACATTTGTTTTCTTCGCAATGGTCTGAAAAGTGGTTGCTTCTCCACTCCCATGCCTCCCCCACTGGACTAGAGGAAAAACACCCCGAAACTGCATCTGCTGTCAGGGTCAGTCACTTATCTGAAAGTATTTGGTGCATGACCACTGATGACCCCTGTGCTGTACCACTTTCCCTCTGAAGTTCTGGTGAAGGGTAAGTGGTCCCGGCAATCAGAGAAGTTACAGCACAGTGGGAGAGACCAGCGCAGATAAGACAATGACACAAATAAAGTAAACCTGTCACTGTGTTAAGAGCTATACAGATTAAAACACGGTTCGAGGAGAGAACAAACAAGAATTGGACCCATTCGGCAAAGCCAGGCTGCCACAGAAATGATGCCAGAGCTGGGCTAGGCATCAACCACGTGGTTCTGGGGGAGAAGAGCATGCCAAGCTGGGGGTACCAGGATCACAGTGCACAGACGCCATGAAGGCCGTGATGATAAAAGCTGGTTAAATTGCCTTATGGATAAGATTTTAAGAAGGTCTTCCTCTTCCATTTGTAGTATCACCTTCAACAAACTGCCAACAAACGTGGTCGTCTCCCACTATGTTGAGGGGACGCCTCAAAGAAGAGGAGAGGGGTGAGTGGATTTCACAGACCTTCAGAGGAAGACAGTCAGCAAAGTTGCTGGGCCTGCTATTTCATGGGGCTGACGGACCATTCATCTACATAGTCTGGGGGGGCGGGGTTTGTTTGTTACTTCTTTTCCCACAAAAATGGAAACATACTCTATAGCTATTTAAATCTTTTTTTTTGTTTGTTTGTTTTAGTGAATGCTACATAGTGAACATCTCCGTGAGTCGAATATGGATTTTCGACATCACTTTTAAGTGTTACAAATTATCCCATCACGATTATAACGCAAATTCTTCAACCGGACCTCAGCTGTTGGACATGTATATTGTTTCCAATTTTTTTTAACAACAACAACATGGAAAGGATGTTTTTGCCCCTGACCTTAGCCTTTTTATGTAAATAGTACTGGGATAAAGTGTAGTATCTGGGGTCAAGCAGACCTGGGTCAATTTCCGGTTATATCACTTAGAGCTGTGTGACTTGGGCAAGTCAGTAAGCTTCAGGTTCCTCAACCATAAAATGAGGATTCTAACAGGACCTATCTTATCAGATTGCTTGGAGGGTTAGCTGAGATAATTCAAGTAAAGTGCACAGCAAGATGTGTGAATACAACCAGCACCTAATAAATAATACCTATTGTTTTGGTGAGAAAAGTTTTATGTTTAAGACTTTTGATATATGTTGCCAAATCACCCTCCAGAAAAATGTCATGTGAATTGGTTTTTTATCAGCCACATGAGAGACAACCCAAGGAAATTGTAGCAGAGATTTATGTAGCAGAGATTCACTACACCATCACTACTGCAGAGAATTTCCTTATAGAAAAGGTCTGGTTTAAAAGCAATAGCAGTGGGGCACCTGGGTGGCTTAGCCAGTTAAGTGTCTGACTTCAGCTCAGGTCATGATCTCCCAGTTTGTGGATTTGAGCCCTGCAATGGGTTTTGTACTGACAGCCCAGAGCCTGGAGCCTGCTTCGGATTCTATGTCTATGTCTCTCTCTCTCTCTCTCTCTCTCTCTCTCTCTCTCTCTCTGTCTCTCTCTCTCTCTCTCTCTCTGCCCCTCCCCTGCTTGTGCTCTCTTTCTCTCAAAGATAAATAAACATTAAGAAATTTGGCGGGGGGGGGGGGGGGGGGGGGGGGGCGGGCGCCTGCGTGGTTCAGTCAGTTAAGCAACCGACTTCAGCTCAGGTCATGATCTCCCAGTCTGTGGGTTTGAGCCCCGCATCCAGCTCTGTGCTGACGGCTCAGAGCCTGGAGCCTGCTTTGGATTCTGTGTCTCCCTCTCTCTCTGCCCCTCCCCTGCTTGCACTCTCTCAAAAATGAATAAACATTAAAATAATTTTTTAATAAAATAAAATAAAAGCAGTAGCAGAAGCAGTCAGTGTTCTCCTATATCTCATTGGATCCCTTCACCACATTTGTCAACATCAGCTACTGATGTGCTTTTCAACCCCAATAGCCAGCAGAGGGTTTGGTAGGCTTCCTTCAGGCTGCTGGGATCTGCTTTGCTCTGTGCATAAGGACAGCTAAAAATGCTTGGGGATTCACTCCCCTCACTCCAGGGATAGCCCTTAACCAAAGGCCAACAGGTAAATGTGTATTAATGCTCCAGTGTCCTTGCTCCCTCATGGGGACAACTCTGAGGTGTAATGTGTGCTGTCTTCAAAACTCTCCCATGGGACCAAACAGGCCATTCTCTGTGAGCCATGTTTGCATGGCCTCCTTCCTTTCCCTGACCCACTCCCCATGCCTTTAACCATCTTTTCCTGGGAGCATTTCCTTAAGAAGTAAATTCACAGAAATTTCCATTTGGCAGTGGCTTCCGAGAAATACAAAAGCCAATTTTTTTTTCCTTCTGGTTTTGAGAGTTTTAATATGAAATGGTTGACAAATTATTTTCTAACAGAAAACAACACATCACTTATTTATTTCTTAGGGATTTGCATGCTGTCTCACTGTTTCCGTGTCATCAGCAAAGGAAAAACTGGAGAGCAGGGTAGAGGAAGCAAAAGAGTTTGCGTTTTAATGGGAAGTGTGCTCATGTAGTGACTGCTCAGATATCCTGGACTCTAATCTAGGTCTGCTGATAACTAGCTGTGGGATCCTGAGCAAATCACTCACCATTGCTAGGTCCCTGAACAACTACTGATATTCTCTAGGGCTCAAGAATATCTACTGGATATGTCTGGGGCTTTTTCACGTCTGTGAAAATATTGCTACCTGGAAAGGCAGACATCAGTTGGAGTTCACGTATGCCTTTAATCCTTACCTTTCAAATTTCTTTGAAGATACCCACATTTCTATCATGGGCTTCCTAATTCCAAGCTCATTTTTCTTCTGTCATGGCCTCTTAGGGAGGCCTTTGATGAACAACAGATTCTATCCCTGCTGCTATAGGAAATCCATCAGTCATCCCACCCCTCCCCATGAATTTCTGACTCTCTCACTCAATATATTATCAACCATGTAGCTTTGAAGCTTTGATATTCTCAGCAGAGAAGGCATGTTTGCAGTAGATCAAAAAGGAGAGAAACTGGACCTACATCACTTATCTTCTCATCTGGGAAATCTGAGTAAGCAAGGCCCTCTGAGTTCAGAGAGCACAGAGTGGGAGAAGAGGTAGTCCTGCGACTGAGGACTGTGTCCCCTTCCTGGGCTCATAAGGAGGCACGACATATTAATGAGGAACCAGAAGGCCTAGGACAGTTCAAAGTTTTCTCTGAAAGGCAGCAGGCTCCACAGTTTTCTTTCACAGTGAAGCGGGTTCCAATTATTCTGCGAACAAATGGATTGAGAGGGTTGGCAACTTCTGGCTGAGAGCAAGGACTTAAAAAGAAATGAAGCCTATTCCTGTTTAAGTAAAGACTTAAAACTCAAGACAAAGCACGACATACACCCACAAGACCAGAAAAAACTTTTTACAGAGTGATGATATCAAAAAGATGGTAAGGAGGTTGATCAACAGGAACTCTTTCACACTTTCAGTAGGAGTGAAAATTGTACGACCACTTTGGAAAACATTATGCCATCACCCACTGAAGTTGAATATATGCATATTATATGACTGTGCTCTGAGATGAACAGGTACAGAAACCCTTGCCTACAAGCTTAAATTCAGACCAGTTTTAATATATGTGAAAAATGGGAAACAATACAAATATCCAAGTGTTCTCCGACAAGGATATGGATAAGCAAATGAATAAATTAGTATGTCGTACAAGTGTCTATTCAGTAATGAGAATTAATGAACTGCATCATATGAAATATCAGAAATAAATCTTTGGGGGCACCTGGGTGGCTCAGTCAGTTGAGTGTCCAACTCTTGATTTTGGCTCCAGTCATGATCCCATGATTCCAGTGAGATCCAGCCCCGCATTGAGCTCCGTGTTGAGCATGGAGTCTGCTTAAGATTCTTTCTCACCCTCTGCCCCTCTCCCCCACTCAGGCTTGCTCGCTCTCTCTCTCTCTCTCTCTCTCTCTCAAATTTAAAAAGAAAGGAAGAAACCTTTAGACATAATATTTAATTAAAAAAATCAAATCATAGATTATGGACTGTGTTACCATTTTTGTAAAAGATCCAGACCAGACGATGCAAAACTAAGCCATGTGTTATTGAGGAATACCTACACATGAATTTAAAAAAAAAAAAAAAAAAAAGTTCTTAAGAAAAAAATGCCAAAAAAGTTTAAAATAATCATTATCTCTAGGTGGGAGATTGGCAGAGGTTAGAGAGTAGCATGTGTTGTTCTAGTTTTTCTATAGGGTCCAGCGTCCATGAGTGTTCCCTCTATTAATATGCCCCTCAATCATCATATATATTACATACCATTTTTTTAAAGTATCAAATATTACCTAAACAATAGTTTTTAAATAATATAAATATATGGAAATGCAACTCTAAAAGGAGAAGAAAGCAGAGCAAAGAGGCAAAATGGACTCTCTTCTTAGTAACCCATAGGCATTTGTGGGCATTCATTCATGAGTCACTCTCCAAAGTCATCACTACAGTTTGATCCATATGGAATAGCCAATATCACACTTCAGTTCCTCCACATTTAGTTATGGAACAGTAATTCCTGTTCTACCAAATTCACAGAGCTCCTGGAATATTGTAATATGAATTGGCAAACTCAGAAATGTGTCACAGGTATTATGTGGAATTGTGATCATCTTCCCAAACCTACCTCGTGAGAATGTTGGAGGACAAAAGACAGAGGAAAAGCCTTAAGAATGTTAAAGACTAAGAAAAGTGACAATGATGTAAGGAGCAAATAACAATAAAATAATCACAAGACAACTGGTAATTGATCCAGAGCCTTTGCTTACTTTGTTTTCTCTCATGCTCATATTCTCTTGCTATTTATAAAAATGTATAAAGAACATAAAAAGAGCAAACCACAGTCTATGTAATTTCTTTTAAGTGCTGAGTCAATTCAAAAGCAAATACCAGTATATGTTCCTGGAGCTTTACATTTTCACATATAAAAGCACACACACTTGCTTATATGATCTTCTTAAAGGTAAAATTCTGTGAGGTAAAATTAACTAATAGAGGTAATTTGGAAATTCATAGTTTTATAATTGCTACTATTAGGTATAGAAGCAAATAAATAATTTTTCAGGGCATTTGTTTGTAAAATGAAGTGGTACAAATTCAAAAAAACACAAAAATGCTTTTTGAAATATTTTCCAAAAGTTTGCTTAATGCAAACAAAATTGGTCAAAAATTACAAAATCAGTTAAGCGATTTTGAGACATATTTATCTATGTGATAGTAAGTTAATTGACTGTTTTCCTTTCCCCATGAATGAATTAAATTATTTTACATGACTGACCAATTGCTTCTAGTAACAGCTGTGAATGACCACAATACCCTGACCAGGGCCACCAGAATGGGTCTGTTCCGACCTCACCCCAAGCTTATTCATCATTTTGTTCTTTATTTAAAAATAGGGCTATAAAATAATCACATCATATACCTCATTTAGGAAGATGAGAACGAATAGTCACATGGTTACAGTGAAGAAACAGAGGCAGGGAAATGTTCAATGACTTCCTGAAAGTCACACGAAGACAGAACCGAGAACAGAAAACAGATTTCTTACCAGTCAGTCCAATTAGCTATATTTCCAAGTTTACCTTGACTTCTTAGATCACAGAAAAAGAGAAACCCGATTACCATTCGTGTATTATTTTGTACTGAATTTCTATGTGTCACCTGACGATCAGCGTAGGGAACAACTTTCTCTCTGCTCTGGTTTGTGTGGTGGTCTACGAGGAGGAAAACAACTTCATCCAAGCCCCATCTTTCTACCCAGCCTAGTGTTGGAAGGTAGACATCTCCCTCTATTCCATCTGTGAGAAGCAGTGAACAGGCCTGCTGTTAGCAGCCTGAAGCTGGTTGGCAAATTGTATTCACATCTCTTCTCAACCTAGTTTTAACTATCTGACCTTCGAAACAATAAGTCCCAGTGTGTAGGCTCCAGGTTTTAAATAAAAGTGAGAAAAAGAGGCCTCCTGGGGGCTCCAGCCTAAGCCATGTTCCCCAACTCAGTTTACCAGAGGCCTTGCATTTCCAGTAGGGTATAGCTACAGTATAAGGGAGATGTTAATCATTTGCCAGTGGCAAGGTTGTCTAAGCTGCTTTACTTCAGGAGCCCCTCCCCCATTTACAAGTACAATTCCCTATTTTTCTTAGACATTAAGACAGGAGTATCCACACTGGGCAATATACTCAGAACTGAGCATATTCTTATGGAACAGACTGAGATTTCCCCCGCTGGTCCACCAACAGGCAAAGTTCTATAGCTGAACGCAATCCTACCAGACATTGTGAGAGCAGCAGTTGAAAGAACTCTTAGGTACAGCGAATGGGAGATGCATCAAATAAAGACTAAGGGATCTGCAAGTGAAGACCCAGCTCCCATATTGTCCTCAACACTTAACTGATGTCCCTTACCACCATACTTTCCAATCCTCCCACTTGACTTCTCCCGAGCAACAGGCTCTCTCCCTTCCCATAATAGATTCTGTTGCTGCTGCAACAGGAGCCTCTCTCCTAGGCTTGAGCTGTAGGTGTTGGATGTTAATGGCTCACCCCTAAACCCCGCCTCTCTTAGAGCTCCCTGGGAAGTAACACACTAGGCCCCAATAGCTCACAACCAGTGGTTGATGCAGTGCTTCTTGAACACAGCACACTCTAAAGTTCACTTCCACTAGGTTCATTTCCATCATAGTTTCCATCAACTCTAAAGTTCATTGCCATCATTTCCACCAGAGACCATACTTCATCTGAACCCATATCTCTGCTTATCCTCCCCTGCCCTATTCTGCTTCCCTTACTTCTTTGTAGGTTTATCCTGTGAGCATTCTCTCATTAAAACCATTTGTATAAAAATTCCCTTCTCAGGCTCTGCTCCCAAGGACATGATCTGAAGATGCTTCTCAAGCAAACTTCCCAGGGTCAGCTCTCGGGCCACTCAGAGTGGTCTCTGCACTTTCTTATTTTCTAAAGGTAAAAATGCTTTGCCTCTTCTTTGTCTTACCCAGAATACATTTTTTTCTTTCCTCCTCCTCTCTCTCCATTAGCCCTGTTTCCTCTATGTTTCCCCTCCAATATTATTCTTATTCTATTATTTTCTTGTTCTTCCAATGGTCCAATACACCTATAGAGCAATTCCTTAGCAATATAAGATCCAGCTCCATTTTCTTGAGGGCAGGAAGGGCTTTATGTTCAAACCTGCCAATGAAGTAATGAAACAGCTTTCAGTATCATCATGAGAGTTCAAATTTAAATAAACTGTTTTTGTTTTGTTTTAATCAGTTTAAAATAAATAATACTGGCTAGTAACTTTTTCATAAATAAATACAAATCAAGTTCAGTAATAAACATTAAAAAAAAACACAGATGAAGAACATTTAGAAAAGAAAGTTTACATGCAAAAAGTTTTACAGTGGAGTTCAAGCTTTAGAAATACTAGCTGACCAGATTTAAATAAACAGGCATTTAAAAGGGAAAATTTATAAGGTTATCAAGTTTACAAGATTACGGTTAGTCTCTTGATGATAGGAATGTTCCCTCACACAATCACCATACCAGTAAGGGTTGTCACATATCAATATTATAAAAATCACAAATAAAGTCGGTTTCATTGGAAAGTCAGTAACTTATTGGAAATGGCTATGGCTTTTATTTATTTTGGAGGCTAGAACAAGAGAGTTGACCCTGGTTTCTTGCTGTTGCTACCGTTGAGTGTGATGGTGCACATTTATTCACGATGAGGCAGTGCAAGCAGGTTAGCTTTGTTTCACAT
The DNA here is from genome assembly GCF_018350215.1 of Panthera leo. NCBI lineage: Eukaryota > Metazoa > Chordata > Mammalia > Carnivora > Felidae > Panthera > Panthera leo. The sequence goes on along the minus strand of NC_056684.1, from coordinate 75,139,239 downwards.
GGGCTGTTCTTTATATTTTGTGAAGACGACTTATGGATGCCAGCAGGAGGGGGGTATTTATCTTCTTCTTCTAAAGGCCCTGTTTTTAATAGTTCCTTACTTTTTCTTGTGCAGTTTTCCCAAACGACTTTGTTTATTTTGTTTTTTGTTTTGTTTTAGAAAGAGATTTATTTTTAAGGAGTTGGCTTACACAATTGTGGATGTATGATAAGTCCAAAATAGGCCAGCAGGCTGGAAACCCAGGGAGGAGTTGCAAAGGCAGTCTGCTGGCAGAATTCCCTCTTGGTCAGTGGAGGTTAGTCTTTGTTCTGCTAAGATCTTCAATTGGGGGCACCTGGGTGGCTCAGTCAGTTAAGCATCCAACTCTTGGTTTCAACTCAGGTTATGATCTCACAGTTCGTGAGTTAAGCCCTACATGGGGGTCTGCACTGACAGCATGGAGACTGCTTCGGATTCTCCGTCTCCCTCTTTCTCTGCCCCTGCCCTGCTTGCTCTCTATCTCTCTCAAAATAAATTAATTAAAAAAAAAAAATCTTCCATTGACTGGGTGAAGCCCACCCACATTATGGGTGCCTTACTCAAAGCCCACTGATTTAAATGTTAATCTCAGAAGAAAAAAAAAATACTAAAACAAACAAACAAACAAAACACCTTCATAGAAATATCCAAGATAGTATTTAACTAAATATCTGAACATTGTGGCCCAGCCAAGTTTACATAAGAAAATTACATCGGCGAATTCCAAGGTTTTTTTCCCCCCATTAGTTAGGTTTTCAGAAATGAAGATACACTTTATACATTGTTCTAGAATAAATCAGATCCAACATGTCTCATTGCATTTCATCATAATCTCATCGCATTTCATCATAACCAGGGAATCACAATCCCTTAATTTAATTAGTTTAGTAATTTTTGCTGGAAAGTATCTCTTCTCATTGGCTGGTGTGGCTTTAACCTCTGTGAAAGTTATTTCCTTTTCCAGTATCAAATTTCCTGATCAGTGAAGTTGGTAGAGTTAGCTTTGCAGCAAAATTCTGAGTAAATTAAACTGGTTACTGAATAGGTTTTCAGAGAGCCTCAGATACTGACTCACAAACTATGTGCAACATTTCTAAAGGAGAGATGGGTACTCATGGAGTAGACAGACAAGAGCCCAAAGACAGATTTCTCAAGACAAGAGACAGGGAAGCATGGTTTCAAAGTCAAGTCCTACAGATACCGTTACTAGTGAAAGGAAAGAGATAAAGTATAGAAGGAGGAGTTTGGAACAAGTTGAAAACAGATGACTAGTTGTATGGTATGAAAGGAGAATATATGTAAAGAAATACCAGGAAATACATTGCCTGCTGCTAGGGTGAGCTTTTTCATATTCTCTCTCTTGTGAGCTTGGATCACTTCACGAACGTCAGCATCTGCTCATGGGTAGCAGAGAATCCAAACATACTAGTCATCTTTCAACGAAATATGCGATACATCAATAGTTTTCAACCTTGGTTACACATTAAAACTAACAGGAGCAATTTAAAAATCCTTATGCGAAGGCTACAGCTCAGTCCAATTAAATAGAATCTGTGGTGAGACACAGACATCAATATTTTTAAAGCTCCCCAGGAGATGCCGATATGAAGCCAAAGTTGAGAACCATTTACATGCATCCTTAACATAATGTACATAAATAGATCAGGAGATACAAACATTCTATGGGCAATCGACATGAATTCTGGAAAGGTTTAAGGATTTTAAGTATAAAAAAGGGGGAGTTATACTTTTCTCCAGAATGTCTGGGTCATAGATGAGAAATAAAAATGGCTCTAGGGCTGTAATAGGATTGAGTCATGCAGTGATTATAACATAGGTAGGATCCCAGAATACCCCTCTCCACCCATTAAACACATGCCAAAAGAGAAATATTTGGATGTAATACACTGACAACACTGAAAGCCATAAGAGTTACAAAAATTATATAACAAAGAGGCAGAAATTTCAGGTTCTAGACATTTGGTTTTGCTGTCTTCTCCAACATACACACCTAAAAAGGATGGCACAGGTACTGAGATTAGGTTGTTTTGCTGAAGAGCCTCAACAGGGCGCTCTCAATGTGCCTGCCCTCAGGCTGTGGAGGAAGTGATTCAGCGTGGGAGTGGCCACAGTACATACGACCAAGGCCACTGTACCCTTCCTGGGGGCAAGCTGAGATAGCCAAACTTAAGGCAGCCCCCAAGGCCTGTTCCCTAAAATAAATAAATTGACAGGAGAAAGCCTCAGATGGGGGCGGCTTTATATTCCCCACCTGTTGATGGTACTCTCAATACTGGAGGAAACTATTTAAGGTATAAGAGTTAAGGACCGTTGAGAATGGAACACTACTACTGAATACAGCACCAATAAATACAATAATATGTTATTGGTTAAGTTGTTAGAAAAGCCAAGGTTGAGGAAGTGAGAAGGGTCACAAGAGAAATGAGGAATTTCTACATTTTTGCAGAATGTAAGTTCTGATGTTATCGAACTGTGCAGCTGGGATTCCAAAACGCTGATTGAAAAAAGATACCAGAACCCAACAGACCACAAAGTGGGAATTGATGATGACTAGATAGTGCAGGGGGGTGACATAGGACCACAAATTGGGGATAGGCCATCACTGTCAGAAGCACATTGTCCAAACATCCAAAAAGAATTTTAAAAGATATTTGCATCAGGCAGCCTGTGTGAGATGACTCTGCTGTGAGTTGGGATGTCCGCAATCATCTCTGGGATTGTGATGGAAGTGAAACCAATGGCAGCCAAGGACAGGTTGGAGAGAAAGTACACAGGGATGAGGTGGGAATCTGGGCCAACAGAATGCAGGTTCCCAAGAACAATGACCAAATGCATGGTCTGGGACGGCCAAAAGAGGAGGGGCTGCAGTTCCATATCATCTGAGAGGTTTAATGGAGAAATTCCAAGACATGTGTTTAGATTCTTTGGTCCCATGTGGCTGGGACACCTTCTTCACTTATTCATTCTCCAATGTTCTTTCTTTCTTTATACAAAGTTTCTGACCCAAATCATTTTTTTCTCTCTAAATAAGTTCATTTAATACTTTTTGCAAAGGCAGATCTACTTGCAACAAGTTCTCTCAATTTTTGTTTGTCTGAGAAAGTCACCATTTTCCTTTCACTTTTGAAGGATAACTTCACATGATACAGAATTCTAGGCTGGTGGTTTTCTTCTCTCAATACTTTAAATATTTCACTTCATTCTATTTTTGCTTGCATGGTTTATGAGGAGAAGTCAGATGTAATTTTTATCTTTGCTCTTCTAGAAGCAAGATGTTTTTTTTCCCTCTGGCTTTAGACTATTTTTATCCTTGACTTTATGAACTTTGAATACAATATGCCTACGTGTTGTGTTTTTGTGTGTGTTTGTGTTCAGTTTTGGTTTTGGTTTGGGCATTTATCTTGCTGGTGTTCTCTGAGCTTCCTGGATCTGTGGACTGGTGCCTGATATTAATTTGTGGAACTGTCAGCCATTATGGCTTCAAATATTGCTTCTGTTCCTTTCTCTTATGCTATCCCACATATACGTATGTTCAACCTTCTGTAACTGTCCCACAATTCTTGGTATTCTGTTAGGTTTCTTTTTTTTTCCCTGTTTTCCTCTTTGCTTTTCAATTTTGGAAATTTCTATGGTCGTATCTTCAAGCCTAGAAATTTTTTCCTCAGCTATGTCTAGTCTACGAATAAGGCACCATAGGCATTCTTAATTTCTGTCAGTGTTTTTGATCTCTGGCATTTCTTTTTTTATTTTTTTCTTAAAATACCCATCTCTCTGTTTACATTACCCATCTGTTCTTGTATGCTGTCTACTTTTTCTGGCAGAGCCCTAAGCATATTAATCCTAGTCATTTTATTTACTTATTTTTGAAGAGGTAAGGTTTTGTTTATTATTTTTTTAACATTTAATGGCTTCTCTTTTTAATGTATAGATTTAAGGTACAATTTAAAGTATTATCTCCACTGTAATTCACATTTGCATTATTATATACATTCAAACCATAATTCAATAAAAATAAAAAATAATTGTTGATTAGCAGTTGATGTTTTAAAAACAATTATAGTCATTTTAAATTCCTTGACTGATAATTCCAATATCCCTACCCATCTGACCCTGAATCTGATGCTTCTTCAGTTTCCTCAAACTGTGCTTTTTGCCTTCTAGTATGTCTTATAATTTTTGTTGGAACCTAGACATGATGTCCTGTGTAAAAGAAACTCTAGTCAATAGGCATTTAGTGGTATGGTGGTAAGGTGTAGGGAGCAGGGAAACATTCTATTGTCCTGTAGGTTAGGCTCTGATAAGTTTGTTCAGCTTTTTATTTGTTGTTAGGATGGAGTGGCAACTTCTAAGCTCCTTACATGTTGGACTGGAAACCCCTCAAAAACTTTCCAACACATGAAACTCCACAAGGGTCCACTAGCTCATTACCTTTCCATAAACTGGAACATCCTTTGTAAAACCTATCTCAATAGGATATTACAGCCCAAAATAGTAAACTCATACTGGAAAAGTATATATTTTTAGGTAGACATTCTCTGATAATTCAGTAGCTTCTTTATTAAGTTCCTCTCTTTCCAGTCTGAGCTTGCCTCTTTTGGAAAGAGCATAATCACTCATGAAATAAATAATTTAAAAATAAGCAGTGAACATTTTATAATTTTTTATTACGTAACTAAAATAAATTTGTATATTAACAGAGAATTATTCTAAGGAGGCTGTCCAACTCAGACCCACCCCCTAAATAATATATTGTCTTAAATATGACCCATGTGGAAGGAGATAATTTACCTCGCTTCCTCATGGCCTCAGTCTATGATTTAAAAGCAAAAAGTCTACCTCCTTTCCCAAAGGAATTCATATTTCCCTGGATTAGTTAATATTTTTGCACAATGAAAATTCAAAATCTTAAAATCTATTCTCCATCCCAGCCAATTTTACCCTAAAATATTACAAGAAAAACTGCTTAAAGTTAAAACCCATATGAAGTTAACATTTAGCATTTACCTTGTGCCATGCACAAGAATTCCCTTTTCTACTTGCAAAATAAAGTGGGATATTGAAAGACTTTCCCCTCTAATTCAAGCTTTAGGCCTACTTTTCCAAAAAACTTTCTATGCAATTGAGTCAAGCACAGCTTTTAAAGATAAATCAGTATAGGCCTGACCTAACATACCACCATAAAGTACATTGGAGAGATGTCACAGCAGCAGATGTTGGGTCTATTTAATCCCGAGTCTGGCTCAGCAGTGGGTAATGCTATCATTAATCCACTGAGAGCACACCCCTCAGATGATAATTAGGAAGGAACTTTTTTTTTTTAAGTAACCATAATTACAGTGACACTCTCAATAGCTCTAATTATGGAAATGAGTTTCACATTAAATTCACCTGCCTGATAATATACAGTAAAAGTCTATTTCAGCTGAAACATGTTGTTTGTTAAAACAGCAGTGTCTGAGGTTCAGGTATTCGACATGTGAATAATAGAGTCATCATCTCTAGAGTTTCAACTTAGATTATAAACTGGTATTAATTTGCCTAGAGTTAGTGTTGTATGCTTTGCATGAAAAATGCATCTCTAGTCAAAAAGCTAGAAGATTTCAAACAACAGTCTAGTCCAGGTTTATTTCCTATTTTTGTCTGATGCCCGATGTTTTATTCTACTCAGAGTCCATAAGACATTGAGCAAGGAAGGCAGCTTCCTGTTTGTTCTTATGCTAAAAAAAAAATCCATAAGTTTGATGCTGATTGCTGATAGTCCCACTCATATTTTAAAGTTTTATTTATTTAAGTGATCTCTGTACCCTATGTGGGGCTCAAATTCACAACCCTAAGATCAAGAGTCACAACTCCCTCTGACTGAGCCAGCCAGGTACCCAGTCCTACTCATTTTTTATCCTGTGAAAAGTGATAGAGTTTGTAACTATGGACACAGAAGATATGTACACATACATACACACAGACACACATGCATTCACCCAATGGCTATAATAACCTAATTCCCTTTATGTAGACATCTCTATTCCCAGGAAGAAGAACTTGGAATCACGTATTTGTCTTTCAGAAAACGTAGGCATACCAGAGTAATGCATTCATCTTCTCATATTCAACAAATGGTAAAGATGCTGAAAGAATTGAAAGCAGTCTATTGTTTACAAAGGAGGGATAAAGAGGGACTTCTAAGAAAGAACTATGTGGCCCCCTGCCTTGTCATTTTTCATCCTTTTCCTTGGTTTGGCTCACTCAGAATTACTCATCCAATATTCAGTGAGACTAAGAGCTCTAAGTTTGCCCATATAGCATCCACAAAGCAAACCGCTCAACTTAACTTTGCCAACTACTAAAAAGATCTCCTCCCCTTTGTTCTCAGCCTTGTTACTCTGAAGTTTGGAAGACTCTCCAACTCTGTAAGGTAAAAGGAGAAAGAGGACAGAGTGATTTATTTTCCCTTATTTTCCCCTCAAAATTCCAACTAAAAATGGCAAATGAGGACAAAATCCTGCTACAAGTCATTGTTATGAAGGTGACTTCATTTTGATGAAAGTTGCAAAGAGACAGAATATATTAACTCTGTTTTGAACTTTAAGACAACTCTTTCTCTCATCAGCTGCGGTCCCAGTGGTAGAGTTGAATGGGGGGAGATATCAGTTGTTTCAGTCCTCATTAAATTTTTGGCCACAAGCCATTGAACTAAATTCAATAAGCTGAAGCTTTGGAATTTACATTAGTTCTTTAAACAAAAGCTTCATTCCTGGACAATGAAGTTTTGAGTACAATTTGCTCTCCTAACAGTGGAAGGTTCACAGGGAAGAAATTAATTGGACTCTATTGTTCTTCTCCCTCCTTTCCCACCCCCAACATGTTAAACATTTCTACAGACCTCAAATGCTACTGTCCTTCATTTGGTGAAATTTAATTCAATTAAAATTACAAAACAGATGCAGAATAGATCATAGTAGGAGTCAATTCTAAAAGAAAAACGATAAAGCTATAAATTGCTCATTGATCCCTGCCCTCTAGTAGCTTGTGATCTTAGTCATGCCCATTTAAGACAGATCCTTGCCTTTGGTGTCTGATGAGACTTAAAAAGTAATCTAGCCAATCTGATTCCATATCTTACCTAGGGTTCATTTCCTCATACAAAGAAGAGCACTATAGATAAGATTCTGCCCCCAAAATAGTGTGAGATAAGTCCAACTTGTGGCTTTTCCAGATATGAACAATCTCTATCAAGGATACCAATAATTCATTTCAATCAGCAAAGGAAAAAACTGTTATACAGATGAAAGATACCAGGGCTGGGAGGGGAGGGATGTGGGAGGAGCAGCGTGACTCAGAATAGGGAAAAAGTCAGCACTATTATAAAGTCTAAATCATGAAAACAATGTTGTATTGGTGACTGTAGTACTTTAAGAAGAGATGTAACCTATAGAAATCCTCACTATGGCAATAGTATTAACTGGTCTTGTGTTTTAAGAGAGTAAAATGTGATCTTTCCCCACCCACTTACTGCCTCCTTTACAGAAGACATACCTAGAGCAAATCTACACCATTTGAATGATGTTACTGAACTCCAGCTTATACTATTTCAGGACTATTTTATTATAGTGAGATGGAAAGAGTACTAGACTTCAAGTGAGAAAAAAAGCAGGTTCTAGTCCTAATTCAACCATTTACTACCGTTACTGCCTTGAACAAGCATCATAATTTTGTGAGCCTTAGCTTTCTCTTCTATAAAAGCAAGTTATTTGAGATAAGAAATGTAAAGATGTTTTAGAAAACCATCTATCTGTATGAAGGCAGGAATGATCATGGATGATGACCATGTTGTTCATCACCATTTTATAAACAGATCAGGTCTTTAAGAACAGAGATGGGACTAGATCTTTCCAAGAATCTGTCATATAACAGAAGTATAAACAGCTATTAAGAATGTATTAACTCAAAAAGCTCTTTTGATTCATATGTAGTCGAGCTAGAAGGGACTCGAGACGTCATTTGGTCCAACCCAATCACATAATAGACGAGAAGACTGAGCTCAAAGTTGACTTGTTCAAATAACTCATAAAGTGGTACAGACATGGAACCAGATCACAGTCCTCCTGAACTGGGCTCTGTACCACCCACATCAGACTGGGGTATGTTTCATTCAAGAAAAAGAGACTGCAAGTACATGTATGTTTGGGATGAAAGGGGGAAGTCCCAGTCTCCATGGGTGGCTGACCTAATATATGAATATTTTGACAGAGAAGCCCTTTTACAACAGGCTGTCAACCTAAGGATTCATCATTTGCTGGAAAAGGCCAGGTAAAACATAAGCAGTAAAGAGTGAGTGTTCTGACTACTAACCAGAATTCTGGACAAGCAGGATTGGGAATGCCAACAGAACAAGTGAGAAGTGGCATGTTGGGTTTTTTCTACCTCAAAACTCTGACTAGGAGGCTGTATTTCAGTGACTATCCTTGGCATGCAAGTATAAGAGAGACAGAGGAATGTAGTATAAACTCCACTGTCTGTCAGGTTTCAAGGCACATTTTAGATTCTTCACCTCAACTCCTGAAAACAAAGTCCCAATTGCCTTTCTGGTTTTCCCTATAAATTTATCTTCAAGGAGGTCATTAGAGGCAGGCCTCTGGGATGCTATATTCTCTCTCATTCAATGAGTTATTTCAGGGAGAATTTCAAGGACAAGAATGAGGAGAGGCAGAGTCAGGAGGATGTCATCTGGCACAGCAGAGCAGCAGGAACTGGGAACAAGCCGTCAAACCCCAAGCTGGAGGGCCAATGTGCTTCCATTCTTGCATCCCTCTAAAGTCTTCACACATACATATACCCACAGCTTATCTCTCCCCCAACCCTCAGCAGCTTGGCTCAAGCCAAGAGACAGTAGGGGACAAATGCACATATGTTCTGCTATTAATATCTAATTAATTGACACAAGGACTACCTAAGGAGCATAACTTTGAGATGCAGAGAAGGCAGCACAACAGTGACAGCAAAATGTCGTCTTTGACCATGGCCTTATCAGTCTAGAGAATCTCCTGGGGCATCCTACAAATATTTTGAAAGGAGCCTGGGGCTTTCTGGGTTGCTGAAGCTCTACATTTGCAGATGCAAAGACTTTCAGATTCTCTCAGAATTATATCCCATTTCTGAAAACCCTCGAAAGAAAATCATCAGTGCCAATAAAACAGGAGCACCCAGTACCATTTGATTGGTTTCACTATTCATCTCCTTATCCTAGAGCAGAATTTAACCCTAAGACTGGCCTGGCATTATTGGAGTTGCTCTATCTAAACTTGATATTCCAGTTTAAGGTAGAAGAAAGCAGGGTAGACCAATACAAACTTAAGGCAAATTAATGAATGCTGATTTGCTATGGATTCACATACTTTGTTGGATTTTCAAGTTTTTCTTCAGAAGCACTCTCAATAAATTATTACATTCTGCAGGACAGAAAGTAGCAGATTGCTTATGGGTGTTAGGGGAGGTTGGAGGGGGAGAGAGCAGTGGAAGAGAATGAGAATGATTCAGTCCACCCACATGTCTCTGATGTACTGGAAATAAGATTTCCTGAAACCGAGGGTCAGATTCTTACTGATGCTGCAAAAAGACAAAAGAAAAAAAAAGTCCTAAGATTTTTAAAGTTGCCCAGTTTCCTCAGGTCCATACATTTCCAGATCATGCTTTAGCCACCTAAAGCTCAAAGGCCACCATTTTGTTTATTTAGTTCTTGCATAATTTCTGTTGAGAGTCAACTTCCTTTTGATTAACTGTACTGGTAATATTATAGAAGCAATGGGTGACCAAGACTGGCTAAGCAGCAACTCGTATACTGGCTGGATTCTTTGAATTTGCATTACATTTCATCTGCTGCTACTGTAAAATATTCCTTTGGTTTTTCACAAACCCAGGACCTTCCTTATTACATTGGTTATCATACATATAGGCAGACCTCATCAAGACCTGCCTTTTCCTTTAAATAGGGCAGGGTGAAGGTGGGGAGGTTACTCAATTAATGCCACAAATATTTATTCCATAACTACGATGTTCCTAAGAAGGACAGTGGAGAACAAACATTTGTGAAATATAGTGATTTCCTCAGAAACTGACATTGCAATGAGGAGAGGCCATGCCAAGCATTCCATGTGAAGAGTAAGAGAGTCTCAGGCAGTGGATAAGAAGAGGCCAGGAACTGAGGCTACCCACTCATGCTCCAGGGATGATGGAAAGATGCTAAGGGCATTCTGATCTGAGACACATTTCAAAGTAAACTTTCCTAAGGTCAATTTTTTTTTAACCTGCTATTAGTGACACGCTGAAAAATTCTTCAGGGAAGATGATTGAAGAATATTACTTTTATCTTCACAAAATAGATATTTTGAGACCACATAAATAGTAAAGAGGATTTCTGATAATTTCTTTAGAAAGAAAAATAAAAAAGCAAGGCAGCTGCTATTTAATTTAACAAAGAAATGGATCTACAGCTCTTTAAGAGTTCTTTCTGAAATAAGAGTGTTATTTTTCTTTCTTTTTCTCTGCATTTTTTATTGTATTTTCCTGCTTCCCCTCATCATATAAGAAAGTACTTTACAATAATAAACTCAATGTTCTATGTGCTTGTTTTAAAAGTTCATTAGTAGGTAATTCATAGAAGATTCTGGTAATCTTTGACAAGGTTACACTCCACTCTACTGTGTCTTGAGAACAATTCCATTAAAAGGCCTTAGGATTAACACTGTTATTTCACACAACCCAGCTTAATGATATTTTTCTTTAATCTCTTACAAAGCTGTTAGGAGCAAGCAAGGGACATCAAGGATTTTAAAGAATATAACACCCTAATAAAAATATGAAAAGATTGAAAAACTTAGCCAAATATAAACCATTGGGATGGTTCTTAATGTCCTAAGTTAGGTTTATTCTTGAGGTCTTCCACAAAAACACAAAGATTTTAGAATGTTACTCAGATGAAATTCAAAATAAGTCCCTATTTATAGCCCACATATTTGATCTCCCAAACATAAGAGACCTATAGACCTCAAAGTATCATTTAATTTAGAGTTTCTTGACCCTGGATAAACATTTGAATCACCCAGGAGCTTTCAAAGACTGCACTCTTATTTCTCTTCAGATTAATTAGTATTTTTTTAAGTTCCTCAAGTGATGCCAATGTGCAGAGCTGAAATATACTAATTTATTTTCTTATTCTTTGATAGTTATTTTATTTCTATAGCTTTGTGTTTTTTAAATACTCTTCCAAAGATTTTCTGTCTGATCCCTGCCTTCAAATACTCATAATTTTCTAGATAATTCAGTATCATATTTTATTCCCTAATCTTCTGGTTGACGCTTCTTTCAATTTTGTACTGTAGTCCTCAGTCTAGGACTGTGTTTTCTCTCTTTAGTCCAAAACTGTGATATACCCATACTGCTACATTTATGTTGACTTACAAATTACTCTTACCCAAACACTATTGCAAGGCACACAATAAAAAACAAGTGACAGTCTCTGAAAAGTAATTCGTTCCATAAATCTCTAGATGATAGTGATGGTGGGAGTGTCTTATGAAATAACAGACTACTGATAAATCAGGCTGACTTATATGGAATTTCAATTTCAGAAATGTTAGGCATTTTGATCCCAATCATAAACTCTGATCCTAGCCTGAACCTGATGTAGCAATATGTTGCTAAGTTTCAGATAAATGAAGAATTTGGTAAAACAAGAGCTTTTTCTGGGTTACCCTGTTCTACTAAGGTTGTAGCTCATAATCTTTGGAGTTGGAATAAAAGTTTTCTATTTAAATATGATTTTATGTTTCCCTAAGCCTAGAAGAGGCAGAAAGTTCCATTGATACTTGCCAGATAAATTCATGTGGTGATTTTGAGTTTGTCACTGCAATTCAGTGTCGAACAGGTCCTATAAAAATAAACTCCTCTGCACAAGAAAGAAACTACAGCTTCCTATATGTTGCCCTAGGACAGATCAAATTATGGCCATGTCTGACATATACTAATTTTTTGTGTGTCAGGTTCCCTCATGGAAAATGAGTCATTCCAATCCAATCTCTGTTCCTAGGATGGCATTCAGGACAGATTAAAACCAAAACCATGTGAACAGGCAAATGGCTGGCACAAAAGCAAACCTTAACCTTTGTAAGGACATGGAGTTAAGGTAGAGCTGTTACCTACATAAGAGTGGCCTAACAAACATTAGAGTCCGTAAAAACATCTAAAATTTGGAGAATAGGCATTGGAACCACCCAGCTCTCCTAAAATATGTGATCCTAGGCAAGCTATTTAATTAGTCTCTCAGTTTCGTTATCTTTAAAATGGATTTAACACCCACCTTACATGGCTAGTAGGGAGGAAATAATAGAACACCCACACAGCATTTGAGGCAGTGTCTGGCTTATAAATGCAAGTCTGGGGGCACCTGGATGGCTCAGTCAGTTGAGCGTCTTACTTCGGCTCAGGTCATGATTTTGTGGTTCCTGCGTCGGAGCCCCCCTCATTGGGCTCGCTTCTGTCAGCAGGAGGCGCTTTGGATCCTCTGTCCCCCTCTCTCTGCCCCTCCCCTACTTGCACTCTCTCAAAAATAAACATTAAAAAATATGTAAATAAATGTACATCTGGTTTATTAATGCCCAGGCATGCACAGAGACAGGGATGTATCTCTCATTATATAAATACACTAAGCTCTGTATCTCTATGTTAAGCCACACGTAGCCATACAAATACATACCCAAAAAGAGAAATGCTCATATAAGGGGAAAAAAACCTTAATCTTCTCTGTCTTCTTTCTAGAAATGGAAGATATTACCAAAATAGAAGGGGGCAAAGCGACAGGGCTCTTACATTAGTCAAAGATCCCCCTCAACTTTTCCAAGAATGCTTTGGAAGATGAATTAAGTAATGAGGAAATAGCTCTCACCAGTTAGGCCAGTGATCTGCTGAACAATTAATCCACTTTGAGGACCACAAAATTCTTTACCAGGGTCTAGCTTGCTGGGCTCTCCAATGTATAAAGATCGTGTTTCTTCGATGGGTTAGACAGCTAAATCTGTTCCAACTTGAGACATATTTTTGGGCTCCAAATGATGATCCAACTTGTCTGTTAACAGCAATAAAATTTACCAACGAATGCCAGATTTCCTTTCCCACCGATTTTAGGCTGTGTTAAGTCCAACACACATTTGGAAAACATCACTCCATTGTATTTCTCTAACTTAAGAGGAAATGGTTAGAATAGGTGAGAAACACCCCAAGGCGTCAGTACAGCTTATATGGTGCTTCTTAACTTCTTCCAAGTTACAGTGTTCGGTGGCACAATTATACCCTAAAGTGAAAGAATTACACTTAGTATGTACTCAATGGGCATTTATTACGTAGTTGATAAACTTACCAAAAATCTTATGCGAGTCCTTTGGGCTCAGCCTGAGAATAAGTTCTTGAAGGATTTGAGACTTTCCAAGTAAGAAGACAGAGTCACAGAAAAGAGCAGTAGAGGAACAGTAACATATTTAAAGTTATACTGCCATTCAGAGAACACAGGAGTGGAACCGGAGTCTTAGAAAACCTAGATAAATGTCCCAATCAACCAGATGAGATGAATAGGAGAGAAAGACTCTACGTGAAGGTTCTCAGGGAAGACACTTCGACCACAGTAAAAAAAGTTTTTGAACAAAACATTTGATTTCTTCTTTTAAAAAAATTTTTTTTAATGTTTATTCGTTTTTGAGAAAGAGAGACAGCATGAGCAGGGGAGGGGCAGAGAGAGAGGGAGACACAGAATCCAAGGCAGGCTCCAGGCTCTGAGCTGGCAGCACAGAGACTGACACAGGGCTCCAACCCTCAAACCATGAGATTACGACCTGAGCTGAAGTTGGATGCTCAACCAACTGAGCCACCCAGGTGCCCCAAAACATTTGATTTCTTTTGAATTAGCCTGGTAAGAACGTTTCAGAGCGTGCAAGGTAGAGGATTTCATTCCCCAAGTAAAACACTTTAGTTGTTTAATAATTTGGTGTTATGTTTGATTTTATAAAAATGAGTTTAGGTCAGGCATATTTGCTCTAACAATGAAAATGAATACTACGTAGAACACACATTCTACTAGGAAAAAAATTCAGCTCAACTCATTTGCCAAATAATAACTGAGCATGTGGTGAATGTAAGGCATAAAATATTTTAATACTTTATTGTGCATCTTGAATAAAGGTATTTTATGTATTATCTCATTAAAATGTATGAAAAGACTAAGCGAAAATAAGGTGACATATAGCCTAAGTATTGTGTCCAGGTAACATACCAGTAAATGAAGCTATATTCCATTCTAACTCTGTATTCTATGTTCTCAACCATGTCCTAAGACCAAATCCCTTGTCTTAAGCACTTCATATTCAAAAGGACAGAGAAGACAAGCATTCAAACGACATCATATATAGTGCAATAAGGTAGGTAAATACAAATTAAGTCATACTAGATGATCACGACATGACAGACTTAAGAATGTAATATTTAAAGAGTGAGAAACTGATATTCAAAAACAAACTATGTTGTGAGTTCTAAGGCAGAATTCTAAAATTATATCCAGTGTTTAAAACCAGAGGTGTTTAAAATACAGAGGTGTTTTATCTGTAAAATAATTTATACTGAGAAGTTAAAAGGACCCTCATGAGCACTGAGTCCAGGCTCATTCCAAAATAAAAATTGTTCCTAAAAAATTCCCCAAAAAGTGTCAGATCTTGGCATCTTATCCTCCCATATTCCTGTTATGTCTTTTCTTTTTAATGTTTACTTATTTTTGAGAGAGAGAGAGAGAGAGAGAGCGTGAGCATGAGCGTGAGCAAGTGGGTGAGGGGCAGAGAGAGAGGGAGACGCAGAATCCAAAGCACGCCCCAGGCTCTGAGCTGTCAGCACAGAGCCCGAAGTGAGACTTGAACTCATGAACCTTGAGATCATGACCTGAGATGAATTTGTAGGCTTAACCGACTGAGCCACCCAAGTACCCCTCCTATTATGTCTTGATACTTACCGCATAGTAAACAGAGAGAGGACAACCCAATTGTGTCAAATTCTCTCCACCCCCTTTTGTAATTAAATGTTCCCTTAACAATATATTCCAATAACACCCAATGTATGTATCAAATTCTTTTTTATCCTCAGAAATTGCTTAGTACAAATTTTAGTTTATTTCAAATTCTCTTTTCTCATAAATAAGCATTTATTGAGTACCAACTAAATCAGAACCTCACATACCTGAGGGTGCATAAAGTTATGATATGTATGGCCCTTTGGAAGCTTGCATTTAAAAGAGGCTCATGCATTAAAAAAGAAACTCCAATAACCATACAAAGTTCCAAAGACTGCAATAATCATGTCGCAGCACCACAGAAGTCATAAAAAGTTCTAGAGAAGAAGCCCTTTTTATAGGCCTTGTGGGATGGGAAAACATGAAAGAAAAGGGATCACCCAATAAATTAAAATTTTAATCCTTAATTAACTATTTAATTCCAATAAGCATTTCTTATTCTAACTCCTATGGGCTCTAAAACAAAAGATGCAAAAGAAAGTTGAAATGCAATTTATGAAGAATGAACTAAATCAGTTTGTTTCCTACCTGGGCCCAGCATGTTTCTCCTATTCCACATCACTTCATTTTCTTACTGATTTCCTGTAAGCTTTCATTTCTAATAAACTAAGTGAACGAGATATCATATCATGCTCAAAATCTTTATTCCATATTTTCAAAAATTCTGTAAAAGTTGGGTTCAGAAGGAGTTAGTTGAACAATACTCTCTCCTTGGCATGCATGAGAATCAAGCCCAAAGCAAGTGGTTTAGAAAAGCTTATCAGGTAGAATAAGTCCAGCATGACATGTAAGAAATGGTCTCTGAACAATAGTCAGTCCCATTTGCAGGACATTACGCTGAAGCCAATGTCCATTTTCCTTCAATACAGAGGTGGTACAGACACAGTGAAAGAGCAATCATGGAAAAAGCCTTTCAAGCAACGTCAAAACACATGCACACACAGACAGCCCCCTCCCCCCACACACACACACAACAAACTAAACAGTATTCCATTCAAAATCTGCAAATTGCTGGACTCAGACTGAGCAGATGAGAAGAGATTGCTTTCTTTCTGACGACCTGGTCCAGAGACTCTAGATATTAACAACAATTTATAGCTCAGAAAAGAAGAGCAAAGTGAACGCAAACTTTTCCAGCAGAAAGCCTATAAATCTCACAGGCCTCTACAAAAATGAGCTCAGCCTTCACTGAGCAACAATATCTGGGGAGGGGAGTAGGGAAGGGAGGGGTGGGCTCCAGGCACTGGGAATTTTACCAATCATAAGAAAGCTGGACTGCAGCAAAAGCTGCAATAAAAGAAGTCAATTGTTCAGGGTGCAACTGCTCCAGTAATCCCATCTAAAAATGGGAACTGAGTTTGCAAAATACCGGAAAGAATCAGCATTCAGCATGCTTGTCCTGGGGGGCATGGAAATGCCCAGGACCACTGAAGACACGGAAGTACCAAAGGACTAAAAAGATCGTAAACAGAAAAAACAAAAAAACCAAAACTTTTGCAAAGCACACTAGTGAGAAGCTGCATAGGGTAAGGCAGAGAGTACTGGAAGGTTCATCTCTTCTGGGTCCGTCTTCACATTTGTGAAATTAAGACACTGGCTTAGCTGACTCCTCAAAGTTTTGTCGATATTAAGATTCTATGAGTTCTGTGAAGCACTACAATGAAAACTATACAAAGTAAACACAATAGTATAGGCAGCAGCAATAACACTCAACTGGGGAGACAAGGGGATTGCTGAGGACCCCTTGTGCTACACAGAGGATCCCAACATTCAAGCAAGGTTGGTGTAACCCCACACTCACTCCAACTCTCCAACACAAATTTTGTATCAAACTGTTAAGAAATTTACCATGTCCTGTGCTGTGTAGATATCACGAATTCACAGCATTTAATACCCTAATCCCTCACTAAAATCCTCCATGGCTTCTGTTGCCCCAAATAAGATCCCAGACTCCTGAACCATATCCTCCAAGGCCCAATACAATCTGACCCTGAGCTTTGTCTTCAACCTCACCTCGCCACAATCTCCCTCTGGTTTACTTCATCTGAGCCCACTGGCCCTATTTTTGTACTTTGGGTGCATCAAGCTCACCCCAACCTCAATGCCTTTTTCCTTCTGCCTGCAAAGACTTCTCCCTGCCCAACAACAGGCCGTTTCCTTCACATCATTTATGTTTCACTCCAAATGTCACTTAACTAAGAAGCCATCCCTGATTCCCCTACGAGTCACTTCATCACATTGCTCTTGTATTTTTTCAGCATTATTTACCATTCTCTGAGATTAAATTATTTCTTTACACATTTGTTTTCTGTCTTCCCTAACTAGATCATAAGCTGAGTGAAGGCACAAATGTGATCTGTTTAATGTACTCCTCAACATGATAGATGCTTAAAAATTGTTTGTTGAATGATTAAACCACAATTTAAGTATTAGCACCTTTATTTTACTAAGAAATCTCAGATAAAAGGTTTAGTGACTTGCTCAAGTGAAACCCTCTAGTAAATAATTATGTTAAGATTAGTTAAGATTAGGGACTTTAAATAACCTTTCTATTAGAATTTGTTTCTGCCTTTCTGGAGTATTCCATCCAAGTGATCCTAGAAGCCACTTTTCATCACTCTTTTTTTTTTTTTAATTTTTTTTTTAACGTTTATTTATTTTTGAGACAGAGACACAGCATGAACGGGGGAGGGGCAGAGAGAGAGGGAGACAGAATCGGAAGCAGGCTCCAGGCTCTGAGCCATCAGCCCAGAGCCCAACGCGAGGCTGGAACTCACGGACCGCGAGATCGTGACCTGAGCTGAAGTCGGACGCTTAACCGACTGAGCCACCCAGGTGCCCCTCATCACTCTTTATAAGTGGAGCAAACTACCTCAGTGTATTGATAACCCTGCTCTGTGTATAAGAGGGTCTATTTTCAAGCATGTGTTAGAGTAGAGATGAGGTTCCGGGCTTGGGGGGGGGGGGGGGGGGGCGGGTTGCGGATGGGGTGGTATCTTAGCATAAGACTAGGGATGAAATTTGATACTTAATAAGAATTAAAAATCATATTTTTCTATCGTGATGAGAAAGAAAGGGATCATGAGGTAGTTGGGGAAAATAACTAATTTGAGACTTGGGTATATTTCAATATCATCGGTCAATGGAATAATAGTCATGGATTTGAAGTTGTGTTCAATTATGTATTGAACTGTTTCAAAGCATGGGCTTGAAAGCCTGGACCTGAATCCCTTTTCTGCCATCTCTGCATGACCTTGTGGCCTGTCTGTACTTCACTTATAAACAGGGGTTACTATCATACACCTGATGCAGACTAAATGAATTTACAGATAGAGAACTCTTGGGTCAGAACCTGGCACTGAGTATCAATCAACACATGCTAGCTATTGTTATTATCACTAGTTTATACTTTTCACTGTGAGCTCTCACATTGCAAAAGACATTAGTCATTTAATTTTCAGATGAACCTTGTTATATCACAATATCTTCGATAGCTATGGATCTTTCACTCATATGTTACTGCATACCACCCAAAACCTTACACAATTCACTGACAACTCTACTCACATGGCTCAGGGAATTTCAGTGGATTCCTCCCTTCGATTCTGAATCCCTGTTCTCTGCCATTGGCTTCAAACTTTTGGGTTACTTTTAGTCTAACTCCTGTGGACTACCTCCTAGGTTATACTTTCCACAAGGTTTTCTCTTTAGGTTTGCCCCTGGCATCTCTCAGTTGGCTCTTGCTCCTTGCTGAGCATCTTGATGGCTACTCTGGCTCATCCTGACTCAAGTTGGGTCTAGTATCCTGCTCTCCTGTTTCTGTGGAGAGGGACAGGAGATCATAAATACTACAATAGGGCATCCTCAGGGCACCTTGGTGGTTCAGTCGGTTAACCATCCAACTCTTGATTTTGGCTCAGGTCATGGTCTCAAAGTCTTGGGATCGAGCCCCACGTTGGTCTTGTGCTGAGCGTGGAGCCTGCTTAAGATTCTCTCTCACCTCTTTCTGCCCCCTCCCTCACTAGTACTCTCTCTCTCTCAAAATAAATAAATAACATTTTTTAAAAAAGAATAAAAAAGAACAATATGGCATCTCAACACAGTGTAGTTCAATAAAGTTGAGCCTGTATTCCAGCTTCTATGGGACTGAGTCAAGATGTCTAACTTAGAAAAGAATGGACATCACTTAAGTATGTAGTGTGAATTCATATCTTTTTCTTTACCAGACTCATAAGTAATATCTTCTTTACATTCTCACTTTTTAATGCCATCATCCTTTAGTCAGAAGATATTTTCTGACAGGGGTACCTGGGTGGCTCAGTCAGTTAAGCACCTGACTTCGGCTCAGGTCATGATCTCACTGCTCCTGAGTTCGAGCCCTGCATCGGGCTCTGTGATGAAAGCTCAGAGCCTGGAGCCTGCTTTCAGTTCTGTGTCTCCCTCTGTCTCTGCCCCTCTCCCACTCATGCTCTGTCTCTTTCTCTCAAAAATAAATAAACGTTTAAAAAAATTAAAAAAAAAAAGAAAACAGTTTCTGACAAATCCTTCTTCCACATTTCTACTCTGCTTCCTCCAACCACTGTATGTTCAAAATGTCTTTAAATATACTTGAACGCTATAAAAGCCCACCATATTTCCTGGATCTTCATTAAAATTCTTGGCTAGAGAGTACCCTGCATTCACTATACTTTAAACATTTCCATATTTTCTAACTCATAATCTTTTACAAAATTGTTTTCAAAGGTAAATTTTAGCTAGGTGTTTCCAGGAAGCAAGAATACAGGAACTGAAATGTCATCATGTGCCACAAGTTCTATCATCTTATTTTTATTAAGGAAGTCTTTGGTAAGGGGCGCCTGGGTAGCTCAGGCAGTTAAGCATCCAACTCTTGATCTCGGCTCAGGTCATGATCTCACAGTTCATGAGATCGAGCCCCACATTGGGCTCTGTGCTGGCAGTGCAAAGTTTGCTCGGGGTTCTCTCTCCCTCTCTCTCTGCCCCTCCCCTGCTCGTGTTCATGTGCTCTCTCATGCTCTTTCTCAAAATAAATAAATAAACTTTAAAAAAAGCCTTTGGTGAAACAAATTATTCTGCTTTGAAAACTAGTCATCTAGGAAGCATAAACCTTAAATAAAAAATAAAAACTCTAGCTTCTCGCAAATATGCTAGGTAAGGGTACTGCAAACTTTGTTCAGAGGGTGATTATCAAAATCAGGTGGCATCAGTGTATCAATCTAAGTGGTCCACCTTGCAAAATGAGGAAATACCTTTAATGAGCACATACATTAGAGCTACTAAAGGAAAACAGCTCTATCTCAAAATATACCCTTCCTATGGAAGTATCTCATGAAATAGATACTATGGTCCATGGACAGCAGTCCCTTCTGCTTGTCAAGTCAGATATACTCAAATCAGGAAAAGCACAGGGAAGAAAGAGAGGCAGCCTACTACACAAAACCCTTACCCCGGTTACTTTACCCATCCTTTGAAGGAATATCAAATTTAACTTGAAAAGCACTTAAGCCTAGGCAGGATGAGCTACAGTGCCAACATCACTGATATTTATTGATAAAGTTAACATTACCAGTGGTACTAAAAAAATATAGCCGAACATTTCCACCGTAACTGAGGTCAACTTTGGGTGAAGGGTTAGAAAGGGTGTGTTATAAACTACTAGATCTGGCACTCTCTTCTGGCTATCCATGGAGCTCACATTTTCTCAAGGTAAACGTGAGAGTTCTCTCTACCTCAGCAAAACCCAGGACCAACAACAAAATATCACTTTCGCTAAGTGAGAGCAGCATGAGATTCATACCTGGAAATACCTCAAAACAGTCATCAATAAATGACCATAGACACAGGTAGGATGAGCAGTAAGAGGGTTTCGGTCTTGAGGGTTCACTCTATAAGACCTCTGTTGTCCATTAAATGTATGTTATTTACACCATAGAGTAAATTGCAGCCAAGGTTTGCCAGTTATGGAAACAGGGTGTCATCGGTCTCAGGGGAGCATAGAGAGTTCATCACAGATGACACAATGTTTAGCGTAGAGAAACACCAACAGGATCTGCTTACATCAACCTCCTGTAACCAAATATTCAAGTATGTGTTCACTCATTCCTCATTAAACACTTTTGTTTTTTCCGAGAGACAGAAAGAGAGAGAGAGAGAGAGAGCAGGGGAGGGGAAGAGGGAGAGGGAGAGGGAGAGAGAGAATCTGAAGCAGACTCAATCTCAGGACTGTGAGATCATGACCTGAAGCAAAATCAAGAGTCTGGGCACTTAACTGACTGAGCCACTCAGGTGTCCCAAACACTTCTGAATGCCTTCTATCAGCCATGTATTGAGCTGGCTGCTAAGGACACAGAAATGCATGAAATGTGATCTCTGACCTGGACAAATCCATAATCTATTAGATGATGCACATGCAAACAAAAGGTATCAGGTATCATAACAGGAATGTGTATAAGAGCCAATGGTGGGTTTAGGTAGATGTGTGGGTGGCATTAACCAGGACAGGAGGAGTAAGAATTATGAGCAAGTGAGTGTGTCTGTGGGGGGAGGGGGGGAGGGGGGAGGGGGAAAGAAGAGTGAGAGAGTGAGTTTGGGACAGGGAGGAATTGGAAATAATCACTGCTTTGGACATGCTGAGTTTGAAGGGCTACAGGACTATCAGAGGACATGTTCAGTAGGCCATTGAGCATGAGTCTGGAACATCAGATCATAGTGAAGATTACAGTTGCACAGATCTGGAATGCAACCATATGCACGTAGTAGCCAAAGCCTTGGGTATGAATGGGACATCTCTTCCCTGACCTTCTGCTAAACTGTTGGGTCCATTGTCCATTTCCTCTCATTACTATTTTCTACCCTTGGTATTTTTACCAAAAATATATTCTGTTAGTTGGCTCTCCTCTTGCCCCTTAATTTTGTTCTAGCATCTTGTATGACTCTTACTTTTGATCTAGTTTTATTTTTATCACTTTTTCTTCTACTTTTTTCTTCTTTCCAATAATTTTTTCTCATAATAAAAGCCTTCTCCCTTAACACTACTCCAAATATGGAATTAATCTAAATTAGGAACCTATATTTTTAAAAATTTTAACATTTTATCATGTAGAATTCATACATAAACAAAAATATACAGAGTATTCTAACAAACTTCCATATGCTTCAATAGGCAGCTATATTTAAAAAATAAAATCAGCAATGAGTACTGCAATCATATATGAACCTCATTCTTCTCCTAAACCAGAAAATAACAAGGATAGCCTCTGTCCATGGATGTTCACATCTTTTCATTCTTAATCTCTTGCCCTGTGTTATCCACTATTCAGCCAAACTTTCCATTAATTTTATCCTTATAACCACCTTGTGGGAGTCAGGTGCTATTACTTTACCCATCTGATGCGAACAAAAACTTAAGACTCAGATTTAATGATTTGTCCAAAGTCACGCACGACCAACCAATCAGTGTCTGAGCCAGGCAATTTTGATGTATTCCTTCAAACCTGCCTCAGTGTTTTAAATGCAGTGGAAACGATGTGAACACCAGTTGATGATAATTATATTATCCTGCTATAATGACATCCTTTGCATTGTTCTTATTCAAACAATTCCTTGACTCAGCATTTTCTGAATCCTTAAAAGAGCTGTTGGTGAATTTAACATACCAGGCTATTTAAAAGCCAATTAGTTGCAGGTAAGAACAAATCTTCCTTGACAATGCCAGGGGAGTCAGCCTTTTAGATTCAGTTTCAAAAGATTTCAGTGTCACTATCAATCTAGGTGATCATCTGGAACCTCAAGTCTAAGACATCCTTCCCAAGATTCAGGGATGCCTAAATGAGCTCACAGGCCCAGGGTCCCTGCCCAAGGTAAGGAAGAAGCTGTTGAGGCAGAATAACAGCTCTTCTTCTACATGTGGTCTTGAGCCCAGTTTTCTAGTCCACCCTAAAAGGAGACATCATTCCTTCTCAAGGCCCACACCAACCGTATGGCCACTAGACCGAAAAGTAGAATCAGATCTCATCATGCTCTGGGGGGACAAGAGCAAAGTGTGATTAGAGAGAAAATAACTTATACTCCAAAGGAATTACAAGGCTATGCCAATTCATATTGGCGGACACCTGAGTAATATAGATGTAAACAGATTCTCAGAGCATTAAACCAAGGAGGGTGGAACTTAACATTGGATTGGGTTGAATTTACTGATATGGGTGCATTGCCAGACACTCGGGATTTCATGTGCCATCTCTAACAGTAGAAGTGCCTATAGCAGTTTGCTTGGTGGGGTGGAGAGATCAGAACTTCCTTAGCATAATGTAAAGGAAGGAAATGAAAAGTTAAGAATACAGGGATGTTTCAGTGAATTTCTTACGTGACTTGAACACCTCCCAAGATCGCTATATCTTTCTGGAACGACCAAAAAAATACTTTCTTCTTTAAAATATTGAGAAAGACATCATTGATAGGAGTATCAATGTCTTTGAAAAGTTGTGTAGAACCTGCTCTGTATAGGCCAGGATGAAGGTAGGATATGCCCCTATTGAGATGTCCTCCCTGATGTTAGAAGAGATAAGGGGATACTGGAGAGGCAAAGGCCAAGTGGCAATGGATAACCACCAGAAGCAAGGTAAACATAATTTCCATAATGAACAGCAGAAAACAGAGACAACATGGCAGTCTGAATGTTTTGACCTTCATGGATCTGACAGTGGCTCACTGGTTTTCCTAGGAATGAAAAAGCATCAGCTTGCTTCTAAAATACTGTCTGATTTGTAGAACAGAAATCTCAAGCCCAGGAACTGAACTTAAAGGTCCACAATGGAGAGTGAAGACCTCTCATCTAGTTTTCACAATGAAGCAAGTTCATGGACTTTGAGCTTTCTTGATAGGTGGGCCTCCTTCAGGAAGGGCAATGTAATACTGTGCAATTATATACTGAAAATATTTTCCAAGTCTTTCCATAAAGTAACTACAGGCCATTTTCTGAAGTGACCACATACCAGAGAAAGGGAAAAATGAAGATCTTTCAGGGGTTTCTAGACACTGGCTCTGAATTAATACTGTTTCCTAGGGATCCAAAGCAGAGTTTCTAGGGGAAGTTGGGAAAACAGTGGTCAACGGTACCTGGAGCTTTGTCTCCAGTTTTTCTTGCAGTGAGCCCAGTAGGTCCATGGATGACCTTGCATTGGCATCCCAGTTCCTGAAAATGTAATTGAAATTAAGTTGCTTAGCTCTTGGCAGAATCCTCACACTGGCTTCCAGCATTCACACACTTATGAATGGAGAAACAGAGGGTAAAAGTGGGAATGGATCCTATTCAAGAAAATTTTGCTATCACCAAAATATCACATTTATAAATAGTACATTCTATTGCATTTCCTGAGTCAATTATGTTTTAAGATATGAAAGCTAGAAATGATTCCCAGACATCAGAACCAATGAAATAGATTTTCTCATTTCCATACACTGAAAAATCTGCCAGCATTTTATCACTACATTTTCAATGACAGCTTTAATATGATCTCTGCTTTCATCCACCAAGGACAGCTAATATCTCAGATTTTTGTTCTTCTGTCTCTGTTAGACACTCTATATTTTGAGTCAGTCCTGTAGCCCTTAGAAATGGGTTTACTGGTTAAACCATGATCATTTGCTTTCTATGTCAAAATACATTATTTTCAATGGAGACCATAAGTCAAATTGATTGTGTCTCCTCCCTTAATGAAAGAGTAGATGATAGTAGGGGGAGGAAGATGGCGGTGGAGGAGGAGGAGGCTGGGCTCACTGCATCCTGTGGATCACTTAGATTCCACCCACACCTGCCTAAATAACCCAGAAAACCACCAGAAGACTAGCAGAACGGATTCTCTGGAGCCAAGCGTAGAGGAGAGGCCCACGGAAGAGGGTAGGAAGGGTGGAGAGGCGGTGCGCCCTCCACGGACTGGTGGGAGGGAGCCAGGGTAGAGGGGCAGACCACCGGCAAAGCAGAGCTCCTGAGTCTGGCTGGCAAAAGTGGAGGGGCCGGACGGAGTGTGTTCTGACAGCAAGCGGGACTGAACATCTGGAAGGTTATAAGTTAACAGCTCTGCTCAGAGAACAGGAGGGCTGGAGGACAACAGGAGGGAGAGTTGTTGAACCCTGGACAGCAGAGCTCAGCTTGGTGGGGAACAAAGGCACTGGGAAGCACCATCTCCTTCGCCCATCCCCCAGCCAAAACTTGTTTGCACCGTGCAAACGCTGTGCTTCTGTGGATCCATCCCTCCGGCAGCGGCGGGTCTGACTCCCTACAGGTGCCACAGGGCCCCTCCTGAAGTGTATCACTGAAGGAAAAGTGAGCTGAGCCTGCCCCTTCCACCCCTGTGCACCTTGCAGATCCACCCAGCTAATACTCCAGATCCCCAGCACCACAAGCCTGGCAGTGTGCAAGTAGCCCAGATGGGCCATGCCACCACACAGTGAATCCCGCCCCTAGCAGAGAGGAAGAGAAGGTACACACCAGTCTGATTGTGGCCCCAGCAGTGGGCTAGGGGCAGACATCAAGTCTGACTGCGGCCCCACTCACCAACGCAAGTTATTCAAGACAGCACAGGGGATGTGCCCTGCAGTTCCGCACCACTCCAGGGACTATCCAAAATGAAGAAATGGAAGAATTCCCCTCAAAAGAGATGCCAGGAAATAGCGAGAGCTAACGAACTGATCAAAAATGATTTAAACAATGTAACAGAAAATGAATTGAGAATAATAGTCATAAAATTAATCGCTGGGCTTGAAAACAGTATAAAGGACAGCAGAGAATCTATTGCTACAGGAATCAAGGGACTAAGTAACAGCCAGGAGGAGCTAAAAAATGCTATTAATGAGCTGCAAAATAAAATGGAGATGACCACAGCTCGGATTGAAGAGCCAGAGGAGAGATTAGGTCAACTAGAAGATAAAATTATGGAAAAAGAAGAAGCTGAGAAAAAGAGATAAAAAAAATCCAGGACTACGAGGGGAAAATTAGAGAACTAAGGGATGCACTAAAGAGAAATAATCTATGCATAATTGGTATTCCAGAGGAGGAAGAGAGAGGGAAAGGTGCTGAAGGTGTACTTGAAGAAATCATAGCTGAAAACTTCCCGGATCTGGGGAAGGAAAAAGGCATTGAAATCCAAGAGGCACAGAGAACTCCCTTCAGACGTAACTTGAATCGATCTTCTGCACGACATATCATAGTGAAACTGGCAAAATACAAGGATACAGAGAAAATACTGAAAGCAGCTAGGGATAAACGTGCTCTAACATATAAAGGGAGACTGATAAGACTCATGACGGATCTCTCTACTGAAACTTGGCAGACCAGAAAGGAATGGCAGGAAATCTTCAATGTGATGAACAGAAAATATATGCAGCTGAGAATCCTGTATCCAGCAAGTCTCTCATTTAGAATAGAAGGAGAGATAAAGGTCTTCCCAAACAAACAAAAACTGAAGGAATTCGTCACCACTAAACCAGCCCTACAAGAGAGCCTAAGGGGGATCCTGTGAGACAAAGTACCAGAGACATCGCTACAAGCATGAAACCTACAGACATCACAATGACTTTAAACCCATATCTTTCTATAATAACACTGAATGTAAATGGACTAAATGCGCCAACCAAAAGACATAGGGTATCAGAATGGATAAAAAAACAAGACCCATCTATTTGCTGTCTACAAGAGACTCATTTTAGACCTGAGGACACCTTCAGACTGAAAGTGAGGGGATGGAGAACTATTTATCATGCTACTGGAAGTCAAAAGAAAGCTGGAGTAGCCATACTTATATCAGACAAACTAGACTTTAAATTAAAGGTTGTAACAAGAGATGAAGAAGGGCATTATATAATAATTATAAGGTCTATACATCAGGAAGAGCTAACAATTATAAATGTCTATGCACCAAATACAGGAGCCCCCAAATATGTAAAACAATTACTCACAAACATAAGCAACCTTATTGATAAGAATGTGGTAATTGCAGGGGACTTTAATACTCCACTTACAACAATGGATAGATCATCTAGACACACGGTCAATAAAGAAACAGGGCCCTAAATGATACATTGGATCAGATGGACTTGACAGATATATTAGGAACTCTGAATCCCAAAGCAAGAGAATATACTTTCTTCTCGAGTGCACATGGAACATTCTCCAAGATAGATCACATACTGAGTCACAAAACAGCCTTTCATAAGTATACAAGAATTGAGATCATACCATGCATACTTTCGGACCACAATGCTATGAAGCTTGAAATCAACCACAGGAAAAAGTCTGGAAAAACTCCAAAAGCATGGAGGTTAAAGAACACCCGACTAAAGAATGAATGGGACAACCAGGCAATTAGAGAAGAAATTAAAAAGTATATGGAAACAAACGAAAATGAAAATGCAACAATCCAAACACTTTGGGATGCAGCAAAGGCAGTCCTGAGAGGAAAATACACTGCAATCCAGGCCTATCTCAAGAAACAAGAAAAATCCCAAATACAAAATCTAACAGCATACCTAAAGGAAATAGAAGCAGAACAGCAAAGATACCCCAAACCCTGCAGAAGAAGAGAGATAATAAAGATCAGAGCAGAAATAAACAATATAGAATCTAAAAAAACTATAGAGAAGATCAGTGAAACCAAGAGTTGGTTGTTTGAGAAAATGAACAAAATTGATAAACCTCTAGCCAGGCTTCTCAAAAAGAAAAGGGAGATGACCCAAATAGATAAAATCATGAATGAAAATGGAATTATTACAACCAATCCTTCAGAAATACAAGCAATTATCAGGGAATACTATGAAAAATTATATGCCAACAAACTGGACAACCTGGACCAGAAATGGACCAGAAATGGACCAACCTGGATCAGAAATGGACAAATTCTGAAACACCCACACACTTCCAAAACTCAATCAGGAGGAAATAGAAAGCTTGAACAGACCCATAACCAGAGAAGATATTGAATTGGTTATCAAAAATCTCCCAACAAAGAAGAGTCCAGGACCAGATGGCTTCCCAGGGGAGTTTTACCAGATGTTTAAAGCAGAGATAATACCAATCCTTCTCAAGCTATTCCAAAAAATAGAAAGGGAAGAAAAACTTCCAGACTCATTCTATGAAGCCAGCATTACTTGATTCCTAAACCAGAGACCCAGTAAAAAAAGAGAACTACAGGCCAATATCCCTGATGAATATGGATGCAAAAATTCTCAACAAGATACTAGCAAATCGAATTCAACAGCATATAAAAAGAATTATTCACCATGATCAAGTGGGATTCATTCCTGGGATGCAGGGCTGGTTCAACATTCGCAAATCAATCAACGTGATACATCACATTAATAAAAGAAAAGATAAGAACCATATGATTCTGTCAATCGATGTAGAAAAAGCATTTGACAAAATTCAGCATCCTTTCTTAATAAAAACCCTCGTTTGGGCTGAGCACTGGGTGTTGTATGGAAACTAATTTGACAATACATTTTATACAATAGAAAGAAAGAAAGAAAGAAAGAAAGAAAGAAAGAAAGAAAGAAAGAAAAGAAAAGAAAAGAAAAGAAAAGAAAAGAAAAGAAAAGAAAAGAAAAGAAAAGAAATACCCTCGAGAAAGTCAGGATAGAAGGAACATACTTAAACATCACAAAAGCCATTTATGAAAGCCCACAGCTAACATCATCGTCAATGGGGAAAAACTGAGAGCTTTCCCCCTGAGATCAGAAACACGATAGGGATGTCCATTCTCACCACTGTTGTTTAACAGTGTTGGATGTTCTAGCATCAGCAATCAGACAACAAAAAGAAATCAAAGGCATCAACATTGGCAAAGATGAAGTCAAACTTTCACTTTTTGCAGATGACATGATATTATACATGGAAAATCCGATAGACTCCACCAAAAGTCTGCTAGAACTGATACATGAATTCAACAAAGTTGCAGGATACGAAATCAATGTACAGAAATCAGTTGCATTCTTATACACTAATAATGAAGCAACAGAAAGCCAAATAAAGAAACTAATCCCATTCACAATTGCACCAAGAAGCATAAAATACCTAGGAATAAATCTAACCAAAGATGTAAAAGATCTGTATGCTGAAAACTATAGAAAGCTTACGAAGGAAATTGAAGAAGATATAAAGAAATGGAAAAACATTCCGTGCTCATGGGTTCGAAGAATAAATATTGTCCAAATGTCAATACTATCCAAAGCTATCTACACATTCAATGCAATCCCAATCAAAATTGCACCAGCATTCTTCTCAAAGCTAGAACAAGCAATCCTAAAATTCATATGGAACCACAAAAGGCCCTGAATAGTGAAAGTAATTTTGAAGAAGAAGACCAGAGCAGGAGACATCACAATCCCAGACTTTAGCTTCTACTACCAAGCTGTAATCATCAAGACAGCACGGTATTGGCACAAAAACAGACACATAGACCAATGGAATAGAATAGAAACCCCAGAACTAGACCCATAAAAGTATGGCCAACTAATCTTTGACAAAGCAGGAAAGAATATCCAATGGAACAAAGACAGTCTCTTTAACAAACGGTGCTGGGAGAACTGACAGCAACATGGACAAGAATGAAACTAGACCACTTTCTCATACCATTCACAAAAATAAACTCAAAATGGATAAAGGACCTGAATGTGAGACAGGAAACCATCAAAACCCTAGAGGAGAAAGCAGGAAAAGACCTCTCTGACCTCAGCCGCAGCAATTTCTTACTTGACACATCCCCAAAGGCAAGGGAATTAAAAGCAAAAATGAACTATTGGGACCTCATGAAGATAAAAAGCTTCTGCACAGCAAAGGAAACAATCAACAAAACTAAAAGGCAACCAACAGAATGGGAAAAGATATTTGCAAATGACATATCGGACAAAGGGCTAGTATCCAAAATCTATAAAGAGCTCACCAAACTCCACACCTGAAAAACAAAGAATCCAGTGAAGAAATGGGCAGAAAACATGAATAGACGCTTCTCTAAAGAAGACATCCAGATGGCCAACAGGCACATGAAAAGATGCTCAACGTCGCTCCTCATCAGGGAAATACAAATAAAAACCACACTCAGATATCATCTCACACCAGTCAGAGTGGCTAAAATAAACAAATCAGGAGACTATAGATGCTGGAGAGGATGTGGAGAAACGGGAACCCTCTTGCACTGTTGGTGGGAATGCAAACTGGTGCAGCCACTCTGGAAAACAGTGTGAAGGTTCCTCGAAAAATTAAAAATAGACCTACGCTATGACGCAGCAATAGTACTGCTAGGAATTTACCCAAGGGATACAATAGTGCTGATGCATAGGGGCACTTGTACCCCAATGTTTGTAGCAGCACTCTCAACAATAGCCAAATTATGGAAAGAGCCTAAATGTCCATCAACTGATGAATGGATAAAGAAATTGTGGTTTATATACACAATGGAGTACTATGTGGCAATGAGAAAGAATGAAATATGGCCCTTGTAGCAACATGGACGGAACTGGAGAGTGTTATGCTAAGTGAAATAAGCCATACAGAGAAAGATAGATACCATATGTTTTTACTCTTATGTGGATCCTGAGAAACTTAACAGGAACCCATGGGGGAGGGGAAGGAAAAAAAAAAAAAAAGAGGTTAGAGTGGGAGAGAGCCAAAGCATAAGAGACTCTTAAAAAATGAGAACAAACTGAGGGCTGATGGGGGGTGGGAGGGAGGGGAGGATGGGTCATGGGTATTGAAGAGGGCATCTTTTGGGATGAGCACTGAGTGTTGTATGGAAACCAATTTGACAATAAATTTCATATATAAAAAAAATAAAATAAAATGTTTTTAATTAAAATAATAAATAAATGGTAAATTGTATGGTATGTGAATTATATCTCAATAAAACTGTTAAAAAAAAAAGTAGATGATACACAAGATAATACTTGCTTAATATCCCTCTCAGCAATATTTTAGGTTGTCACATAAGAATTTTGACTTAAAAGGGCACCTGGGTAGCTCAGTTGGTTGAGCATCTGACTCTTGGTTTTGGCTTAGGTCATGATCTCATGGTTCATGAGTTCAAGCCCTGCATCAGGTTCCATGCTGACAGTGCAGAGCCTGATTGGGATTCTCTCTCCCTCTCTCTCTGCACCTCTTCTGTTTTCTCTCTCTGTCTCTCTGTCTCTCTGTCCTTCTGTCTCTCTCTCTCTCCACAATAAATAAATAAACTTAAAAGGAAAGAATTTTGACTTAAAAAATCAGAATTATTTCCAGTGTCACTATATGAGAAGGAGTCAATACGTTTTCAAAAGAACATCTTTGTACATGCTAATACAAAGTAAAATTTGGTACGTTGAAAACCATGTAGAATCAAACTCCTAAGGGAAAAATGTACTGCATTGAATTATCATGATAATGTTCTTTAAAACATTCCATCTTTATCCCTCAGGAAAATAAAAGCAAATTGAGAAATAGCAAAATTTTAAAAACTTTTGAAAGCCTTAAATTACATAAAATATAGAATTAAAAAAATATCCTATAAGGTTATGCAAAACAGGGTCTCCTATACAGCGTCATCTGGAAGGGAAGCCAGGAAATAGCAAGAGAGTCACATTAATAACTGCTTTTTAAAATTTTTGTTAAGAAATTGAATTTTCACACGTATGTTATCTCAGTCTCTTTTGTATGTTCAAACTAATAGCAACAGAATTTAACTGCTGAAGCATAGTCATGACTTAAAAATGAAAATCTTAAATAAAAGCTTACTATAGCCCATTGTTCCCTATTTTCATCTATTATATATTCCTTAAAAATACGAAAAAATCATTGTGAAAACACTCGTAGAAGGAAAAAAATTATCCTGAGAGCTAATGTGTTGTAAAATCACAAACTATACACTATTTTTCAGAAACTATCTTTAACATTTATCCTCAACATTTCATATGTGATCTCTACTGTTGTTCTTTTCCTTTACATCTGAACACAGTGTGTGTGAGATTGAAACTGGGTTCCAAGAATGTGACATTGTGGCTAAAGACTCACACTTTAAACCTTCAGCTAATAATTTCCAGCTTTATCTGCATTAGTTTAATTTTGTGAGACTAAGCATTTTAGCAATAATATGAACATCTGAACTTTTGTATTCTTCCCGTTCCTTAAAAAATAAAATAGAACAAAATCCCCAAATAGTTGTGACCTTTGCTGTTGCTGATAATTAATACTCAGAATCCTATATTTTTATGGGCACTTATTCAGAGTATATAAGACATCTTTGCATGCATTAATCCATTCAATACTATAATACAGTGAGATGCTAATGATTATCCCATTTGAAACTGAAGCTTAGCAGAGTAAATTGCATATGATTTCACAGCACATAAGCAGAGGAACCACTTAGAAAGATGACATAAATGCCGGTCACTCCTGTGTACTATCTTGAAAAATGGATTGCCCAGCTGACATACTGAAAGCGTTAGTTTAGGTAAGGAAGGTTAGGGGTGTTGTGTTGATTAGATTAAAGCTGATTACACAAATGGTAAATGTATGAGCATTGAGAACTGCGTATTTTCTTAAACAATTATAACATATTACAAAAAGATATTTATTGTAAGTCTGAATATTAATTTTGGTAGAATTTCACACAGTAATTCAGCTCTTAAATTTCATAATCTATTTTTCTTACCCCATTGTTCAATACCCAAATCTTCCAGGCAAGCAAAGTGTATGTTAAAATTATCACTGAGGTTAATTCAATGAAGAAAAATCTGGTACAAGGAACGGAGACTTTATGTTAAATACTCCAAATCTACTGCCTAACCTAAA
Organism: Panthera leo; assembly: GCF_018350215.1. Classification (NCBI taxonomy): domain Eukaryota; kingdom Metazoa; phylum Chordata; class Mammalia; order Carnivora; family Felidae; genus Panthera; species Panthera leo. Next base: position 75,106,276 of record NC_056684.1, on the reverse strand, counting down.
AATACTATGTTATGTTATATATAACATATATAATAATGCATACAAGGCATCTAAGTCATGAAGTCATAACTTAACTTGGACAATTTGACTAAAAAGACTGGAACTAGCTTGTTTTTGGTGTGTATGTGATATTTATATCAATTAAAATACTCTAAGTGCTCACTAATATATTTCTGAAATCAATACTAACATTTTCAAGTTTTCATTATATGACAAACACCAATTTTTAAAAATCAGTTTTATTTCAATTCTAGAAAAATTGTTTTGAATATAAGCCAGAGAAAAATACGCAAACCAAATTTATACATAGTATCTACTCAATGGTAGAAACTTGAGTGCCTTTATTTAAAAATGTTTACAGACTTATGCCTAATTTTCCAAATATTTTCCCGACTTTAACATACTGTGATGTGTATGTTATATATATATACATATATATAGATAGATAGATAATTAAATGATTGCTAGTATCTTTTATTTAATATGCTTTTCAACCCAACGCCTATAGTCAACTCTCAGGTATTTGTTTATGTTGTCCATAACCTAATCCTTGACTACAAGGAGTTCAAATGTCTCTTCCTGGCCTTTTAAAATTATATAATTCACATATATACTTGAGCGATGTTCAAACTCAATGAACCCTATTGGACTTAACACTCCCCTTTTGTAACATACATTTTATAATGAACAGTGTAATAGATAATAGGACTTGTCAGTACCCATAGTTACTAAATATATAAATATATATTAAATAAAACAGTGTATAATAAGCTGGTATAAATGGGTATTTTGAGATACAAGTTTTCAGACATAGCTACATTGCAGTATTTCACTAATTATGAAGATATAATGGAGAAGTCAGATTCTTGCACCTGTACATAGAATCACCAAGAATGGGACATCAGCAGTAAATGCATTCTGATGAGTTGGAGCGGACTCCTCAAATTTATCTACTATAAGCAGCAGGTGTTCCTACTGATGGCATGATACATGATAAAAGTGGAAATCACGTCCTTGTAAAATTAAAACTAAGGCAGTATACAATTCTTCTTCAATAGACATTACAATGGTATTTCTGGAAAATTCAGGTTATATTAAAGCTCTGAAAAGAAAAAAAATCAAACTTTGTGTCGATATGTAAAATTGAGTTACATTCTTGGCTCAGATAATTATAAAGGAGGTTCTCACCTATGTGAATGACCAACAGACTAGCCAGTGGTTGTATATTGCAGTATATGAAGGAGATTCTAGGTTTATAAAGCTGTCCTAGACTTGACAGGGTGGCTAATGTCTCGGCCCCACCCATCAAACACCACCCCCAACTGCTGTGATAACCCAAAATGCCTCCACAAATTTCTAAAACTACCCCTAATGGGGTCATAATGTCAATGTTGAGAACCACTGGCTAAATCATCTTGGCTTTCTGTCTATGTGATCCAAATTCACTAAAAAACTGTTTTGGATTGGGGCACCTGGGTGGCTCAGTCGGTTCAGCATCCACCTGGGCTCAGGTCCTGATCTCACAGTTCGTGGGTTCGAGCCCCATGTCGGGCTCTGTGCTGACAGCTCAGAGCCTGAAGCCTGCTTCAGGTTCTGTGTCTCCCTCTCTCTCTGCCCCTCCCCTGCTCACGCTCTTTCTCTCCCTCTCAAAAATAAACATTAGGAAAAAAAACTATTTGATTGAGTTGTGAAGTTCTAACAGTGAAAGTAATCAAGAGTTAGACAATAACGTTTCATGTTATTGAATGTTATATTCATGAACGTTCTACACTTCATGACAATTTGCTGTCTCAAGAATAGGGCATAAAAGCAAAATTAAATTTATGGGTTTAAGTACCGTTATTAACTCTTTTATACAAGTGAACCAAAAGTAAAGTCTAATTAAAAATGGCTTCTAGTGTGGCAGTTTCTTTTATATCTGAATCTCACTTTGAAAAACATTTAAGATCCTGTTTATCACCTGAAGCCTCTATTCCAATCTACTTGCTTGAAATGTTCAATTGCATTTCATGGTACTTTTAAGCTTAATTAAATTTTTGCAACAGTGCAGGTCTGCCCTTTAAGGCAAGGCATTTCTTTCAATCAGTCTGATTTTCATACCAAAAAAAAAAAAGGGCTTGTGAGATATTCTCATTTCTGCAAAGCAAATACTGTCTGCCAATGAATGAATGAATAAATGAATGCTAGTTTCCTGTGGCTATTTTTTTATTTTTTATCTGTAAAATTTTAATGTTTATTTATTTTTGAGAGAGACGGGGGGGGGGGGTGGGTGGAGACAGAGAGACAGAAACTAAGCACCAGCAGGAGAGGGGCAGAGAGAGAGGGACACACAGAACCTGAAGCAGGCTCCAGGCTCTGAGCTGTCGGCACAGAGCCTGATGTGGGACTCAAACTCGTAAACCATGAGATCATGACATGAGCTAAAGTTGGATGCTTAACTGACTGAGCCACCCAGGCACCCCTCCTATTGCTATTTTTAGGGGAAAAAAAGTCTGTGGCAGTGCGAATGCAACTGAGCTCAGAGGAAAAGAGCAGAATGTTTAATCGTTTGAGATACCATCTAATCCTAGAACCTTATATTTCATTAAGATCTAGATGATGAAAAAAAAATCTAACTCCTATTTGAATTAAAATTACTTGATATTATTTAGCTTTATGGTTCTTCTACCATTTAGGTTATGTTACCAAGACCAGGAAACCTAATGTATCTAGGAATAAACCTGAGCTTAATAAAGTGATTCGTGTCTCTCTATCTAATTTTATCTGCCAGAAGAAGCCAATTCCTTCTTCTATTTTTATTAGCTTCTTTTTGTGGCAACTGTCAACTACAAATCTGCAGCAGTAAGAGGAAAACCATAAGCAAGCGGGTCACTCCCTGCTACAGTCACTTCAGACGGCTTCTCGTTTCTCCATAGCCCAGTTCCCAAACATGCCAGAGCTGACCTTGCCCCACTCCCCAAAATAACCCAGCAAATAAGCAAACATGTCCTCACTGGTACCAGGTATCCAGTTGTGGATGCCAGATATAAGAAGTCATTCTTAATACCTTTCTTCCCCTTATCCAATGCCTCTGTCATTCAATTCATAAAGTCCACACAATTTTACCTGCTAAAAAGCTAAGATCCACCCACCCAGCTGCCCATCTTTTGCAATAGCAGCCTCTCCTAAACTACCGTCATTTCTTGCTTGACATATTACACAAGCCACCAAATCGGTCGGTCCATTTGTATTTACTCTGCTCCCCCACGTCCTCCCCAACAATGTTTTCACAATGAGTGTCTAAAAATACGACTGCACTGCTCAAAAGGCATTAATATATTACAATTGCTTCCCCCTCCCCCCCCAAAAAAAGTCCCTTACATGTGCTACTCAGTCCTGCAGCAGCGGCTTTTATCTACCATTCCTGCTTCACTCCATTTCTTGCTACCTTTGTTTGTGTCACATTGTCTCATTTCAGTCCCTCACTCCAGACATGGCTTCCTCCAGAGCCTTCCACATGCCATTTGTTCTTCCTTATCTGGGGAGATGGTTTAATGAGAACAGAGAGAACTGGGTGGAGTATGAGAACTGCTGTCTGGGTTCCTATGCCAGGTGCACCTGTTACAAGTTGTATAACGTTAAACCTTCTGCAATTACAGTATCTGTAATATGGGGATAAATAACAGTGTCTATATCATAAAGTTATTCTGAAAATAAACAGATTTAATATACATAAAGCATTTAGGAATCATGGGGCAAGTGGTAAGTATTCAATACCGTCAAATGTCATCCTTCCTCTCTTCACCTAATTAACCCCTACTAATCCTTCAGATCTCTACTTCTGTGTTGCTTACAAATGGAAAAATTTTCTGGGGCGCCTGGGTGGCTCAGTCAATTAAGCGTCTGACTTCAGCTCAGGTCATGATCTCACAATTCGTGGGTTCGAGCCCCATGTTGGGCTCTGTGCTGACAGCTCAAAGCTTGGAACATGCTTCAGATTCTGTGCCTCCCTCTTCCTCTCTTCCCTGCTTGCACTCTGTCTCTGTCTCAAAAATAAACATTAAAAAATTAAAAAAAAAAAAAGGAAGAATTTCCTGATTATCCTAACCTAACCAGGGCATACTCCTTGTAAAGAATCAATTAGCACTGGGGTGTCTGGGTGGCTCAGTCCCTTAAGCGTCCGACTTCAGCTCGGGTCATGATCTCACGGTTCGTGGGTTCGAGCCCCACATTGGGCTCTGTGGTGACCACTCAGAGACTAGAGCCTGCTTCAGATTCTGTGTCTCCCTCTCCCGCTGCCCCTCAGCTACTCGCACTATGTCTCTCTCTTTCTCTCTGTCAAAAATAAACATTAAAAGAAATTTTTTAAAAAGAGTCAATTAGCACTGTGTATCTTTCACTGGGCTTGTTATAGAGTTTTAAACTTATGTTTATGTCTGAGTAATGTCTAAATCTCCACTAGATACAAACTCCCAATGACCAGAAGTGTTTTTAGTTTTGTTCAAAGGTGCATCCCCAGTACCTAACACAGTGCCCAGAACCTAGTAATGCTCCATATTTACATCGACTAAATCAATGTTCTCCCTTCTTCCTTGCTTGCCTTCCCTTTCCTATCATGTGATTTCACTTTATCAAGGTCCCTCTGATTCCTGCCTTATTTAGTGATCTTCGCCAAACCTCCCAGTTGGAATTAATCTCTCCACTCTCTGCTCACTCATTGCTGTATTTCTCTTTTAGAATAATAACCATTGTCTACCTTGTATCAAGTTATATCTGGTCTATATTCAAGTATCTCTCCTCTTTATCTTTTTCAATTACTATTAGAATCAGGTTTCTAAAATTTAAATTGGTTTCTAACATTGAAATCTGATGTAGTAAAAGCTTTTTGATGATTCCTCAGAGGGTAAAGTCAGCCTCCTTAGCCTGTTACACATACAATTCACAACCTGATCCTGGCCAGTGGTTTTCCGGCTGCATATTACGTTATACTACCTCTAACCCTATGTCGTATTTAGACAGGAGTTCTTTATATGGAACAGAGGGTACCTGCTACCTTTATGGAGAAGCATGTGTATCATATCTCACAGGAATAAATAAATAAATAAACCCCAAATAAACAACAACAAAACACACATTTTTTAAAACGGTTTGCCTTGTTTCCAGACCCCAAAAGACGTGAAACCTTGGGCCTTTCCCACAAGATGCTGACTCACTAACGAACACAGTGTTCTTTCTTCCTTTCATAACACTGATCTGAAATTTGTGTGTGCATGCACACACCACAATGTTTGTTGATATGGACGTCATGTGAAAAAAATTGCTGTTTTCCATGATCAATCGTTGCGGCAAAATGCTTTACTGTTTTCAGTTCATTCTTCCCTCTCTCCTGCTTTCTGACATGTGACTTTGCATTTCCACTCACTGAAGATGAGTAGACTTCCTCCCACACTATTGATGTTGGGCATGGCCGCATTGCTTGTTCTGACCAACAGGTTGAAACTGATAGTTTGTCAGTTTAGATGCCTATCCTTGAGAGATATCACCTTTATTCACTCACCCATGCATTTCTGTCATCACTTGCCCAAAGCAGAGAGGATGGGAGATACTTGGAACAGACTTGAGCCCTTACTGAATCTTGGAGCCACCAGCCAAATTCAAACTAGAACTGACATGCCCCAGCTGACCAGCTTATATGCTTATTAAACCATCAGGTTTCATAGCAGTTACATAGCATATTGACAAGAGCTAACAAGCATGGTTATCTTGGTAATCTTGTGGCAAAGTTTTTCTTTAAATACTTGCTATATTTTTAAATTTGTGAGCCGGTCCTTTTAAAGGCCGGACTTTCTTGCAATCTTAGGTAAGCTTTTTTTCCCTTCTTTTCTAAATGTTTTATCCCTGAGTCATCCTTGACAAGAGCAATCCACGATAGTGCATTCAAAATCAGTTTTTAATCACTGTGGGGAGTTGTTTATTCCTGAACAAAGTTTGTCTGTCTAATGTTCTCCCGTTGGAATGCATTTTCTCCTAGGAGATGCCTGAATTCCTTGGCTAAATAGACTTCTGGCAGGCTCTTGTCCTTGAATTTAAATTTAAATTCTTCTTCCACTGACTCAAACCACCTGATACAGACAACGTTTGTTGCCCAGTTTCTGGTCCTTATTTAGAAGTAATCTTATGTGACAAGTTTATTTTCCCCAAATGTCCGCAACATTATCTCCAGTTCTACACACTCTCCTAGACGCTTGACACTCTCCCGTCAAGACGTGTAATCTATTTCCCAGACTCTTGAACCTGGACAGAACTGCGTGACTGCCTCAACAGATAGAACAAAACAGAATGTCTGACTTCCATAAGAGGTAATACACTTTCTGCCTGCAACTCTCTTCCTTGGAACCCAGTCACCATGTTACATGTCAGGCTACATGTTGGTGTTCCAGCCAACAGTCCCAGTTAAGGGACCAGCTGACAGCCAGAATCAGCCATCATACATGTGAGTGAATGAGTCTTTAGATGATTCCAGTGCCCAACAACTGCTTCGATCAACTTCTCAACTAGCAGAGTTTATATCTGCCCTTATACCATACTGGGGGCAGGGGGTATCAGGGTCTGGCTACAGCCACGGCTTCTGTAAAGAGAACCACTGGGTTCAAGGCAATGTAAGAAAAGGAAAAACAGAACTAAGGAAGCTTCCTCTCCCTCATGCTCTCCCTGCCCTCTGCAGCCCTTCATCCTTGGAAGTTCTCTCCACTTTCACCAGCTCAATGCAAATAGTAGCTTCTCAAAAGGTTTATCCTATTTATTTCGTCTTCTTAGCTCCTGAAGTCTCCATTTCTCTCTCACTTCTATGGATTTCTCAGGGTTAATTTTAATGCAAAGAGACAGCAGCTCATGCTAGTTCACTATCTTGGCAACAAGATATATGTGAAACAGGACAGATAAAAGTAACATTTGCTTATCCATTAAATAGTTTACATTTTGGATGCCTATTCATAGTTTTCCAAATATTTCCTTGACAAGATAGATTCACAGGACTATCTCTGCAAGTGCCAATTTAAGCAGGGCCCCCGGTTTGGGTAACATTACTGCTTCAGATGCCTATTGTCTCTTGGTCCCTGTCAGAACTTAGAATAACAACCAGATGTACACTTGGTTCTACCTAAGTTTACATTTCTAAATGCCAACTATATTTAAATAGACCTCTTTCACTGGAATGTGATAAACAAAAAAAAACCATACCTTAGATAAACTGGTCGCAAATTTGTTAAACAGCTAAACATTTCAAATGGCTTCATACGCCATTGGCTCAGCTTCCCAGTATTGCCTTGGTTTCCACTGTTTCTTCGTATTTCTATGTCTGCTTTCTTCGCAACTTTGTGGTGGAGAGCAGTCCTGGTCTTCAACGACATAAGGCAAAATCTGTCTTGTCTTAATTAGAAAAAGAGTTTCTCCAGATTTTCTCCACATTAGCTGCAGTCCCCTTCCACCCTAACTTTCTCTAGCTGTGTCTACAGCCACGGCCCTATCACGAACCAGGCTCTAGCCTCACAGCCCAAAGCTGACAGCTAGGACTTTGCCACATGGTTGCTGCTGGGCCTCTTTGATTCTTCACATATTTTAAGGAACTGTTTACTTATTGTCCTAGTTTGGGGAGAAGAAAAGGCAAATACCTGACTGATGTCCATGGTTAGCATAGGGTGGGAAGTCTAAAATCATTATTAAAATAATTTAAGAATTAATCATTAATTTTGGAGTAAGAGGATTAGCAGTTAAAAAAAAAAAGGAGTAAGTCTACCTACAGAGGCTAACAGAGTCAGATTCATTCATCTGTACAGATGGGAGAAATCTGTGTGCCCATCTGCTCCCGCTCCTTTATCATGCAGATAAGGAAAGGGAGGCTAAAGAATGGGGCTTAAGTCATGCAGTGGTCACCAAAAGTCAGAGCATGGTGTGATCTGGCACATTGTGCCTCTGCTCAGGGCAGAGGCACTGGGGTACCCACCTCAAGGTAGTTGGCATCTCTGTTTGCTCCACTAACAAAATGGGAGCCCAGGCACAGGGTGACCTCTCTGGCCACAAACACAGAAGTTTTGAGAGATGTCTGCTAGAGCACAGAAATACATCTCAGGCTCCATGCGAGACCTTAAAATAGCTCCCGTGTGGCAGCACTGCTTGGATGGCTTGGCAAAGACAGTCACCGAGCCAACAACCCAGAGGACGCTTTCAGTTCAAGGTTGAAGAAGCTCTCAGCCCAAAGTCAAGGGGCTGGAACTTCAGTAATGTTCTAATAATCCAGAGAGGTATTCGTCCCTGCGGGTACTGAGGAGTGTCGAAGGGGAAGTGTTGTCAAAGTTAAAAACAAATAATTCTCTTATTTAAAGCTCTTGTTTCTGATTCATTGTGGGTGGTGAGTAATATAGCGTTAGGTGGGAGGGTGATTGGCACGCAATTGTGGATGTGTTTTCCAGCTTGCACCTGCCTATCAGGGTACAATGTTGTGTGGCCAAACTCAAAAATACAAAGAAAAACAAATAAAGGAACTATTTAAAGTCACCCAAATCCCAAGGTGACCAAAGTACTCATTAATATCTCCAGATACTGGGCACTGAATAACTACTTTTCAAAATAAATGCAGTAAATCACCAGCTATTATTTTTAACAAGGGGCCAAACTTCAGGATTGGCAGGGCATGTGGCTAGAGAAACTGCTTCTATTTTCCCCTAACACAATGGCATATGAAGGCAGGCATTTAAATCATGTTTTTGACCATCCTGAAAATGACTTTTACTTGTTGTGAGAGTTAAAGTAGCATTACTCAAAATTAAGGAAGCTAAAATCCTCCCTAAATGAAGATCTGCAGAATCATTATAAGAACTTGTTTTCCTATTCTTAAGAAAAAAAAAAAAAAAAAAACAACTGTTAATGATCAGATGAAATGTGCCAGGACATTTTTTCCACATTTTACCAGGGAATATATTTTTCAAAAGAGAAATGTAAGTGGATAATAAACATATAAAAAATGTTCAATCTAAGTAATAACCCAAAATGCAAATTAAAAGAAAAACAACTAAATTAGCACAGATTAAAAAAGAAGATAATGCCTAATGCTGATAAGGGTACAGTGAAGTGGGCAATTCTCTTTTGCTGATAGAAGTATAAATTAATTTGCTTTTCCTGGGGAAAAAAAATAGCAATATGCATCAAGGGCCTGAAATTGCTAATAGCCTTTAAACCAATGATCCTATTTATAGTTATCTTGCCTGAAGAAATCATTTTAATACAGACAAAGCTTTATGCAAAATATTGCTTATGCCAGCATATTTATAATTCTTGAAAAGTCAAAACCAACTTAAATGTCTATGTATGGTAAGATTTAAAGAATAATCAATAACATATATAAACTGCCTACACATATTCACACAAGAAACATTTTTTTTAATACTAGAAAAAAATTTTTTAATATCTGGAGGATGAGGTTCTCCAAATTCTAGAACATGTGTAATGAAGTAAAATCCTGAAAATGGACGATTTTTTTCAACAAAAAAGGGGCGCCTGGGTGGCTCAGTCGGGTAAGTGTCCAACTTTAGCTCAGGTCATGATCTCATGGTTCATGAGTTCAAGTCCCACCTCGAGCTCTCCACTGACAGTGCAGAGCCTGCTTCAGTTCCTGTTTCTGCCCCTGCTTGCACTCTAAGTAGGTAGGTAGGTAGGTAGATAGGTAGGTAAGTAAGTCAGTAAATAAATAAATAAATAAATAAATAAATAAATAAATAAAATCAAGAAAAGATACCTACTAAAATCACCTTCCAAGTGTTTTTATTCATTAGAGTTTTATCCCACTAAGATGACTTCTTACTTCAGTTAAAATGAGATCAAACCAGTCAAAGCCTCTCATTACAAAGTAGCTCCATTGGTTCCCAGACCCTGATAAGTGTTCTAGCCAGCTATCTGGAAATTTGATTCTGAACCCAGTATTTATGATGAGTAGCTGCTTCTCATTCTCTCTGATACACTGAGCCAGACACCCCAAAGTCAAAACCCTACATAGCCACATCTCTTCATCAGCCTCATTTGGGCTGCTTTCCTTATTTCATGCCAGCACCCACCCGCACCCCCCGGTTGCCACCCCCTCATTGGCTGCACTGAAAATACTACTTTCACTCCCAAGAATCTTACACTTAACTGGAAACCTACATCTCACTAGGCTCAATGGTCTCATTCTATTACTCAGTGACTCTATTTTGCCAGTACCAGTTGGAATTAAACCCCTTCCGATAGAGGTCCTGTAACATGAAGAGAGATTTCCTATCTCTAGTATATGTCAGCATATACTCTGAAACATGGGAAATCCATCTCTTGGTAACAGTTTACTAATTTGTGTGTGTGTGTGTGTGTGTGTGTATACTTTAACATAACTGGCAATGCCAAGAGGCATATGTGAATCCTCACTTTCTTCAAGTGAATCCTTGAATTCCTCAAGTTACACTTGCCAACTTCTCTAAAGAATTCCTATGGGAATAATGAACGAAAATTTCCTTCCATGTCCAGTCTAATTCATCACGTTTGGCAAGACTTCCATGTGTCACTGAGTTTCAGCACAGTCGATAGTAAAGGCACTGAAAAATAGCCAGTGAAAGCCCAACTCTAAAATGATGGACTTAAGAACTCTTCCTAAATACCTTTGTAAAATGAATCCTAATAGGAAACATAATTAACAGCCTGTCATAGGATATCAGCTTTCTAGCATTTGTGACTAATTCATTTTAGGCAGGTGTTTTCAACTGTATTGCAACCAATGTCATTGGTTAAGCCAAGTCATGAGGGAATTCTACCATCATGGGAAATAAAGTAGCCTTACTACCAAGTGAAACTCACTTCAGTCATGGTACAAAAGTGGCCTGATTAAAGAAGCAGCTGGTTATATGAGTTCCTTTTTTAGGACAACCCTTCAAACCAGATTTCCCCAAAGCACCAATACATTGTAAAACTATGGAGGGCTTAGAGCACTTGACAAAAATATACTGCATTATGCAACAAAACAATCTCTTTTCCGTAGACAAGATTGTATTGTCTATCATTATTTCTGATGGTTTGGAAGGACATTCAGCCATATCTTAAGAGTTAAGTACCCTCCCTCCTCCTTCCTTCAGTGTCACAAATCGGGAACTTGCTTCAAAATTACTGCAGGTTTTTCAGAATATGTTGTTAATTTGCCTCTCTGATCACCATCTTATAGCTCTCTCCTGTTAATTTCCTGTTTTGAAGTTATGGGTTTTTCTTTATAGACCCTATTCATAATCACACAGGGAGATGTTTTTCTAAGGAAGCTGCAAAGAAGACAGTGTTTCCATTATTGACTCAGGCTACAATCTGGAAAAAGGAAGGAAGGAAGGAAGGAAAAGGAAGGAGAGGAAAAAGGAAAGAAGGAAGGAAAGAAGGAAGGAAAGAAGGAAGGAAGGAAAGAAGGAAGGAAGGAAAAGAAAGAAAGAAAGAAAGAAAGAGAGAGAGAGAGAAAGAAAGAAAGAAAGAAAGAAAGAAAGAAAGAAAGAAAAAGAGAAACAAACAGAAGCAACAAAAGACTAACTGAAGCAAGAGAGAAAACCAAAGAGTGAAAACGTCCCCAGGATGTTGGAAAGATGAAATAGTCATAAGAGTAGCAGACCTTTGGATAAACACTAGGGATCTGGAGGAAAGTTAATTAAAATGAAAATAAAATTTTTATAGGAAAATGGGAGAGAGAGGAGGAGAATTGAAAAGGACATGTGAATAAAAAAGCAAGAATATTCATGTTAAAAACATGGATTGAATGAAATGTAGCAAACAACTGAACAGGGCCAGTCTCACCTTTACCAGCATTTCATCACTTGGTAAAATTTGTTTCCTTGCTTTAATTGGCAACGCTCCACAGAACAGGAGAGCAGCTAAGCAATCCCATGAGCTTCCTCCACCGCCGCTTCCGTGCTCTATAAAATAGCCATTCCCTGTTGGAAATTTTCTAAGACTGGGGAAGCCATATCTCTGCCTAATCCCTGTGATCTCTTGCATTATGCAACCATCTCTGAAAATCTAATTTTTGCTATTAAATAAACTTTAGGCCTGTAACTGTATCCGTGGACATCTTTCTGGAAATCACTGACCCAATGAGACAACTACTCAGGAGGCAATCTTGTGTAGAAATGCAGAAAAGAGAGAGTGTATGTGAATCATTGCCTGTGGCTTCGACTCTCCCTAAAGCAAACTATGCGCAATTTGGAAATGTCTACTCGTAATATTAATTAACCAAACTTGTAAGCATATACCGCAGGCATAGCCTATGCCAGGAGTGTAAAGTGATGTAAAAATAAATGGCCCTGTTTCCAAGTAATTTACACTTTAATGGGGAGGAAAGAATAAATTTAAAAATAGCAGTAAGTACTACTAAGGAGGAAAATATAAAATATCTTGGAAGCTCATAAAAGGAAGAGATGAATTCCTACTAAGAATATTAGGGAAGCTCCTTGAACTGGATATTGTTTGATTTGGGGGGCAAGCTTTAACAGAACAGAAGGAAATATAGTATTTGAAAAGAAAGGTATTTTGAGCAGAGAAAAACATGAGCAAAGGTACAGAATTGAAAAATTGTAAGCTGTGTACAGGAAGAACAGCTAAGTCAGTTTGACTAAAGCACAGGGTGTGTGAAAGAATAGTTCTTGTATCTTCCATCCTTTAACAAGACTGTGTGGATAGTGGTCAAAAGCAAAGTTTCTAGAGCCATACTGCTTGGATTCAAATCTGTTCTCTACCACATCCTTGCTGTGTGACCCGGAGCAAGCAAATGGATTTTCTTTGCCTTCATTTCCTGTCTGTAAAATGGGGATTATATAGACACATATTTCATACAGGTGTCATGGGAAATGGGCCTCAGGAGAGTCCATGGCACTAGATGAGCCATCCATGAATACGAATTATTATCACCCTCATCTAGAGAGTCTGCATACATGGAAGGCCAAAAGGAAAATTATCTGGTCTTTTCTCCTAGCTACATCAAACTAGTTTCTTTAACTTATATACAGAAATCTTGGGCCATTGGAAGTGGAGGAGCACGATTAAAGAAAGACTACCCAGGGGCACCTGGGTGGCTCAGTCAGTTAAGGGACCGACTTCGGCTCAGGTCATGATCTCACAGTTTGTGAGTTTGAGCCCCACATCAGGCTCTGTGCTGACAGCTCGGAGCCTGGAGCCTGCTTCAGATTCTGTGTCTCCCTCTCTCTCTGGTCTTCCCCCACTCATGCTTTGAGTGCTCTCCTTCAAAAATAAATAAAAACATTTTAAAAAATTAAAAATAATAAAGCAAAATAAAAACTAAAAAAGAAAGACTACCCATTACATAACCTGATACTCCTGCATTCCTCTTCTTACAACATAGGTAAGAGAAAACAGTTCTTCTGATATTTCTGCTCATCTACAAGCATATAAGTTCATTGTTCTTGCTCAACCTGTCAATGAGACAAGGCAAGTCAAAGAATGGCTAGTTCCACAGAAAATGGGTTAAAGTTGGGCATTGTTTTTTCTGTGTTTCTTTATATGATTTCGTCCTTAGAGGACAGAAACTCTCCCATCTTTGAAGGTCCAAATGTACCCCAACTCAAGGATCCACTTACAGGGGAGGGAAAAGCTTTCCTGGAACCTCTTAGGGTCTCTGCCTGGGTCAAAAATTAGACTGACAAAGACAGATTAACACGAGAAAAGCATATCCATTTATCAGATATGATTTACATGACATTAGAACCTTAATGTGGAAATGAAGACCTGAAGAAAGAGTTACACCTGAGGATTTTTATGCCAAGTTTGATGGAGAGTAGATAGTCATGCAGATGTGATAGAGAATATGAGGTAAGTGTAGTAAACCGGGGGAAGCTTTGCAAGGTATATTTATTCAAATTCTTCTTGGTGTCACTCTTCTTAAAGATAAGGATGCTGCCTTCCTCTGGGTATGGAGTGGGCACATCTCACATGATGGTTTTTATGACCCATTTCAGAGGAGAATGGTGGCTTCTGCCATTTTCTCAAACTTCTTCAACTTAAAAACATTCAATATGTGGAGCGCCTGGGTGGCTCAGTCAGTTAAGTGTCAGACTCTTGATTTCAGCTCAGGTCATGATCTCATGGTATGAGATGAGGCCCTGTGTCCAGCTCTGTGCTGGGCAGGGAGCCTGCTTAGGATTGTCTCCCTCTCTGCCTCTCTCCCACTCACACATGCACATTTAAACACACTTGCTCTCTCCCTCAAAAAAACAAAAATATTCAAGGTGCCATATTTAGGGGTAATGTGTCCTGTACCCTATCATACCTCACTTCTCAGCACACTTCCACCATGTAATTCTATTTCCACAAAGAAACCCAAATCAGCACCAGTTTCTACCTGCGTCTATACATACAGTAAAAACAACAAGATTTTGGTAAATATATTTTCTTTCCTCTCTCAGCAAATTGGTATTCTCTTCTTCTCAACTATTAAGTAAAAGAACTGTAGGCTGCAGTTAAACAAAAAACAGAGTTGAGTCTCGATTTAAATATAAATAAATAAATAAATAAATAAATAAATAAATAAATAAATATGAACCATAGGGTCATTTATAGTACTAATCCTTTCTGGAATCTGACAGGAGTTAGGTGACTAACAGTAATCTATGACCACATCTAAGAGCCATATCCTAAGAGCCATGGAATAAGTGCTTAGCAAGACACTAAAATAACTTAGCTCAGAAGGACTCCCATACTTCCTTCTTCTCCACCATGAATGATCAACTATGCTATGACCTGTGACCTCCTATTGCAGAAAATAGGTTTACAGAATGTGACAATGCCCATTGAGAAGGGAAAGGAAGAGGGCATAAACCTTTCTTTGAGAAGGATTCATTATCACTAATTAAGACAGAGATGTAGACTTCCAAAAGCAAAGGTTTGCAAATTAATCAACTTTTTTTCATTCAAAGAGATATCTTCAAAAGCTGCCTCTCCAACCTTCCCCTCCCCATCCTACTTCTCCCTCACTCTCTTCTCCTTCCCTCTTTCCCTTTTCTCTGCCCCCTCCCTCTCTCTCTAGACCTAAGATATGAGAACTACCTTCTACATTTGGCTCGATTTCCCATTTCTGTACAAATCTCCAGGCAGATAAAGACACCAGTTTCATTTTTCTCACTTTTTAGGAAGACTGAAAGGCACACACTATGAGGGAAATGTAGTTAGCATTCTTTAGTATAGGATTCTATATACCCTTACCAATTATAATTGCATTGTCTGCCTGGAAATTCTATTTTAGACACCAAAGTGAAGAGATGCCTAGGAATACTTTATTGTTCTTTTCTTTATTTATAGTTTACTTTCTCTCCAGTGAAAGCTAAGTCTATTTATTGAATTATGGAATAGAGAATTTGGTCAATTCTGTGCTTAAAAATGTAGACCACAGTCTTCTGAATAATGTCCTAGTAATTGATTAAATTGAATTCCAAGTTACTCCTTGTCCATACCGGACTCAGATTTTCTGATTATTTTACAAGTGAGCATTGAGAGGATATTTCCAGAGTTTGCTAAGTAACACTGGGTTTCTTGTATTTCTATAGAAGCACTCTAAGCCTTTCAAAGAAACTTTCATCTATTAACTCTCACAATAGATCTGTGAGACATGGCAACATTCACATCTTTGAAATGATAACAAAAAAGTCAGCTCTAAAAATCTCCTGATGAGGAAAACAATACCCTAAATCTATCACAGAGAACTAATGTGGTTTCTGTGCTATTTCAACTTTGAAATTCCATTTTCTTTATATTACTGGAATTGTTTCTGTTCTTAAACAAAGGTTCATTACTGCCACTAATTGTCTTTACAACTTTGGGCAAGACGTGCAATTTCTCGGCATCTGAGATTGCTTACCTCTAAAGCAGACGAGGGTTTCCAGCTCAAAATGGAAGCTTGACACACCTCAACAACGACAGAAGATTGTAAAAGGTATGGACCCATAAAAACAGAGACTGGAAGATGAAAGGACTGCAGATAAGACATGTCAACAGCGATGCAGAGGATGAAAGGCAGATAGATGAGTGGCAATTGACCGCAGAGAAGCAAAACTGCACCAAATTGTCTGTCGGGGGAAAGTTGGTAAGAAGCAGGCTGGCCGTGGTAAGCTTAATAAGGGCCCCCCAAACATCCACTTCTTATCCCCATAACTATTATATGTTACCTTCCATGGCAAATGGGACTTCGCAGGTATGATTAAGGTATGAAGATGAAGACAGCATCCTGGATTACCCAGGTGGCCTCAGGTAATCACAGGAGGGGGCAGGAGAGGTAGAGCCAGAGAAGGAGACCCATGACCCATGACAGAAACAGCAGTTGGTGTGACATGGGGCCATACGCCAGGGAATGCAAGCAGCCTCTAGATGCTGGACAAAATCAAGGAAACAAATTCTCTCCTGGGGCCACCAAAAGGAACATGGCCCTGTCAACACTTGGCTTTAGCCCCATTAAGACTCAATATGGACTTTTGACTGCCAGAACGGTAAGATATAAACTTGAATCGTTTTTTACATGTTCATTTATTTTTGAGACAGAGAGAGAAAGAGAGAGCACACATGAGCAGGGGAGGGGCAGAGAGAGAGAGAGAGAGGGAGACCCAGAATCTGAGGCAGGCTCCAGGCTCTGAGCTGTCAGCACAGAGGGGCTCGAACATGAGCCATGAGATCATGACCTGAGCTGAAGTCAGACGCTTAACTGACTGAGCCACCCAGGTACCCTTAAATTTGTGGCATTTTAAGCCAATTAGTGTATGGTCATTTGTTCCAGCAGCAGTAGGAAACTCTGACACCAATTCATGTCACAGAACTTCGGGTAGACTCGAACTGGAAGCAGCAGACACCTCTAAAAGCGGGGTGGAAGATGGGCAGAAAATGAGGTCAGTGAGAATCTGTATAAGAAAGACTTGGACCCTCCAGTTCTCCTCTTTCATTTTATGTAATCAGGTGACAACTCCACCTCTACCACCACAGGAGGAGGGTTTTTATGCTGAAGGCTCCAAATTTGGGAAAACTTGGCACAGTAGAGGTTAGGGATGAGGCACTGGGCTGAAAACCACTTGCCTATTGAATGGTGGGAACACCAACATCATCCCCAGACTCACAATCCCACAATGTAGGAGACCAGAGGGTTTCTCTCTGAGGAACATCTACAGATACCAATACAGGACCCATCAGCAAATCATCTGGTTCCTGCTCTGCACTCCTCCAGAGAAGCCCAGCAACTGGGTGGCCCTAGCTATGCAAGAGTTCCCACATAACGTTTTCGCACTTCATGTTTAAATACATATGGGCAGGGGTGCCTGAGGGGCTCAGTCGGTTAAGCATCCAACTTGGTTTCAGCTCAGGTCATGATCTTGTGGTTGGTGAGTTCCAACCTCACATCAGGCTCTGCACTGACAGTGTGGAGCCTGCTTGGGATTCTCTCTCTCTCCCTCTCTTGCTGCCTTTCCCTACTCCCCCTCTCTCTCTCTCTCTCAAAATAAATAAACAAACTTAAAAAATAAAAAATAGGGGCGCCTGGGTGGCGCAGTCGGTTAAGCGTCCGACTTCAGCCAGGTCACGATCTCGCGTGGTCCGTGAGTTCGAGCCCCGCATCAGGCTCTGGGCTGATGGCTCGGAGCCTGGAGCCTGTTTCCGATTCTGTGTCTCCCTCTCTCTCTGCCCCTCCCCCATTCATGCTCTGTCTCTCTCTGTCCCAAAAATAAATAAAAAAAAAAAGTTGAAAAAAAAATAAAAAATAAATAAACACATATAGGCAGACAAGACACAAGATGCTTGAGAGTGACGGCCTGGGTTCACATCCTGACTCCAACATTTATTAAGTGTGTGACTGTGCATAGACTAACCTTTTTTTTCCCCATCTCAGTGTTCATATCTGTAAAAAGGGAATAATAAGACTTCTACTTCACAAGGTTGTTTGAAAGATTAAATGAGATTTCAGTTAGAAAGCCTTCAGAATCATGAATAGAGTAAGAAAAGATAAAGTTACACACACACACACACACACACACACACACACAAGGAATTCAGGTGGAAAAGAGATACTGTAGGTGTGTAAAGAAAAATTCCCCTGCCCCAAATTTCTTTTAATATCTTCAGATGAATTGAGAAGTGTATGTTATGGGAAGAAAAATAATCAGAGAAAGGTTCTTGGAAATTAAAAATATGTTATCCATATATAAATATGGAAATGAAAATTTCCAAAGAATGGTTGAAAAACAAAGTTTAAATATTCTCCCAGACAGGAGAATAAGATAAAACCATGAACAATATGGGGGGGGGGGGGAGTAAGAAAAATCAAGAATCAATCAGAGGGAACTCACCATTGCTTCACCCTCAGATTCATGGATATTTATATAGGTATGAATCCACTATGCATGCCTATATATTCATTTTTCCCTGGCTATTTTCCAGTCGTAAAGCCCATCTTCCAAGTGGTAGTGGTATTTTAGGAGACAACGTTTTGTACCTTGAACCACAACCGCATAATCTACAAATAAACTGCCTAGAACACCAAAAGCCAAACATATCGTTCCCATTCCTTTGCCTGATTCCTAGTTCCTTTAAGCCTTATCAAGAAATAATTAGGAACTATATCTTTAATTTATCCTTTCAATTTAATTCATTTTGGGCAGTTAGCCTCAAACCAACATTTTCCTCCTGTTTAATTGCCATTATAAATGTGAAAAGGAAGGTCAGCAGGAAAGAGATAAAGTAATAAAATCGCACTTTCAATATACTGTGCAATGAATTTTTCAATTCTTTAGCCTTCTTTTATATGTTGCATAGTCTGTATTTCTAGACCTATTTGTCTTTTCTGCACCTCAGCATCACCTGAGCTCTCATAGCCTGCTTTACACACCTTTCAGCTAATTTGTTGCTCGCTAGCTGCATTAGCTTATTCTCCCACAAAGAGTATGATGGAGGGGAAAAAAAGAAAAAGAAAAGTAAAATTTTTTAATTGTTGAGGTGCAGAGAATTCTATTATTCTGCCGGAGCATATTGTAATCAGCTATGATAAAATTGAGCCTGTGTTGTGGCCTTTTCGTGCAGAGATTGAGTCCTTTCATGACCCCGTACAGATTTATAGAAATTGAACATAAGCTACATTTAACTATTTCAGTATTTAACCAGATGAAAATTGGTAAAAATGGACATCAAGAGCTGCCTCTAAATCTGCTTTTTAACAAAAGCTGTTAAAAATATATACATATCCATAAAGATAGTGAGCAGTTGGGCTCCCAACCCTGAGGTATTTCACTTATTTTAAGGATAAAAGCCTCAGGTCATATTTAGCACCAGCTTGCAGCATTGCCCACCCCCCCCCCAACCTGCTATATTTTTCAATTATTGGGTAATTCAAGAGCCACCTGGTATCCATAGCAGAAATAGATAAAATGTCAAGGAAGAGAAGACCAGACTTTAACCGATGAGATTTTAGAACTGTGGGTGGATTTTATCAGCTTTTTCTTCTGCATTCATTATTTCCATTATTATCAAAAGTAAGCTCTCTCAACGCATTTATAGAGTTCCTACTGAATATATCATTTAAATAAACTAGACCCCTTTACTTTCAAGGCAAAATCCCAGAGTAGCTGATACAAGCAACAACCGAAAAATGCCACCAAACTCATTCTTATCTGGGAATGGACAAAGTATATCAGAATGAAAGCATGCCAAACTATTTACATAAAGACGATACATAGAAAGGTTATTGGTGCAGGATGTCTCTCAACCCTTTCCGACCTCAAACAACCATTTTATCTCTTCCAAACCCAACCACAACCAAGCTGACCTTGGTCAACAGCACCATCTAGTGGATGTTATGACAGACTGCCCCAAATCAGTTCCGCAGCGCATACATTGTGATCATATCATGATTTCACTCTTTCATTATCTGTAACTGTTTATTTTACCTCAAGTAACTTTCTTTTGGGGAGCAGGAAAATTTTTATAATTTTCAAAATAATTCTTATTGTATTGTGTTTTGTTTTATACCAAAGTAAAACACTAATAAGCATTTAAAAATTATATAGATATGCAGATTAAATGAAAATCAAACATAAACCCACCATCCTAAATAGCCACTAATGGGCTTCCCCATGTAGATGGAAGATTTAATATGGCATATAATTTCCCTTTTTTATCCAACCCCATTAAACTATAATAACGGGATTTTAAAAAAATCCACCAGGATGGGAATTACTGGAGAAAACAGTGACATAATTTTAGAAGACAAAACAGATCATGAAAGGAAATTGACTTACAGACCCAAGGCAGGAGTGTCTGAAGTCAATAGTGGGGAAATCTGGTAAGCAACATAATTTACACTGTAAAATCCAGCTACTTCTAGAACTATAAGTGAGCAAAGGAGACAGAAACTAAAAGAAGGAAAAAATGTATTACAGATGTTTGAGTTGCAGGTACACCCTTTTCCCCACAACACGCTCACAGATGACTATCTCTTCTCAATGCCAGCAGACTCCTGGAGTCTCATCTTGATGAGTTAAACAGGATTTCTGAACCAGGAACTGACTAGGAAGCAACTAAGGAACCATGTACCATATATAAAGGGTAATTAAGGTACCACAGGTGGGGGACCTGGGTGGCTCAGTCGGTTAAGTATCCAACGTCGGCTCAGGTCAAGATCTCATGGTCTGTGAGTACGAGCCCCATGTCGGGCTCTGTGCTGTCAGTTCAGAGCCTGCAGCCTGCAGTGGATTCTGTGTCTCCCTCATTCTCTGCCCCTCCCCTATTCATGTCCTGTCTCTGTCTCTCAAAAAATAAACGTTAAAAAAAAATTTTTTTTAAAGTTACCACATGCATATTCAATGCTTTGTTCTAAGTGCTAAAACCTTCAGCCCCCCGGCCCTACTTTTCCATGACTCTGGGAGCCACACTTCTATTCCCCAAGCAGGAGCCAAGCTGGGAAAACTCTGGGTAACCTCAGAGAACAAGGTGACAAGGACATAAGCATCAAATCACCCTACAGTGAAGCTCAAAGCCCCACAGTCGATAAGAGCTTTAGACTCACTTTTAATTTCTAGCAGACAACCAAAGATCAATGAACGTTTGAAGAAATCAGTTAACAAGAAAGATAAAGACAAAACCAACTGAGAAAAAATAACTTGAAAAAAGCTTAGAAAAAAAGTTTAAAAACATACTATATAGTTAACATCCTCAGAGCATTAAGAGGAGATACTACACCCATGAAGTATGGTGCTATAAAGAAAAACAGCTCTTAGAAATTAAAAACAGGACAACAGAAATTTTTTTAAATCCATACAATGTTTGGAGGACACATTTGAGAAAATCATGAAGAAAGTACAGAGATGGAAAGATGCAAGATAAAGAGATGGAAAGTACAAAAGAAGAGATAGAAAAAAAATTAAAGAACATACATACAGGTGAACTAGCATCCAAATATTAGGATAATTTGAATAAGAGTTCCAGAGAGAAAAAAAAAGAGAGAGAGAGAGAGAGAGAGAGACAGAGAGAGGATATCATAAATTAAATCACTCAAGAAAAGCCCCTAGGACTAATAGACCTGAGTTTCCAGCTTGAAAGGAATTACAAAATGCTCAACACAATAAATGGAAATAGACCCACACTAAAGCATATCATTGTAAAATTTCAAAACATTGAGGACACAGAAATGATATAAATGCATCCTGGAATTTAAAAAAAAAAAAAAACACAAAAAAACAAAAGAAAACAGGTCACATACATGCCCCGCCCCCCAAAAGGCATCTGAATGGCTTCTGACTTACCAGAAACACTGCCAAATCAAAGAAAATAGAAGAGTATCTTCAAAATTCTGAAGGATAAAGATTTCCAACACAGAACTCCATACATGTTGTTTGGAAAAGTAAATAAAGAAATACAGAGATACAGATCTCAAAGTAATCAAATTGATCTGTCATCTATCCCTTCTCTGGAAATCACTGCTAGTTGTGTTCCACCAAAATGAGGAAGTAAACTAAGGAAAGAGAAACTAAGAAAGAGGAATCTATAAAACCTAAGAAATAATGCACCCAACCTAAGAGTGAAGAGAATCTCCAGGGTGATGGAGAGACAGGAATCCCAGGATAACTGTTATACCACAAGGATAGAGGGAAACTAGTTTATATCAAAACACATTAGAAACTGTGTGGCCAAGAATAGCACAAGGCACCATGTCAGTAGGAATCTGTCCAGAGGGAACAGGCAGATGTAGTTAAGATCGACCAAACCATCATTTTATTTATGTTATCTACAGTAATGATGGCATATGGTTGGAACTCAAAGATGAGACTCTAAAGAAATAGATTTCTAACAAGGTTTAACACAAAAGCCTGACATTACTTTTTTTTTTTTTTTTTTTTTTTTTTTTTTTTACTAAATATCTTGACAAGAGCCTTTTGGTCCTTAGAGACTGTAATACCAATTAAATACAAATCCATTCAAATATTTAATTCATATGTGTGTATTAAGGCATACACACAAATGAAGGTATAGGTAATTGTGGTTTCTGGGGAAGGCAACATAGTGCAATTAAAAAGGTGTATAGGAGACTCACTTTTCATTCTTTACTTTTTGTCTTTTCCGATTTCTAAAAAAAAATTTTTTTAAGGTTTATTCATTTCTCAGAAACAGAGAGACAGAGTGTGAGCGGGGGAGGGGCAGAGAGAGAGAGGGAGACACAGAATCCGAAACAGGCTCCAGGGTCTGAGCTGTCAACACAGAGCCCAATGCAGGGCTTGAACTCATCAACTGAGTTGAACTCATCAACTCATCAGATCATGACCTGAGCCGAAGTTGGAGGCTTAACCGACTGAGCCACCCAGGTGCCCCAATCTTTTCTGATTTCTATAACACAGGCATACATTAAGTGATTAAAACAAAATGTTCCACCCCAAAATAAGAAGAAGAATAGCATTTATGTGCATTATCTGCTACTCCCATTATCAAGCTTTTCCATTTTTGTTTACTCACACATACACATTTATTTTTAATGATTTCCTTCCTTCCACTTGCAATTCAGTTTTTTGCCCAGTAATCCTAGAGGGGGGAAAAAATCTCTTTTTATTTCATTTGTGAGGCAAAAAAATTATCCTAATTATAGCTGATCAACCTAAGAGTACTGCTAATGATATTTCCATATCAAGGAAGAGTAAATCCATAAGTTCTGAAGGGAAATTAACCATAATAGTCATTGCCATCAGTTTCTGAAAACTTTGCCTCAAAGGCTCAGATAATTCAGATTTTTTAAATAATTTTCGTGTATCTCCTCTTTTCCTCTAATTAAGACTACTTTACTTTAAGCACCAGCTTTAAAGATTAAGCAACTATTTCTTATTCAATTTGTTTTTGGATTTGTTTAATTACTGTACTGCAGCCTTGCTTCCCCACCCCTTACACCCAGGTTCCTGATTGCAGCTGCATCAGGTCTATAGCAGAATAAGCTAGTTATTGTGCTTGGCGCGCAGGCAAGCCCGTCCTAGAATAAGCAGGAGCTGAAGACCTGCCAGGGCAACGGAGGTAACCAAAGGACAACCCAGAAACAATCTTTAGGAAGAAATAAAAATCAGTAGGTGGACATGGTGTCTTCCACCTGGAAGTAAGGGATAACCAGGTGTCCAGGTGGTAGCTTAGCTGCCAGCAAAAAGACTTGGGCAGCAAACGGTCCCACTGGTGAGTGGGAACAAGCTTCAAGAGACTGGCAATGGCAGCCCATAGAGAAGGCAGGATGGAAAGTATATGAGGGCCAGATAGGGATCATATCAGTAAATACAATGCAAGATAGGAACTAGGTCACTGGGAATAGGGTAAGAGCCAGAACAAGTTCTGATCAGGCCAAAATCTGGTCCTAAGTCAATTAACTTTTTAAAGTCTCCCTAATCAAAGAGACTTTAAGAAGACTCTAATTTGACAATCTGATTTAGGAAGAGAAAAAGAGATTTAGATGTTGGCATTAAGTGACTTTAGTCTAAGACCTTGGAGTAGGAAATGTAGACAGTGGTCAAGGAGGCCAGTCAGGGTGTCAGCAGCCTAGGGACATAGTCCTCATGTCTATCCTTCACAATACAGAAGAGTGTGTTCTACATTTAACCCATCAAAGTCACCTTTGTAAACATTAACTTTTCAAGTTAGAAATTTCTTGTATCTAGAAAGTGTTTACTCTCTTACCATCTACAATGAATTGTATCTTAAGCATTGTTTGGATAATTGTGTTGGGATGGGTTTGGTGGTGCCATGATTGGGTTGATTCTAAAAGTCTTGCAATAACCTAGACAGACTTGCGCATGAGTGCACACACACATCCACACACAGACACAAACACACAATGTCCCGAAGTGTCATGAGCACTGCCATTAATATACACCAGTTGTGTTATTTCACCACGGTTCTCCCTATAAATGCTGCCCTGTAGGATTTCCAGCTTCCATTAGAGACCTTAAAAGTTTTATTCTCTATACTCCTTTACCTGAATTCACTCATTAATCGTTTGGTTTTTTTTTTTTGTTTTTTGTTTTTTTTTAATGTTTATTTATTTTTGAGACAGAGAGAGATAGAGCATGAATGGGGGAGGGGCAGAGAGAGAGGGAGACACAGAATCGGAAGCAGGCTCCAGGCTCTGAGCCATCAGCCCAGAGCCTGACGCGGGGCTCGAACTCACTAACCGTGAGATCGTGACCTGAGCTGAAGTCGAACGCTCAACCGACTGAGCCACCCAGGCGCCCCACTCATTAGTCGTTTTATAATATGGCAGGAACTTCAGTTAGACTTGGTAGGTATGTCTTTCATGAACATTTCATCTAATTATGATAAACATGGTAGAACCAATTTAAAGTTATTATGTAAAGGACTATAGAAGAGAGTTTGTTTGTTCCTAACAGTAAAGGAAACATATGGGTGAGAAAATCTAAGGCATTGTGAAGGTAATAAACTCATGCAAAGGAACAAGAAGCAATTAAAGCAAATCGTCCATGGATGTTGGATTTGACAAATCACCTCACAGCTCTGCAACAGGTAGCTGCCTCAGGTTAGCTTTCGATCGAGGCGCCAAAGGAAACATCTTCAAAATCACTCCCTGTAGTTACCCTCAAGAGAGGCTTGCTTATCAGAAAGGCACCTTTGGTTTTTAAAACAAGAGAAGGACATATGTTCTACGATTTCAGGGACTACAGGAGTCCCAGGCACCAGCAGATTAGAATGAACTGTTCACCTATTTCAGCTCATTAAATTCAATGGAGGTGCTATCTGTACAGCAGGATAACGAAGTTCATAAATCTGCAGTCGGCTGTGGATTTACTACACAACACATTCACACACGAAGCTTCTCTACAAATTACCTTAATAAAGAGCACATCATTGAGGCCACTCTGTTATGTCTAAGCACCATTTAGACAAAAGGATCTCTCCCAAACTAGCTTCAGCACACTCACTTCAGTCAGGGGTGACGCACACCCGGAATGCATGGACTGGTGATCAAATCTATCTTGCAGATTCAACTTCCCCATTTTGAGGTGATCTAATTTCCGAGGGGAAAATGGGATTCAGTTTTATAGAACTTGGCAAGCCACATTCAGAGAAAAGAGTTTTTCATGTTCTGATGGATTAAGTGAAAACTAGTCAGTCTGGTTGCCGTCCCCACCCTTACCACCACACATGCTTACATGCCACATACCCCATGTAAGTCCTATCCACCTTCCTTGTCCATGCAAAATTTAAGATATCCCTCTCTCTCTTTTCCGAGGTCCCATGGTTCTTATTTTCACTAACAAACATTTAGCATACGCTACTCCATCTTACGTTTATTTTTTTATGTTTTAGTTTATATTTGAGAGAGAGAAAGAGAGACAAAGCGTGAGCAGGGCAGGGGCAGAAGGACAGAGACAGAATCTGAAGCAGGCTCCGGGCTCTGCTCCAAGCTATCAGCACAGAGTCCAACGTGGGGCTTGAACTCACAAGCAGGGAAATCATGACCTGAGCTGAAGTCAGACACTCGACCGACTGAGCCACCTAGGCGTCCCACCATCTTACGTTTTAAAAAGCAAGTTTCATATATAAGCTACGTACGTGACATGCACACAGCAAAGCCCACTGTGGAGCGTAAGCACATAGGTATTTGTTGATGGGGGTATACTGTTATCAGGGTAAAATCTAAAAAGCAATTTCCTTGAATTCATTTTACTGGTATTTATGGCAGTGATGTTTTTCAATAGGTTGCTCAGATGCTGCCTAGGCAGGGGGATTTGAAAGCAACCCGAAGACCTCGCCTGGATCAAAATACCTCCCTCAGGTTGCTGGTTTTCTCCTTTTCAGTCTAAATGTTCCTATTAATGGAATGTTCCTATTAAAATATAAAAATAAGGACTGATTTCCAAAATTCTCAAATAAGATAGGTACATTATTTCCTTGCATATAAGCAAGGAATGTATACAAGCATCTATCACTCAATAGAAGCACACATATGCTCCAAGGAGGAAGAAGTTTCACTTGGAAGAGATCTGTAGAGACGATCAGCCACAGGCCAGAAGTACAGGAGTTAGGATACATTTGCATCCTGGTTTGCCCAGGACAGTCCCAGTGTATTCCAGTCATCTTAGGATAAATATTCATGAAGCCCACTTTCACTCTCAAAAGTGTCCCAGTCTGGGCAATAAATTATAGATCTATGAGGCTCTTGGGTTTAAACTGGGGCCTGTTGACCTCTGGAAGGAATCGAAGAGGATTATTCTAAGAGCTGGAACTGAACTCACTACTCCTGACTCCTGATTCAGTGCCCTACCCCCCGCTGCCCCACCCCAGCCAACCTCTTAAAACAATGCAGTTATTGTTCTTGACTTGTCTCCTCTAGATTACTTTTGTCTCCCTCTCCCAGAATTTGAAGGCATTTGAAGATTCATGCAATGGCCGGTCCTTGTTTCCCTTGATCCTTGGCATCTGACACTACGCTAAGACCAAAATTAGTAGTTCAGTGTTACACTCACTGATTGACTATTATTATTCTCAGACAACCAAGAAAATTATATGCTACATTTTATGTTCTGAAGAGCAAGTTCTTGACATTTGTGAGGGGTGAAGCCTTCACAACCTGCCAAATTCATCTTTACAATTTTTTATCCTCCAACTGATTAGCTTCCTCTTCTCTTCTATCACTAGTGTCGGCACTTGGATTTCTTTTTAAATCAACTTTCACAATCACTTCCTGGGTGTGTCTACATATATAACAAGTCACAAGATGTGGTTGTGGGGTGGTGAACGAGGCATATTCACCAGCTAAAAGAGTCTCCCTGGCACACCACTGCACTGGGGCTCCAAGTTGTCTCTCAGCACCAGGATAACAGAGGAGAGACAAGGCTTTAGAGCAGGGGGTTGTGTTGCACAATTCTGGGTTGCCGTTCATGTTACGTATGCAACACAGCAGCCCCACTCTTGTTTTCTGCTAGTCAAAATCACAAATTTCAATTTGTGAATTCCAAGGGTCCACTATGCATTAAAAATACAAGTTATAATAGGCAATTTTTTTGAGAGAGAGAGGGAGCAGGAGGGGGGAGGGAGAGAGAGTGCACAGAGGAGAGTACAAAGGGAGAGAGCGAGCCTCTTAAGCAGGCTCCACGCTCAGCGCAGAGCCCCACACAAGACCCGATCCCATGACCCTGGGGTCATAACCTGAGCAAAAATCAAGTCGGACACACTCAACCAACGGAGCCACCCAGGCACCGCAACGTAACAGGCAAATTTTTGGTTTTTTCCCCTAGGTCAGTTTTGGTTCTGGCTGAAAGACATCTCAAGACAGACTTCAGAGATCTTCCTTCTCTCCATAATTCCCCTCATTTTAATTGTCCATGATCAAGCGCCATGCAACTTTGATATCAAATTTGTGATGGAGAAAACAAAACCGTCTGGGATAGGTGCCACATATTTTGATATAGTTTTGTCACCTATCTAACAACAGACGGGTTTTGATGGATCTGTTTACACATATCCAGTCATATAACATAATGATCGCATTATGCTAACCCGGCGCCTCTGCAGGCTTACTGCCGAGAACTGGCATGGACTCCCTTGGCATTTATCACAGCCAGGTTTCTAAAAGAAGGCTTAAAATGGAAAATTTATTTGAACCAAGTTTAAGCTCCCATTATACCTAATTTCATGATTCAGAAATGTTGCTTTTTGTGAATATGGCCCCAAAAGGTTTTTAAGCACATATTTGGGGTTAATATGGAAATGAGTCCAAAAATACACCTTGCAGAGTTCACCATTGACCCAATGATTCCCATGAGATATACCGTTCTCAATTCGAGCAGAACAGGTAGTTACCATACAACACCTTAGTGATTATTGATGCCTCCCAGCAGGTGGTAAGCCATCTTTTAAAAAGTTCCTGCATCAAAATCCCTTCACAGAAATTCATAGAGAAAAATATATATATCCAGCTGTTTTTAAAATGCAAAATGCTTAACTGACAGCATGATTATCAGTTGAAACCACAGAATATTTAGTTGTCAGAGGTTCTCAAGGGCACATTTTGCAGCTTTGCAGAATTCTTACTCATTAAATGCTTGGTTCGAAATTAAGGGTTGCATCTCTAAGAGCCGGGGTTTCATCTCTTAAGTGTTTGTCATCTCATGGGCAAAAGCGAAAGTTATGTTCTGAGAGTTGCTAATAGAAAAATAATTACAAAAGATGATGATCCCGCCATTTAACCTCCTGAAGAAACAGCGTTAGATTCGTTGGCAATGCTAAGTGGCATCTTAGAGGTAATTAGATAATTCTATTACCCACCCCCCAAAATCTCTAAATAAGGGGAAAAATAGGCTTTGGGTCTTCATGGTACAAATAGGCTTTCTCTAGTGTTGACAACTCAGTTGAGAGCTTTCATTTGCCTGTGTAGATGTCATTTCTCTATACATATACTTTTACAGACATGTTTCCTTAAGGATTCTCTCACTGGGACCTATAAGCAAGATTCTGCCCACAGAGCCAGAATTTAGTCTACCTGAGTTGTTTGTTTTCAACTTTCTTTGAAACAATTTTAGGTTTACAGCAAGTTACCAAATTAGTACAGAGTATTCCCATATACCCCTCACCCAGCTTTCCCTAATGTTAGAAAATGATGGCACATCTGTGAAAATTAAGAAATTAATATTGGTACAGCGCTATTCACTAAACCACAGACTTGACTTGTATTTCCCCAGTTTTTACACCAGCATTGTTTGTCTGTCCCAGAATCCAATCCAAGATGCCACAGAGCATTTAACCATCATGCCTCCTTAATCTCCCCTAGACAACGACAATTCTCTGTCTTTCCTTATTTTTCAGGATCTTGATACTTTTTAAGGAATGAACAGCTATTTTATAGAATGTCTCTCAGTTGGGTTGTCTGAGGTTTTCTCATGATTAAGCAGAGGTTATGAATTTTGTGGGAAAATACCCAGAGGTGAGGTACCCTTCTCATAACATCCCCAAGATATTTTTAAGCAAGAAATAAACTGGTGAAAACTTCCTATCCTCCAGCACAACACTGTTACACTTTACAAATAAATAAGAAGTTGTTGAAATATGAAAATAATTGTTGGCATGCATGAAGTTCCAGGCTCTAGACCTGGGTATGTTTGCTTTAAAGCCTTTTCAAGTCTCTTTAGACAGAGATTTCAACCAAAGGCTCACACCACATCTATGCATTACAAACAGTTATCGAGGTATGAAATTTGGCATTAATGATAAAGTACTAATGCCTACATTTGATTAGCTATCTCTCTATAAACTGAAATAAATTTAAGAATATCACCATAATAACGATACTTTTACTGACTTGTATCTAATATGCTTTCTTGAGTGGGAGAAAGGGGGTTAGAGTTATAGATAATATGCCCATGAAATAGGCACACATTCATAGAGGTATAGCACATATACAAGCATTAGACTATCCTCTGATGGTCCATTTCTTTAAAACATTGGTAATGTTTTAGACCAGCAATCTCCAAAATGTTTATCTTAAATCCTTTTATAAAGATGTTTTAGCATGCACCTTCTCAGCCTGGATTCTTTCCCCAAGAGTCTAAGACAATGGCCTCTCTACAGGGAGCTTATTTTCACAAATGATTTCACCAAAAAGAACAGGAACGCACTGGAAAAAGGAAAAAAGGAAAGGCTCAAAGGTCAATCCAAAGTTGCAAAATTGAGCTTGTTACTACTATGAGTCAATGAGGTTAGAGTTATGCTGGGGACCCTGTGAGAAGCCATGCAGAATGCACTTCAAAACTGTCCATATGGGACTTGGGAAAGGCAACTATTTATTCACTGGCTGCTGGCTTACATTGA
Organism: Panthera leo; assembly: GCF_018350215.1. Classification (NCBI taxonomy): domain Eukaryota; kingdom Metazoa; phylum Chordata; class Mammalia; order Carnivora; family Felidae; genus Panthera; species Panthera leo. Next base: position 75,075,928 of record NC_056684.1, on the reverse strand, counting down.
GTCAAGTCCTTATACTACCCATTTGTGCATGCTTGAGAATAACCGGACCGGGGTAGAGAAGGACCGGAATAATAAGTGAGAGACAGAGCAGCAGAAGCATGAGGCTGATGGGTTACACCTGTACACAGCTGGTTGCCACATAATAGAGAAAAAGGGTAGAACAACAGTAGGCAAGCCTGGGCATGTGGGGGTCCCCATACCCACACTAATGCGTGTCTATTCGTGCATGTGTTACTCTCAATCCATATTAAATATTAGCAAACTTTATTTTGTTCTTATTTTTAGATAAAAATAAAAATAGAAATTTTCTTCCTACCACCCCATAAATGGCCCTGCAAACCCCTAGATTGCACAGAGTCCACTTTGGAGACCACCGATTTAGATAGACTATGCAATATTCTCCTCAAATGATTTTGAGGAAGTCTTTCCTGGCTACTCCTAGTAAGAAAATTGGCAATGTTCACTTCAACCCGAAAGTCCAGTTGAGAAGCTCATTTAGACCATTGACTTCCTTTCTCATGGAACAGTTGCGATAAGTTCCACCTCTAGTTAAAAATAATAAAGGTCAGGGGCGCCTGGGTGGCTCAGTCGGTTAAGTGGCCGACTTCGGCTCAGGTCACAATCTCACAGTCCGTGAGTTCAAGCCCCGCGACGGGCTCTGTGCTGACAGCTCAGAGCCTGGAGCCTGTTTCAGATTCTGTGTCTCCCTCTCTCTCTGCCCCTCCCCTGTTCATGCTCTGTCTCTCTCTGTCTCAAAAATAAATAAACGTTAAAAAAAATAATAATAAAGGTCCTTTTAAGGAAGCGTGGCATAGTATGATGGGTCTCCAATTTGAGCATATGTCAGAATTACCTGTGAAAAGTGATTCCTAAGACCTGTGAAGACACAGTTCGCTGGGCCCCAACCTCAGACTCAGTAGGTCTACAGTGAGGCTTGAGAATTTAGATTTCCAACAAGTTCCCAAGAGATACATGCTCTGTTGGTCAGGAGGTAGGAGCAATAGAAAGAAACCAGTGGCCTGGTAGAAAGAGCATGGGCTTTGGCATGACACAGAAAAGTCTGGGTTTAAACCTAAACTCCACTACATGCTGCCATAAACTTCTCTGTGGATCAGCTGTAAAATGGGAATTATTCTCACTGCATAGAGCTGCTGTAGGAAGTAAAGGAGCAGATAACACTAGCAAAGTGCCCAGTGTAATGCTGGGCGCATTATATGTCTCAATAAACCATCATCAGTAAAAATAAAAGTGCTAATATCGCCGATTATTTCAGCAAATAATGTTAGAATAATAATAAAAAGTAACTTAACAGATTGAACAGTAATTTGTCAGAATAACAGAGCTTTCTAGGCCAAGTGCTTTGCTGAAAAGTTGAGGATAACACAGGACTGCCACTAGAGTTGTGGTTTTGATAATCAGTTAAGGATTGTCCTGTTACTACTCATGTCTCTAGTTTCTCCTTCTCACTTCCCCACTTGCCCTAGCCTTTGTGTTACTATCGGATCTTTAATGGAAGTTCATGGGACAGAGACAGCAATGGCCCCATAGGCCCAAATACTACACCCAAAGCAGGGTTCCGTGGCCCTGGGCCACCAGGCAGTTTCCAGGAGACGGGAGGCCTCTGTTGATCTCTCCCTTGCTTTTATAAAAACGGGATGATAAAAACTGCCAAGTGTCCTGTGAAGCTCTAGGTAAATGTTTTGAATTTTAAAATACAAAATATTCAGGTTGTCCAGTCTGCCAGCAATATTTTCAACTACGTTTTCTTTAAAATGTCTGTATTCGTCTTAAAATTATTTTTACCATGTTGATTTGCTCATCTACAAATGTATGCTGCTTAAGTAGTAGTTTAAATGTAAATTTTAATGAATGCTATGAATCAGTGCCTAATTTGCACATTTTGTTAATTACCTGTGGTTTAGGATAATCCATCCAAGATGTTCCCTATTACCCTGGATAATTAAGAGTTGACCTATTTTCAAATTTTTACAGCTCAAATAGAATGAATTCCAGTCAATTTTCTTGCCTAATAGAAAAAACATCATTTATTTAAATAGTCTATCAGACATAATTGGAATGTAAAATCTTGGGAAGAAAATTGACTTTCAAAGGTCATGGAATCTATCCTCCTACCCTTGGGTAGACTGTCAAACCAGCCAGAAAAGAATATATTCCATCTTTTACAGCATATTTGTAAAATGTAGCCAAGAATGTGCACCAGCGTGAGGAGTGACCGGCTTCTCTCTCTTCAACATCAGAGTCCTTGACTTAAGCAAAGGTCAATCAGAGCAGTTGCCAATATTTCCATATATAAAGTTGCCAGGACTCACAAGTACAATCATACATACAAATACACCCAGACACAGCATAGACACATCCTTATACGTAGAGGCTTCCCACTAAAGACTCACAGAGCACAGAGTGCAAAATACTATCTTCCTTGGATACAATTCATGGTCTTTTTATGCCTAAAGGAAAAATCAAAGATTTCCCCCTGAGATTTCTCCCCACTCAAAAAAGTTGTCTTTAAATTATGGGTCATATTCACATTTATAAGACTCAGGGGCAGCTTTGCTGTAGGCTCTTCCCTGGCTTGGCAATAGGAAATTTTTTTTCAATCTATCATGCTCTTGCCTATATCTCTTTCTGTTAAAAGTTCTATGTCCTCAATGTGCGATGGTTATTTAAGAGCTTTTCTCAGTTCTTCCTCAAGACTGTTCTGTCAGTCTCTGTAGGAAGCAGAATACCCCTGGGTTTTCTTATGAAACTCGTAGGATTATTCATCTGGAATCTGCCTGTTTACCTCTTCTGTCCATACCCAGAAAACCATTTCTACATATAACAAGTTCACTTCCTGGAATGCAGAGGCTTTCTCTCATCCTTCTTCCACTCAAGCCCACCTACTTGCATCCTCTGCTTACCCAGCTCCCCATCTTGAAGACTAACCCTGGCCTAGTGCAGGAGACGCTGCCTCAGAAAGCCTTTGACTTAATATTAAGCTGCATGTTGAATGCTGATGCATTGAGCCTACCCTCCAGTTCCTCTGCCTGTATCTTGCTCTTCTCACCCAAAACTTAATCTACCCTCAGTTTTCCCATTTCAGTTGTACCAACTCTATTTCCTTGTCGGTAAAATAAAAAACTTCAGAGTTATCCATGATGCTTTTCTTTCTCTCATATCATATATCCAACCTATACTCATATAACGCTGAATACTTTTTGGTGAATTGAAAAATTCCCTCTATCCTGCTATGCAGGTCCCTTTGCAATGTGATGTTGCTGCTTATCCCATTAAGAGAGGGAGTCTGTATCTCCACTGGTTATATCTGGATTACCCATGTGACTGGTTTTGAAAACTAGAATGTGGCAGAAGTAATATGTGACTTGGAGGTAGGTACTTTGCAATATCCACGTTCCCTCTCCTGGAATACTGTCCTGAATCCACCACATGAGGAGGCTGGTTTAGTTCTAGAGGATCAGAGGTTGAGGACAGGAAAGCCAAGGACCTCTGGCATGTGAGCTAACCCATCCTGAACCTTCAATCCAGACAGCCTTCCAGCAAATGTAGCCATATGAGTACAGAAGAAACCATCATGGGAACCATCTGGTCAACCCACAGATTTATGATAAATAATAAACTGTTCCAAGCCACTAAGTTTTGGAAGTGTGTTGCTCAGCCACTTCTCACCACCTGCACTGCCACCATTTTGAATGAAACCACCACCAGAATTGTGTCATAGCTTCTTACCTGGCCTCCTTACCTTTGCCTTTTCCCCTTACAGTCTCTTCTCTACACATCCAATGTGATCCCTTGAAACCACAAGATCATGTCACTCCTCCACTCCACACCTATCAAAGTCTCTTATTTCAGAGTGAGAGCCCAGATACTTACAATGTTCTACATGGCCCAACACGGTTTAGCCCCCTCATCTCTCAGATTTCATCTTTTAGTGTACTCTCTCACTCCACTCAGCTTCAGCCACATTGGCCCCCATGTGTCCCTAAACATGCCAGACATGTTCCTTCTGCCTGTAGTGCTCCTCAACCACATATGTCCATATCTCACTCTCTCATCTTCTTCAAGTCTTTTTTTTTTTTTAATGTTTTGAACGCTTACTTATTTTTGAGACAGAGAGAGACAGAGCATGAACAGGGGAGGGTCAGAGAGAGGGAGACACAGAATCCAAAGCAGCTCCAGGCTCTGAGCCATCAGCCCAGAGTCCGACGCGGGGCTCGAACTCACAGACCGCGAGATCGTGACCTGAGTTGAAGTCAGATTCTTCAAGTCGTTAAGTATCACCTTCTCAACAAAGTCCATCCTCACCATCTTATTTAAAATCGCACTTTTCCAGGACTTCATTGGCCATACCCTTTCTATATCTCTTTTCACCTTCTATTGTTCTATATAATTAAGTTTATTATGTTTATTGATTGCCTTTCCTCATGAAGGCAGGGATTTATGTTTATTCTGTTCATTGATTCCTTGCATACAGAAGGTACTGGATGAATACTTCATGAATGAATATTCATTGTTTACAGGAAAGGTCATCAAGGTCTTTGATAATCCATTTTAAAGGTTAACAAATCTTAATGATTTTCAGAGACGTCATGAATGTTTTATTTGAATTTCCTATTTCAAATATTCCTTCATCATTTTTAAAAACAGTATAGGAAAACACACACACTCAAATATGGTACTGACCAAATTTTATGTTAATTAAAACAGCCTCGGGACACCTGGGTGGCTTAGTAGGTTAAGCATCAGACTGCAACTCCAGTCACGATCCTGTGGTTCGTAAGTTCAAGCCCCGCGTCAGGCTCTGTCTGGACAGCTCAGACCTTGGAGCCTACTTTGGATTTTTTGTCTCCCTTTCTCCCTGCCATCCCCTGCTCATGCTCTTTCTTTCTCCAAACTAAACAAACATTAAAAAAAATTTTTTTTAATAGCCTCATAACTGTCATGAATCGAAGCATGGCAGCTGTATCTTTCCCTTTTTCCTCTCCACACTTTCTGTCTTAAAGCCTCTCAGTTCAGCCAAGCCTCAGCAATGCTCCCACAGAATGGCTTTGTTGTTGTACCCTTTGTCCCCCATTCCCTGTTTGGCAGTAAGCTCAGGTGCCTGCAGGCAACTGCTAAAGTTGTTCTGCATGGAAACAAAAGGAGTAATACAGCATATACATAAAACAAGGAGCAGGGAGTAAAAAAAATAATTTTTTTAGAATGTGTTTGAACTTAAATGACCATCAACTTAATATAGATTACTATATACTTAGGATGTTATATATAAACCTCATGGTAACCACAAACCCAAAACCTATAATAGACATACAGAAAAAAAAAAGAAAAAAAAAAGCCAAATATAATACTCATCAATCACAAAGAAAGAGAGCAAGAGAAGAAAGGAACACAAGAGTTATAAAAACAAGAAAACAATTAACAAAATGGCAATAAGTACATAACTATCGATAATTACTTTAAATGTAAATGGCCTAAATGCTTCAGTCAAATCACTTAAGGAGGTAAAATGGGGAAAAAAATATCCATCTATATACTGCCTATAAGAGACTCACCTCAGACCTAAAGACACATACAGATTGAAAGTGAAGGGATGTAAAAACAATATGCAAATGGAAGTAGAAAAAAAACTAAAGTAGCAATGCTTATATCAGAAAAAAATAGACTTTAAAACAAAGACTGTAGCAAGAGACAAAGAAGGGCATTACATAATGATAAAAGAATCAATCCAAAAAGAGGATATAACATTTGTAAATATCTATGCATGCAACACTAGAGCACCTAAATATAAAGCAAATACTAACAGACATAAAGAGAGAAATTAATAATAATAGTAGGTGACTTTAATACCCCACTTACATCAAAGAATGGATCATTCAGGCAGAAAAATCAATTTAAAAAAATCAGTGTCTTTGATGACACATTAGACCAGATGAACTTCACAAATGTATATAGGATATTCCATCCAAAACCAATAGAATACATGTTCTTTTGAGTGAACTTGTAACATTCTCAAGGAGAGATTACATGTTAGTCCACAAAACAAGTCTCAATAAATTTAAGAAGACTGAAATCATAGTATGCATCTTTTCTGAGCACAATGGTATGAAACTAAAACCCATTCACAAGAAAAACTAAAAGTAAAACATACAGAGGCTAACAAACATGATACTAAACAATCAATAAGTCAACAAAGACATCAAAGAAGACATCAAAAAATAGAGACAAGTGAAAATGGAAACAATGGTCCAAAATCTTTGACACATAGTGTAAACGTATCTAAGAGGGAAGTATATAGTAATACAGGCCTACCCCAAGAAATAAGGAGAAGCTCAAATGAACAACCCAACCTTACACCTAAAGGAACTAGAAAAAGGGGCATCTGGGTGGCTCAGTCAGTTAAGCGTCCAACTTCAGCTCAGGTCATGATCTCACAGTTCAAATTTTGAGCCCTATGTTGGTCTCTGTGCTGACAGCTCAGAGCCTGGAGCCTGCTTCAGATTCTGTGTCTCCCTGTCTCTCTGCCCCTTCCCCACTCACGCTCTGTCTCTCTCTCTCTCTCCCATCAAAAATAAATAAACATTAAAAATAAATAAATAAAAATAAAGGAACTAGAAAAAGAATATCGAACAATCCCAAGGTGAGTAAAAGGAGGAAAATAATAACGATCAAAGCACAAATAAATGACAGAGATTAAAAAAGAAAACTAGGGGGAAGAACTGAAACCAAGAGCTGGTTCTTTAAAAAGATAAACAAAACTGGGGCTCCTGGGTGGCTCAGTCGGTTAAGTGTCCGACTTCGGCTCAGGTCATGATTTCGCGCTCCTTGAGTTCGAGCCCCTTGAGTTCGAGCCCCATGTCAGGCTCTGTGCTGACAGCTCAGAGCCTGGAGCCTGTTTCAGATTCTGTGTCTCCCTCTCTCTGACCCTGCCCCGTTCATGCTCTGTCTCTCTCTGTCTCAAAAATAAATAAACGTTAAAAAAAAGATAAACAAAACTGATAAACACTTAACCAGACTAATAAAAAAAGAAAAAGAAACCAAGTAAATAAAATCAGAAATGAAAGAGAAAAAGTAATTGACACCATGGAAACACAAAGAATTATAAGGGAATACTATGAAAAATTATATGCCAAAAAATTGGACAACCTAGAAGAGATGGATAAATTCCTAGAAACATAAGATGTTCCCAAACTAAATCAGGAAGAAAACAGAAAATATGAACATACCAATTACTAGTAACAAAATTGAGTTGGTAAAATTAAATTCTGGTACCAAATGAATTCTACTAAACATTTAAAAAACAGTTAATACCTATTCTTCTCAAACAATTCCAAAAAATAAAAGAGGAAGGAAAGCTTCCAAATATATTCTACAAGGCCAGGATTACCCTGATAGCAAAATCAGACAATGACACCACACACACACACACACACACACACACACACACACACCAGATCAGTATCCCTAATGAACATAAATACAAAAATCCTCAATAAAATATTAGCAAACTGCATTCAATGATACCTTAAAGAGATCATTCACTATGATCAAGTGGGATTTATTCCAGGGATGCAAGGATAGTTTAATATTAGCAAATCAATTAACATGAAACACTACATAAACAAAATAAAGAATAAAAAACAGGATCATTTCAATAGATACAGAAAAGCACTTGACAAAACTCAACTTCTGTTCATGATAAAAATTCTCAACAAAGTGGGTTTAGAAGTAACATATCTCAACTTAATAAAGGTCATATATGAGAAGCCCACAGCTAATATCATACTCAATGGTGAAAAACTGAGAGCTTTTCCTCTAAGATCAGGAACAAGACAAGGATGTCTGCCTTCGCCACTTTTAAATTAAGAAAACAATCCCATTTACAAACGTCTCCTTGCGCCAAAAAATAAAACAAAATAAAATAAAATGCCTAGAAATAAACTTGCCCGAGGAGGTGAAAGACCTGCACTCTCAAGACTATAAAACTTTAATGAAACTTAAGACAACAGAAATGGAAAAATATTATATGCTCATGAAATGGAAGAATGTTGTTAAAATGTCCATACTACTCAAAGCAATCTACAGATTCAATGTATTCCCTATCCAAATGCCAAGAGCATTTCTTTCTGCAGAACTAGAACAAATAATACCAAAATTTTAATAGAATCTCCAAAGGCCCCAAATAGCCAAAGGAATCTTGACAAAGAAGAACAAACCTGGAGATATCACAATTCCAGAATCCAAGATATACTACAAAGCTATAGTAATCAAAATACCATGATACTGGCACAAAAAGAGACACATAGATCAAGCCCAGAAATAAGCCCACATCTGTATGGTTAGTTAATCTATGACAAAGGAGGGGTGCCTGGGTGGCTCAGTCGGTTAAGTGTCTGACTTCAGCTCAGGTCATGATCTCACAGTTCATGGGTTCGAGCCCTGCATTGGGCTCTGTGCTAAAAGCTTAGAGCCTGGAACCTGCTTCGAATTCCATATCTCCCTCTCTCTCTGTTCCTCCCCCACTCACGCTCTGTCTCTCTCTCCTTCAAAAATAAATAACATTAATAAAAAAAAAACTTTAAAAAAAAATCTATGACAAAGGAGGCAAGAATATACAATGAGGAAAAGATCGTCCCTTCAACAAATGGTGCTGGGAAAACTAGACAGCTACACGCAAAAGAATGAAACTGGACAATTTTTTAACACTATACACAAAAATTAATTCCAAATTGATTAAGGACCTAGATTTGAGATCTGAAACAATAAAAATCCTCTAAGAGAACATAGGTAGTAATTTCTCTGACATTGACCTTACCAACATTTTTCTAGATATGTCTCCTGAGACCAGGGAAACAAAAACAAAAATAAACTATTGAGACTACATCAAAATAAAAAGTTTCTGTGCAGCAAAGGAAACCATCAACAAAACAAAAAGGCAAACTCCTGAATGGAAAAAGATATTTATAAATGATGTATCTGATAAGAGGTTAGTATCCAAAATATATAAAGAACTTACACAATTCAACACCAAAAAAAAACCCATTTTTAAAAAGGGCAGGAGACCCAAATACACATTTTTCCAAAGAAGACTTACAGATGGCCAAGAAACACATGAAAAGATGCTCAACATCACTTTAATTATCAGGGAAATGCAAATCAAAACCACAATGAGATACCACCTCACACCTGTCAGTATCACTAAAAGCAAAATGACAAGAAATAATAAGCATTGGCAAGCACGTGGAGAAAAAGGAACCCTTGTGCACTGTCAGTAGGAATATAAATTAGTAATAACCACTGTGGAAAACAGTATGGAGGTTCCTGAAAAAAATTAAAAATAGAAATACCATTTGATCCAATAATTTCACTACTATTTACCCCCCCCAAAGTTAGCCAAAACACTAATTTAATAAGATATATGTTTATTGCAGCATTATTTAAAAAGCCAAGATATGGAAGCAATTTAAGTGACAATCAATAGATGAATAGACAAAGATGTGGTGTGGGGGGAGGGGTGTACACTCAGAGACAAGAATTTATACAACCATAAAAAAAGAATGAAATCTTGCCACTTGCAACAACATGGAAGACCTAAAGGATATTATACTAAAGTGAAATAAGTCAGACTGAAAGGCAAATACCACATAATTTCACTCTATGTGGAATCTATAAAACGAAACAAATGAATAAACAAGCAAAAAACAGAATCAGATCTATAAATACAGAGAACAAACTAAAAGTTGCCAGAGGGAAGGAGAGTGAGGGGATGGGAAAAATAGGTGAAGGAGAGTGGGAGATACATGTTTCCAGTTATGGAATGAATAAATCATGGGACTAAAAGACACAGCATATGAAATACACTTCATCACATTCTAATAGTGTTGTATGGTGACAGAAGGTACATGCATGGCGAGTGAGCATAGCAAAACACAGAGAGAAGATGAATCACTATGCCGTATACCTAAAACTATTGTAACATTGGGTGTCAACTCTTCTCAAATAAGAAAAAAAAAAAGGAGGGGTGCCTAGGTGGCTCAGTCGGTTAAGCCTCCGACTTTGGCTCAGGTCATGATCTCACGGTCCGTGAGTTCCAGCCCCGTGTCAGGCTCTGTGCTGACAGCTCGGAGCCTGGAGCCTGTTTCGGATTCTGTGTCTCCCTCTCTCTCTGACCCTCCCCCCATTCATGCTCTGTCTCTCTCTGTCTCAAAAATAAATAAACGTTAAAAAAAATTTTTTTTTTTTAAAAAGGAGCTAGTTTAACTGACAGATTTGACCACATGCAACAATATATTGAGAAGTTTAAAAAACTGTTGGGAAGTGTAGGAGGACCCATTCTTAGGTTGAAGAAAAACAGGACAAAGAAGATGAAACAATTATTAGCTACAGAAAAAGAATGAAAATGCTGCATAGTTGAAACAAATATAATGAAAAGCACTCTCTTATCTACAAAATTCCAGCAAACATCATACCTAACGATAAAACATTAATATCATTCTTGAAATCTATAAGACAAACATATTTGCTATTACCTCATCTGTATAGTTTTGAACTAGAGATCCTAGTTAGTACAATAAGGCAAGGAAAAGAAATAAAAGACATAAAATTAATAGGGAAAAATTATTATTACCATTATTTGCAAACACTATAGTTTTGCACATAGAAAACCCAAAGAGTCTATAGGCAAAATATTAAAATTTATAAGGAAATTTAGGAAAATATCTGGATACAAAGTCAATATACCAAAACAATTGTGTTCCTACATACAAGCAAAAAAACAACAGGAACATAAAATTTTTAAAACTCTACCGTTTGTAATAACATCAAAAATTTTAAATAGTAGGAATAAATCTAATAAAAATTATACAAGACTTCTGCCTAGAAAATATTTATGAGAAAATAAAGCTACTTATATGAAGTAAAATGTACTATGTTTGTGGTTGTCATTATTGATATTGACACGTTGACTCCAAAATGAGTATGGACATAAAAAGAAAGAATACTCAAAACAGTCTTGAGAAAAAATTAAGTCAGAGGATTTTCAGATAGCAAGGATTAACATTAAGTCATTAAGTAATGAAGGCAGTGTAGAATGCATACAAGGATAGACAAATGGAAAACTGAAACAAGACAGAGTCCAGAAACAGACCCACAAATAGAAGGCTAACCTACAACAAAGTACCCATACAGTATAGCGGGCATTTATTTTCCAATAAATGGTACTAAAATAATTTTTTTTAATACCACAGGATAAGCAAAAAAGTTTAGAATGTAACAAAGATCAAGAAACAATGGTTTAGTGTTTCCGGCTCTGCTGTGGATAGCCACTTTCATCAACCACAGACAAGATGTGGCTTTTGACCCTAAGAAAAAACCTCAGTGCATCTGTTTTCTTTGCAAGCCCATCTGATTTTTGCAGAAAAGGACCAACAGGTACGTAAAACATTTTCAGGTAAGGAAGACTCTGGAGGAATTTAAGTGATCATATTTTGCTGAATTTTGGTACATCTCTTGGCAAATACTAGCAATTCTAAAACTCACTCCATTCTCTTTCTAAAGCTTATTCCTGATTCCTGGTGACACAGAAGTGCTCTTTATTCTATTCTCTTTTAGAATGGTCCTCAAAAGGTAAATATGTCCCAATCTGACATATAAACTTCCAAGTATAGCAAGAGCCTTCTTACTTCATTTTCTTTCTGAAAACAACACCATCGTTTGCTCATTTCAGTTTATTTTTTCACTAATTTTTCTATTACTTAGACCATTTATTGAAATATGAAAAAGCCCTTTCTTCCAAACTTAAAACCCAGGGAAAAAAAATGGTTTCTGCTCTCCTCGCCCCATTCCCATTGAGTTCCCAATCAAATTTGAGAATTTATCAAAGGAAATGTAGGCTTCAAAAAAATAATAATATTAACAGTTCAAATGACTCTGATTTTTCTCTCTCCAAGCTCATAAAATTAACTTTGAAACCTCTTGAACCTCTGCATATTTCAAATTCTGGTACCTAGTACAGTGCCGTGCTCCCTGCAGGCATTCAATAAATGTTAACTGAATTGAATTTAAATTTAATTTGAAGGCTTTGAGGGAACTAAATTTACCACTTTTTTGTAGCTTTTTGCTTTACACCAAGGAGTCTTTTCCCTGAATTTATTGTAAATTAATTTCAGAACTTAATGTTTAAATGAAGGCACAGCAACTCAACACACAGCTTGACAAAGCTGAAAATAAAAAGTCTCCCTGTGATAATCAAACTGCTTGGGTACCTTTGCAATAATTCTCCTCACAGAAAATCAAACAGATAATAGTCGATGTGTTTAGCATATTCTAGTCATCACAATAATAGCTCTTTTTAAATGGGTTCCAAAGGGAAATGCTATTGAGTATTTCATCGATTCACAGTAACAGTTTTGTTAGAGAATATTCATGGAGGCTTGTGTCACAGAGTGCATTTAGAAAAGCCAATAACTTCTCAGACTCTCTTTGACTAAAACTGAAATAGTAATGACGGATCTTCAGTCCTTCCCCATGGTATAGAACCTGTTTCCTCTACGTTTTTCTTTACTTGAATTTATTTTCGCTGAGTAGCTCATTCATTCTCCAGAACAAATCATTTTCCCAAGAAACAGAAGATGAACTTGACTGGAAGAGCAAGTTCTGCCTGTCCAGAGGCCTGGTGAACAAGCCATTTCCTCCCTTGCTCTTTCTAGTTCTTGCTCTGGTTCCTCCTGAAGCTATCAGGAAAAGAGAGAAGGAGGGGAAATTGTTTTTACATGGAAGGAGAGAGTTTTGTGAATATAGCAAAAACGGGGCTACACAGAATTTCCCCACACTGGTTCTCTGGTGCCAGTATAAAAGGTCAAATTTGAAAGAAAGTCTTTCCACCATGGTGCACATTGCCCAGGAGATGGAAAAGAACTAGGTGTTCTCATTTTAATCTTAGGCAACACAATGAGAACAATCTGGGACTTGGAAGAAGATCAGAAGGACCTAGTTAGCTACTCCTACCATTTTTGCAGGGGGGTTTATAAATAAAACACAGAGTCTCATCAAAATAAATGTGTAACTGAGATGTGTCCAGAACTGTAGGAAGCCTCTTTTCTTATCTCAAGCCCACTTAACGCAGGTCTCCAAAGCAAATCCAACTCTACACACCATTAGTGAGTATCTGAGATTTACGGGAAACTGAATGAGGAGTCTGGGAAATTGGTTACACGACACACTAGCTGTAAAAATGCTATTTAGAGCCCTATTATATATCTCTATGGTACCCTGTGGTAACCGGTGTCCAAGATGGCCCCCAGTGATGCACATTCCTTGGATCTATGCCCTTGTGTAGTCCCTGCTGACACTGAATCAGAGCTGATCTGAGTGACCAGTAGAAGTGATGGTGTGCTACTTCTGAGGTTATCATAAAAGGCTCCAACTTGGCATAAAAGGCAGCAAGGCTCCAACTTGACCTCTTAGATTGCTCACTCTGAGGAAAGCCAGCTACCACATCATGTGGACATTCAAGTTAGCTCCATGAAGTGGCCCACGTAAAGAAGAACTGAAGCCTCCAGCCAACAGTCAGCACTAATTTACTGGCTAAGCCAGCAGAGTGCTCCAGCCCAGTCAAATTTGCAGATGACCACAGCCCCAGACAGCATAGGCCTACAACTGGACGAGACCCAAACCTAACCCAATTCCCCCAAATCCTGACTCAGAATCTGCAAGCATAAAGATGATTTTAGGTCACTAAATTCAGGGGTAATTTGTACGAAGCTTTAGATGACTGGAACACCTCCCATCTCCATGTTTCCTCCCCAGCCACCACCGACTTCTTCTTCTTCGCCTTTTTCCCACATGACTTTTGCATATCTTTTTCTGCCTCCTCAATCTTCAGAAATAATGCCATTCCTCCTCCCTACCCATCCCACTCTCTCTGCCTTTCTTATGTAGAACAAGTGACCTCTCTCACGGGCTCTTATTCTTCTCAGTGGCTACTGCCATTCTTTCTATTAAAAATACTACCCTTTTCTCATTAATAACATCAAATGATTTCCCCAGTAATTTATTTTCCTTTTACACACTGGGGTGCTGGATCTTACTTTCTTAAATCAAGACTCAGATCTGATGGCACTGGCACTTTTGGTTCCTAAATTTACCTGGGGTGAAACAAGGACTGTTTTTTTTTTTTAATATGAAATTTATTGTCAAATTGGTTTCCATACAACACCCAGTGCTCATCCCAACAGGTGCCCTCCTCAATACCCATCACCCACCCTCCCCTCCCTCTCACCCCCCTATCAACCCTCAGTTTGTTCTCAGTTTTTAAGAGTCTCTTATGTTTTGGCTCCCTCCCTCTCTAACCTTTTTTTTTCCTTCCCCTCCCCTGTGGTCTTCTGTTAAGTTTCTCAGGATCCACATAAGAGTGAAAACATATGGTATCTGTCTTTCTCTGTATGACTTATTTCACTTAGCCTAACACTCTCCAGTTACATCCACGTTGCTACAAAAGGCCATATTTCATTCTTTCTCATTGCCACGTAGTACTCCATTGTGTATATAAACCACAATTTCTTTATCCATTCATCAGTTGATGGACATTTAGGCTCTTTCCATAATTTGGCTATTGTTGAGAGTGCTGCTATAAACATTGGGGTACAAGTGCCCCTATGCATCAGCACTCTTGTATGCCTTGGGTAAATTCCTAGCAGGGCTACTGCTGGGTCATAGGGTAGGCCTATTTTTAATTTTTTGAGGAACCTCCACACTGTTTTCCAGAGTGGCTGCACCAGTTTGCATTCCCACCAACAGTGCAAGAGGGTTCCTGTTTCTCCACATCCTTGCCAGCATCTATAGTCTCCTGATTTGTTCATTTTAGTCACTCTGAGTGGTGTGAGGTGGTATCTGAGTGTGGTTTTGATTTGTATTTCCCTGATGAGGAGCAACACTGAGCATCTTTTCATGTGCCTGTTGGCCATCTGGATGTCTTCTTTAGAGAAGTGTCTATTCATGTTTTCTGCCCATTTCTTCACTAGATTATTTGTTTTTTGGGTGTGGAGTTTGATGAGCTCTTTATAGATTTTGGATACTAGCCCTTTGTCCAATACGTCATTTGCAAATATCTTTTCCCATTCCACTGGTTGCCTTTTAGTTTTATTGATTGTCTCCTTTGCAGTGCAGAAGCTTTTTATCTTCATGAGGTCCCAATAGTTCATTTTTGCTTTTAATTCCCTTGCCTTTGGGGATGTGTCAAGTAAGAAAATGCTGCAACTGAGGTCAGAGAGGTTTTTTCCTGCTTTCTCCTCTAGGGTTTTGATGGTTTCCTGTCTCACAACAAGGACTCTTCTTGACACCCATCTCATTAAAACTAAAAAGTAAACCAACATGAAAAATATTTTTTCTTCTTACAAATTTTTTTCTTTGTGTGTTCTCATTATTCAGCATCATACTCAACGATGAACTGTGATTTCAATTACCCTTATTCATTTTAGCATTTTGTAATTTATTGTGCCACTACTGGCCAAGTCAGAAGAAAGACAATTTTGGCCAAATGATGGACCTCACAACAGTTCAAATTATCCATTGTCACTTGGCAAGGAATGGCGGGGGTGGGGGGGAGGTTCTTGGCCTTTCTGAAAAATAAATCAGACTTCATTTTTCTCCAAGACATTTCACGTTTTCTTTTGGCTCCATTGCTCTGTGCTATATTCAAATACATCTCACTTCAAAAGTACTTGTAGAGAGAAGAGGAGGAATTTCTATTTAAATTACTCATAAACAATTCATTTTCATTGTGGTCTTACATTTTTAAGATACTAGTTCCTAGATTGAATTCCGTTACCCAAAATATGTACCACTAGAAGTGGAGGGCACCGTCAGCTTCTCTTTTTTCTCCCATCTCCTCAGAGAACCTTCCCATGGCATCCTCTGCGTTCCCACAGGAAATGCCCTCCTGTTGCCTTCCATGAGCCCTGTCACTTCACCTCTTCCCCCTCTCAATGCTCTTATTTGTTTCACTCTATCTACTGCAAAGAAAGAATAATCCACTGCTTTGGTTGATAATACGTATCCCAAAGTTAAAGTCATAAAGTTTATCATTCTTTCTAAGTCTCTTTCATTCAGGAAAAATCTGTTTCTTATTTTGTAGGAAAAGACAGTTTTCTGTTTGTTAACAGATAACCTATCATTAAAATCAAATAATGATCCCATGAGCTTATATTATGCCTACTTAAATTCAAAGATACATTTCAGAATTGTTCTAATTCATTCTCTGTGTTCTCAATAATTTCCATAATTTCACCTTAATTCCACATCTGTGTGGTAGACAAGAGTAAGAATTATTCCACTAGTATTTCAGAGAGAGAAAAAAATGGGTTGCTATGGAAGTTTCTCTACTAATTACATACATTATGTGGTCATTACCTTTTTCTTTTATAACAAATTCCTCTAGTATGTGTGTGTTAGGGTTCTCTAGAGAAACAGAACCAGTAAAATATATAAAGATATACAGAAAGATTATGAGGGATTTCTTCATCCAAATATAGAGACTGAGAGGTCCTACAATCTGCCATCTGCATACTGGAGACCCAGGGGAGCAGGTGGTATAGTTTCAGTCTAAACCTCAAGGCCGGAGAACTGGGGGAGCCAATGGTGTAAGACCCAGTACAAGTCTGAAGGTCTGAGAACCAGGAGCTCTGATGTCTGAAGACAAGAGAAGATGGATATCCCAACTCAAGCAGACAGCCTGAGCCTTTCCTTCCTCTGCCTTTTTGTTGTCTTCAGACTCTCAGCAGATTGAAGGATACCTTCCTGCATTGGAGAAGGGGATCTTCTTTATTCAGTCTACCAATTCAAATGCTAATCTCTTCTGCAAACACCTTCACAGACACACTCAGAAAAAATGTTTTACCAATTATCTGAGTATTCTTTTAGCCCAGTCAGCTTAACACATGAAAATAACCAATACAGTGTGTTTTATGAAAATTCAGATGCCTATAATGGTAAATTCAAAAGTAGCAATCACCCTGGTGTTAATCTCAAGATTGTTTAAAAACAAAACAAAACAAAAAACTAGGCCTTGTTAGCAGATATGTGCAAGGAGACCAATATAAAGATGCAGGAGAGGCAGAGATGATAGAAGAGAATATAATTAAGGCCATCACATGAAGAAAAGAGCAGAATTCTTAAAGATATTGATGAGTAAAGGGTCTAGAGCAGCGCTGTCCAACTGTCCAGTAGAACTTCCTATAATGATGTGGGTATTAAAGTATTTGAAATGTGGCTAGTTGAGGATTTGAATTTTTACTTTTAATTAACTGAAACTCAAATTTAAATAGCCTCATGTGGGGGAGCCTGGGTGGCTCAGTTGGTTGAGCATCCAGCTCTTGATATCAGCTCAGGTCATGATCTCAGTCATGGTATTGAGCTCCTCTTCCGGCTCGCGCAGAGTGCAAAAGTCTGCTTGGGATTCTCTGTCTCCCCCGCCCCCTTCTCTCTGCCCCTCCCCTGTTCATACTCACTTTCTCAAAACAAATAAACAAACTTATAAATAAACTTATAAATAAATTAATTAATTAATAACTTCATGTGGCTATGGGCTACTATACTGGCCAGTGCAGTTCTAGAAGCTAAAAGGGACCTTGTTTTTCTTAGTGCCTACAGGAGTCTGGCAGGGATAGTTCCACCTTAGAGAGGCCGAATGGTGAAGGAGAGAGCACAAGATGAAACATCAAATAACCCGTGTTCTTATCCTGATTGCGCCATGAGCTTGAGCAAGTCATTTGCTCTTTTGTTCTCTATTTGTGAGTGGGAAGAGTAGCCATCTGCCCAGCCCACTTCATGGATTCTCTAGAATACTCTAAATGAGAGCACAAACAAGAAAAGCTTAGGTTGTAGTTCAGTCATTCAGATCTAAAGTACTATTGTTTATTGACTTAGAGTGACTCCACAAAGAGGAAACTAGAAAGAAAAAGTTTGACTTTACTTTCAACCAGCTCTCTTAAATCAGGTTGTCCAAAAATAAACTACAAGAACATTTCCATAATGGTAGTTTACTCAGGAAAAAACAAGAAGATAATGGGGAAGCAGAACATAAAAGGGGAGAAGGACAAACCAAGTCCCAGTGTTGGCTGGATCCCCAGGGCAGCTCTGGAGTGTAAATTACACCTTGGAGCTTATCTCAGCTCCAGACAAGGGAGTTGGACTTTTACAGCTCCCAGTCATGAGTTCAGGGCTGCCCTGGAGGATGTTTTCAGCTGTATGTGTGTAGTATGTGTGTGTACCTCGACACGCACACAAGCATGGATGCTAAGGCAGCAGGTGTAGTTCCAATAGCCCAAGTAACAAGCAAGAGAGTCACAGAGGGACTGGCCAGTAGAAACAAAGGCCAACACAGGCCAGGGGAGGGGCACAAAGACATAGTAAGGGGTCCCAGAGATATGAGGGTCTGGAGCCCCAGACGAAAAGTAATATATTGACTATCAAGGAATGGAATGGGGAGACTAGACAGAGAAATCCTAGAAATGAATACAGTCCCTAAATAAAATGACTTAGAACATGAATAAAAATCACATTTAGCTATAGCAATTAACCACAGTTATGCTTTAGATAAATCCTCCAGGTCTTTTTTTAAGTTTTGCATCTTTGGGGTTTCTACTTCCCACATTCCAGAAAAGAAAATATTTTTGGGCTTTAAACAACAGTGACTTTGTTTTTCCAGCACATAAAACAAAGGGAGAGCTCACGGATTTAGGAAACAATATAAAGTTAAAAATTAGATTTACTGCAGACAAGTCAAACTTGAGCGGCCTGTCTACTAGCACATTCTTGTTTGGGTCCACTAACTTTCACCTTCAGCCTGAAGCACCTATGCTTCTACACTTTGTGTTTTCTTTTTTATCTTTCCCTTTTTTATTTTTTTAATTTGTAAGGATTGTTGCCAGGAAGTAATGAAACCTGCTCCAATCTGTTCTCTTGGCCCAATGCTGATTTTTTTCTCTAGCTCTGTATGTTCTGATAAAGTATTGCCTCATTCCTATGTTTACTTTCTCCTACTACATCTTAGATAAGAATTCAATATTATGTTATTTATCTTTAATGTTCCAGCATATTCCTTTAAGAATTATAGGTTGTAAAGGGGCCATCCTTATATTCACATGTATTCTTCACAGATTTATACTTGAAAATCACAAACAAAAATGGGGGCAATCATAATGTTAAAAAAGTTGGCCATGGAGCCTAACGGTCTTTCACTTATTTTTAAGATAGAACAATGAAATACACATAGCCACTTAAATGATATAAGCATTGCATAGGCAATGCTTAACATTTTTCATTGCTTGGAAAGGAGACTTTAATACTTAATATGCACAATATACTTAATCCCAAGAGATATTTGGCCTGAAAAAGTATCCCCAATATTAAGTTTATCCAATTTAAGGGTTGCATCACACCATATTTTCAAAATATTTCCCCAACAGGGGCACCTGGGTGGCTCAGTTGGTTAAGCGTTGTCCAACTCCTGATTCCGGCCCAGGTCGTGATCTCATGGTTCATGGGATCAAACCCCATGTTGGGCTCTGCACTGACAGCACAAAGCCTGCCTGGGATTCTCTCTCTCCCTCTCTCTCTGCCCCTCCTTGCTCTCTCTCTCTCTGTCTCTCTCTCAAAATAAATAAATTTTTTTAAATAAACAAAAATTTAAAAATAAAACATTTACCCAGAAAACTAAGTGAAATAATAGTATACAATTTCTATTTTTCCATTTCCTATATAATTCCTATTTTTCTGATTTCACAAAATTAAATATCCACTTCAAGAGTGAAAAAAAAAAAACAAATGGTTCCCAGATATTTTTTAAAAAGTCACACTTGAGCTAACAACTCTTTATAAAAAATTTATCAACACTGGTAAGTAATAATAATCAAAATAATAACAGATCTCAAATGAGTAGCAGGTATTTAAGATATTCACTATTTTACTATAAATATTTGCATTGAGTGTTTAGCAAATTGCCTGTTTTAACCAGATCCAAATGTCCTTAAAACTTCTTAGTTCATAATTTTTCTGAGTTTTAACCGTTATATCTGATATTCTGCCATTTCCATTAGCTTTACCATCCCACTTGCTTTAAGCCAACTGATTCCTCATTATTTTTTCACAACATCCACATACATAAGAGAAAGCCAACCACCTACCAAACTGTGGGATAAGTGATAGGAATGGTTAGATAAACACAGCACAGTCCTTCCGTTACAGAGTCCTATGGGAATAGATCAAGAGACTAGATCACAGTAACTCCCATCTAGAGGTATAACTTTCAGCAAAAAAAAAAAAAAAAAAAAAAACCTATCAGACACAGCTTTTGAATGACAGGCTAACCTTCTCTTCCCACATATGCACAAATACAAGACTGATTGGTATGTGGAAAAATATATTCAACGTTACTCAGAATCAAAGAAATGCAAATTTTAAAAATTAGACATAATTTCTTTAACCTTCAAACTGGCACAACTCAGAAAGTTTTAAAGTATAAAAGGTTACCAAAGTTAATGGAAGTAGGTACTCTCCGATCCTTCTGTTCGGAGCAGAAATATATGCAGTTTCTTATTTTTAAGTGCAAATATTCCTTGTCTCAGAAATTCCTCTATTAGGCATCTAACTTGCAGATATACTCACAGAATTCTACCATGGTATGCTTGTAGATAACATTTTTCTTGTTATCTGTATAAGAGCACAAATAAATAAATAAATAAATAAATAAATAAATAAATAAATAAAACCTAGACACAAACCATCAATAGTATCTGGTTAATTAATTACTAAACACAAATAGAATACTCTGCAACCATTAAACAAGAATTCAGTAGGGGTGCCTGGTGGCTCAGTTGGTTAAGCATCCGATTTCTTGATTTTGGCTCTGGCCATGATCTCACTGTCATGAGATCAAGCCCTACGTCAGGCTCTATGGAGCCTGCTTGAGATTCTCTCTCTCTTACCCTCTGCCATTCCCCTGCTTGTGCGCTCTCTCTCTCTCTCTCTCTCTCTCTCTCTCTCAAAAAACAAAAAAGAAAATTGAGTATATCTGTTTGTGCTCTAAAAATACCCTAAATATAGCATTAAGTGAAATCTGATGTGAAACAGGAAAATCCTGTGACATTTTAAAATATGTGTGTGTGTTGAGAATATATATATATAAACGCTAGCTGTATTCTATGTAGTATGTATACCTACATATAGTATAATTACATATATATACTATATGCATACTAAATATATACTGTATATGATAGATGTACTACTTATAGTATAAACCTATAGTATATATATAAATATATATATAACCATATATATATATATATATATATATAGCTGATATATATATATATATATATATAGCTGGAACACATACATATACATATATGTGTGTGTATATATTTGTGGAGAATGCCTAAAATGCATCTCAAAGTTACCTTTAGGTAGAGAAACGAATTCTATTTTTTTTTATTTCTGTTCCATTTAAATATTCAGCATTATGTAGAATTTTTATTTAAAAATGAAAGCTCAGAAACAATTCTTGAAGTGGCAATGGACACTAAGTGTATGTAGGACCCACCCACTCATTCACTCTGAGATATAAGCCCCCTAATTATTAAGAGCTGAGATATCCAGTCTTCTTAGTAATAGGGGCTTCCCCAGTGTTTCCTAGGACATGGAGTTGTCTGGCAATTAACTAATGTCCAATAATGATCTGTAAATTAGTAGATTCATCACATGTGAAGCTTCTGTCACCAAACTAATCGTTTAACAAATGGCTGATGTCTCCATTAGAGGCTCCTTTGTTTCAAAACAGCATTTGTTGCATTTGGCAAATGCCCCAGCAGCATGGGTATTTGCTGGCTGGCACTGCTTGATTCCTGCAATAGCAAACGTGTGCTCTGTAGTGGAGGGCAGTGGCAGGGAACTGTAAGAGAATGTCCCTGTTGTCATTCATTCATTCATTCACTCATTCATTCAGCAGGTGTTTACTGAGCACACACTATGTACAGACAATGTTGTACGTATAGAAATGACTGAAACCAATGAAAATCATGCCTTCTGGAGCTTACATTCTAGTGGATGGATGGATAAAATAAGAAATTAAAAAATAATTTAGACCATGTTTGATAAGTGTGTGAAGAAAATAAAGCAGGAAAAGGGTTAAATTTAATGGTCAGAAAACCTCTCTCGGAGAAGGTGATCTTCAAGTGAAGATCTAAAGGAGGTGATAAAGCAAGCCGACAGATACGTGAGAAGAATGCTCCAGATAAAGCAAATAGCAAGGGAGCAAGGACTTCCATGAGTGTGTGCCTGTCATGTTTGGGGTACAGCAAGAATAGCTACTAAGTGCGTAAGCTAGAAGACGACGTGATAAAAGATAGCTGGGTGGAATTCATGAGCCCACAGTAGGTAACGCCTTACAGACCATTGTAGGAACTTGGGCTTTCTCTCTAGGTAAGATGAAAAGATATTCAAAGGTTTGATCCATGAAGCAACTTGAAATGACTTATATTTTTAAGAGTCGCTGTAGCTCAGTGGTTCTAAACTGAGGGTAATTCCCCTACTGCCACCAGCCAGGGGACATTTGGCAATGTCAGGGGACACTTTTGATTGGATGCCTTGGGGCAGGGAGGTGTGCCACTGACGCCCGAGTCAAGCCCAGGGATGCTGTGAAACATCCTGCAACTCCCCACAATAAAAAATTATCCAGCCCAGGATGTCAGCAGGTATCGAGTTTGAGGAAACCTGTGTTGGGCTCTAAGTAGAAGGCAGAGCCAGAAGGACGGCAGACAGGAAGCAAAACAATCAACGACATAAACCAGATGACAGAGTATGGCTTGGACCAGCTGTTCCGAACCAGCATGTTCTGAACCAACCCCCACCCCCCTCCTCCCCATTAATGCTACCACACTGCCTGCCACATCCCGTTTGACACCATGGCGTCTTTTATCCTCAGTGTCATACTGCATTGGACGCCTTTCCTGTTCCTCCAACACTGTGCTAGACTGTGCCTGTCCAGTCTACACTCAGACCACTACAACACTATTTTTCATCATATCATACTATTGATCCAGAGTGCTTTGCTCCCCATATCAAATGTCCAAACAATGCCACAATGAAGACTTGCCAGTTTAATTTCTAAACCTTCTTTTCCATCCACCATCCGTTCCAAACATGCTGACTTTGCCATTTTCCACGTGGACCTCTTTTATTCCCTCCCTCTGGAATGTCCTCTTTCTCCTTACCTCCGAAATGGTTTTAGAATCTCACCTATTACAAAATCTGACTCAATCAATGCCCATATTTCTAAAAAGCCCTCCATAATGAAGCCTGGATAATTCTGTTTACACCTCTACTAGGAAGTTGGCTAGATGACTGCTTGGTGGGTTGATTTGAAAATGACTGCCCTGCTGATTTCTCTGCATATGCCAGACTGTTCTGTAAGTTCCATGAAGAAAAAAAAAATCATATATTCTGTTCTCTTTCTCTTCCCTAAGATTCTGGGTAGTGCTGTCCATATAGGAGAAATGGATTAAATGCCTTGACTTACTGACTGATGAAAGAAATACTGACCTCTATTCATATAACATTTATATAACAATTTGCCTCAGACACGTGGATCATCCCACCAATAACCTGGTCTCCTCCAGTTATTTTGTCCTACCCCTGCTTCTGCCACTCACTCTCAAGGCCATACCCTACTCTAGTCATTGTCAACAAATACCACTCATCTGCCCTATCATAGCCTCCTAATTGGTCTCCCTGCTTCCCCCCTTGCTTCTCTAGACTTCTCTAGAGTCTATTCTAAATGCAGCAGCCAGAGGGAATAAAGCAGGTTACATCATGTCGCTTCTGTTCAAAATCTGCCAGAGGCTCCCATTTCACTCAGAACACAAGACCGTATAAGTCCTAGACCTTATAAGATTCAGACGCCTGTTATTTCTCTGGTTCCATCTCTGACTGCTCCCCATCACTCTGCTCCAACCAGCCTGACCTTCTTGGTGTTTCCCAGCACACTCAACATGCTCAACCTCCATGCTTCTGTAATGCTGTTCCCTCCGTAAAAATGCTCTTCCCCCAAATAGCTTACTTGAATATGTGTCACTTCAACCGTCCCTGCTCATTCTAGTTAATGAAGCTGTACCTCCCACAATATTCTTTTTCCTCTGCCCTTCTTTTATGTTTCTTCATAGAAACTGCGAGCATCTGACACTCATACAACGTACTTATTATTTTTATTATTTACTGTCGTTCTCCCTCCACTAAAATAGAGGCTCCAAAGGGCAGGGATTTTGTATGTTTTCTTCACTCTAGCCTCAACATCCAGAACAAGGTCTAGAAGGCGCTCAGTAAATAATTGTTCAATAGATGTTGCCCACAGTGCCAGGACCAGATGTTGCCCACAGGCTCATGCATTTGCACACACACTTACGTCCATGCACCCATATGCATGCACACACATACACACACACACATGTAAATTGGGACCAGAGCTGCATCGATGGAAAGATAAGAGCCTTCAAAAACCTCCCTTTTTCTCCCGGTCTTGGCTTTGTACTGAGTTCACTCCTTAATTCAAAGGCTATGGAAATTGTACCTGCACAAAGGACTGAGAATGACCAAGTCAGACTCCCTCTATTGATTGGCATCTTTAGACAAACTCCACTCCTGAAATGCCTGAGTTTTCCACACACTCACATCACTAACTTTGCAAAGCCTGAAGTTTCAAACCTTTGCAACCAGAGATCCAAATAGCATCCTCATCTACTTGATAAAAAGAAATAACTGGCTTTATCTCTGATAGGATATGGAATTGACTTTTATGCATTAGTCATTCAACCTTGAATTGAATTTTGACAGGCTCTGCAGTGTATTAAATTGCTCCCGCAAGGATGAGAAGTGTACATTCCTTATTAAATGTGTAACAGAACTCAATAATGCCTGTCATTTTCCACTGCAGAGATGAACTTGAATTAAAGCAGAATTAATTCAGCTAACTTAAGCAGAAGTCTAATACCAAGTTTATTTCAGTTAAGGTATAAGACAAATAAATCAAATTCCTGTGCAAAGTTCTGTAGTAGTTCAAACAATAATCTCCAATTCAAAATGATAGCTAGAAACATGTCAAAATCAAGAACTTTATGAATCCTTTACAGTCAACAGAAATGCTTAGATGAATGGCACATGTTAAAAAGAAATGAACTATATTTTTCGAAAGGATATATAGTTGCAGAAATTAGCCCATTCTTAAGACAGCTCTGCTATATATTCACAGACAACTGGGTAGACCACTGAGGCATATGTGGAGCTGACAGCTAATATTTACTGAGCACCTACTATGTGCCAGGTACTGTCATGATCTCACTTCATCCTTGTAAGAAAGAACAATGAAGTACTTCATTTTACAAACAGTTAAACAGAACCACATTTAATTATTTGCAGCCAATGTTTGAACCCAGGTATACATGAGCTGTATCACCTTCCAACTGTCTCAGTAATCATGCACTTAGTGGAATATCTCAGAGACAGGACACATCTGACAATATTCATGGAACATAAGTGACTATAGAGTTCAATAAGAAGAGACCCAGGCTATGGGGTGCTTAGATGGCTCAGTCGGTTAAGCGTCCCACTTTGGCTCAGGTCATGAGCTCACAGTTTGTGAGTTTGAGCCTGCATCAGGCTCTGTGCTGACAGCTTAGAGCCTGGAGCCTGCTTCAAATTCTGTGTCTCCCTCTCTCTCTGCTCCTCCCCTACTCATGCTCGCTCTCTCTCTCTCTCTCTCTCTCTCCTTCAAAAATAAATAAAAACATTAAAAAATTAAAAAAAAAAAAAAAAAAGAGAGACCCAGGCTAGAAATCAGGGCCTAGTTTGCTAAATGACTTTGGACATCTTTATTTTCCAACCTATAAATTAAGAAAATAATGCTTTGCTGCCTACAAGGTGTTATAAAATAACACTAAGACAATATGTAATTAATTTGCTTGTGATGGGCTTCTTGCCTTGGCAAGAGTTTGGATCAGGTACCCTCCATGGTCCTGCACATCTCATGACATGAGGCTCCTAAGAATGCATGATTAATGCCGAGGTGAATCACTTTCTAAAGTAACCAATCACCCCATCTGTTTATATATACACATACATATTCTACCACAATCATTTTTCTTTTTATTTTTTTAATTTTTTAAGTTTATCTATTTATTTTTGAGAGAGAGAGAGAACAAGCTGAGGAGGGGCAGAGAGAAAGAGGGAGACAGACTATCCAAAGCAGGCTCTGTGCTGACAGCAAAGAGCCCAATGAGGGGCTCAAACTCATGAACCGTGAGATCATGACCTAAGCTGAAGTTGGACAATTAACCAAGTGAGCAACCCAGGCGCCCCCCTCCCCATCATAATCATTTTTCTTAAAACAGTATATACTTCTTCTTGGTTCATAAAGAACAATAGCAATGCTGAACATGCTCAAAGGTTTTATACAAGTCCTTTGATGCTATGAACATTTTTTTAGAGATTATGACCATGTATCCTGAATCCATAAATATTGAACACTTTTTCAATCTTCCATCAAAGATAGAAGCTTGCCTCAATTTTCTATCAAAGATAGTGACCTATCTCCTTAGGTCACTCATTACTACCCTTTAATGAACACATCATTACATCCTTTAAATATATGAATCCCTTTATTTGTCCCTCTTATCTTCCTTTTTATGTCTAATTTTGCCTTTTCTTTCTCTAGGACTCTGTAGATGTAGGAGTTAAAACATTCCCCCAAGAACAGTCAGTCATTCTACCCTTTTGTGCATCACACTGTTCACTATGCCCTCCCATTTGTAAATTTCAGTCTAATTTCATCAGTTTTGTATTTGCCATGTACCATCCTACCACACACACACACACACACACAGTCATGACTCGCCCTTCTTTCATTAATGAACCTCATTTAACCTGATGAATTGTTATTGTACAGAATGGGTCTTGGGCAACCTGATGAGGTAGCTGCATTTTGCTTTTACCAAATCCCTGCTTGCCTTTATTTGAATTTTTCCCACTCTCCCATGGTACCATCAGCCTTCACAACTTCCCAGCCATCATAGCCCTTAACTCAGGCCTGCAATCTGCAGATACCAACCTAAGCTCCTGACCCTCATCTTTCTCTCCTTCTTACTCTCCACAAAGAAGATCTACTCTGTCTCTTGTTCTCTCTGTGCCTGGGTTTCAGATATAGCAAACTATGTCAACATCGAACCACTAGGACTTGTTATCCAAACAAAATACCTAATTTTTATAGGTAATCATCTAAACAGTGAATAAACCCCTAGGGAATAAAAAAGAAAACAAGTCTGAAAACACCAAGTGAGACAGAAGGCCAACCAAGAACCACTTTGAGAGAGATGAGCCTCCCATCGGTCCCCGAGTCCCGCCTTTAGAGGTTCACCACTCCACCTCCTTACGCTTACAGCCAGCATTGGCAAACTTTCTTCTGTGCTCCCTGGTAGTGCCATTTGAAGACATTTCACTGTCTATAGCTCACCTCTAGGTCCCTCAGTCCCCTCTGTGCCACTGTTATCTAATTCAACAAGTCAGACTTGCAGAAGCTTGTATAGTGAATACCTGATGCTGTGTGAACATCACTACCAAATTCACTCTAACTATAAACAGAACTGCTACTTGGTTCTAGTAAGCACTGGCATCCTAAGCTCATCAGTTCTCCCTAACTGTCCTTTTGGATGTCTGAGAGGGATATCTCTGGATTCTCAATTCCTGGGTTGTGACCAACTGTTTGGATCCCCATTGCCTCTTTCTAGGGCTTAATGCAACTACTCACCTGATTCAATCTACCCTTTGGATATTAAGTTCCATTTGGACCTTCTAACCTTTCCAAGATAGTTTTCTTAGCCCAACCATTCCAGAACTTGCCCTTCATTTAATAGGTAAATCTGCTTGTAGGTTTTAGTCCCTCAAAATCTACCCCTCTTACTGTAATTAAGGAAGCTCTACACCCTGCTAGTTCCCAGAGAGATCAGTCTTATCTTCTATGTTAGGGTTCCATAACCATCTAATCAAAGATCACAACATCTGAATCTAAATAGCACCTTCTTCTACTCTGTTCATCTCATTTCCCTATGATTTCTCTCAAATTCTCTACTATGAATTACTTTCTTGAGAACATAAATCAGTCCTTTTCTACTAATGTCAGCAAACCTGAAGATTATTCTAAAAGTCTGGACACTTGGCCACAGTGATGTTGGTCCTTACGTACAATTCATATCTAACTTCATCAGCCTTGGTCAGTGATAGAAGACTGCCAAGAAGTGATAAAGAAGGGGAAAATCCTATTCATTGGTTAATTTTTTAAAAGTGATCTTAAAGGTTTATTCAAAACGTACTCAAATGTATGGAGCTAGGTAAGCATAGTTTAATTATATACCCACCCAAAGCAAAAACATATAAAGCATATATACCTTATATCCTATATAATATCTTTATACTCCTCAAGGTGCTTTCACATAAAACTCTAGTAGAACTTATATCTCCACTCGTTGCTCTAGAATATATCCACAATCTGACCTTGGGAAGCAACATCATAACCTAGGACCCTTCCTGACACATCCTATCTCAT
The DNA here is from genome assembly GCF_018350215.1 of Panthera leo. NCBI lineage: Eukaryota > Metazoa > Chordata > Mammalia > Carnivora > Felidae > Panthera > Panthera leo. The sequence goes on along the minus strand of NC_056684.1, from coordinate 75,047,271 downwards.
ACAGCTCAGCCCCATAAGGATGTTTTCTCCTCTGGGTTTGCTGCCTCCCAAGAAGTGCAGGTGATCACAAGCTATTCATCTTCATTTCCAAAGCACTCTGGGAGATCAGAAGAGATGAGAATTGATTAATGTTCTCTATGGAAAGTTCAATAACTGTTTAATCACAGCTTGGAAATAAAGCAATGCTTGTGATCTTTTACAAATTAATTTAACGTTGCATTAAAAATAAAATAGGCTGTAAATTGCACTGTGCAGGGATAATCAATGGCTCATTATCTTTGCTTCTAGCAAAATGCACTGATTCTTTTAAAGCCATTAATGAGCAATATTGGGCAGTACACAGCTGCAAATGTGCTCAAGTATCATTGATCCTACATCTATAAAACTAATCTCATCTGGCCAGAATTTATGAACAATAATAATGCAAACTGTTCTGCAGTCCATAGTAAAGAAATAAAGAAGAAAATTCACGTGCATAAGGCAAGATTATAAGATCACTGGGGAGAAACAATTTCTGAACTCTTATTATATTCTGCTACCAGCATATCATGGCACTTAATCACTGTTAAATATAAATCTAATAAAAGGGGATCATCAATGGTGACCAATGAAATGTTAACAGAGTCTTTCCATATAACCAAACCATTATGACAATTCTGTAATTTGGATTGATGTTACCACTTTCTTTGGGCATTACTAGAACATTATACACAAATTATCTGTAAGGTTACATCTATATCATCTCATGTTTTATGACATAATACTTACAAATATCTTGCTACTAAAACAGAAACATTGAGTTAAAAAATTGTTTTCATTTCCCAACTTTGCAAAATATATGTGCTGTCCATGTGTCCAACTGCACATGAGAGCTCTCTCCTTTGAACGCCCATAAAGCCCCTCAAACATAACATGTCCAAAAATCTTGGGCTAGCTCCAGGGAAGGTGGGGTAACAGTGGAGTCTTGGGATCTAGTTTATCCTGGATATCAGAGGGTGGAAAAAAGGCAGAACTGACCCTTGCAGCTTCTTTAGAGGGAGAATAGTGGGAAAATGGAGAACTCCCCACGAATGGAAAAGGAAAACAAAAAATGTAAAGCTAACCAATCCAATATGTATCATATTTTTATGTTCTATTTTATTTTCATTGCTTCAAAACAAGTAAAACTAAATTTTCTCGGGCAACGCAAAAGACTACCTTACAAAGAGACTAGAAGTAAACACCACAATGAATCATAACAAAGGGATCATATTTTGCCAAAAGCTTCCAAACTAATTCTCTTCTAAGCTTTTATGGAACTTCCCAAGCTTTGCTGAGCTGAGTCCTAAAATGCAAGTGCCTAATATTTTCCTTTTACTATCTGCTCTCATCTCAAATAAGAAGAATGAGAAGTAACAACAATCCAGATAATATAAATATGTAGAAATTCCCCAAGGGCTTTTTAAAAGCTCTATCTCAAACTTTTAAACAACTAATCATATTTTACCTCCAGGGGTTTAGGATCGCTGCTGTTAACAATGGCAGCCTGCTGACCAGAAAGTTCAGACACAGAGAGCAGGCCTTGATTTTCCCTCTTGGCAGTAGATAGGTAAGTGACACATCCCAATCTAGCAAGGGGTAAGAAGAGATGTAAGCGACATGCTGCGTCCAATTGCTCTATACGGTGCCTAATTCTAAAAGACTGTTCTTGCCTATTTGTTAAAAAATTCATAATTTTATTAGAGAAACACAAGCAAAATCTCATTCCCAGCATATCCTCAAAAAGATTGTCAAGCTTGTTATTTGTCCAACTGTCAAGCAGGGGTTCAGAGCCCGGTTAGGTCAACACTCCGTCACACTTGGCAAGGCTAAATCTAAGAACACCTGAGTCTCTCAGGAATGGACAAAAAAGGAGATAAAATCAGAGGGTGAGTAAGACCAAAGGCAGGACCTGAGTGAGCCCGAAGGAGGGAATGCTATACTTCTCTCAGAACCAGAGCCATCCTCCGGCTCATCCATAAGGGGGCAGCAGAGTGACAGTCAGGTTTCTAGTGGTACCAAGGGGCACACCCAGGATATCAGAGAAAGAGGATTCTTCTTTCCCACCTACTGGCTCCCAAGACAAAGCTGACTTCACCTACTACTCTGACAGCCTTTGGATGAAACAGACTCACAGGCAGGGAGACAAGCTGGTGGGAGTGTCTGAGGGCACATAAACTTGTGAAGACTAGTTGGCCTAATCATAAATTTTGTTTTCATCCTAAACTTTTTTTATTAACTTTGGCATAGGCCAGTTTAATTTCGATAACTAAGGTCCCAAAGCCATGATTGAAGCTGGCTAACAACTCTGAATTACAATACATCTGCAACTCCTTTTAAGCTTCAATATGAATGAAAATCACTCATGAATCTTGTTTGTAAAGCACAAGCATATGTAGAAAAAATGTTCAACATCATGAGTCATTAGGGAAATGCAAATCAAAACCAAAATGAGCGATTACTTCCTACCCACTGGGATAGCTAAAATCCGAAAAACAAACAAACAGACAAACAGACAACAAGTACTGACAGGATGAAGAAAAATTGGATTGTAGAAAGGTACAGACTTTTTGGAAAACAGTTACCATATGACCAAACAGTTCCATCTCTAATTATATACCTGTATATAATTTTTTTAGTCTACTAAAGCTTTCATACAAAATAGCACTGACTGGGTGGCTTCAAGAGCATAAATTTATTTTCTCATAGTTCTGGAGTCTGGAAGTTCAAGGTCCAGGTGCTGGCAGGGCTGATTCCTCCTGAGGCCTCTCTTGTTAGCGTGCAGATGGCCACCCACTTAATCCCTCTTCACATCTTTGTCCTTGTGCACACACACCCCTGGCATCTCGTTGTATGTCCTAATCTCCTGTTCTTATAAGGACACCAGCCAGACTGCATTAGGGCTCACCCCGATGGCCTTAGCTTAAGCTTAACCACCTCTTTAAAGGCCTAATCTATAAATATGGGGACATCTTGAGGTACTGGGGGATAGGGCTTCAACATATGAATCTTGGGGGGGGGGGGGGGGACACAAATCAGCCAGTGACAATACCGAGAGAATTGCAAACATATGTCCGCATAAAACCTGTATGTGAGTGTTCATAGCAGCATTATTCACAATAGCCAAAAGTGGAAGCAAACCAAATTGTCCATCAGCTGATGAATGAACAAATAAAGTATGCTATATCCATACAATGGGTTATTACTTGGCAATAAAAAGCAATGAAGTACTGATTTATGCTACAACATAGATGAGCCTTGCAAGTATTAAGCTAAGTGAAAGAAGGCGATCACAAAAGGCCACATATTATATTATTCCATTTATATGAAATATCCAAAAGAGCAAATCCATCGAAACAGAAAGTAGGTTAGTAGTTTTCAGGAGCTGAGTGAGGTATGATGAGTGACTATAGGTTCAGGGTTTCTTCTATGGGTGATAAAAGCATCCTAAAATTATTTACCAATGATGGTTGCACAGCTTTCTGAATATATTGAAAACAACTGTATACTTTAAAAGGGTGAATGTTATGAGAATTCCATTTTGATGAAACTGTTATTTAAATCTAAAACCATGGGTATATTCTAGGCCCTAATTCTGAAAATTCTAATTCAGAATATCTAGAGAGGGTCCAAAAATCTGCACTTTTAACAAGTGTTTAACACCATGGAAGATTCTGTCGAACTTCAAGAAATAATAAGGTAAAAGTGGGGTGATGTGGGCTCTGGAGGCTACTTCAAAGGAGAGACCCAGGAGACTAAGAAGCTGACAATAGAACACCTACACTAAGTTTAATAGTCACCGTTAGTGTGGGGAAGGAGCTCAGCATGAGTGGGTAAAAAGGTGATATATACACAGACTTGCACTTGAGCAGGTGGGAAGCGAGAAGGTACGATGCCCACCACGTTGACACAGCTGGTCTTTTGGGACTTGGATGTCCTAGGAAGATAAAGTTCTAATCCAGAGACAGTCAACCCAAGGGTTCATTCACTGGGAACTTATGTATGAAACCAAATGCACACAGTCTAAATAGTATTTTGCATTGGGGAAGTAGAGTATTTTGCACGCTGAGTCAAGTGGAGATAAAAGAAAAATGACCACAGTTAAGGAATAATATAAAAAGTACTTTAGAATAGAAAGATAGCCTTGAATTTGTTGGATTCTTTTAACCATTATTGAGACAAATGGCACACACATAATGCCAAGGTTTGGGGGTACAGTTAGGGTTAAAAATAAGATACAGGATGCAGAATTTTGTCTCTCCTTTTGTAAAGACAGTATGGGTGTAAGGCCTGGGGAGCTCTACAAAAGTAACGACCAAGTTTCTTCCCAATTTGTATACTTGGTACAAAGCTAATGAGATAATGTCAATTACACAACCTTTAAGTATTATCATGAAAGAAGCAGGCAAACAGTGCCACCAAAATCAATTGATGGAAGACTTTTCCCGATTCTCAGCCAAAAACAAAAGGTGAAGTTACAGGAAATGTGATAGTCAACCCCCAAGATGGCTTCCAGATAACCTCCTGATATTCACACTGCTGTGTAACCCCTTCAACACTGACCAACAGAATACAGCAGAGGTGAAGCTACATCATTTCCAAAATTAGATTGTAAAAGACACTACAGCTTTCAGCTGGGTCATTCTCTTTCTCTCTTGCATCATGTAGTCTGGGGGAAGGTATATACCACGTCATGAGTAACCCTAAGGAGATGCTCCTGTGATAAAGAACTAGGACCTCCTGTTGACAGCCATCTTGGAAAGCAGACCCTGCCCCAGACAAGCCCTCAGATCACGAGAGCTCCAATCAACAGCTTGAATGCATTTGTAAGGGAGAGCCTGAGCCAGAATCACCCAACCAGGTTGCTCTTGGATTCCTGACTCTCAGAAACTATGGGAGATAAATACTCACTGTCTTCCCCTGCTAAATTTTGGAGTAGTTCATTTGGGGATAATTTTACATAGCAACAGATAACTAATACAGGCGGTCAGTACTGGTTTTTTTATGCTATATTGTTTTAAACAATTGCACCTAATACCTATTACTGCTGATGGAAAAGTCAGAATCCACCATCCACTGGGAAGGACATAAAGTGGTGAAACAAGGTTTGGAGTCAGACAGACCTGGCTTTAGTTCGGGATCCACCACTTTCTCAGTGCAACCTTGGGCAAATTCTTAAGCTCTCCCAACCACCAGTTGGGGATGATGCCTTCTTCATGGGGTTTTTGTGAAGTTTAAACAAATGATCATATATGTGAAGCACTCAATGCATATGAAGCACTAAACAAATGTTTATTTCTTTCCCCCATCCTTTTGATAATTTATTGGAATTTAGGATAAAAGTGACTATGTAATAGTAATATTTTTTTCTAGCAAAAGTATTTCCAACTAGACACCATGAAATAAAATATCTTAACCTTTCCAAGCATTTTATGGAAAAGAAACACTTCACTTCTAGCTACACCATTTGAATTTGATGATAGAATAAATGGATACTAGGACTTACTTGGAATATATAATCATTCATTTGCAATATGCATATGGCTGGAATAAAAAACATATCCCCTTAGAATTATCCCCTTAGAATACCAACTTCCTTCCTTATTCCCATCTTCAGAGACAACTAAATTTAAAGTAACATTGTGTTTTGTATGCTGAAGGACAGATAGCACCTTTGGTTAACATTCAAGGAAGTTACATCCTGATCCCATAATCAAGAAGACTTCAGAGCTGAATTCAGTAGAAATTTAGAAATGGCAAAGTCATACCTGAACCAAAGAGAGCAAAACATTTTTTCCTTAGAGAAATGTTTTTGGAGAAGTTACCTCTCAAATGATGTTTCTTAGGTTGTAAAACTCTGGAGAACATCATTAGGATGAAGAAAGAAATATCAGTGATCAACCTTCCAGTTTTCTGCCATGAGAGGAGATTCCCAGTGGAAACTCGCTGGGTAGTTGGTTTCCTCCCACCCACCTGCACTGACTGTTTGCTTTTCCATATGTATGCATAAGACGCTGTCTTATCCAACTCTAACAGGTGCCATCCGCCTCATCCAGCTCCATGACTCACCTGTGACACATCTCACGCTGCCTAAATGATGAAAAGTCCAATGGCACAACAGGAGGCAAGCTTATTAACAGCCCATCTGCTCAGCCAGACGTTCCTCTCAACTGGATGTGAGAACAGGATGAGGAAGGCCTAGCAGATCAGACCCATGTACTACTAAGCACGCTGATCTTAGAGCACTGATACTGGTTTCAAAACTGCTTACTTATTGAAATGACACAGGCACATTTTAAATTACCTTACAGTTGAGAAACTAATACAAATAATCTGCCCAACCTTAAGTTTTACTCTAACCATAAACTCTTGTGATGTCTACATCACTTGCACCCTCCCTCAGGACTTTGCTCAAAAATGATTTTCTCACTGGAGCTTTTCCAGACCTCCCCTGTTTAAAATTGTAGGTCTCCACGCCTGGGTGGCTCAGTTGGTTGAGCATCTGACTTTAGCTCAGGTCATGATCTCACGGTTTGTGAGTTCGAGCCCCGCGTCGGGCTCTGTGCTGACAGCTCGGAGCCTGGAGCCTGCTTTGGATTCTGTGTCTCCTTCTCTCTCTGCCCCTCCCCCACTTATGCTCTGTCTCTATCAAAAATAAATAAATGTAAAATTGTAGGCCTCCATGCCTTGAACTCCTATACTGCTCTCCTTTACTTCATGAATCTTATCCCCATATAATATACCGTCTATTCTACCCATGCCTTCCGTTTAATATTTAGTTCCCTCCAGCCAAATGTGACGTTCATGAGGATTTATCACCAATATCTAACAATTCTAATTTATCACCAGTATCTGACAAAATCTAAGCAATTAACACTTAAGAGGTATTTACTAAATACTTGTTAAATGACTACTACCTTGTTCCCTAATCTTCATGTACAAGTACAGTGTCTTAAAATTTTGTCTCCACCTCCTAACTAAACCCAGTGCCTTCCCCCCTATTTGTAATAGACCTATCCCAGTGCTAAAGTGCAATAAATAGAAGAATATCAATCAATCAATTAATCATTGATTCCACTAGGGACACATGAGAGAACAGGGGGAAAAGGAAATAAATCAATCACCTGGGTTGAAATATAATATTTGTTGTGCATCTGTTTACTGGGTAAACATTTATTAAGAGCCTTCCATGCTATCTTTGTTTCCACAAATGGCTTTGCCCCAGTGGAAGATTGAGTGAAAATACCTACACTGAACATAATCACTTCTGTATGCTGTTGGAATTGTGATTTTGCTCTAATACACCTCTCCTAAAGCAATAAATTATAAGCTTAAACATATAATGAGCTGTCTAAGGGTCTGGCACAATTATACATCTTATTGTTTTAAATCAGTTGCTTAGCAAATGCAGATTAACTCTGATTTACAGAAGGAATTTTCAGGACTCTATACCAAATGCAGAAATGATTTAAAAGCTTGATAGCATGGGACAGGCTGGTTGCTTATAGGATGAAGAGAGGAATAAGAAAAATATAGAGCTTAATTTTAAAACTGTACCTAGCAGAGACAGATTGGGGAGGAGCTAACAAGGAGAGAAGGGTCATTGGGGCCCATGGGACTTAGACTCTCCATGTAACACCACAGAAATACTGCCATTTTGATATCTCTTGAGATGCAATCTAGTTAATCTCTTTGTCAGTGTATAAATGGCATATTATTAACTTGCAAGAACTAGCCCCGATTTCAGAGGATGCCTAATATACCCAGCGAACAATGCCTTACCCACTGGAGGAATTTTCAGCGTGAAAATGGAGGACTTTTAAAGTGTGAGCATGATCAAGCATATGTAACAGGTATGTTCTCTGATATTAAGGCCATCCCATAGCTACAGGAGTTCGTGGGTTTCACAGTAATTGAGCCCTCCACCCCAGGGACACAGTGGCAATGAGTCAGGCAATCAAGTTTCCTGACTTCAGAGAGTAGACATTTGAGGTGGGCATGTAGTCAGGAACCATATAAAAATAATAATAAATAAAAATTAAGATGTCTATAGGCTGTGAAAGAAATGCACAGAGTAATGGGAAAGGGAACAACTGAAAGGCCACTCTGAGTAGCTGACATTGAAGCTGTGACTTGAAGGACAAACTAGCCATACAAAGAACTACAGAAAAAGGATGCCAAGGAGAGAAGCAGTCTGGGGTCAGGGCATGAGCTTGTCATGCTCTGCAGCAGCAATCAGACGAGTGGTGCTTGAATGAGGGAGGGAGTTGCAGGGGATGAAGTTCAAGGGTGCACTGGAGCCAATTCATACAGAGCAACATGGGTCGGGTTTAAGGAGGTGGGATTTTATTTTAGGTGCAATGGGCATGACCTTTTCCTATGACTTCGTTAAGGCCATATGTTAAGTAGTATAAACAAAAAACTTCCAGCTACAAACACCTAGAAATGCTGGATAAAATGGCAATTTTTTTTTAACAACTAAGTGCAGATCTGAACTCATGACATATAGAGTCCCAGGTGCCAGGGGGCAAAAGGGTGGATATTGACTGAGAAGGGGCATAAGGAAACATTGCAGATACTGGAAATGTTTAAATTTTGATATGGGAAGTAGTTAAATGAGTATGTATTTATATAAAACTTTGTGCACTTATGATTTGTGCATTATGTATATCTTGTATAACAAAAATTTAAAAATAAATATAAACAAGGAGAGAAGAAACAGGATGACAATAGATCTCCCAAATGCAACAAAAGGGGCTAGCATGTAAAGGAATATTTCAATGTGCTCAGAGAAAATGTCTCCATTCAGAACTCTAGATTGTATTAAACCACCTCCCCCCAAAGTGTAAACAAATAAAGACAGATTTAGACGTAGACTAAGAATGTTACCAACCACGAGCTTCGCTGTGGATAGACTTAAGTAAAAAGTAAATTGGACTTAGTAGAAAAGAGTAAGAAGCAAGAAAAAATGACCAGTGGAAAATGTGTTCTAGACATCCCTAATCTGCAGTCCAGTATTTGAGGATCACCAAACTAGATGAAGACTGAGGTTCTTGGTGTGTCTGGGTTTTTAAATACAAATTCTCTTTAAAAAAATTAAAAAACGAAAATTTTAAAAATAAGTAAAAATAAATTCTCTGTGCCTTTGTTTTCTCATTCACAGTATGAAGAGAACAGTACCTTCTGCACAATGTGTGCGTGTGTGTGTGTGTGTGTGTGTGTGTGTGCGCACGCGCGCGCGCACAGGTGTCTCTGGAGCAGTGGCTGGCAAGGGTAAGCTGTTGTTATTACATATTACACATCTGAGCCCCGGGCAGAAAGCCTTGCTCTGTGCCCTGAAGAAAGTTCTTTGAGATGTGTCATGACTCTTTGTTTCCTCATATATCACCAATCACTTATTTATTTAGTATTTATGGTCTTTGAGATAGCCATTAAACTATTTTCAAGATAATACTGGGAATCCATTAAACAGTTTCAAACAGAAGAGTAGAAGACTCTGGTTTATATTTTTAAATGATCACGGAGGCCATTGTATGGAAAATGGGCAAGAAAGCAAGAAGGCAAGCACAGAGGCCAGTTATAATGCATTTCAGTAGGGAAAGTAGGAACTGACAGTGCCCTAGTCTGAACACAAATTATTTTAGGGAGAAATCTGGAAAGAAAAACAAAAACAAAAGTGTATATTAGAATGTAAACTGTTACTAGCGAACTACTGAGTACATCGAGTACCAAGTTAGTAAATGACTGGGTCTCAAAATCAGAAAATCCAAGTCTGAACACTGTCTCTTATTGTATCCTAGTATTATCTTTGTTTACGCAGTACTCTTAATAATCCTAGATTTTCATCCACATTTATGTCCAGCTATACAGTTGCAGACTGTACCATTCTCACTCGCTTGCCTTTGATCGTGCGATTGCATCTACCCTAAATGTTCCCCTCTCCCTCCTCTGCCCTGCACAAAGAAGTCTTACGCATACTTCAAAGACACTCAGATTTCATCTTCTCCGCCCCAGGTTTTCTGCAGTGAGAATCAATATTTCTTTCTCTTATTTTCCAAATGGGCCATATCTATGGTATCAATGGACTTTTCCTTACTCTAGTCTACCATATCTTATAGTTACCTGCATTATCACTCTCCCTGGATTACAAAACCCTAAAAATTCAGACAAGTGTCCTGTTCAGTCTGCATCCTTTATAACTTCCAGCAGAGAATCTTTAAAAATATTAAAGAAATTGAAGTTAAAAGGGAATCATTGTCCTTGAACTACTCGAACAATGAGGCCTCTGGAAAGAGGACAGGCAAACCATCATGAGTAAGGGGGCGTCAGGTCTGGGAGCATAGGTCTCTGACTGCCTTATCTCAAAAAGTTTGCCTCCGGGTGTCAGTCCTGATTTCTGAAATGCTACTTAATCACCAGAAACATATTCCTACTTCCTAGTACCAGAGTGGGGAGGGTGGAAGCTGAAAGCAATAAATATTTATTTGCCATCACTTTCCTGGGCACCTTGATTTGGAGATGTTATTTTCATTAACAGAAAAATATTTTCATTCGTTACCATCTTGCTGGTTTGGATTCTATTCCTACATTTGTGTGAGCGTCATTGACAAAGTTGTGTCCCATGAGGCACTTCATGGAAACTAGCATTAGGAATCAGCATCCATGGAATAAAAAGTTCACTCAGAGACAAAATAATATTAAATACAAGTGGAAATCAGCCTTCTTACAGAGTGAAATTACTGGGATAATGTGGCAATTTTCAAAGTTCACCTGAGGACAGTTGAGATTGTAGTACGTTGGACAGAATGTGGAAAACCGTCACGTGTTTACGAGCACAGTGGCTGCTTTGAGGCTTATCTCTAAAACTGTATACATGCCTTCTCCCAAATAGCTTGAGGCCTAATTAAAAACGCCAGCCACTAGGGGCGCCTGGGTGGCTCAGTCACTTAAGCATCAGACTCTTGGTTTCAGCTCTGGTCATGACCTTATGGTTCGTGAGTTCAAGCCCCATGTGGGGTTCTGCGCGGACAGTGCGGAGCCTGCTTGGCATTCTCTCTCTCCTTCTCTCTCTACCCCTCCCCGTCTTGTGCGCTCTCTCTCTCTCTCTCCCTCTCCCAAAAAAATAAATAAATAAACTTAAAAAAAATGCCAGCTACTAAATCATGAAGTTAAAGGTAAGATAGGCTTCCCCCAAACGGTACAAGCATAATTTGCAAATTCCCAAATTGGTAGATTTGGGAAGCCCCTCTGCTCACCCAGAGGATATTCCTAATCTGTATAAACACATTTAGAACCCAATCCTCTATTCTACTGCCTGTGTTTCCAGCTGATCCTCAGCCTCAACGCATGCAAAGTTTAGCTCTCCTACCCTGTGAAGAGAGTCTAAAATAAGCAACACGAAAAGACAGAAACAAAGCCATTTCCTTTTCTTGAGGCTGAAAAATAGCAAATGTTTCTGTTCTGGCAAGGTTCTGTGCAGGCCTGAGCCTCTGAGCCACAGACCTCAGCTCTTTCATTGTGCCTTAAGGTAGTTAACTTCTCTGGTCCTCACTTTCCTCACCTACAAAATGGGAATAAGAATATTTAAATCACACACACACACACACACACACACACACACACACACACACAAGGAAAACTTAACTCACAGAATGGTCAATGAAAAAATATTAAAGGAGGCAATCACATTGCCAGGCATGGAAGGTGAATGTGTACCAGATGTATTCGTCCTTTTCAATGCCCCTCAAACCCACACCCCTCAGTCCTGCAATAACCACATCTGCTCTCCCAGTAGAAGGGTTTGGCAGAGCCTGGTTAAATATCAGACCATCTGCACAGCTGTACCAGGCAATGAACTCTAAAGGCTAAACTATCCCCAGGAAAAACTGGGACACAGTTCTGAACTCAGCAGGCAAAATGTGAAGGGCTCTCATTCATACATGCGTTACAAACAGGCATATATTTTGAATTTTAATATTCACAGTTAAACAGTATTTGTTATATGTGATCTCTTGGAGCCTTCACAAGAGTATGAGTTTAGGTAGCAGGAAGATTTTTTTTCCTGATAACAATTAAAATCTTCATCTTTCTTGTAATGGCTACTGGCTACTTAAAGGCAGTATTAAGTAGCGGATGGCAGCATAAAAGCTTGGAGACAAAAGTCAGAAAGAGAAAAATGCCCTGAGTAAAAAAAAAAAAAAAAAAGTGACAGAGAAAAGACAGGGAAAGATTTAGGAAAAGTAAATCAGAAATGCCAACTGTTGGAGAGGGTAGAGAGAACACATAAGGCTGTGGGGTCAAGAACAGAGATTGGTAAGAAATGAGAAATCCAATGGGAATTTCTGGAAATGCTATGTATACCAAGATGCAAATAATCTCATTTTTCTCTCCTATGAAATTTTTATTAAATTCCACATCATTCACTGATGCATTTAGATGAGTGCATTTTTGTTTTAAGGGAGTTTAAAGGAGAACAAGAGAGGTCAAATGATAAATTAAAAATACAGGGCACACTACATTGGTATTAATAGAAAAGTTGTTTCAACTCCACCCTCCACTAAATAGATGTTGAACACATACTTAAATCCAAGTTTGAAAGGGTACCACACTTCCCGGGGGCCCAGCTGTTTCCTCAATTCAGTTGATGTTTGGGGACTCAGATTAAGAAAATACAGAGGAACGCTCAGAGCTCAGACGAGTGTCAGGAGAGGGGAGAGAAGAGGAAGCTGAGTTCCGAGTGTCTGCTGGGCTTGGTCTGAGACTGCAACCTGCTTCTAGGGTGTGGGACAACAAAGGGACTTCCACAAAAGCAGCAAGAGAGAGGGAGCAAGAGTATGTGGAAAGAGGAGGGAGTTGCACAAGGCAGAGAAAAGGACTACTGATAAATGTTGCTGCGGGGTCCAGTGAGATGGGAAGAAACCTTCCTGTTTGGTGAAGCCATCTCAGTGAAGAAGTGAGACCCTGCGTGATAACCCAGATTAACCAAGAGACCACCTTAAAAAGAAGCTTATGAGATTCAGAGAAGGGCTCCATCTGAGGCTCTCTCGAATCCCGCATGCTCTCCCTAGGACAGTTCATCCATCTCTGTGACGTCGCTGACCCTCTAAATGACCATTTACCTGGAGTCAATCAGCCTAACCCAGACACCCTCTCTCTCCCTTCCTTCTGCCCCTCCTCCTCCTCCTCTCCCTCCTCCTTCATCTCCTCCACCACCACCACCATCCCCATCCCCCCCACCCCACCCCCACTTTGGAGCCAGTCACTATTCCAACAGCCTGTTTGGCAATTCCACCTGCTTATTCTATAACAAATTCCATTGCACTGCACCCAAACGGAAGTGCTCATCTTCCTCCAAAACTGTGCCAACCATTACTTTCTCTCAGTGGACAGTGTCTACATGAGAAGAGGCTGGGTTCCTCTCTTTTCTTTACCTTCCACAGAAACCACTAACCAAGTGGTAGGTTTACTGGTTAACACTCTGTTATCTCTTTATCCATCATCTCCCTTCCTTTAGTCCTCAATTGTTTTTGTAGGTCTTCATCACTTCCTGTGTTGTTACACCAATTTCCTCATGAGTCTGCCTGTCCAGCCCGGCATCTGTCTACATCACTGCCAGAGAGAGCTTCCTGAAACACAAAGCTAATCCCGCAAGTATCTTAGATTCAAATTCTTCCCTTAGCATCAATAATTAACATGGGTATAAGATGCGAGAAAATCACTTCACTTCTGTGCTTTAACTTTCCTTCTGTACAAAGGGAATTGTGCTGGATTTCTCTACCTAGAGCAGAAGGATTTCTATGATGATTAATTCAACACTGCTTCCTAAAAAGTAACTTTTAAGGATTGTAAATGTCAAAAAAAAAAAAAACCAAGCCTATGATATAAAGCTGTTTTAAAGTTTTAACTAGAAGAATACTAAATTTTATTTTATAGTATGATACCATCAATGTAAAATGCATAGCAAAATCCTAGAAGAAAATGGTCTAAAATTTTAATAGTGAATGTCTCTTAATGATGTGATTATGGACAACTATTATTTTTTATAACACATTTTTTACATTTCCCACAATGAGCATAAAATTCTTCTCTAATAGAGGCAAAATATTCAACTTTTTAAAACCTAAGCTGTCTGAAATAGGCACTAATACAAAAGAGAATTCCCAATATTTAAAACCGCTGTCACAATTCTGAGGAGGGCTGCTGGACATGATTACTCACTGAACTGTTACAAGGAATTGTCCTTTCTTTGTGCTTCTCCCAGGGTTACTGTCTAAGAGACACGACCAAGGACAATTCTGAACCATCACCACACTAACCGGCTAAGGAGGCTGGAAGAATACAGAAGGTGACAGTTAATTTAAAGGAGGCTCCATGTGGCTGGCAGGTCCAGACTGTGGTGGGTAACAATTGTAGCTCTTCTGGGGCCTTGGAATAAAATTCCAAATAGTAAGGCAGGCACTAAATAAAGTGTAATTTATATTTGGACTTCCACATAATTGCTAAGTGAGCAAAGCAGCCAATAAGATTTTCTACCAATTTTATGCATACCATCCAGGGGAAGTGAAGAATAACCCCAAAAAGAATCAGTTATATATTCTTTCTTGGCAGCTGGATTTCATTAAAGGACCATTTTTCTACCTGTCTGTATTTTCAGCTTCTTGGCTTATCTCTTTCAAAGAGAAAGTTTCTTTTAAATTTGTCTACCAAGCAGAAGAGTAGACTCAGGCTAATTACAGGGGCACATGTAGATTTCTGCAGCTTTGTACAGAATGATCTGCATAACAATTTTTTAATAAAAATAGACTTTGCAAAAGTGGTCATTGGAAAAACTTAGCAGCTCTAAATCTGTGATTCTCAACCAGGAGCGATTTTTGTCCCCCTGGATCCCTTTTTCATTATCATAACTGAGGAGCCCCAACGGACTTCTAATGGGTAGAGGTCAAGGATGCTGCTAAACATCACATGATACACAGGAAAGGCCCCACCACAAAACATTATCCAGCCCAGATGTCAAGGCATTAAGGTTGAGAAACCCTTAAACAATCAAAAAGAATAAAATTGTCATTCATGGTAACCAGTTTTCAAGAGTGAGAGATAAATGTATTTAATTCTTTGTTAAACCCAAAGTCACTGACTTTCCTCCTAAGGGCCTGCCCAGTAGAACTCAGGACTCTCTCCAGAAACAGATTAGTCGTCTAGTTGTTTCCAACCTCTTTCCTTAATACCCAAGCAGTGAGCCTGTCCTTATCGACAGAAATCAGAAAGAGTTCCTTCTAAATTTCATTCACGCCTGGTCATAAAATTAACTGTCATTTTTCATCATATTAATTGTCATCTGATTCTTGACAGAGACTATTTTACAACCTGAGAGCAGAGAACAAGGATTAGGTACAAATTAGGCTCTGGATTGTCCAGAGGCCCAGAATGGAAGAGAAGGGGTAAAGAAGATGATCAAGACAAAATCCAATGTCCTCAAATTCTACCTGAATTCATCGTGCCAAACAACATACATGGACTTTACAATAAGGAGACACGGGTTTGAATTCCAACTCCACCATTTAAGAGCTGTGCAATATATGACAAGTAATTACCCTCCTTGAGTCTCAATTTCCTCCTATCCTAAGTGGAGATAATTACATGCCCCAATATTTTTGATCCCCCCCCCAAATAGTAAGTTATCATTAAACATTACCTTCTCTCTTTTATATTCAACACTGTATTAGTGATTAGGTCATATTGATTTTCTAACACTCTTCCTCAACAGAAAAACAGTATCTCAGAGTCTTGGTTTCCACATTGTAAAAGATACACATAAAGTGAGTATCAAATGATACATTTGCATCTGGTATTGTGCCTGGTATTCATAAAGCACACTAAGATGGGAGATATTGTTACTCTCCAGAAAGGTCTCATGACTGTTCATTTTCCTGAAGAAGACTCATCAACCCATGGTATGTTCTGATTAAAAGGTCTCCAACACCTGCAAGTTCCTGCACCAGGTAGTTCACTTTTCTGGGTACCACTCCCTTAGAATATCTGAGCATTCCACTCACTCCCAGGAGGGCACATCACCTGGGCTCCAGTGAGACGAAAGTCTAAATTCTCTTAAATATATACTGATTTTTCCCCATCCTGAGACTTGTCAGAATGAGAATTTTAAGCTCTAAATATCAAGGTTTATGTTCAGCATTGTACCTAGACCTTAGTGGATAGCTAAATAAATCACTAACAACACAGGAACAGGAACCTTTTGCCTGGGGCTTTAGATGAGAGAATGGGGGCCCTTAGACCTCCCTTATCTTTGCTGACTTTGCATAAGATGATCTCTGAAATTTCACCTACTTCTCTACTTGGAAATTTCCTCTTTTTCTCTATGTTGACTTTTGTAACATGAGAGATGGTATCCAACTATACTCTGCTCTGTATATTTTTACAGCTTTTGACCCAGAGCAATCAAAGTCATCCTCTCAAAGCCATTGTATGTACTCTGTTATCTGGTCAAGTATACCAGGAGCTTCATTTCTTCTCTAGATTTGTCCTCCTTCCAACCTCCGCTGAAACACTGAGTTGATGTAGCAAAGACTCACAAATACAGGCAATCTTTTGTCTCATAAAAAAATCCCATAATCAGCCCCGTCTTTCTATTGCAATAGATTTTTGTCGCAATAGAAAAGATGATACAACCTAAAAGGAAGTCCAAAGTTAATTTCATGTCTTCTTCCATGAACTAATTTCCAGATAATCCTTCAATGCGTCTGCCAGAACCTCTACCTTGAGACATTAATAACATCTTATCCTTCCTTACCCACTTTCTTCTTTACATACAGCTTGGTGAGCATTTTATCCTCTTATATTTGTTCACCTATCTTCCCACATAGACACCAAGCAGATGCTAAGCAGGGCTGACTCCTTTGTTCCCATAAACTGAGATAGCACAGAGCATGGCCCATTAAAAGTAAACAATAAATGTTTGTTTAAAGAATTGCACCTAAAACATCTATTTTCATATGCAGTGTAATATAGGGAATCCCTATATACAGAAAAATTGAACAAAGATGTAATTGTACTACTATTGATGCAAGTGTACTACTCAGGCATCAGATGGACTGCCACCTGAGCTGATAGCAGACTGAGAAAGGTCATCTTGGCCTTTGAGTAATGCAAGATGGTGAAACCAGCCAGCAAACTCAGCTCACAATTAGGGATCCTAATGCCTATGAGCACTGGCATTGGAGTATCTTGCTTTCTTTCAGGCATACCAATTCAAATTAACCCAAGGTCTCACCTAAGGGTACAATCCTCTGGCTTCATTTCCATGGAACCATGAACCATGGGGCATCGCTCAGAGGAAGAGCTTCTTCTTTGGAGCTTGGGCAGTGATACACTTGAAACCCATTTACCAATAAGTAGCTCTTAGAATGAGTCCTAATCATGAGACATGTGTGTAGTAATGAAGCAAAAAGCAAGTATCTTTTGAAATTGTTACAAATGAGCTGAACTTCAGTAAGAGCAATAAAGTAGGGCAAGAGAAACACTTTCTGGTTTTACTATAATACAATCCTGTATACAGTGTTGTAGTAAAGAGTATATTTGACAATAGCAGTTCATAGCTCATTCTCAAGAATAGGAATGTTCTAGATAATTAACAATTCCATGAGCAAAGACATGATAGCTAAGAGTTAGTCAGTTTTAGGTACTTGATATGTCATCTATGATGACTCAAACTTGAATATATTTTTAATTTTCTTTAGAAAGAGGAACTGTGAGAGCTTTAAAAAAATCTTAAGAGCATATCTGGCTCAAACCTCTCATTTTACAGATGAGGCACCAAGGCCCTAGTAGATTTATCTGTCCAAAGACACTGGTGGCTTAGTCTTAAATTTGTACATATTTATTTACACTCCAACTTGTTTCAGAAAATATCTAAGCTGATCAAAACTACATTCAGTTCAGCAAGAGGAAATAACTAACTAAATAAGATTAAAGAGGGATAGCAGGTAAAAGCAAGATTTGTACACCATAAAGTCCTACATACTGGTTAGAAGTGGGCAACAAAACTGGTTCCAAGCTTTCTAACTGCCAATCATATAAAGAAAGAACCTCAATCTATTTCATAGTTTTGTGTCTATAAAATTAAGAACCAGTTGCTCAGAAAGTTGCCAACTCTGTACCAAGATTACAGAATAATTTCTCCCATACTACATTTTCATAAAGAAGGTAAAATGTTTCAGGCACATGGCTCAATACTGAGGTAGAATCTAGATAAGAGGGAGGAATAGATAGACTACACCCCCTGAGGAAAGGCTCAATAAGCAACAGTTTCCTCGCAGGCCATAAAGAGTGGCAGGATATATTCAATGTGTTAAATTGGAAAAATATGCAGCCAATAATTCTTTATCCAGCAAGGCTGTCATTCAAAATAGAAGGACAGATAAAGAGTGTCCCTAACAAACAAAACTAAAGGAGTTCATGACCACTAAACCAGTCCTGCAAGAGATTTTAAGGGGGACTCTGAGGAGAGAAAAGATGAAACAAAACAAAAAAAAGACCAAAAAAAAAAAAGCAAAGACTAGAAAGGACCAGAGAACACCACCAGAAACTCCAATTCCACAGGCAACACAATGGCAATAAATTCATATCTTTCAGTACTCACTCTAAATGTCAATGGACCAAACACCCCAATCAAAAGACATAGGGTAACACAATGGGTAAGAACACAAGATCCATCTATATGCTGTTTACAAGAGACCTATGTTAGACCTAAAGACACCTTCAGATTGAAAGTAAGGGGATGGAGAACCATCTATCATGCTAATGGTCAACAATAGAAAGCTGGAATAGCCATACTTATATCAGACAAACTAGATTAAAATAAAGACTGTAACAAGAGATGAAGAAGGGCATTATATCATAAGTAAGAGGTCTATCCACCAAGTACATCTAACAATTGTAAACATTTATGCCCCCTAATGAAAGCACCCAAATATATAAATTAATCACAAATACAAAGAAATTCATTGAACCTAATACCATAATAGTAGGGGACTTCAACACCCCACTTACAACAATGGACAGGTCATCTAAGCAGAAAATCAGCAAGGCAACAATGGCTTTGAATGACACACTGAACCAGATGGACTTAACAGATCTATTCAGAACATTTCATTCTAAAGCAGTGGAATACACATTCGTCTTGAGTACACATGGAACATGGAACATTCTCCTGAATAGATCACATTCTGGGACACAAATCAGCTCTCAACAATGTACAAAAAGACTGAGATTGTACCGTGCATATTTTCAGACCACAAGGTTATGAAACTTGAAATCATCCACAAGAAAAAATTTGGAAAGACAACAAATACCTGGAGATTAAAAAGCATCCTACTAAAGAATGAATGGGTTAACCAAGAAGTTAAAGAGGAAATTAAAAAGTACATGGAAGCCAATGAAAATGATAACACAATAACCCAAAACCTCTGGGAGGCAGCAAAGGTAGTCATAAGAGGGAAGTATATAGTGAAAGATCTCAGATACAACCTAACCTTACACCTTAAAGAGCTGGAAAAAGAATAGCAAATAAACCCAAAAACTGCAGAAGACAGGAAATAATAAAGATTAGAGCAGAAATCAATGCTATTGAAACCAAAAAAAACAGTAGAACTGATCAATGAAACCAGGAACTGGTTCTTTGAAAGAATTAACAAAATTGATAAACCTCTAGCCAGTTTGATCAAAAAGAAAAAGGAAAGGACCCAAATAATTAAAACAAGAATGAAAGAGGAGAGATCACAACCAACACTGCAGAAATATAAATAAGAGAATACTATGAGCAATTATATGCCAATAAAATGGGCAATGTGGAAGAAATGGACAAATTCCTAGAAACATATAAACTACCCAAACTGAAACAGGAAGAAATAGAAAACTTGAACAGACCCATAGCCAGTAGGAAATTGAATCAGTAATCAAAAATCTCCCAAAAAACAAGAGTCCAGGGCCAGATGGCTTTCCAGGGGAATTCTACCAAACATTTAAAGAAGAGTTAACACTTATTATTTTGAAGCTATTTCAAAAGATAGAAATAGAAGGAAAACTTCCAAACTCATTCTATGAGGCCAGCATTATCTTGATTCCAAAACCAAAGACCCCACTAAAAAGGAGAACTACAGAGCAATTTCCCTGATGAATATGATGCAAAAATTCTCAATAAGATGCTAGTCAACTGGATCCAACAATACATCAAAAGAATTATTCACCATGATCAAGTGGGATTATACCTGATATGCGGGGCTGGTTCAATATCCACAAGTCAATGTGATTCATCACATTAATAAAAGAAATAATAAGAACCACATGATCCTCTCAATAGAAGCAGATAAAGCATTTGATAAAATACAGCACACTTACTGGATAAAAAACCCTCAAGAAAGTAGGGATGGAAGGATCATACCTCAAGATCATAAAAGCTATATACAAAAGACCCACTGCTAATATCATTCTCAATGGGGAAAAACTGAGAGCTTTTCCCCTAAGGTCAGGAACACGACAGCGATGTCTCACCACTGTTATTCAACATAGTATTGGAAGTCCTAGCCTCAGCAATCAGACAACACAAAGAAATAAAAGGCATCCAAATTGGCAAGGAGGAAGTCAAACTTTCACTCTTTACAGACGACATGATACTCCAAATGGAAAACCCAAAAGATTCCACCAAAACACTGCTAGAACTGATATGAATTTAGCAAAGTCATGGTATATAAAATCAATGCACAGGAATCAGTTGTAATTCTATACACCAATAATGAAGCAGCAGAAAGAGAAAATGGAGGCATCACAATTCTGGACTTCAAGATATATCACAAAGCTGTAATCATCAAGACAGTATGGTACTGGCACAAAAACAGACACCCAGATCAATGGAACAGAATAGAGAACCCAGAAATGGACCCACAAACGTACGGCTAACTAATCTTTGACAAAGCATAAAAGAATATCCAATGGAATAAAGACAGCCTCTTCAGCAAATGGTGTTAGGAAAACTGGACAGCGGCAAGCAGAAAAATGAACCTGGATGGTGTAAGAAGGATGACTTTCTTACACCATATACAAAAATAAACTCAAAATGTATGAAAGACCTAAATGTGAGACAGGAAGTCATCAAAATCCTCAAGGAGAAAGCAAGCAAAACCTCTTTGACCTTGGCCGCAGCAACTTCCAACTCAACAGGTCTCCAGAAGCAAGGGAAACAAAAGCAAACATGAATTATTGGGACCTCATCAAAATAAAAGTTTCTGCACGGTGAAGGAAACTAAAAGGCAACTGATGGAATAAGAGAAAAAGTGAGATATTTGAAATGACATATCAGATAAAGTGTTAGTAACCAAAATCTATAAAGAACTTATCAAACTCAACACCCGCCCTCAAAAAAATAATCCAGTGATGAAATGGGCAAAAGACATGAATAGATAAGTTTCCAAAGAAAACATCCAAATGGCCAACAGATACATGAAAAAAATGCTCAACATCCCTCATCATCAGGGAAATGCAAACCAAATCCACAAGGAGATACCACCTCACACCTGTCAGAATGGCTAACATTAACAACTCAGGCAACAACAGATGTTGGAGAGGATGCGGAGAAAGAGGATGTCTTTGCACTGCTGGTGGGAATGCAAACTGACGCAGCCACTCTAGAAAACAGTATGGAGGTTCCTCAAAAAATTAAAAATAGAACTACCCTACAACCCAGCAATTGCACTACTAGGTATTTATCCAAGAGATATAGGTGTGTTATTTCAAAGGGGCACAGGCACCCCAATGTTAAAAGCAGCACTATCGACAATAGCCAAAGTATGGAAAAGAGTCCAAGTGTCCAATGACTTATGAATGGATAAAGAAGATATGGTGTGTGTGTGTGTGTGTGTGTGTGTGTATACATATATATATATACATATATATATATATACATGCGTGCTATATATATATATATATGTGTATATATATGTATACACACACACACACACACACACAATGTGTATACGTACATACACCCACACACACAACCACAATGAAGTATTACTCAGCCATCAAAAAGAGTGAAATCTTCCCATTTGCAACAACGTGGATGGAACTAGAGTGTATTATGCTAAGTGAAATTAGAAAAAGACAAATATCATATTACATCACTCATATGTGAAATTTAAGATACAAAATAGATGAACATAAGGGAAGGGAAGCAAAAATAATATAAAAACAGGGAGGGGGACAAAACATAAGAGACTCTTAAATATAGAGAACAAACTGAGGGTTGCTGGAGGGGTTGTGGGTAGGGGTTGGGCTAAATGGGATGAGCTTGGGTTGGGATGAGCCAACACTTGTTGGGCTGAGCACTGGGTGTTATATGTAGGGGATGAATCATGGGATTCTACTCCTGAAATCATTACTGCACTATATGCTAACTTGGGTGTAAATTTTTAAAAAATAATTTAAAAAAGGTAAACATTTTCCCCAAACACAATTGTGACAAATATTGAGGGGCAGCAACTTGTCAATATTTAACCTGTCCTATCTTTACTGTGTTCTCTCTCACCATGAGCCCTCCACTCATCCACTCAGTGGTCTAGCAAGATCCAGGAGCATTCCTCAATATCTCCCACTTTCTCTCCACCCAATCAGTCAGAAAGTTATACTAATTTTGCCTCCAAAATATCTCACAACCAATCATTTCCTTCTATCCTGAATTTCTCTGTCACTCTGTCATCATTTCACCTATAATAATTCTCTACATCTAATCTTGTGTCCCCGCTGGTCACAATCCCCACAGAGACCCTGTGATTCTTCCAAGCAAAACTCTGATGATATCATTCCCCTGCTTAAAACTTTTCAGGATTTCTCCAGTGCCCTCCAAGTAACATTCCAAGTCCTTAATACAGCAGAGCAGGTATTGCATTCTTTGGTCTCTGCCTCCAGCCTTTTTCACACTCTCTTCCTCACTCTCTTTCATCCAGGCACACAGGTTTATGGGCAGTCCCAATAGGTACTTTATACTTTGCTCCATCAGAACCCTGAAGTCTCCAAGTATTCATTTCAGTAGTGCCTTATATGCATTTGTCACATTGTAACCAGTTGTTTCCTGAGGTAAACATGTTGTCAAAACCTTTCTATCCCATGCATGTAAACCTCACAAGGTAGGGAACTTCATCTTTCTGGCTTCATTGTTGTATTTTTTACCTCACATAGTACCAGGCACAGTGCGGTAAAATACTTGAATGAATAAGGAATGAGATGATTAAATGGGTAGAAAGTGAATAGAGGCTAGCTATCCTATTTTTCCAGATAGATAGACAATTTTACGTGATGTGTAGAGCCACCTGTTGGCAGACATCCACCACTGGTCTCTTGTGTTTCTGCTTGTCTTCCAATAAAAAGGCATTGACAGCTTTGTTCTGGATTGTCTTTGCAAGGATGTCTACATAGTCAACCACCTTGGAAGACAGAGGTGATATCTCTCTGTGAAGCAGAGGGCGTATTTGTTTCCTGACCATAAACATATCTCCCTCTGGAGCAATAGTTTGGGAAGATTGCTAGCAGCCCTCTTCCACAACTGAGGATTTCTTAAATTCAGGGTTTCTCTGGCAAAAATCTGTGTACACAACATCTACTTGGGCTGCTCTCCATTGCCTCTGTGGGATGCAGAAGGCCAAAGGAACCAATACAAAAATTAAGCTTGTGATATTTTCTGTACCCTGAGTAATAAAGTTCTCTGTCTCTGACCCAAGAGTCTCACATCTTCTGAGGCATCTATGAAACAATGGCAGGCTAATTTGATAGCTTGAAAATTGGATAAAATCTTAGACTCTTAACAGTTCTTGACACCATGAGCTGTAAAAATTGGCACAGCTGGGAGAAGGGGGTAGAGGCTGAGATCCTCTTGTGAAAACTGGGAATCCTACAAACCACAATATTTCGATTGGCTATGAATTTGAGCTCTTCTTCAAAAGTTAATTTGGAGATGTTTCGAGAAATATGCCAACTCTTGTCTTCAGATTTCATAAATACCATATTATCATATGGTGTTAATAAAAATGTAATTCTGGGAGCACTTGCAACAGAAAGGTCTCTGTTCAAAAGTAAGACTCCTGCACCCTATCCCAAGTCTATTAAATTGGAACTATACTCATAAAAATTATCTTTATAGTTGAAATAGCAGTTTTGTACCGATCCATTGATTTTCCCCCATACCTCCTAGGAACCAAAAGTTTGCATCCTCCCTCAAACATATCTATATACATATGTATATGTATATATATATATATATATATATGTGTGTGTGTGTATATGTGTGTGTGTGTGTGTGTGTATGTATATATATATATATATATATATATATATATATATATATATATATAAACAATTCAGCATCAGGATCCAAACCCCTAACTTTTAAAAGAGTTAAAGCTATGCCCACACCCTGATCTCATTCCATCCTTTCTGTTTGTAGTAATCCCACCCATGTTCTGCAATTCTATATATCACCATCTAATATACATTTTATGGATAGTAAAGAGAGAATACATGATGGTGATAAGGAGAGAAAGCATATCTACAAACAAGATAAACACAACATGCCTAAACCTCTCCATTTAGAATAGGGCAAGTATGTAACGTAGATAAAAAAGAATTTATAAAGTTTTCCTTTAATAGAAAGTGAACTTATAGTCTTCTCTTTCAACCTATAGGTGCAAAATTAAATGACAGCTCTAGCAAACAAAGAAGCTCGGTATTCAGTAGTCTTTATTGCCACAGTAAGGTCTGAATTTTCTGCTTCCTTTTATTTCACAAGTAAGCTCCAAACCTTGCAGCATCCTATATGAAAAGCACTGCTTGCTCAAATGCCAAGAATGAAAGATCTAATTACTGATGGAAACTCACCTGTGAGCACAACCCAGCAAGCGCCGCTCGCGGGGCTCATTTAGAGTCTCTTAATGGCTTTGATTCAAAGAACTCCCTGAAGACTGAACTGATTACATCAGGATTTCTGGCTGCAATGGTCAAAGTAATATCCACAGGATATGACAGGAATTATGATGGATATCGAAAGCTCTGCAAATCGAAGAGTAAAATCACTTTTCTACCTGAGAGTTCTGTTCCCTATAAAACTCAGAATATATCAACAGTGAAAAGTTAATCTCTTCCCAGGAGAAGTAATGAAGATATACAACACACAACTCTGCCGGAGAAAAGGAAAAGAATCTTTCCTGTGTGAAGATTTTCTCCTCATATAATCTAATTGGAAATTGTATAGGATACTAAATAATGTGTTGGATTAAATACCCACCAGACTAGCATAGAAAAAAATTGACCAGCCTTCATAGTACACATAAATTTATTGTTGAAAACTTTCTCTTTAGAAATCAAGGTCTTTCAGATATTAAGATGTGTCTTTGAATGTGACCTAAGGCATGCTGCTATGACAAAAAGTTTCAATTTAACTTTAAAAAACTGGTTGTGGGAAAGTATTCTTTTCATTTTTGAACCTACATTTACAGACCAAATCTATAATATATATACACACACATACACACACACATTTAAAATGAAAACCAGTTAAAGCCCAAATGATTTATGTAGATACTCTGCCCTTAAGAGAATGAAGCAGAACACCCCACTTCTAACGGTGGGCCTCGTGACTTACTTCCAAAAAGTAGGGTGTGGAGGGGGTGAGGGACATGTTAGAGTGGAAAAACCTGACAAACATGATCTCAGCAAAGAGTTCAAGGTTTACACCACCAATGACACTTTTGATAGGATACCATGAGAAAGGCACATTCGCCTCTCTGGTTCTCCTCTCCAAAACTCCCAACCCCACACTACTCATAAAGAAAACATCAGACAAATCCCAGTTAAGGGACATCGACAAAATACCTGACCAGAACTCCTCATAACTGCCCAAGTCATCAAAAACAAGGAAAATCTAGAAGCTGGTAAAAGGATATAAGCTTTCAGTTATATGATGACCAAGGTCTGAGGTCCAATGTATAACAACGGGAACTACAGTTGATAATACCATATTGTATATTTCAAATTTGCTAAGGGAATAGAATTTAGGTGTTCTCATCAAAAGAAGAGATAACTTTTTTAAAAAAATAAAATAAAATAAGTTTCCCATGTTTCTTATTCTGTATATTGAAAATGAAAGCAAAGTGAGTTGCATTGTCTAGTAGATAGCAATTCTTGTCATACAGTGTTCACGGAATGATCATTAGAGGTGCTCTGATTTGCATGTGAATGGGGAAATTAAACTATACTCTTGAAAGACCAAAAAATAAAACAAAAGAGAGTCTGAGAAACTGCCATAGCCCAATGGAGCCTTCAAACATGATGAGTAAATATAATGTGATATCCTAGATGAGAGCCTGGAACAGAAAAATAACAGATGGATATTAAGGAGACCTGAATAAAATGCGGCCTTTAGTTGATAATAAGGTATCAATATTAATTCATTAGTGATGACAAATGTATCATACTGTAAGATGTCGATAATAGGCAAATCTATTTTTGGTGGGTACATAGGGACTCTACTATCTTCACAATTTTCCTGTAAAACTAAATCTATTCCAAAATACAAAATTTATGTTTAAAGTTTTTTTTAAGGAGTCAATAAACTATTTTCTGAAAAAAAAAATTAAAGCTCCAAACTCTGAAGCCTGATTTGATCCTAAGCCAGTAGTGATTATCTGATTATATCCACATAGGCTAATTACAACATAGTTATATTTTTACATAACTAGGTAGCATCTAAAAGCAAGACGAAGAACTATGTGTTAACCCAAAGAATAAAAATGCACTGGTATTCACAAAATCTTCCATGTCACATCTGAATCCCATCTTCTAAATGTCTATTTCTCTAGCAAACGCTTTCAAAACAGAAGCCACTGTTTTACTGTTCCTGGTAAATACAAAGCACTGACCTTAGCTGACAGCAAAAATAAAGTATGCAAGGTTAACAAGTATGAATTCAGGATAAAAAGTTACATTCTCAAAAAAAAAAAAACAAAAACAAAAACAAAAAAAAAAAAAAAAAACAATTCCTCCTATACATGGGGCCTGAAAATCCTTTCCCAGGGTATAAAGTATCTTACAATTACAGAGATTTAATTGCAAATTCATTCTGATTCATAATGAACCTAATTTTCTACTTGAGTCTAAATGACTGGCAAGGGTTTTTTTGATTCCATGGCTTGGCGATGGGCCTTTCCCAAAGACACGGATTGAGATGAGACAGAGAGAGAGGGGAAGAAAACTGTACTATTCATGCTATAACTCAGCAGCTCAGCTCTATTTGTATTTATATAGATTTCATATATACTGAAGCGATGTTCTAATTGGTATTTAAGTTCCCGATATATCTCGTGAGTTAAATGAAGTCTCATGAGATATATTGGGAACCTAAATACCAATTAGAGCATCACTTCAGTACAAAAATATGTACTTATTTCCAAACACTGAATTATAAACTACTGACTGTAGAAACCAGACCATGTGTGAAACATTGCCTACTCACATACCTTCATATCAGGAATTTTACATGTTGCATCCACTTACTTAGAGTATTTGAGTAATGCTACACCTACCTTCCTCTTCACAGAAGCCCAATTAAAGTACCAACACTCCGTGTTCTAGGGAAAAAATTAAGCACATAAACTAAACCCTAGTTGCAGAGTTGTTCCACAATATTTATAATATGGAAGAGCTCATTTCTAACAAGAGAGACTGCTTAAATGAACATGCACATCTGTGTATTGGTATATTATGCAATCATTAAAATGGCCATAGAATAACATTTAATGTCAGGAAAAAATTTTTACCGTATACTGGGGGCGGGGAGTCAATTACCTGTTTATTCTCAGATCAACCCCCATCATTCTCTGCTCTGTCGCATCGCACAGCGAACTATATTTCCCTGCCCTGGGGCATCAAGCAGTTTCAGACTACGAAAGGCACGAGCAGAACACTACGGTGTGGGTGTGTAGCCAACAATGTCACAATGCATGCAGGTCACCAGGGACCCATTTTTTTATGGTTTCTAAGTGTGCCTCCCCCAGCTCCCACAAGCTTGCATGTGATTTTCCATCAAGGGAGCCCCTGCAATTATTCTTTGGAAAAAGTGTCTTCAGGCTGTGGGAGCTCACATCGCCTAGCAAAGATCTAGAAATGCCTGTGTACTTTAGAGGAGGGGTTGCCAGTAACCAATGCCTGAGATGGGTAAGGGTTATAACAACACAGCTCCTTTGCTTCAGGATCGGAGAAGTGAGGTGCAGCTGACACCGCAGGACCCGGCTACAGCCACCGTCTGAGGAACTTTGCCTGGCTTTTCCTCCTCCTCTGATCCTGCCTCTCCACTCCTTACTTCCAGGACCCCTTCTGCAATAATTCCTAACATGCAAACCCTTGCCCCTGGGGAACTCCCTCTCCTTCCACACCTGTGCTGCCCCCTGCAGAGGCTCCAGCTCCTGTCAGCTAACTTCCCCTTACTTGGCCAATACAAGCACACTCAAATCTCTCATGGTAAGGTTAGGACATTATTCAGAAGAGTGGGACCGTGGGATTGGGGACGGCGGTATTTGGGTGTCTCAGGTAAAACTGCACAATCTTGAGCCACCCCAACATCTTGGGCCTCCACTGCCCTTTCAGAGTAAAAAGGGCATTTCAGCAACAGGCTTGATCTGTGTCACCCCCTCATCTTACGTGGCCCAACCCCAAGAAGCAGCTGGCCTAATAGCAAGAATGGTTTGCTGAAAGTTCACTGTGGCTAATGTGCATATAATATTCCATCACTGCAACTTTGCAGCGTTGTTTTCCGATGGTTTATAGATCTTGGTTCCCAAGGGAGCAAGGTTTCACAATCGTCCCGTTCAATTATAAGCTAAAACTGTCTGGTCACTTTGGGCCTCTCGTGCCATTGTTCCAACAGGCAGAGGGGTTATTGTACTAGCTGATGATACATACAATCTATCAAAGGGAAACTGCATTGAGGCGACACAAGAGGGCCAGAAGACTACCCCAGAACCCAGAAGAGCCAGAAGATGTACCGCGGCACCTTCCACTACTTCCAGGTCCACAGTAAAAGTCAACGGAAGATTACAACAACCTAATCAAGGCAGACCACCAATGACATATACGCTTCAGGGAGAAAGATTCAGATCATTCCGCCAGAACCCAGTTGAGGTGCTCCTGGGTGTCGTGTCAGAGAACGTGGAATGGACCGTACAAGACAAAAAAAAAAAAAAAAAAAAAAAAAAAAAGATGTGTCAATGATATGACCTCATGACGTCTACAGAAACGAGGACTGCCCGTATATATTAGCAAAATACCTACGTCCACCTTTCTTCTTCCTTTACTATTTTGTTTGAGGAGTATTGGCGAGTCCTAATTTCATAATTTAGTTCTCAGAAAACCGAACCACAAATAGGAGCACCTGGAACTAACAGAGGTGCTGCAGATCACCTGGAGAACCTAGCTTGGCTAACACAGTTACTCTGTGCCTCCATCTGGGGGAAAGGAGGCAAATGTCTGTCTGTATAAGTGACAGCTGCCTCCTGATAGGTGCAAGTGTGAAGTCGTTGCCTAGACATTAAACTCAGGCAGAAGAGTGAAAGGGGGTGCTGAGAGACAAGAAGGAGACAGTAATAGCCACTCTCCTGTTGGCTCTCAGATCCATTTCTTGGTCTTTGCCCTCCAGCGTGGCACAGGCAACGACATGTCCTCAGCCCAGAGTATTTAACCAGACAATCAAAGGACGGAAGGGGTGGAGAAACCTGGGTACTCTTCCCCTGCTCTCCCTGCCGCGAGTGCACCCTTATAGCAGCTGCGTCTTTCCTGTGGCTCCAGCCTCCACCGGCCCTCACCGCCATCCGGCCCTAGCTCTGCAGCCCTCTGCACGGATCTGCCTCCAGCTAGATGGCCCTGGTGTCCGTGTTCTGTTAATACTGTCTCTTCCCTTCATCCCTTCACGTCTGGGAGTAAGGCATTTTCCTACTGCTGGTTGTTTCTGGGTTGCCTCGCCATTCTCTGTTTGACTACTAAACTCTGGCATCAGCTGTGTAATAAATCCCCTTTATTTTACACTTGTTTGAAACATATACAGTGGTTTCTATTTGCTGATGATTCCTAATACCATTCTTTTTCATTTATGTTTTACTTTTGAGAGAGCGCAAGTAGGGGAGGGACAGAGAGGAAGGGGGACAAAGGGTCTGAAGTGGGCTCTGTGCTGACAGCAGAGAACCCAGTGAGGGGCTTGAACTCACGAACCACGAGATCATACCTGAGCTGAAGTCTGACGCTTAACTGAGCCACCCAGGTGCCTGATACCATTCTTAAGTATAAATAAAAATACCACAAAGCAATATGTTCTCAGTTAAAGAAAACACACATACATATTCATAAAAATGTAC
Source organism: Panthera leo (assembly GCF_018350215.1). NCBI lineage: Eukaryota > Metazoa > Chordata > Mammalia > Carnivora > Felidae > Panthera > Panthera leo. The sequence continues at coordinate 75,016,798 of NC_056684.1, read as the reverse complement.
TGAAAAGATACACTTTCAAGTTGTTAACAGTGGCCAGAAATTCTGAGATAGAGTAATCCTCCCTTATCTGGAGGGATACATGCCATGACCCCCAGTGGGTACCTGAAACTGTGAACAGTACCGAACCCTATATGATATATCCTATGGGGTTTTTTTTTAATTTACTTACAAATTAGGCACAGTAAGTAAGAGATAGCAATAATGAAATAGAACAATTAAAACAATGTATACTTAAAAAGCTATGTGAATGTGGTCTCTCAAAATATCTTATTGTACTGTACTCACCCTTCTTCTTTGTGTTGATGTGAGATGATACAATGCCTTCATGGTAACACGAAGTGAGGTGAATGATGTAGGCACTGTGACTAGCATTAGGCTACTGTTGACCTTCAGCGATAGGTTAAAAAAAAAAAAGGACCACCTGCTTCTAGATGACAGTTGACCACAGGTACCTGAAACCACAGAAAGTGAAACCAGAAGTAAGGTAGGACTACTTTACCAAAACTCTCCTCTTCCATCCACGTAATTCGTTTTTGAGGTCCCAAAGGGAAATATATTCATAGACCATAATGTCCAGCAAACAAATACTCTTACTAGATCTGTCCTCCAATCCTAATATGGAACTCTGGTGAGCAAGACTAGACTATGATTTCTTCTTACCCCTACCGATGGTGTCTTCCTGCTCCTCTCACTTGCTCACCATTGGACATACTCTGGTTGTAGTTTCCAGGCTGTCTCCAGGCTAGGGGAAAAAGAGGGAAGAGTTGAAGAACTGAGGGAAACCTCTCCAAATCACTCTAGTATTTAGGAAGTATGTAGCAGCTGCACCTGCAGCTGAGGGAGGGAGAGAGCCCAACTGAGCTACAGGTGCCTGGGGCCACGAGAAGCTGGGGGCAGGGTAGGAGGACTGAGAAAACAACTCCAAGGAATGCCAGCAGCAGGAAGCAGCAGCCATCAGTGACCAGGGGAGAAGAAAAGCAACAAACTATTGCTTGTAGTCCTGAGGCACAGACAGGTGAAAGCTGCTAGGGAAAAAGGCAGGACGAGACTGAGTATTCATTTTTTACATAAAGTTCTCACTCTCTTTGAGAAGCAAATAATCATCCAGGAGAGGGGCCAAGAACATAGTCCTTTATCACTGCATTATACTTGAGATCTTGAATCTCTCCCAATGATCAAAGCTTTGTCGCTGAATTAATCTCACTGTACCTGGGGCCCTCTTCTCAGGATGAGCTCTCTCATGAGAAATACAGCAGACATTGCTGGATGGGACCCACATCTAATCCTATCCCCTCTTACTTAATAGGACTCTCCCATTTTGTGCAGAGACCTACCCTTCTCTGAGAAAACCTGTGCTTTAGGGAAGGCTGATACCAGGTGTAGCCCTGGGAGGCAAATGCTGATTGGTGTAAGCCAATCACGGAGATCCTGTTCTCCTTGCCAGCATTGGTTTAGGCATGAGCAGATGAGGCACTTGTGTTCAATAAAACATGAGAAGATGTCTGCTATCAGGCTTCTGGGAAAGCCTTCTTCAGTCTTAAGAAGACCCACATGAGAAAATAAGTTCTTCTAGATGTGGTCATTCCTGGTTAGGACCTTGGAAGCATTAGAGGGGAAGTTAGGAGGGGAACATGCCTGAAGACAAATCCAAAATGCTGAGGATGGCAGAGCAGAAAGACAAACCTGGAGTCTAATGACGTAATTTATCCATTAAATGAGCCAATGCTGACACTGTCCTATCCTTGGTTTGTTAAATACTTAATATCCTGGTTTAAGTGAATTAGATTTGGAGTTTTCTGTTGCTTGTAGTCTAAAACATTCTAATTGGTACAAGAAGTATCTCAGGCCTTCTCCTAATGAGTTGTGTTTTAGTTGGAGTTATTAATGCTAGTTATCCTAATAAATCATCCCCCAATCTCAATGCTTTAACCTAATAAAAGTTCATGGCTGGCTCATGATCAGATGTTTGGCATACAACCTTTTTCTGTGTGGCTGAGAGATTCTTTCTTCCTCTGTCTTAGGTTTCCAGTATCCTTTGGTGTTTCGTTGAAGTCACCCGTTGGTTCCTCTGAATTCAGGTAACGGATAACTAAAGTGGGAGAATATAAAAGATGGCAGAAGACATTTAGGGGCCAGATCTGCCCAGAGAGTTGATTCATTCACATGTTTTCTAGGCATGTCCAGTGCACTTGTCAAGTTTACATTCGTCTACACATTACAGAATCCCAACTGCACAAGCGCTAACAAATGGGGTTCATTTTTACACACACATACAAAATCCAAACAAGACGGGTGCCACCCAGGACCCAGCATCCTTCTGTCTTTCCACTCCATCATCCTTACTATGTGTCTTTCTTCCTTATGCTTCCAAATGGTGTTACACTTCTAGGAATTCGAGTATTATACTAAATTCCAGACCAGAAGGAGGAGAAAGAGCTAAAGGCATGTTTCACCTGTCTGTCTCCTTTTAGTCTAGGAACTTTCCTGGAAGCCTTACCCAGAAGACTTCTGCTTGTTTTTCATTGGTCAGAACTGCATCTTCTAGCAAGGGAGATTGGGATGATAAGCACTGAACTAGCTACATTGCCATACTGAGCAAGTGGGCTTCTGTAACGAAGGAAGAAGGGAGGATGGATGATGGATACCAGGTAGGCAACGATGAAAGTGTGCCACTCATCCAGAGCTTCACCTGAGACCTCTAGGACACTGGTTCTTTTCTCTGCTTCCTTTGAGGCCTTTAAATCAGTTGTCCAACCAATGAAGATAAATACCCTCACTTTCTTTACCGTCCATGTGCTGAAGGAGTTGAAGATTTCAGATTTGCTACCTGTATGGTACACACAGGATAGCTAGTTTGTGCAGACACACCCCGAATGCCCTTGTTAATCACTAACTTGAAAATCCTGCCCTCCCTCTATACTCCCATCAAGCAGAATGTACAGCAGAATGTGTTGCTCAGTGTTCAAGGTCAGGGGCTGTGGGGTGGCCAATCCAGAGTGTCTCCATTGTAACAAGGAGTATCCAGGTAGCAGGACTTGATCCCCTTGGAAACGCTGGCTGTGCAAGGAGGGGAAGGGCCACTGATGGTTGCTAGATTAAACTGCTATGATACAAAACTTGCTGCACGTAGATCCCAGCAGCGGATGATTTGTCCAGTCAGCTGCTCCTCGACCCCTCTGTGTGTAAGTTACCCCAAAAACCTCTGTCTTGATTGTCTTTTCTTTGGCCTCACTGGGCCATCACCCACCCTACGCTTAGAGTCTGCTGGGGTGTGGCCGCACACTACCTCACACAAGTTATAACACTAGTTTCTTGTTTGAGTCAGGCAGAAGTTTGACTTGAGATAGAATAACATAGGGTGGGGTCCCAATGTCATTTATTTTCAACCAAGACACTTTCTGCTGTGTGCCAACTTTATTCATGTTTCCCTGAAGTAGGAATGGGATTCGATTGATTGTGTCTACAACTCTGGTTAGCAAGAATGAGAATCAGCAGTTCGATCTCCCTGAGAACTCACACGTAAAATTGAAGAGAGGCCTGTGAGGCATGAATTGAAGGCACTGCCTATCATGCAACTTTGCCTGGGAAGGGGAGGGGTCAAGAGCATCACTTTGCATTCACTAAAGTGTTTTTAGTTCACTTACCTAACACATATTTTTTTTAATGTTTTCTATTATGTATAAAATCAATGTTAGGAAATCGGGAAAGTACAAATACACATTAGGCAAAAACCTACCTTCAAGGATTTTATAAGTTAATGGAGAGTCTATGACACACACCAGAATAACCACAACACAAATTAGATTAGGATAAGCACAATGTGCATACTATTAAAAAAAGAGAGACAGAAAAAAAATTGCTATCCATGTGGGTGTTTACAAAAGTGATTATGGCATGCATCCAGGTCCTGGGCTCGGGTAGAATTTTGACAGGATTGGATACAGGGAAGAGGAAGTTCAAAGGAAGGGAAAACATGAGTATGTAAGCATAGCAAAAAAAAAAAAAAAAAAAAAGGGTGAATAACTCTGTTGAGAAAATCTAGAAGATACTTGAAAAATAAAACTGCCAGCATGGGTTCAGAACAAGAGACCATGGAAGCCTATATCTTACATCATTTGAATATATGCACTTGTCCTGGGTTGTAAAACTGGCAAAAAGTCTTTTTTTTAAGGGGCAGAGGAAGAATTTACAATTACAAGTTTTCCAAAGTGACTGTTCTAGGAAAAGGGAGGTCAGGGAGAAGTCTGTCTAAAGTTTAATTAAGCTGAGGGGAATGTTAAGGCTCTCTTGGTTCTGCTGAAAGTCATTACTTATGGCATACCTCAAAAACTAAGCTGGGGTCTCTGGGCCATGGTGGTATGAGGGAATATGGAACGAACTATAACACCGAGCTAAATCATAGTCACCAAATTCTGTTCCTTTTTAATAATCATTTAGGGAATTGCACACTTTTAATTAAATGTATAACAGTTTTTGCTAACAAAGGATTTCTTTTTAAAATTGAAAAGCACCTCTGTTCTCAAAATTTATTAAATCAATGCACATCCCTAACTACACGCCAACCAGCCTGCAGTTCAGGTAGTACAAAGACAGAACCAAAGGCAGAATCTTGCTTCATTCCACCTGTTCCTCAAGCCAAGGATTGTGTGTTTACTTGGTGTTGACATCAACATGCCTGTGTCTTGCTGTCATTCATCAATCAGAAATTAATGGCATTAGTATATAACAAATGCTGCCCGCCTACCAGTGTGATCCAGAGTTAGTGGGGTCACTGATGTGACGGTGGGAAGTTGAAGATTATTTTCATAATTGCCACCTACTCTGAAGGAAACACACAGTGAACTGCTTCCTTCAAGTGTCAACGAAAACATCGTCTCAAACATATAATTTGAATGATTCATCAAAGAGTGAAAGTTTGCCCTTGCCCAAAGGCAAAGCTAAACATTTTAAGGAGTACTTAATAAGTAGGAGTAGACATAGAAAGAGGTTCTCGGACAAAATACTGGGTGGCAATGGGTGATGAGAAGAGACACTTCCTCTTAAATAATTCAGCTTTTTTTTTCTTCCCAGGGTCACTTGATTTATCTGAAATGTTTCATTTACTTTCTGCTTCTTTCAACTGTATCGATAGAAGGCACAGTAAGATTTAGTGGAGATGGTATTTCCAAAATGTATTTATATAAATGTCACTTGGAGAAAAATCCTGTATTCCCAGTGGCAAGAAACCAATCCCCAACCTCACTGAATATTTGGTCTGTAATTACCTTTCAAAATTAGTTCTGAGAAGACCATATTGGATTTAATTCCATAGAAGTGTTTTTAATAGCTTAGTTAAATCATCTCTTATTCCTCCTATACTTATGAAGAATTTTCTCAGTTAATTTTATGAATGAGTCCGACAAACCTCAGGGATTATTTATAAGGGATTTTCAAAGCCTTGTGTCAAAAAGACAAAAGTGCTGCCCTGCTTTTTGGAGTGATTTGCTAAGTGGATGGGGAGGAAGAATCAAACGTTGGAATTTCAGTGCTTTATGCACAGAAAAAGTCCCATTAAGACAAATTAGTTAGGAATTCAAAATTAAGTCCAAAATAACTCCAGATTTGGGTTTGATTTAGTGCCACCTAAAAGACAGATGGATAAGCCCAGTTTTCCGATGGAAGCCACGTGCTTCTTTGCCTTTTGGTTTCCAAAAATAAGTTAACAGTAGCAACAAAAAGGGGATTTGCAGAAGACTAAAATAAAGTTGAAGTAAAGAAAGCAGAGAGGTAAGTGAATGCCTACGCTGGCATTGCAAGAGGGTTTCCGCTGAAGTCTGGAGCTGTGTTCTACTTTGCAGTCTGTGTAAGTTTGGGGAGATAAAGGCAAAGCCTAGAGCAAGTGCAAGCTAAGGAATCTTATAAGAGATCCTCCTTCGTAAAACTGGAACTGCAATGAGTTTTATCCCTAGTGTAAGGATGAAAAAGAAATAGCACAGGCATAAAAGTACAATGGCGCTGGAAAACAGGGGAGAAAAAGTTCCCCCGAGAACCTGTAACCACAATTCTGACTTTATACAAGTTTGCAAGCTAAAACCATGCAACCTGTGTGATCTATAAAACCTTAATTGAGAACTCAAACTGCTTCTGGTTACCTAAGGGAACTTACAGAAGTAAACACAATTATCTCTGGAGACTTCAAAAATATTCCTACACATAAAATTCAAAGGAATATTAGGAGATTGAGTCAAAAATCACAAAACATGCAAGGAAACAACACTATAGATGAAAACAAAAAATAACAAATGTCAGGTTCAGGTCTACAAAGAATTTGAGGTTTTGAAATTATCACAATACTAATAGTCTGCACAGAATATTAAATACCTATTATAATATACACACAGAAATAATAGGGAAAGTTGAGGGTAGGAGCAAGGAAATTATAAGGAATGGCAAAATATATATGAAAATGATAACAGAATTCCTAGAAGTTACAATAATTAATATTAAAACCCAAAGGACAGATTAAACAGCACACTAGGCACAACTAGAGAGAAAAATAATGAACTGAAGGCTGAATCCAAATTATTCGGAACATGGCATGAAGGACAAAGAAATGAACATTCACTGAATCATTATGTTATATACCCAAAACTAATACACTATGTCAATCATATCTCAATTTAAAAAAGGGGAAAGAATGTGGGCGCCTGGGTGGCTCAGTTGGTTAAGTGTCTGACTTTGGCTCAGGTCACAGGCTCATGGTCTGTGGGTTCAAGCCCCACAACAGACTCTGTGCTGACAGCTCAGAGCCTGGAGCCTGCTTCAGATTCTGTGTCTCCCTCTCTCTCTGCCCCTCCTCTGCTCATGATCAGTCTCTCTCTCTCTCTCTCTCTCTCTCTCTCTCTCTCTCAAAAATAAATAAACATTAAAAAGAAAAAAAGGGGGGGGAGCTATAAACTCCTGTATATTAACTACACACAGCTTACAAGATGAACTGAAGACATATACAATATACGTGAGAACCCACACATACGTACACACCCACACAGAGAGATAGGCAAAAAATATGCAAAGGCCACTCACCAAAGGAAAAATACAAAGAACCAAAGCATATAAGAAAAGGTATCCAGTCTCCTCCTCGCCTGAGATCTATGAATTTAAAACAGCCATACAGGGTTATTCTTTACCCATCAACTAGCAAAAATGAAAATAAGATCTCAAAGAGGCGGTAGACAAAGGGACACTCAGATGCCTTCTGGAGGAGAGTGGAATTTGTACTGCCTTCTAAGGGTCAGTTTGGGAGTACGTAACAACGTTTTAACTATGTAACAGCAACAGCACACTAAGGGATTTACACTAAGAGGAGTTGCTGGAAAACTATTAAAAAATGTTGCTGTGGGGGTGCCTGGGTGGCTCAGTTGGTTGAGCATCTGACTTCACTTCAGGTCATGATCTCACAGTTCGTGGGTTCAACTCCCGTGTCGGGCTCTGTGCTGACATCTCAGAGCCTGGAGCCTGCTTCAGATTCTGTGTCTCCCTCTCTCTCTGCCCCTTCTCCAGCTTGCACTCTTTCTCTCTCTCTCTCAAAAATAAATAAACATTAAAAAAAATTTTAATGTCGCTGTGGTTTATAAAACAAGAAATTAGAAATTACCAGTAGTTTATTTCCTAAATATATTATAGTACCTCCATAGGTGGTAGTATCATTCTACCTTTAAGAAGGTGAAAAAAAAGAATTTTTTTTCAAAAAAAAAATCATAGTAAAAAAAATTAAGGAAACAGAAAAGATTTTAAAAACCTAACATGCATCTAATGAAATTTCCAGAAAATAGAACAAAATAAAAGGAGGAATTTAATATTGAAGCAGATAATAGGTGAGAATTTTTAATTTTTTTAAAGTCTCCTAACACCAGATCCAGGAAATCCAACAAATACCAAATATGATAAAGAAAATAAACATATCTTAATATAAATAAATATATAAATCTCCATAATTAGATACAGCATTTTACAGGACACCAATGATTAAGAGATCTTAAAATCAGTCAAGGAGGTGAGATAGATCACTTTGACTTTTTCATAGCAACTATGGAACCTAGAAACCAAATATGTTCAACATGCTAGAAAACAAAACAAGCAAACAGCTACCAATCTTGACTTCCATAAGCAGTGATAAAACCCTTCAATTTTGAAGGCAAAATAAGTACATTTCAAGATGTATAAAAACTGAGTTTGCTTCTGTAAATCCTCACTGAAGAAAATTTTAAAGGATGCATACTTCAGACAGATGGTAAACTATCTCACATAAAACATAACTTGCAAGAAGTAATGAAGAGCAAAGATAGCATTCAATATGAAAGCAAATCTAGATGAATATTGTATAAAGCACTAATTACAAAGCCTGCTAGGTGCCTTTCAATATAGAATTTAAATATATAATAGCACATAATTGAAAGGGGAATAAATTGGGTTACAGTATTTTATGGACCTTCTATTGTCCTGGAGGGTAAATTCTAACAATAGAATTTTAAAAATTAGGGATTCATGTTGTATTTTACACAGAAATCTGTATTACATTAAATGTCAATAGACTAAGTTCTACAGGTAAAAGACAAAAATTATAAAAATGGGCATTAAAGTTATATGTGTGTATATGTACATGTATATGTGTAATCTAAAATAGAAGCATACAGAAAAATTCAAAGTTAAAAGTACCAAGCAAAAAATAATAAAATAAAATAAAGTAAAATAAAAGCTAGTGAAACAATATCAGGCAAAATAAAGAAGAAAATTTTAAAGTACTAGAGATATATTGACAAAAGTTTTAAATCACCAGCATTTACAACAATGTTATCTTTGTATATATCTAATAAAGTGACCTTAAAATTTATGAAGCAAAACTTGACAACAGGAGAAATAGAAAATTCGACCATCCAACGGGGATATTTTAATACATCTCTCTTGCTGATTGGAAGAGAAAATAAGAACAACCCCTAAACAAAAGATCCCCAAGCTCATTGGTAATTGGGGGAAAATACCAGATAAAGCTATAGACCAATATACAATTTCACACCCACCTGTTTGGCAGAGATTAAAACACTGAGCAACAGGACACAGAACAACAACTACTCTCATCCACTGACAACTACTTACATAACAATTATGACAGGGGCACCTGTCTGGCCCATCAGAAGAGCATGCAACTCTTGATCTCAGGGTGGGGAGTTCGAGCCCCACATTGGGTGTAGAGATTACTTAAAAATAAAATCTTTTAAAAAATGGCATGTGCATCCCCTTTATCCAATAACTACACTCCTAGAAATAGACCTTAGAGCACTTCTTACACATATGTATCAGAAGACTTGTTCATAAATATGAATTTCAGTATTTTTCAAAATCCTTAAGTAGAAATAATAAAATGGATCAACTATGGCACAAAGGAAAATCATAAAGCAATGAAAACAAACACAGCAATAACCAGGAAATGAAGGAACCTCAAAAATTGGAGTAGAAGTTGCAGGTCTCAGGAAAGTACATCAGTTATGATTCCAATGAAAGTTTAAAACAGGCAAAACTAAAGAATATGTGAAATGTGTGTGTGTGTGTGTGTGTGTGTGTGTGTGTGTGTATTATGTAAGCATGTGCATGTGTGTGGATGTGGATGTGTGTGTGTATGTGTCCATGTGTGTATGTGTGTGTGCATGAGGGTATGTATTGTGTGAGTATGCGCGTGTGTGTGTGTGTGTATGTGTGTGTGTGTGTGCATGCGTGTGGGCTGCAATCTAGTACAGGGCTTTCACTGGGCCAACAAATCGAATTGACTAACATAACCCAGGAAAATCTGGGCATCTGAAAGTGATAGTCCAGACCTCAGACAAGGGCTGACAAACCCAAGCTCCAGAACAATTTTCAGTCGTTTACAGCTGCCCCAAGTAACATAGGCAATAATGAATGTAAAAAAAAAAAAAAAAAAAAAAAAAAAAAATTGAAATTCAAAGAAGGAATCAAAGCTCTGGAAGAGATACAGTAGAGAACTATAGCCTGAGAAGAAAAAGCTGTATGGCATCAGAAAAACCCTACTATTTATCACATTTTCTCCTTCAAATCCCCTAATTACTCTTCATAATTAATTCCAATTCCTTAGCATCCTGAACTCAATCCAACTTGGCTAAACAAAACAGGCCGCTTTCACTCCCCAACTCCACACTTTTCTCCATTCCTTGTTGTTGGTACTAGTCTTCCCCCTAAAATTATTTTTACTGCATCTCATAGTGTCAAAATCCTACTGATCACTCAAGGTACAAGTTAATGTTGCTCTGTGAAATCTGGCCTCATTCGTCCAGTTAAAGGTAACCTCTGAGCCTCCCTAAACAGGAATAACCTTTATTCTGATACGTAGCACATTCATGTTTTAATGTAACAAAAATCTAGGGTAGAGGGCCTGGTCTCCAAGAGAGACAGATAGGGCTCCAGTCATTCTATTTGCATGAACACCTGCTATATGTGCTGGCAGACATGGCAGTCAACGCTTTAGTAATGACAGACACAAGGATTCATGTACCTGAACAAAGCGGGAAAATAAAGATGTGCCCACCCGATCCCCACTCTCTGGGAAAGTGCCAGGTGCACTCTGAGTCAGGGAAGTTAAAGGGCGCAGGCTGACTGACTCTAAGACCCAAGGCTGCACTACCCCAGACCTTTTACACTTAACTGAAAATTGGATATACCAGCCTATCAGTTTATGACTTTAAGGAAAGAGGTAGAAATGCCAATGACCTTCTGGATATCAGAGAAGAGAAGCAGTGAGGTTCTGTAAAAGCAAATGATATGAAACCACCCCAGAAATGTGGATTGAGGTCACCGGGGGCAGAGTGGTAGTAGCATTTTTCTCAGCAAAGGCAAATAGACTTCAAGACCTGTGTCTATTTAAAATCTTTTTCTGTTTTTTTTTTTAAGTTTATTTATTTATTTCTAGAGAGAGACAGAGAGAGGGTACAAGTAGGGGAGGGCCAGAGAGGGGAGGAAAGAATCCGAAGTAGGCTCCACACTGTCAGCACAGAGCCCCATGCAGGGCTTAAACCCACGAACCGTGAGATCATAACCTGAGCCAAAACCAAGAGTCGGGAGCTCAATCGACTGAGCCACCCAGGTGCCCAAGACCTGTGTCTATTAATAGTCATCAGATAATTAGGCAAAGGATGCTGATAAGTGCAGGGAAGGTAGGCTTCCTCTGCAACTCTGAATACGCTATAGTTACACGTGAACGTGCAAGAGAACGAAAACAGAAAAGAAGTGGCATCATCCAATGTCACTCCACCTCCTTTACGTACAGGGCCAACAGTTGTAGTATTTATGGAAGCTGCACAGGCTGTGCCATCAACAATGAAATGGAGTTGCCAGATCTTTACCCAAGGATTACGCTATTGTTCCAAAACCCCACCTCTGCTTCATTAGAGACTCTGCTCATCAGGGAGCGAACGTGACACAGCTGTGCTGTTAATGTGTAACCTTAACACATGACCCCGCTCTTTCTTTCTGCAGTGGCCGAAAAGTTGCCCATAACCTTACAATCTAACTCTCTTAAGTTTGGCCAGCCTGATGAATGAGAAGAGTCTTATAGGAGCAGGAGTGTTAGGGGATAGGCGTCAGTCTAGGGCGCAGATATAATAAAAGACATAAACTTGGCATCAGGAAGGATACTACGTGGTAACAGCCCTGGGAGCTCTCTCCAAACAATAAAGGTTGAGCACATCCGTCTCACTCCCTGATCGTAGTCATCCATCGAGCCCACATGAGTTCACAGTTATGACATATTAAATAACAACATTACCACTGCCAGATTATGAGGACCAGTCATTGCCACGTCCCAGTTGGTCCAGACACTGCTTGGCTGTTGGCTGGAACACATCTCTTGGTTGCAACTGAGTTCTCTTTGGGAAATCTCATGCAGCAGGGGAGTGTGGAAGCTTCAGTGTGTCATTATATTTAATGAAACTGATCTCTGAATATGAAATTGCTCCAAGGACTATATTTAAATGTATTACTTTCATCAGTGTCATTCACCTACTCTAAAACCAGCTCAAAAATAAATTCTCGAACTTCAAATTTTTTATTCAGAGGCCCTACGTTTCAATAGCAACTAATGGAAAATTTAAGCAAAGAACGATTGAAGTAAGTGTTTTTGAGAAGGTAAAGAAGTGTATTACAGGGATGCCTGGGTGCCTAAGTCGGTTAAGCATCCGACTTCAGCTCAGGTCATGATCTCACAGTCTGTGAGTTTGAGCCCTGTGTTGGGCTCTGTGCTGACAGCTCAGAGTCTGGAGCCTGCTTCAGATTCTGTCTCCCTTTCTCTCTGCCCTTCCCCTGCTCATGCTCTCTCTCTCTCTCTCTGTCTCAAAAATAAATAAAAATATTTTAAAAAAAAGAAGTGGATTAGAAATTACCTTTGTTGAAATGAATGAAAAACAAAAGGGAGTGTTAGTGTTGTTTGCATATTAATTGCTACAAAATTTAAATGAAAGTTATGCTTGTTCCATATCTTGTAACCATAAAATTGATTTTGTCTACATCTATTTACTAAAAGGAAAAAAATTGAAATATTTCTTTTAGCAGTTACAGGAACTGTTGGCTTATAACCTTAAGACTATGAACATTTGTAGGGCACCTGGGTGGTTCAGTCAGTTAAGCGTCTGACTTCGGCTCAGGTCATGATCTCTCGGTTTGTGGGTTCAAGCCCCGCATCTGGCTCTGTGCTGACAGCTCCTACCCTGGAGCCTGCTTTGGATTCTGTGTCTCCCTGTCTCTCGGCTCCTCCCCTGCTTATGTTCTGTCTCTCTCTGTCTCTCAATAATAAATAAACGTTAAAAAAAAAAGACTATGAATGTTTGTTATCAGAAACTATACTTGTTAAAAGAAGTTATTAACTTGTTTTGTTTAAACAATGTCTTTGGAAACTGATTTTTCTCACCAACCTTGAGAAAATGAACCCACTAGCTATGTTTTCACTGATATCGCTCCAATTTCCTTACTCAATGAAAAGACCAGAAAGAGACTATTAGAGTTTAAAATATGTATATCAAGGAGATCAACTTCTTTTTGAAAGTGACAGTATAAGGAGTGTGGACCCTCTCTCCAGTGACCCAACTATTCAGCTGCTAAAAATTTAATCTCTGGAAATTGTCCTAAGGGTATACGGCAAATGGAAAACATCTATTCAAGAAAAGCTACTAAATCTCAGTAAGAACATCAAGAGCCTGAGGCATCTGAGCCATGACTTATTCACATCTCCGCCAATTCCAGACTCCAGAGCAGTATGATGGAAGTTCTCTGTAGACAATGTGTAGCCGAGAAAACCAGGACCATTCTCTACCTACCTTCCAATCAAGGATGGACAGAACTAACAGATACATGTATAGAATACTCACCCAATAAAAGCAGAATAATATTCTTCTCTAGTGCATGTGGAACATTCAAGAGCAGACCCCATATGCTAAGCCATAAGCAAGCCTCAATCAATCTAGAGGATTAAAATTATACAAAGTCTATTTTCTAACTACAATGGAATGAAGTTAGAACTCAATAACAGAAGGAAATTTGGAAAGTTTACAAATGTGTAGAAATCAAACAACACACTGTGAAATTACCAATGGGTCAGAAAAGGTCACAGGAGAAATAAAAACAGTACCTTGAGACAAATAAAAACAAAAACACAACAGGGCAAAATTTATGGGACACAGTTAAAGCAGTGCTTAGAAAGAACTTTATAGCTACTGATGACTATATTAATAAAGATATATTTCCAACCAATAACCTAACATCCACCTTAAGGAAACTGGTAAAAAGTAGAGCAAACTAAACTGGAAATAAACTGAGGGAAAGAAATAATAAAGATAATGAGAAATTATTAAAGTAAATAATAAATATAGAGAAGAAATAAATAAAATAGAGAATAGAAAAGCAATACCAAAAAAAATGATGAAAGTAACCATCTGTTCTTTGAAAAGGCCAACAAATCTTTGGTTAGACTAACAAAAAAGAAAGAAGACTCAAATTATAAAATCAGGAATGAAAGACCATTGTTATCAACCTTACAAAAACAAACAAAAAAAGCTTATAAGGGATTGATGTGAACAATGTATGGCAATAAATTAGATAACTTAGATGAAATGAGTAAATTTCCAGAAAACACTAACTACCAAAATTAGCTCAAGGAATAGTAATCTTAATAGATGTACAACAACTAAAGAGATACAAAAGTAATTTTTAAATCTCCCACAAAGATAATACCAGGCTCAGATGACTTCACTGGTGAATTCTACCAGGTGTTTAAAGAAAAATTAACACCAATTCTTCCAAAAACAGAAGACAAGGGAACACTTTCCAACTCATTCTGTGAGGTCAATATTACTGGGATACCAAAATCAGACAGACACCCCAAGAAAAGAAACAACAGATGAACATCTCTTATGAACATAGGTGCAAAAACCCTCAACAAAATGCAAGCAAACTGCATCCAGCAACATATAAAGAGGCTTGCATACCATAACCAAGCGGGATTTATCCAATGAATGTAAGGTTAGAATAGCATATGAAAATGAAACACTATAATTCACCATATTCATACAGTAAAGAACACAAACCATATGGTCATCTCAATGGGGAAAAAGCAGTTGATGAATGCAAACAAAAACATGCTCAATAAAGTAGGAATAAGAAGGAATAGAAATGAATTTCTTCAAAGTGATAAAGGGCATTGACAAAACCCCACAGCTAACATGATACTTAAAGGTGAAAGACTGGATGCTTTCCCCCAAAGTTCAGGAATAAGATGAGGGTATCTGTTCTTGCCAAAACAGTCTCTGCATCTCCACACTGATAAACCATTGCCCATGCTACTCCTCCCATATAGTATACCCTCTTTAGCCACTCATCCCCCAAGTTCTATCCTCTTTTGGTAACTTCCTCTCGTTTCCTGGCCCAAATGGATGTCTCTCCCTTCCAAAGTCATGGTACACCATGGCAGTGCTAATTAGTTACATGCTGCCTTGTGATGTTATTTAATTTGTTGTCTACTATCACAATGAAGTTCATTGATGGTTAATAGAGCTTCCCACCTCCCCATCTAGACTATAAGTTCTTTGAAAAAAATTGCTTTTGTTTTTCACTACAGCTCATATGTTCTAGACCAGCGTAATAGAAAATGAAGTTTCAAAATAAATATTTTCTGAACAAAGTTACTTCCAGAACATGTATCTAAGACCAAGGGCTTACAGTTGGTAAATTCTGCTATTGCTCTGGTTCTCTTGCCATAACACATAAGCATAATGTATAAAGCGACTAACCTCCCCAAACTCAGGAATCTTCTCTAAATACACCCAAGCTGTTGTGAATGTACTGTCTCTGGAAGACAGAGGCCATGTGATGAAAACTCTATGTGGAGGAGTCTTAAGATAGCATGAGTGTTGATTCTCTGATGCAAAGGGAGGAGACGCCCCTACGACTTAGTATGAACTTGTGCACTGGTCAACATAGCCTTGTTCTTCTACCACAAGCCTGTGTCATCTGTGGAGCCTCTGGCTTTTCCAAAATCAGTTTACCTGATGCATGCAACAGAGATACGGATGAGAAGCACTGGAAAACCACTGAGCTTTCTGCCCAGCGCCCATCTGGCAATGCACAGCACGGCCGAGGCCAGGCTGTAATGACCTGTTCTTGTAGCCACTGGTGGAGTTATCCATGAACACTTTCAAACAGCCGCTGGAGAAAATCATGACCATCATGTGTGTCCTGCCAAGGGTGAAACTAACTTGAAAAGAAACAAATCAAAGGAATTTGATGAGGTTTACTCACATGTCATGTTAGTCCCTCTGTAGGAAAAAAGAATGTTTGAACACAGATAAAGACTTCATGTTGCCTTGGCAACAACTGCTTCTAGGAGAAACCCATTAAGTCATGGTCCTCAAGGCACATGGGAGGCTGCAATGCAGTGTGGAGGACCAACACAAATTACCATGTTTTTCCAGGCCACTTCCAACTCGCATCTGGGTGCCCTGCAAAAAAGAATGGTCTCTAGGGTCACCTGCCAACTCATGCAGCAAGAGCTTGAATGGGCAGTAGTAAAGTCTTTTCTGGAGAGATAGACAGTAAGGCTGTCTCTGGTGAGTGAGCTAGAAGAAGGTGAATTTCTCAGTGTGAAAAGGAGATTCGAGTCCATTTATCTTTATGGTAACCAGCATAGTCCCCGTTATCATTTTACTTTGCCCACCTCCCCTTTAAAGGCCAAAGGAGCTAACTGCTACACACTGGCACTGTTCAGGACTATAAAAGTGTAAAGACAAGTCTTCTGGAATCTAGAAAGGGTTTTCTTTCTTAATAAAAGAATCGGCCATGGATGATGGCACCTCCTCTCTCCTTCCTCCAATGAAAGAGGATGTTACCACAAGAAAGAGGTCCAGAAAATTATAAAGAAAGCAACTCTGACATCAGTGAGCCACTGAACCAACCCCAGCAGCCACCTACTTCCAGACTTCTTGTTGTGAGATAAAAACAGATGTCTTTTTATTAATCCACTGTTGGTCAGGATTTCTATTTCTTGCAGCTGAAGGCATTCATAACTAATTCTACTGCTATACCAGAGTGGGAAGATGGTGTTTACAATTTTGACAGGAGGCTCTGAGGCTTCATACAAAAGAATGTGGAAAGTCATTGTGGAATTCACGTCACAGTTTTTTATCTCTCACACATACCACTCTATTAGATGCCACCATTAGAAGTCACTTGTATGATGCTGCCCATAATCTTACTGATTATGATGCACAGCCCTGAAGACAGCAGCCCGGTTATCCATTCTAATGATCACTCAGAGTCTCAGAGTACCTGTCTAACAACCACTAATCCTCTCTGTTTGTGTTTGAGACTCTCAACTTGTAGTTTAATGCCTTTGATAATGGTCTAAAAATCATTTTCAATGTAGTCAACAAACTGAAAAAAGTTGGAGCCTACACCGGAAAGTCATAGCAGTCTTTTTTCCCATCAACAGGGTAAATTTAAACCCTGAGAGCAGTGAATATCAAAGTGTGGTCCCCAGAGCAGCTACATCAACATCATCTGGAAACTTGTTAGAAATGCAAATTCTAAGGTCTCTGCAGACAAACTGAATCACATGGGAAGTTTAAGAACTGTTGCCCTACAGCACAAGGGCGTATCAGGTGAGGTGCTCTCTCTCTCCACTCATTCTTATGTTTTCTCTTCATCCCACTTTCTTCCACTCTCCATTTTTCCCCCTTCTGTTAAGGATGGTATCCAAATCCATTATTTGGTCACATTAATTACCAACATGATCAATGATCCCCACATTAAGGTTCATGGGAGATTTTCCACCTATAGATCAGAAATGCATAACCCAAAAGACCACCCTCCCAAGTATTTAACTACAGACTGTTAAACCAAGGTGGGAAGCAGAATGCACTTGGACTGCTCTAGCAAAGATATCACAGGCTGGGTGGCTTAAATGACAAACATTTACTTCTACAGCTCTGGAGGTTGGGAAGATGAAGATCAAGGCACCAAGAGATTCAGTGTCTGGTAAGAGCTGGATTCCTAGTTCACAGACAACTGTCTTCTCACTGTGTCTTTACATGGCAGAAGGGGCAAAAGAACTCTCCAGAATCTCATTTATAAGGGCACTAATCCAATTCATGAAGGTTCCTACCTTCATGACCCAATCACCTCCCGAAGGCCCCACCTCCTAATACCATCACCTTATGGATGAGGATTTCAACATGTGAATTTGGGGGGACACACTCAGTCCATAGCACTCCCCTCTTCCTCTTTACCTAGTGGTCAATCAGCTCCCACTTCATTTTCAAAGTAGCTCTTACCATCAGCCTTACCTCATTTCCATCTCAAGTTATTATCTTGCTTCTGCCTAAACCTCACACTATCTATTTTCATTTCCTCAGCTAGAAGAGGGAAGGCTGAGCTTTGATGAGCTGTAAGTATATATCCTAGAAATTCAGTCTATCTTGGGCTAAAGACAAGGTATTCTTGTTCCATCTGTTTTTAATTGGCTGTCACTGCATTGATAGAATGTCCCATTTGAAGAAGTGAGCTCAGCGTGAACCAACCGCCCCCACCCCTAGTTCCCTTTCACTAACCTCTAATTTATGTAAATGTTCACAAGGTTGTGTGTATACGCTCCCCGCTGCGCATCCCCTAGCAGATTTTTCAAACAGATATTCCTCATGTATTTTCCTTATCTCTGAAAGACTTCTGAAAATGTGATTTTGGTTGCAGGTTCGTTAGAATATCATCTAACACTGTGCCTCCATCTGGAGACGTGAAAGGGCATGAAGGACAAACCAAAGCCAGGAGACCCCTCAATCTGGGTGTGTAGTACAGTTCTCCCCAGTTGTAATCAAGTGCCCTCATTTCAGCATCTGAAAAGCAGTTTTTAAAAGTGCTGTAGGACGGACATCCCCTCCGGTGGCAGCTGTTTGAAGGAACATTGAAGGGTATGATGGAAGCAGTGCCTTTATACGTCTGTATGTGCTATTCTACGAACAAAGCTACACTCCGCTAACCTTTACAGTCTCCTTTTTAGTTTGGCCCTGATATTTCTCAATTTCTATTTTGTTATGCTCTTTGAAGCCACCACAAATCCTTTTCAGGGAAAAAAAAACCACAAAATCAATGATTTATTCTTAAAAACAGTTGCAATAGTATACCTATTACTTTTAGAAATAATTAAAATAATAATGCCAGTATAACTCATACAGTGATTTGAGCTTTTCTAAGCATTCCATTTTTTTTTAAGGATTCTTATAGTAAATCTAGGAGCAGAATTTTTTTTAATGGATGAGAAATTAAAATCTAGAGACTCCCAAGGTCATGCATTCAGTTGTTATTAGCAATAACAAACAAAAACAATGGCGGCAGCAGCTTGTTACATTCACTGACTGCTAACCAGAACTTAAACTCCAGTCCTCTGACTCCAAATTACACACTATTTTCTCTATACACAACATACCCCTCTGGTATCCCTGAGAGAAAGTAACAAGTTAATGGATTGCCAGGAAGGAGAAATAATTAAAGCCCAAGCCTGTGATATACACATCATTAGTCACTAGCATATGACAGACTATTCACTTAGTTGCTCAATTCTGTGTTAAGGAAGTATAGACAAAAGAGAGGCGGGACAAAATAATATAAAATCAATGGTCTAGGAGCCATTTGATGGCAGAACCGCAACTAATTACAGCTCTCATCATGCACTGAAGATGCCAATTACTCCCTGCTAAACCCACTTCTCTGTCTTCCACTCTGACATGTGAACCTTGGACAAGGTCATTGAGCTCTGTGAACTTTGATGGCATCTCCCATACAATACCAGACTAGATGATCTCGAAGGTCCCTGTATTCTAATAGTCCTTGCTTCGATGAATGAGAAGAGAATAATTTCTTTTACCAGTTCTTACATAGTAACAGTTGAGAAAGCAATACTCAGTGATCATCGGCTTGAGTTTGACTAATCACAGTTCAGTGATTCCAACACTTTAGTGCACATGGAATCACTTGTAGTGTATATCTGCATATTTCTTCGTCCTCATGTCGAGAAATTCTGATCCATTGACCATACCTTAAGAAACACTTATCCTCTCCTTTAAAACCTGATCTTGAATTTGGTGAGTCACCAGAGTAATACCTGCTTCCAGTGGGTGTAGTTGGAGCCATTTGTCACTTTAGTTCTAGATGAAAATATTAATTTCTTTGTTCAGACCTTTTAATATTTTTATTTACCGATGAAGTAAACAAACTTTCTAACAATGACCTTTGTGGAAAATATATTAAATAATAAACTCTCTGAAGAGAATAAATTAGCTACTAAAAGAATAGAAAGAGAATAGAATATTACATACTTTAAATGGATTTTTAGGATCTTCACAAATACTAAAAGGCATTTTATTACAAAAGAGATATTTCTCTTTTATGTAAAGATTCTCAATCTCAACTTCAATATCAATTCATTATCAAAATAGTAAAGATGACTTTGAGTCATCTTAACACTGAAATAAAGGTTTGATTGCTCTATATATGAAATGAAAGCATCTTCTGATCAGTAAAACATTGCAAACTCAATCATTATAAACATATAAGAAAAAGAAGAAAATTAGGAACACAATTTCTAAGTTTGGAGACAGGGAATTCCCCAAAGCAGGATAAATCCATATGGTACCAAAGGGATAGTGCAGAGTTCAGTAAAATATAGTGAATAATGAAAAATTAAAAATCAACTGATAAATGTCCAATATAACTCACTGGACACCATGAGTAAAGCAAAGTGTGTTGGTAAAGAGAATGCTACAGATCTATAGAGCATCTTTTTTTTTTTTTTAAGTTTATTTATTTTTGAGACAGAGAGAGACAGAGCATGAACGGGGGAGGGGCAGAGAGAGAGGGAGACACAGAATCGGAAGCAGGCTCCAGGCTCTGAGCCATCAGCCCAGAGCCCGACGCGGGGCTCGAACTCACGGACCATGAGATCGTGACCTGAGCCGAAGTCGGACGCTTAACCAACTGAGCCACCCAGGCGCCCCTATAGAGCATCTTAAACCCTTCCTCAATTCAATCTTCTGAAAGATTGAGTTTTTTACAAACCTAAACAATTAAATATATATATATATATATATATATATATATATATATATATATATATATACACACACACACACACACGTATGTATATAATTAAATTCTGTATTTGTATATAATAATTAAATTGTATATATGTGTGTGGGTATATATATATATTTTACTTTATTATAACTAACTGGTATGTTTTCTCATGAGGTTTTAAATTTACCATTTTTGATGCAACCTAATTGTTCTTCTAAATAGTCTTAATTTTTTTTTGGAACACTTCATACTCTGTCATCTATGACCAAACCCAACTCAATGAGTTTTGATTTTCAAGGGAAAAAATACATATTACCAAGAAAATGTTTCAGATTTTGTCATCTAACAGAACAGTGCTTGGCTCACAATAGATGCTCACTGAACTTTCACTGAATGAATAAACAAGCACAGTACCCATCTAGGAAACTACATTTCTGGTTTTGTTATAACTTCTCTTTGTGAATTAATTCAATTTCTTAACTGTTATTTAACTCTCAACCACATGGCAGGAAAGAACACAACAGAGAAAAATAGGTTCAAATAACAAGTAAGTTGCTCTCTTTAAGAGACGATGAAAAATAAGACATTAAGACAAATATATAAATAATTATCATACCAGTTAGAATATACTAGGTACCCATAAAAAAGGTACAAATATAGCTCAATGCAGGTTGGAGATGAGAAAATATTTTATTCAAGTAGGAAAAGTACTTCACATGAAGAATGTTTGACTAGACATATGTCTTTGCACACTGGTAGGATTTGAACAGGTGGAGAAAAGAGGAGATAATATGGGACACATATGAGTTTTTTAAAAGCCAAATAGAAAGAATCAATATAACATATCCAAACAACTACCAGTTAGAAACCAAAATGGCGGGCGCCTGTGTGACTCAGTCATTTAAGCATCCAACCTCGGCTCAGGTCATGATCTCCTGGTTTACAAGTTCAAGCCCTGCATCAGGCTCTGTGCTGTTAGCTCAGAGCCTGGAGTCTGCTTCGGATTCTGTGTCTCTCTCTCTGTCCCTTTCCTGCCCACACGCTCACTCTCTCTCTCAAAAATAAGCAATTGGGAATGCAAGCTGGTGCAGCCCAAATGTCCATCAATGGATGAATGGATAAAGAAGATGTGGTATATATATACAATGAATTATTACTTGGCAATCAAAAAGAATGAAATCTTGCCATTTGCAACTACGTGGATGAAACTGGAGGGTATTATGCTAAGCGAAATTAGTCAGAGAAAGACAAATATCATATGACTTCACTCATATGAGGACTTTAAGAGACAAACAGATGAACATAAGGGAAGGGAAACATAAATAATATAAAAACAGGGAGGGCGACAAAACATAAGAGACTCTTAAATGTGGAGAACAAACAGAGGGTTACTGGAGGGCTTGTGGGGGGGGATGGGCTAAATGGGTAAGGGGCATTAAGGAATCTACTGCTGAAATCATTGTTGCACTATATGCTAACTAATTTGGATGTAAATTAAAAAAAAAAAAAAATAGGACACCTGGGTGGCTCTGTCAGTTAAGCGTCCGACTTCAGCTCAGGTCATGAGCTCACAGCTCCTGAGTTCGAGCCCCACATCAGGCTCTGTGCTGACAGCTCAGAGCCTGGAGCCTGCTTCGGATTCTGTGTCTCCCTCTCTCTCTGCCCCTCCCCCACTGCGCTGTCTCTCTTGTGCTCTCTCTCTCTCTCAAAAATAAACATTAAAAAAAAATTTTAAATAATATAGAATAAAATAAACAGTTCTTATGCTATATAGTGATTAAACCATACATATGTGATTCTCTATTTAATAAATAAATAAATAAACATTACAAAAATTTTTTTAAAGGAACCAAAATGAAAGAGACAAAATAAAAAATAATGGAAGAGACAACCCAATTTACATGGCAAAATACAGTAGAATTAAAATGAAATATTTAGGCATATGCTAAGCAAAATATATCTAAAACCTATATGAGAAAAATGTTTAAAGACTCCTAAAGGACATAGTAGACTCAAACAAATAGACATTTATTCCATGTTCTTAGATATTTCATCATAAATATATCAACCTTCTTTTTAAACTAATATAAATAATAGTATATAAACTTATAAATTTAATGTGATGTCAAACACAAACAAACAATCCAGGGGGCGCCTGGATGACTCAGTCAGTTAAGCATCTGCCTCTTGCTTTTGGCTCAGGTCATGATCTTGCGGTTTCCTGAGTCTGAGCCCCTCATCAGGCTCTGCACAGGCAGTGCAGGGTCTGCTTGGGATTCTCTCTCTCTCTCTCTCTCTCTCTCTCTCTCTCTCTCTGCCCCTTCCCCACTCACGCTTTCTCTTTCTCAAAATAAATAAATAAAACTTTAAAAAAAATTTTAAAAATCCATTTTGACTGGCCTGGGGTAGGAGTGGGGTTCAGCTTGGCAGGTTCAGAGCCTCTGGGTCCCTGGGCTTCAGAGGAGTGTCTCTGGGTATGACTAAATGGCATTGACACAAAGAATTCCAGCCTAGGGGACCCAGTGATGAGCACGCTGGCTGAAAGAGTCAAGTCACCCGTGGACCATGCACACCCCAGCCAGCACTAGACCTACTTTCCCACAAATTCCACTGTATTTGGTTGAGTCACCTGGAGAGACAGAGCAGCAGAATCCCACAGCACAGGAGTGGTAGCAAGCAACAACTTGGGGTGTGAGGGGAAATCTGCATTTGAAAGTGAAACTCTTGTTTAGACAAAAAAAAAAAAAACAAAAAAAACAAAAAACCCTCTGAGTTCTCAATCCAGGAGAAAAGGAATAAAGGGGCAAGACAGTGGTAATGCCCACCCTGAGATCAGTCTGCTAGGGGGGGGCTTCAGGAAGTTTTAATCTGCTTAAATTGAAATAATTTTAACCAGTTTTAACATAATATTGGGTGGTGGGGTAGTTGGGGGAGCATGAGACATGACCACAGCCTTAAACTTAATTCCCTGGAGGAAAAAAACCTCTCAGGGTGCAGTTGTTCCCTTGCGGAGGTTCCCATCAACAACACCGGTGTAGGAATGAGGGCAGCCGAGATGAGCAGAGGGTTTGGAAAAGGTACAACCAAGCAGAGATGTTCAACAGGGGCTAAAAAGGTAGGATCGTAGTTTGGGGGACACTTCAGTGCTACACAACAGAATGTTCTCCGGTCTTAAGTGTGAGAAAAAAGATCCGGGAGTGGAAGGTGGAATAGTAGATAAATACTTCCCTTTGGTATTTTTATAGAAGGTACAATATAGTTAAAATAGGCATCCAGGGCTATCTTTGCAGGGAAAAACAAAGTAAAGTTTGTACTGGAAGGGCTAATCTGTCTTGAGATTCAGGCTGCATAAGCAAGGGGTAGAATAGGGTTCCGTGTACAAAAATAACCCCAATCTCAATGCTCCAAGTCCTCACTTCTGTAAAGAGCAGAAGGTCTTGGTTTTTTTATACAGGGCCTCCTCTCCCTAAATATTCCACGAGTTTCCAGAAGTGCAAGTATTTTTCATTTAAATGGCCCCCCACGCCTCATCAGGATCAGGCCCTTGATGAAATCACTTTCTCAGATCCTCCCAGGGCGCGGGGAGAGGCTGTCAGGGGAGCGCAGTGAGGGGAGAATCCGTCAAGCGCTGCAGAGCCCCTTCTTGCAGCCCAGCGCTCCTCGGGCTGCGCTGTTCTCCATGGACGCTGGTTTCGGCCCTGCCATCCCGCAGATGCTCATTCAGGACTATCAGCCCCCCCAGATGTCTGTGGTTTATCATTCTCTCCAGTTAGCAGATAAATTCTTTCCCTTTTCTTGTTCACTTCTTCAAAGAGTGTCTCAGAGTGGAGCTGTTTTGAAGCCAGACAATAGTCGTTTTTCCTTCCCGGAGCTGGGAGCCGAGGAGCACTCACACAGGTTTATCTTCCTTGAGCACCGAGAGAACAGTTGGTTGTGGAGGGAGGGGCGTCTTAGTGTTCAGCTGGCCTCTCAGAGTCCACTCCTTTATTTACATGTTAATGAGCCATTGTTCTATTTATCATTTCTTTGTCTCTGTTCTTATTTTCTTCCACTTCCTTTTGTCCTGGCTTCCTTTGGTCCTTAAAGGCATCCGTAGTGCCCCAAAGTGTGAATCTCACAGTAATGTCTCCAAGCTGACATAGCAAGACTGACTCTAGTAGTTTCCACGCACTAGGCAAGTTCAGCTTCAAACAAAAAGCACACTCTGTTTTCAATACGAAAAGATAAGGTCTGAAAGTCGGGGGATAACAGCTAAACCCATTGAAAATCAATAAAAAGCCCTATAAGGCCACCATTCTCTTTCATGGAATTTTTCTTAACGTTGGATGTCCCATACCACCAGGCAGTCAGGTAATAGGATTGATTTTTAAATATCTCTGGTTCAAGAACATGCAACCATTACAGGGAAGGTGGAGGGGCTGAAGAGAAAAGACAAAATGGGTTTTTATGGTTTCTTCCCTAGCACTGCTCCACATTTCCTTTACAGGAAATAAATTCCCACACACACAGCATTAGGGAGGGAGCAGTGTTCTTCAGCCACTACATTTGAGGGCTGGGGACCCAACCTATATATTCCAGGAACCTACTGCATTCCCATCTCTGCTACTAATCTGCACCAAAGGATGCCCTCACTTCACCTCTTGGTGGGTACAAAATGATGAGGAAGATACCTGCCCATCATTAGTCAGCATCATGTTCTAGGCATATCTACTAGCGATATAATAAAGTAGGTAAGCACTTCAAAGAATATAGAAAAAATTTAAATGAGGGTTATTATCTCAAAGGAATTTTTGAAATCATTAAAAATTTCCAAAAAAAAAAAAACCCCTTTTATTTTACTCCTACTCCAAGGATAGGCATAACAGAGCATTCTCCCCAGTCATGCAGTAAGCTGGCAAAGGCCAAGCTGCTCACCTTCCATTTGAGAGGCTGGCCCCGGGTCACTTCTATTGAATGTGAATCCAGGTGTTACACTTGCACAGCTGGCCATGGATTTTTACAACAGACTTCCTTTTCTGCTTCTGTTCCGTTTCCTCCTTTGAGGGGGGACTCTCTGACCTTCAACACTGTCTCCCAGATCATATCTTTATCATGCTGGCTCTGACATCTGATAACTGACATCATCTGGCCTTAAGACCTCGCTCTCATAAACAAGTCGTCAAAATTCATTATATTCGGACGTCCATTCCCATGGCTGTGATGAAAACATTCATTTGAACAAACACAGAAGTGTCAGAAACATTTTTAGGAAGGCAGGAGTCTGTAGGAACTGGAGAATGAAGGCAGCTACTCAAAACTAGGGTAAGTTATTCTAAGAATAAAATCCAGTAACCATGAGCAAATGACCCAACTGTTCCTCCAAAAAGCAGCTGTGAAAAATGTCTGAAAATAAGAGATACTGAAGAATAAACCTGTGAGTGATTACCCACACTGGTATTTCACTCAGTACCTGGATATTTAACTTTACATTCCATTCAGGTGAAACCTTCTTGAACCAGTATGTGATTTCAACATCATCTTTTTAGGAGAACTTTGTAGACAATCCTCAACTTACAAAGAAATCACCACTTTTCCCCTGTCTGCCCTTCTTCCTCCCTTCCCCTCACTGCTGGAGCTCCCCTCCACCTGCTCCCGCTGGGGGAGAATTCTCAAATGTGTTGTGCTCTTAGGCTCAGAAGCAAGGAAAGGGGTTTAAGAAGTTTCAAGAGCTACATATATCAATTAGAAATGTTCACTTTCGATTAAACCACAAACCTGGACTTCGTAAGAAGTCCAAAAGTAAGTGGCCTTAAGTTTGGCCCAAAAACCCAATGATTTCATCCAGGATTCAGCTTTTCCCATTAGATTCTGCTGGTACTTTGAAGTGCTTCTCACAAAATAGTTCCTCATCACTGTATCCAACCAGTGTCTCAGATCAAGTTTGTGTAAGGTGACTCTCCTAACACGGTGGTGACCTCTTCTCTAGTCAGTGCACTGAGGAGACGAAGGGTGGTCATTGATTTCTTATTCTTAAGGCCTTTGACACTCAGGTGTGAAAAGCAGTGAATTCCAGTCATTTGTAGTATTCCAAGAAGGTGAATCACCACCTAAAAGTAATGATAAAGAAAGGCATGGAGTAGAAATCAGAGGCTGGATTTGATGAGATTACATCAGATTGACTCAAATGTCCCATCTAACTCTCACTGCCTATTAAATGTAATGGTGGAAAAGAGTGCACTAAGGGCAGATCCCAGTGTAATATGTCACTAGAGATAGAAAGAAGAGTAAGACCATCTAGAAGAGGAGCCAGTGCTAGTACACAGATTATTCTAATACAAGACATAAAAGGAGAGCTGCCAGGGGGGCATCAGAGAACAGAGAGAGCAGAGCTGAATGGAGAAATTAAGAGCACTTCTGCAGGATGTGGGTCTGGGAAAGTCATCAAGATTTTTGGTACAATAGAGATGTGAGCTAAAGCAAGAGGGGCATTATGGAAACCCTTGGATGTTAGACTGTGGAAGTTATATTTAATGAAGCAAAGAGAGATACAGAGAGAGAAAGAGAGAGAGGGAAGGCATTAAATATGCTGATGATAAGAGACATAAGGAAAGTTATGCCAAAAAAAGCAATTGATTGGGAATAATCAATGACATAAACAACAGACTAGAGGAAATGAAGTTCAAGAAGTCCAGTCAAGAGGAGATTGCAATAATCCAAAGAGGAGATTAAGGAGCCGAGACCAGACAATGAGGAGGCAGAAACTTCAGCTCTGGCAGCTGAAGCAATGTGCAGGAAAGAGAAAGGGGAAGCCATTTACTGTGACATAGGCGATTATGGCTGGGCCAGCAGTGCAGTTAACAGAGGCAGCAAGATCAGGAGGAACATCATTTTCAGGAGCTGCAGTGAAATGTGGAGAGATTTTTATTTTGAAACTGTTGACTTGTAATGGGTTTTCTGGCACAGATAAATAAATCAGGCAAGTGTTTGAAAATGTGAGCCTGGAGTTTGGGAGAAAAGTAGCCAGGGGTGGGGAGATGCATCTATGTACAGAGCGTAGTTGAAGCCTAAGTGAATGGATGAAGTAACTAGGGAGAGAACAAAGAAGGAAGGGAAGGGAAGGGAAGGGAAGGGAAGGGAAGGGAAGGGAAGGGAAGGGAAGAAGAGGGGGAAGGAGAGGAGAGGGGAGGGGAGGGGAGGAGTGGGGAGGGAAGGGGAGGGGAGGGGAGGGGAGGGGAGGGGAGGGGAGGGGAGGGAAAGGGTACTGAGCATAGAAACCTAGAGAATGACCATATTTAGAAGGAAGATTGCATTCTCCCCACATTTATCACACTGTATGGAAGTTGTCTGCGGGCAGACTGTGTCCTGTTGACCACTGTAATCCCCAGTGTCTCCCATAGTGCAAACAGCAATAAATATCACTGAATGAATAAATGAAGCTAAAGTGAGGGCAAATTAAAAAGAGGGAAAGATCCAAAAGAAAACAAGTACTGCAATGTCTCTGTAAGCAAGGGAAAAAAAAGAATTTGAAGAATAAAGTTATCTATGGGATCATCTCCTACATCAAAATGAAAACAAAAGAGGACTAAGAGAAATCCTAGATTTGGCAATTAGGAACTCATTCAGGTAATCTAAGAATAAGTTCAGTAGACTTCAACAGAACAGTTAGGGTAGATACCATGTTGCAACGGGCTAACTGGGAACCAGTAGTTTAAAGGGGAAAAAAATGCAGATAAGTAATATACTCTAGTCTTTAAAGAACTTCAGCTTTAGAAAGGAAGAGAGATAGGGTTTGGCAGAGTCACAGAGTCAAAGAAAATTCTTGCTTAAAGCAGAATTTCCCTCAAGGTGTTTACAGATGTTAAAAAACATTACATTCCAGAACAAAAGGAAAAATTTGAGTTTGATGCTAAATAATTTGGGATATAGTGAGATAACAAAGTTAAGCAGATTTCTTTTCACTATTGCAGAACTTCCCAGAACCTTTAACAGACTAGTGGGAGCTCTAAATATTCAAAAGGGGAATGATAGTACATAGGATGACTTAAACTTATTTGACAAAATGATTCTTTTTTCCCCTAAGTATCTCCCAAAAAGAGTGGTAGGTAGATAGACTTTGGCAAACATGGTTTAAGAAAAGGGGAGATAATTTTATAAGCCAATGAGAAATAGGCAGTTAAAAAAGGAGAGATTACGGAAGCGTTAGATAAATGGATACCTGACGGGAACAGGTCCCAGAAATTCTCAGAAAGGACGTGACAAGAGCGAACAGGTGGAGGAGGAAGGATGCTCCTTCCTTGGCTGGGACACATATGGAGAGAGGGAGAGTGAAAAGTGTCACCGAAGTCTGCAGGGAGAAAAGAAAGGTAAGACATTTCATAGCAGAAGGCTGCATTCTTTCCTGAAAAGAAAAGATTAAGTGGGCAGAAAGGACACAGAATAGGGCTGACAAAGCTAAAGAGAAAGAGAGCCATGGGGCCTGGGAAGGGACAGCAGGAACAAGGAAAATGTGAAGAAAGGGAGGTGGGGCAATATCAGTTTCAAAACTGTTTTTATAATCATATAGAAGCTTTGGCCTAAAATTTCACTTTAGTGGAATTTACCCCACAGATACACTTGCATAAGTCTGTAGTTATGTGTACAAGGGTGTTCATTACAACATTGTTTATAATAGTAGAAAATTCTTTAAAACACCTATATATAAATTAATTCAAGGAAGCTAATAAATTAGGCCACCTCATATCAAAACACTAAGTAGGTAGACAATAAGAATGGACTGACTTGGATACATGTCCAAGACATTTTAAGTGACTACATCAATGTATAGAATAATATGTTTAGTATGAACCCATATGAAAATAGTGTATCTTTGTGGGTGTGTGTGCGTGAAAAAAAAAAAAAAAAAAAAAAAAAAAAAAAAAATATATATATATATATATATATATATATATATATGTCTGATGGTTGCACATCAAAGTAGATACTTGTAAGCTGTAGCTTTGAAGGACTCCAACCTGGTAAAGAAGAAGGAATTTTTACTTTTCACTTACTGCCCCTCTGTTTGGATTTTTACCCTTTGTTCCTTCCCCACTGCCCCCAACCTCCCAAAACTCAGGCTGCAACTCTCCTGCTGTGATCAGCACTTCCAAGATCTGAGGGTCTCATGAATGATAAAAGACACTTCGACTTGATGGCAATTCACTTTATGGCTTTGGAAAGGTCACCAACCATTTCTGGGACTCTGAGCTTCAGTAGATTATCAAAAAAGCCTTTCTCAAATCTAAGTTTGATTCCACTTCTATAGCAAACAGACTAGAAAGGGATATGCTGGGTTGATAAAAAGACATTTATTTCAGAGACAAAACAAGTTTGGGTTTCCAATGAGTAACGTAAAATGGATTCCTGAAACATAAGTGTATTTCTAAGTGAAGCCTGATCTCACATGATTAAAAACCAGGAAAAATACAGATTTGGAAGGTTTTTTGACAAAAAACACAATTTTGATTGAATTTTTCACTTATCATTAATCTCTTCTGAACTCAGAATTTCTCTCTCATTTTTATTTTACTCATTTTCAAGGGGGACCTCATGGTCTCTTACTTTTCAGAAAATCTGATCAAAATTTGCTGCTGCAATTCAAGTGCAGATGTGTCTTACACCCACTAGGGGTCAGACGACTACATTAATACAAACCAATCCCAACTTGAAAAGTGGTATTAATTGGTTGAGGGCTGTGCCAACTAATTTCCCTGCAGGACAGAAGACTGGCCATTTCAATTAAACATTACATAAAGAAGATAATGAGAAAGAACGCATTTGACAAAAAAGACTCAGAAAGTTGAAACTATCATATATAATAAATATAATATAATAAAGAAGTTTCATCCTTAATAAAAATTTCAGTTACTCAACTGGCTCATTCTGGTTGGCAAGATATTACTCTAGCCTAAGTAGGTTCAGATTGGAGGATTAATCATTGAACTGAGCAAATGCTAACAGAGCAGAAACAACTAAAATTATTAAACTGTCAGCAAAAAAAGAAAAAATCCTCATTTTTAAAGGATGAACCGCATGATTAGCAGAGGATTGAGATGGATGGCAGAAACATTTTTCCAATGGATTTCAACCATGGCAACAATAAATCTGAATCATCTTAGAGCAGTGATGCACCCAGGAATATGGGCCGAGAGCAGCCCTGAACTGGGCCCCTACTTAGCCTCAGCTCTGCCATGAACTGGCCCTTGTACCCTTGGACTAACAATTCATCTTCTCTTGGTCTTACTCATGCATCTTCAGAATGAATAAGTTAAGATTGCATGATTTATAGAGAGGGTCCAAGCCCTAAATTAAACAGATTTATTTAATAATCCTGTCAAACAGAAGATAAGAAAGTAAGGGGAAAATGCACCAAAGTTTAAAAATGGAAGGTGTGAAGCGTCAAGATAGATTACTATACATTTTCATCATTAGAAAACATGGAACAAACTGAGATCATAGATCATATTCATTGTCAGAGTTAAAGTAATAAACAAAAAGTCAAATTTCAATTCATTGACGTTTTTAGTGACAGAGTATTCTAAAGTATTCTAACAGGCTGTAAGTGTACATGTGAAAATAGATGCAGGTCATTGTCTGGAATGATAAACAGACAATTAAAAAGTGGTAACCTGTTGGAGGGTGGTAGAATTGGATAGATATGGAGGAGGGCATAAGAATAGAAGGTGTATTTCTTTATATATTGTTTTGATATCTTTACCCATGTGAATGTATTAACATTTTTTTAATTAATTTAAGAACTCCATAGATGGGACAAAAATGTGTGTCAATACTAAAACAAACATAACTGAAAGTGAAAATCCCCCATAATTGAAATGAGGATTAAGAATGATATGAGGGATATCTATTGCTAACTTAAGTTGGTAATAAAGGAATGATATTGTGTCAGTTTTTTGTTTTGTTTTGTTTTGTTTTTATTTGAGAGAGAGAGGGGTCGAGCAGGGGAGAGGGGCAGAGAGAGAGAGAGAGAGAGAGAGAGAGAGAGAGAATCTTAAGCAGGCCCCAGGCTCAACGCAGAACCTAACATGGGGCTTGATCCCATGACCCTGGGATCATGACCTGAGCCAGAATCAAGAGTCAGACACTCAACTGACTGAGTCATCCAGGCGCCCCAAGAATGATACTGTGTTTAAAGGGGCTGCATCAAATTGGTCATCTCAGAATGGGTGCGTCCAAAGGTTCTATATGGCAGTTGTATCACCTGGGTCCCAAAACCTCACTGAGTTGTTTGTCTCTTACCCTGTCTCTTCAGAGAGGTGCTGAATCAGGACAAGTACAATTCCATTCCCCTTCTTTCTTTACACATGCACACACACACACACACACACACACACACACACACACATACACACACAAACAAAATGTTTCTTAGCAAAGCTGTAGTGGATTTTAACCTATGCAGATAAACAATGGAGAGGGTCACAAGCAAATGAGTTAAATAGCTAAGCCCTGAATCCCAGGCTTCTTAACATAGAGTTTTAATGCAATTTCAATCAAAATTCCAGCAAGATAACTTATAAATATAGACAAGATTGTTCTAAAATTTATATGGAAAGGCAAAGGAACTAGAATAGCCAAAAACAATTTTGAATACAAAGAAGAATGTAGGAGAAATCAGTCTACTTGATTTTAACTTATTATATAGCTACAAGACTATATGGTATTGATGGAGAAACAAACATAGCAGTCAGTGGAACAGGACGGAGAATGCAGAACCCAGAAATAGAACAATACAAATAAATATGTCCAGTTTACTTCTGACAAAGGTACAAAAGCAAGTGAGTGGAAAAAAAGATAATCTTTTCAAAAAAAGAAAAACAAAAACAAAAAACCAGTTCTGGAACAACTGGACACCCATAGGCTAAAAACATGAACCTTGTGACCCAAACACATTAAATAAAAATTAGCTCAAAATGTTTTAACGACTTAGAAGAAAATGCAAAACTCAAACTTGTAGGGAAAAGAAACATACAGGAGAAACTGTTTGGGATCTAGGACTAAGCAAAGAGTCCTGAAAGTTGACACCGACAATTCAATCCATAAAAGAAAAGCACTTCATCAAAATTAAAATGTTTGCTTTGTGAAGGACCCATTAAGAGGATAAAGAGACAAGCTACAGATTGGGAGAAAATATTTGCAAACCACGTATTTGACAAAAGACTAGTGTCTACCATAAATAAACAACTCTCAAAACCCAACAAGAAGACATTCCAGTTGGACAGTGGGCATAGACATGAACAGACTGAAGAAGATATAAGGATGGCAAATAAGCACATGAGAAAATATTTAATGATATTAGTCATTAGAGAAATGCAGATTAAAACCTCAGGAAGATATCATCATACACTGATCATAATGGCTAAAACAAAAAATTGCGACAGCATCAAACGTAGACAAGAATGTAGAGAAACTGGATCACTCAGACATTGTTGGTGAGAATGTAAAATGCCACAGCGACTCTGGAGAACAGTTTGGCAGTTTCTTAAAACACACAACTACCATACAGCCCAGAGAGTGCACTCTTAGGCTTTAGGCCCAGGAAAAAAAAAAAAAAAACTTACACTCATGCAAAAGCCTGTACAAGAATGTTTTTAGCTATTATATTTGTAATAGCCTAAAACTAAGCATAGCCCAGATATCCTTCAATTAGTGGAATGTTACACAAACTCCGGTATATCCATCTCATGGCAATACTCACTAATAAAAGGGAATGCTGCCATAATAAATAAATAAATGCAACAACTTGGATGCATCTTCAGAGAATTATGCTGAGTCAAAAAAGCCAATCCCAAAAGATTCCATACATATGATTTCATTTAGAACATTCCTGAAAAAATATAGAAAGGGAGAATAGATTAGTGATGGCCAGGGACTAAGGCTAAGGTGGGACAAGTGGGGGAAAGAAAGAAAGGACCTCTATAAAAGGGCAACACAAAGATCTTATGGTGATGAAAACCTTCAGTACCTCGTCTGTATCAATGTCAATATCCTGGTTGCCGTGGTGTACCACAGTTCTGTAACTGTTGTTGGGGGTTAGTTACCATTGGGAGAAAATGAATAAAAGGTAGATAGGGGCTCTCCGCATTATTTTTTGCAACTATCTGTGAATCTACATTCATCTCAAAAGGATAAATTTAGTTTGACATCTATACATATACACATACACACCAACCATGGCCTCAAGTTCAGTTACAGAAATAAAGAGTGTAACAGCTAGGTGTATCTGTTCCTTACTGGTTATGTACGTGTTTTTGCACAAATTATTCAGCTATTGATGATACTTTCCAAATTTATACTTCTTCTCTTTGTGTTTCTAGGACTAGGATTCTACAAACCACATTTCCACTTTTTTAGCTTCTTCTGTCTTTAGCCAGAAAAAGGAGGCAATACAGGGAGACCATACTCTGAAGAAGGAAGAGACTCGTTCCTTCCTATGTGCCTCCTGTGGGCTTCCTCCCTGTTTTATATCCCTCCAAGCACCACACAAGAACATATCTTCTTGACCTGAGACCAGAAGTCCTTCAAGCAGTTGACTCTAACTTGCCTTTTTCCAACACTTGCAACACCAGTCGCATAGAACAAGTCTCAGCAAACTCTTGCTGTTAAGTTTTGCCAGAGAGTGAATATTTGAGACTTTGCTGCCCATACTATTTGTAACAACTATTCAACTCTGTCATTGTTGCATGACAGCAACACAAACAATACATAAATGAATGAGTGTGGCAAGTGTAACTTTACTTATGGACACTGAAATTTGAATTTCATATAAGTTTCACATGCCACAAAATATTACCACTGTTACAAGTTGCATTGTGCATCCAAAAAAAGATATGTGGAAGTCCTAATCCCCTGTGCCTGTGAATGTGATCTTTTTTGGAAATACGGTCTTTCCAGATGTAATCAAGTGAAGGTGAGGTCAGTAGGTTGGAAATACTGCAATCTCGTTCCTTCTCCCCCACTCCTAGGGGAAGGGAGCTGTTTTCTGTAATTGCTTCCATTATACCTTGCTATTCTCTTTCCCCCTTCAGTTGTCTAGTTAGTAATTTTATATCTAGTTAATAATTATTTGTGTTAGGTTCTCTCTATTACAATAACTATGTGATTTCTTTCTCCTGACCAGAACTTGATTGGTCTAATTTCTTTTTTTAAAAAATGCTTCAAGATTTTGCGTGAAGTGTACTGACCTTCAAGGCTTTGGGGATGTCTTGGTAATTATTAAATTTAATTTTAGGTAATTATGACAAGTCTTCACAGAGCTGGAATTTCTGACATAAAAATTGCTACCTTATTTGTCACAAACTTTAATTAATAATCACTTTTGCTTAATAGACTCATTCCTCTGAGGATCCCCCAAATGCTTAAGAAGGTCTAAAGAATTAATTCTACATTATACTAAAGAAGGAATGAAGCTGCCAGTGTCTCATAAAGTTTAACATGCACCTGTCCTTGGACCCAGGAATCCCATCTTTCATATTTACCCAAAAGAAACAAAAGCACATGTTTATGAAAACACTTACATAAAATGTTCACAGCAGCCTATTCATAAAAGCAGAAATCTGGCAACAACCCAAGTGTCTACTAATGGGAAAATGGATAAACACATTGAGGTATATCCATATAATGAACTACTGTATGCAGAACAACATGGATAAATCCCAAAACATTATGTTGAGCAAAAGAGACAAGACACAAAAGACTTTGTGTGAATTTGTTTATAAGTCTAAGAATAGTTAAGACTAAGGAAGAGAGGCAGGGAGGGTGGGGAGGGAGGTCTAAGAACAGTTAAGACTAATCTATGGTGATAGAAATCAAAGAATGAGCCCTTGGAGCAGAAGAATATTGACTACAAAGAGGCAGGAGAGAATTCTGGGAGTGACAGAAATAGATCGTGATTGGGGTCAAGGCTATAGAGACATATATTTGTCAGAGCTCATTGATCTGCACTATTCATGTGTACATTCCACTTTATGTAAATTTTACTGTAAAGTTTTAAGAATAAACAAAGAAAAAAATAGTCTCTAATTTTCATACCTGAAATTACCATAGCATAACTTTTGAAATTGTAGACTCTAAACCTTTAGAAGGCAAGCACCAAAATGATCTCGTTTATTTTACATAAATTGTAACATGATGTGACATATATCTTGAACCACGAAGCATTCGTGTTAGAAGTGTAAGCATTTTCAAACATATGAGGAAGGCATAGATTTCAAATGAAATCTGTGTACCTAACTCAAGTTTGGCCTCCCTTCCCTCCCTCCCTCCCTCTCTTGTTTTGCATCTTCAGAAGCAAATTTACTCTCAAATTAATGAAACCTGCCCTTCAAAGCCCTTCATTGCATGTATTCCTATAAAGCTCAGTTAGGAGCCCTAACAATGTGTTGCCATAGTCCTATGATTTTGTAAAATGATATAAAAAGTAAAAAATTAACCATATTGGGTTCAAACCATTCTCTTTCCATTTTGCCTTTTCCCTTGATCATACACTGCTCTATATCAAGTTTGTGGGAGTGACTGCTGACATTCTGGGGATTCAGCTAAGTTGAGTTCGGAGTACATTTTCTTTTTTTTTTTTTTTTTGAGTTGGGAATATATTTAATTAGGATTTTATGTGGTATATATATTTATGTTGTTTACAGTCACTTCTTTGTAGGGTTAATTGCCAACTATCCCATTTAGGAACGACTTCCTAGGGCACTTCTACTGCTTACCTTGCCAATTTGCCCTCAACTCAAAGATTCAGGACCAGAGGTCATATTGCAATAAGAACATGTTCTGAGGCAGCCAACACCAGTGGAGAGGGGAAGAGAAAAGAGTGAAATATACCAAGGTGGAGGCTAGTCTGTGAAAATTCTTTCGATAATTATACGCACAAATTTGGCAACAGAAGATTCAACTGTCATCCACTAGTCAAAACAGAAGATTTTCGGGAGCCTGGGTGGCTCAGTTGAGTGTCCGACTCTTGATTTAGGCTCAGGCCATGATCCCAGGGTCATGGGATTGAGCCCTGCGTTGCATTTCGGGCTGAGCATGGAACCTGCTTAGAATTTTCTCTCCCTCTCCCTCTTCTTCTGTCCCTCTCCCCTGCTCATGCTCCCTCTCTCTCTACAATAAAATTTTAAAAATAATAAATAAATAAAATAAATATATAAACAAACAGGAGCTTTTGCTGGGAATGTATTTGATAATGTAGTGTATACAATTATGAATATATAATTTTGTTCTTTCTGTGGAAATCACTTGACCTGTTATTTATTAGAATTCTTGTATTTGCAAAGTATAAACCTATAAAGGTATTAAAATATTGAATGTATTTATGTGTGATGTTCATGTTTTATGCATTTAACTATCAATAATAAGCATACATTTTTAAATCATCTAGGTAGAAAAAAGTCTTCTTTCTTGTTTAGGAAATATTTCTTATGTAGGAAATAATTCCTATTCTTAAAAGAATTACAAAATCACCACATAAAGAGGTGATCAAAAATACACGGCCTAGAAAATATCAAAGAAAAGTTTTATTCAGGTTATTAATATTAACTAATCAAATTGGTTTTTGTCTACATTTAAAAAGCGGAATTTCTTATTTCTTTTTCAATCTTAAATAAATAATTCATTTTTCAATTTAAATGCTTTAAACAGGCCACCAAATTTCATAAGCTTCAGGTCCATCTTATTTCACCACTGGATGGGGTGACCAAAAAAATGTCAACAATCTAAAAAAGACAAAAATAAATAAATAAAACCAAGAAAACAAGGAAATAAAGATGTAGAGGAATAAACAGTCAATAAGCTAAAGCCATAAGGGCAATCAGAAATGGAGGCATTTCACACCCCTTTTCTGAATAACACTTGCTTTCTCTTTATATCCTGTTACTTAGCCATAATTTCTTCCTTTATGATCTCAAACAGTAATAAAGCAAGTCACAAAAAGGTAGGCAGAGTATGATCATGGATTTAAAAAATCTACAAATATGTGTAAAGAAACAAAACTTATATAAATATTATCAAATGAATTTAGAAAGGATCCAGAAAGATCCAATTGAAATTTATAATCAGCCCATAGCCTCCAGTTTTAGAACAATGGTTGACAGAAGGTAGATACTGAGTAAATAGTTGATGAATTAATTAACAGTTAATTCACGAATTAATTCAGTCCATAACTTTAAAACAAAAAAATTAAATGTACAAAAATACAAATAAGTAAAGACAAGTAAAGAAACAACCTAAAATCTGCCACTCAAAAAACCGTTGTTTACATTTTGGTGCATTTTTATATACCCATATATAAAAAATTTTAATTTTTAAATACCCAATATTTAAAAAAAAAATTTCAATCAAAAGCACCAGGGCATCTTTCCATACCAGGAAGTATATACCTAAATAATTTCTTTTTTTTTAATATAATTTATTGTCAAACTGGCTTCCATACAACACCCAGTGCTCATCCCAACAGGTGCCCTCCTCAATGCCCATCATCCACTTCCCCCCTCCCCCGCCACCCCCCCCATCAACCCTCAGTTTGTTCTCTGTATTTAAGAGCCTTTTATGGTTTGCCTCCCTCCCTCTCTGTTTGTAACTTTTTTCCCCTTCCCCTCTTTTTTCCCCTTCCCCTCCCCCACGGTCTTCTGTTGAGTTTCTCAAGATCCACATATGAGTGAAAACATATGGTATCTGTCTTTCTCTGACTGACTTATTTCACTTAGCATAATACCCTACAGTTCCGTCCACATTGCTGCAATACCTAAATAATTTCTAATGGCTACATTCTATTCTAGCATTCATAATCTTTTATGATAAAATTACTTAATTTAATTCCTTAATTTAATTGCAGGAGCCAACATAGTGCTGTTTCCTTACCATAAATCATTCAGAATGAAGTACTACACAACGGCTAGAGATGGGTGAATACCTCCCCAAGCCCCTCCCAAAGCCCCTCCCCAAGCTCCTCTGGTTGACTTTCCCTGTCTGGCCCTTTACTGTGGCACGCCTCTCTTACCAAAATTAGGTTAGCAAACATGCCAGAAAAAATTGAGTCTGCTTTCCTCAATCTCCAGGGGACAGGAGCCTGATATTGAGCCAAAAGTATTACTTCTGAAAAGAGAGATGCTTTCGTTGCTCACTTTTGGATGGATTCCTCACCAGTCTTTTAAACCAAAGGCAAAAATGTCATCATTTCTCTGCCCCAGGTAAGGTACTGAACCATACGTATTGACAGCATTCTATTAACATCAGAGAACATGACACAACCTTTTGCCTTAAGGAATAAGGGAAATACCAGTGTAGTCCTCAGTGACCTAAAGAATTGGGTCTCTGTAACTTTCTGCCATGAAGGTTATAGGAAAGGATCCAATGGCAAATTTAAAACTCTCTTCTTCATTGAAATATCCACGGAGTCTCCCTGCCTACTCTAAGATATAGGCTCCTCCACTTCTCTGAGTTCAGGCAGCATTCATACCCTCCTGGTAGTGTTAGGTACCTTGTACTGTGTTATGTCATAGGCCGTACCTTTGCAAGATCCCGGAGGGCAGGTGCTGTATCTTATGCTAATCTGTGTGCCCCATAAAACCTGTTCAGTGCTTGATAAATCATAAAAGTTCTGAAAAGTGGGGGGCAGGGGGGGGGTGGAGATGAGTAATAGGATGGAGTCTTTAAAAAGGTCTAAAGAGGGGCGCCTGGGTGGCGCAGTCGGTTAAGCGTCCGACTTCAGCCAGGTCACGATCTCGCGGTCTGTGAGTTCGAGCCCCGCGTCAGGCTCTGGGCTGATGGCTCGGAGCCTGGAGCCTGTTTCCGATTCTGTGTCTCCCTCTCTCTCTGCCCCTCCCCCGTTCATGCTCTGTCTCTCTCTGTCCCAAAAATAAATAAAAAACGTTGAAAAAAAAAAATTTAAAAAAAAAAAAAAAAAAAAAAAAAAAAAAAGGTCTAAAGAGGCACCTGGGTGGCTCAGTCAGTTGAGCATCTGACTTCGGTTCTGGTCATGATCTCATGGCTCATGAGTTCGAGCCCCATGACAGCTGGGAGCCTGGCGCCTGCTTCAATTTCTGGGTCTCCCTCTCTCTCTGCCACTTTCCTGCTCGTGCTCTCTCTCTCGCCTTCAAAAATAAATATTTTTTGAAAAGCTTTTAAAAAGTCAAAAAAAAAAAAAAAGGCCTCCGTAAAGATAAGATATTCTAGATCTTAGAGCAGTTTACATAATTATTAGATCCTCCTCTTACATTTGTATTCTGAAACTGAAAACCTAAAGGTGGTGTAATGTTAATGTTTGTGGGGAACCCCTTGCCCAAACTCTGGCTCTGGATTTGTCTGGATGAGAGTTGATAAAGTGTCCAACTCCAAGGAGGGTACAGTCTCTGGGAAGTCACTTGAACACCTTGTCCCACCAGGCCCTGGCCTGGAGTCGGCCTAAATGTGTCTTTAAGGGACACAGACACCCTGAGGAACTCCAGGTCCCAAAGATGGCCTGGCCCTTCCTCGGAAGCTGACCCAGAAGACCAAAGCAGATCTGCCTTGTTCCCTCCACCTAACTTCCCCTAAGCTCTTCTTAACACAACAGATCACCACAACCCAAACAGTTAGCTTCTGCTTGCAGCAACAGGCCCACTCCGGACACCCATGTCTGCGGTGGTGTTACGCCCACAATCAAGCAGATGAGAACCCCATGAGCTCAGCCCTGCACCGACCAGACCTGGAAAGGCACCAGAGGAGCCACAACTTAAGAAGACATATGAAGGTGGGGTGACAGGAATGTGAGAGACACCCAGCAACTTCATTTTGAAGAGTCACGAAGGAATGGAGAGTGTTTAGCCAAGAAGGGAAAAGGCATGGGGAGCTGTCTCGTACAATCTGAAGGAAGAAGTTATATGAATGAAATCAACCACTCCAAAGCCAACCAGATGGCAGAATTAGAAGCGGTGAGTGAAACTCATCCCAGGCAGATGTCTTAGTCTGGATTCCTTACAAAACAGATTTTAAGGCAAAGCTTAGGTATTATTGCTTTACTTAGGGGTGCAATCTCAGAGGGGAAAAAAAGTAAAGGAAAAGACACGTGAGGGAGAACAAACACAAGGTAGCACATTACCAAGCTGCACAGAACTTCCCCCAAAACACAGCTGGCCACACAGGACATTTCTGGTGAGGTGGAGGGAGAAGGGCAATGTACTATGGAGCATAGTACACAGGAAGAGCTAGCAATTTATCTTCTGGATCCTTCCTGTCTCTATTCTCTCTCCACATGGTATAAACACCCCCACACTCCTTAGTTATCATCCTCTGCCCCTTTGAGGGGCACTGGGAGAGACCAGAGTCCCCACCACTCCAGTGGGATCTACTTTGGGCACCAGAGCTGCCTCAGCTTCTATGTAGTGAGTGTGACCACCCAGGGGGAGGTCAGAGACAACTGGAGGGCAAGGAGATGAGGTCACTGCAATGGCAGCAGCAGCCACACCTTTTAGAGCTGCAGGAATGGGAGTAAGCAGAGTTAGCCGAGGGGGGCTGAGGACAGGCAAGGCTAAGCAGATACAGGTTGGTTCACAGACCACACCAGCTCAGCAGGTTTTAGTAACATGCGATTTTCTAACACCCACAACCATCCAATAATGGAAAAGCCCAGCGCTTCTCAAACATTAAAGAGTATGTGCATACCTGCGGATCTTGTCAAATCCAAGTCTGGGTGAAGCCTCAAATCCAGCATTTCTAACTAATTCACAGGCAATGTCCTGGTGCTGCTCCTTACACTGCACTTTGAATATTAAAGGGATGGTCTCTGGGGCACCCCGGTGGCTCAGTCTGCTAAGCATCCAGCTCTTGACTTCGCCTCAGGTCATGATCTTATGGTTCGTGGGTTCGGGACTCGCATTGGGCTCTGTGCTCACAGCATGGAGACTGCTTGGGATTCTTTCTGCCTCCTCTCTTTCTGCCTTTCCCCTACTCGTGTGCTCTCTCTGTCCCTCAAAATAAATCAATTGACTTTAAATAAAATAAAAGAATTAAGTGGATGGTCTGTCTCACAAAGTAGTGTTTCACATCCCTACGTGTGTTTTAGCAGATCCTGCTTGATCTTCTTTACAAAAATCAGGCATTTTGCAGAAAGTTCTGCTTGGGATGAAAGACAGAACCAAATGACCACTACAGAACCCTCCAAATGTAAGTATTGACTTACCTTCCAAAACCCGATAAATACTAAACCAATGATGAATGATAAAAGAGTTAACAAAGAAGAAATGCGTAGCTTTGACCTTACTCATTGCTCACTTTTCAATGACTCCTTATCAGACCCAGAGCACAATTAGCCCAGACCCTGACTGAAGTTTAGAGTTTTGCCTAGTGACAACTGACCAGGAATAGATGTAATTCAGACACTAATTAACATGACTGATGCTTTTCTCATCATCTCTTTTCTAATATCCATTCTCACCCACAAGAAACTCCAGGGATAAATGCAGAGATGTTAAAAGGTATAGACAGGACATCTAGAATCATTTAGAAACGTTGTCCTCCAGAGATTCATGGGAAGGAAGTCAAATTTCAAATAGAAATGCAATCATTTCTCTTCCTTCCCTAAAGAGTAAAAACAGAAATAAAATCTCCTCAGCCCAGAAACTTAGGGAATGGGAGTTTCTGGATAGCTGCGTCTTCTGGCGACACGAAAGTCAACCCTTAAGAATTACCTTTTTCTGTTTTTATTCTAAATTATCCGTAACCACTTAGAACTGCTCTAGAAATTTGAATTACAGATCGTTACTTCTCCTTACTTTTCAATTACTTTCTCAAATTTTTATATTGTCTACCATCAGGATGCAGGGTGTCAGCCTCTTAAGTCTCTTCGCTTACTGTCTCCAAGTGCTGGGGCTTCGGTGCTTGTTAGAGCTTACACGGAGCAGACACAACTGGAAGTCAGATCAAATTATAGCTGCCATTACTCCTCTCTGCCACATGGTGGCACTGTTGAAGACGGCTTCTACACAGAGAGCGTGTCCCCACCGCAAAGCGCCTTCGCTGGTGTAGACCCCCCTCAAGATTTCTGTGGTTCCCTGAGAAAGGACCTCCCCATCTCCTAGGGCTAGGCTCAGCTCTACGGTTGCAGCTCTTTTTTCCTGCTCTTTCTCATCACACACATCCACTTCCCAGGGTGCTGGCCAGTGCCCAGGGATGCTGTTAGGTACAAACTCCAACATCTACCACCTCGCAGAATCCTTTTCTCCCTTCTCCAAAGAGGGATGTACGGTTAGGAGTTAAGCCTTCATAAGACAAAAGGTCTTATTACACCCCCTCTCTCTTGCACAATCTGTGCTAACCTTTCTTAATAAATCTAAGCCTCCCATGCATTTCCCTGATTTCTTAGGCAAGAGATACTGAACATAACTCCGTATTTATGTCTCCAGGCCACCATTATGAAGAACGTTGTGGTTTGGTTTGATTTGGCTTAGTGTTGTTTGTTTGTTTGTTTTTAGGGAAGTATACAAGTGCCTTTTACATTAGGAAAATTAGAGGTTTAGAGAACTTCCTTTGACAACTCATATCACAGAGCTCATATCTGGGGGGAGACTTGATTTCAAATCTATCTCTGGCCTGCAGCTGTGTCTTTTCTCACAACACGGCCTCGCTGCCTCCCTGCCCAGGGCTCTGCGACACAGATCATCATGCTTCTTCTTTAACCTTACTCTTTCAGTTTGTTTTGTTTTGTTTTGTTTTTGACATGCATATCTTTATGTTCCAAATTTACTACCTTTTCTCCAAAAGTGAGCTATACTTTCCCATTTCTGTGCCTTTGCTCACGTTCCCATTTTCCTGAACTGCTCTTTAGTTCATCTCTGCCTTTCAAAACTCCAACCATTCTTTAAGGCCGAACCCCACACGTTAACTCCTCCCTGGGGTCTTTTAAAATCCCTCCCACTGAATGTG
The DNA here is from genome assembly GCF_018350215.1 of Panthera leo. Classification (NCBI taxonomy): domain Eukaryota; kingdom Metazoa; phylum Chordata; class Mammalia; order Carnivora; family Felidae; genus Panthera; species Panthera leo. The sequence goes on along the minus strand of NC_056684.1, from coordinate 74,973,214 downwards.
ATCTCTTCCTCCATCAAACCCCACAGCATTTTATGCATATTTTCCTATCCCATTCCTATATTGCAGGAATTGCAGGGCATCTAAATGGATTTCTTTAATTTTTTATTTCTTGCAGCACCTTGAATAGCATCTCATACTTAGTAAGTATTGAGTAAACACTTGTTGAATGGAATTTCATTGCCAAAGGCATCCCTCAATTTTTAGTAAAATTCTCCCTCCAACCTGAACTTGGTCCCATTTAGTGTCAATTCCCAGGAGGATTCAATACAAAGGAGGAAATACAAAACAGGAAGTAAAAGATGAGACGGAGGGCATTTTTGATAGGTTGCAAAAGTCCCAAGTGGTTTGGAGAACTTAGGAACTTCTAGTGACACACACGTTCAGTGATCTCACAGCATAAAAGAAAGTCTTCCAACTGAAAAGGACAAATGGGCAACTGTGGAAGATGAGAATAGGGATGTCATTGCATAGAGTCGGTCACATTCTCTTCCCTTGGGTACCATGATGCCACACTCAGTTTGTTCTCCTGATATCTCACTGCTCCCAGTGCCCTCTCCTCAATCTCCTAGTGCTGGAGCCCCAGGACTTGGTCTCACCTCTTCTATTATTCGCTTTATACACCTTCTCCATTGGAGGGTGACTTTTGCCACCTGTGCAATTTAAGCGCCACTGGAACTAAGGAGGGGCAGAGACAGGGACTGGCCAGTGTCATTCTGCCATCATAACATATTTCCAGCTTCTGACATTGGCAATGACTTGTATAGTGGTGCGTGGATGAAACCAGAAAATTCTGCATTTAGATGCCCTCTGGGACATATGATAATTTGCAAGACTGGTAGATAAAATCAAGTACATGTTTGCTTGAGACAGATAAAAAAAAACTATGAACCAATGTCTCTCTCTCTCTGCTTTCCTTGATAGTAATCAGAAAACTCTACAAACAGTCTTAGACCTCATAAGGAAAGTCACTGTTTGCTTACACATACTAAATGTTTTGTCCTTTGGGGCCCTTTTGAAGGTGGAAGAGAGTCAAAATTGCAACAGCCCAATAAATGATTCTCATTTATTGCATCACTGCTAATTTGAACCCTGCCACTCAAAACACATAGAATGCTGATTGCTGTGCATTCTTCTACAGTGGAAGGAGCAGCTAGGTCTCTGGTAAAAAGCCAGGCAGGTTTCCTCTAGGATACATGCATGCTGGCGTGTTTGTGTGTGTGTGTGTCTGTATATGTGTGTGTGAATGTGTGTGTACCTGATGTGTATGAAGGTCTCTCCTTACCCCAACTCTTTAACTGCATTCAACTGCATTTTCCAGGGGTAGCTACTGAACCAACTAGCTTTCTTCTTTGCAACGTACCCAAAAAATCTCCAAATACATGGGTTGGTGAGGACCCTTCCCAACTTCTTAGATCTGTGCCTGGATCTTCTTGCTGAAAGGGCGGACCTACGCCGGGGACTCCATCTTGTTCTATGTCCTCCACCTTGACCACACCTCCTCCCCTTGAGTAACTTCCCGCTCACCCGTTCAAACTTCCCAATCAAAACACGCCCGGCGACCTGCGTAACAGGACTCTGACCCTTCCCCAGCCAATCGGCCGAGGCCACGACCCTTCCCCAGCCAATTGGCTGAGTCCACAGCCATTACCTCACCAACTGCCTCTAGACCCCAATAAAACCTTTGTGCTTTTGAAACTTGCTCTCTCTCCCCGGCATCTCACCGCTGCGTTGGTGCAGGTAGGGGATTGAGCTCGAGCTAGCTCGAATAAAAGCTCTTTTGCTTTTGCATGGGACTCGGCTCCCTGGTGGTCTTTGGGGATCACGAATTCCGGGCATAACACTTGCCACTGTGAGAATTTTAACAATAGTACCAGATAGAAGACAAATGGTAAATAGGGAAAACCACTAACAAAAGTTAATTTCTATATAGAAACATATTTAAGTCATTTTAGAAACTCTCTTTAAAACCTGAAACCCATCAAGAATATCTTGTTTAAATCGTCATAGGAAAATATGAGTCTCATAAGGCATAAACTCTGTCATCTCAGAATGAAATTTTGGTTACTTTACGACCTCTACTGCCTTGAAAAATTGTTCTATCATGTTCTGGATCTGAAGGATCTAAAGTATCCAGGTTTAGAACAGAGGAATCTAAGCCACATTGTCATAGACTGTGGTTCCCTAAATGTTTTTAACTACACACCTTCAACAAAACATATTTGAGCACTCACCCTATTTATGTATACTTATTTGTAAACTATATATACGTATTACTGTCAGACTATCCTATTAACTATGTAATAAAATGGAGATAGAAATTAATCTCCAAAATAATTAGAGAATTAGTTAAAATAAACATCACTATTTTTAAAATTATTTCATTTATTAATGGTACAAAAAAACCTTTCTGCCCCTCCCAGAAATCTAATAGTACTGTTGTTAGCGATGGCTGTGATTGAACACATTTCATTGTTTGTGAACTTTGGGTTTGTATTCATGTGCTGAAAGCTCAGTTTCAAATGTATTTTTAGTGTTAATGCCTTCATAGTATCATGAACTCATACCTCAAAGCATAATACATAATGACCCAGCCCCACTGCTAATGAGACTGGATGTGAATCTGTATTAGTCAGCTCAGGCTGCCATGATGAAGTACCACAGATTGGGTGGCTTCAACCACAGGAATTTATTTTCTCACAAATCTAGAAGCCAGAAGTCATGACTGATGAAGGTGTTGGCAGGGCTGGTTCCTTCTTGGAGCTGTAAGGGAAGAATCTTTTCCAGGCCTCTTGCCTTGGCTAGTAAATGGCCATCATCTCCCTATGTCTTCACATGGTCTTCCCTCTGTGCATATTTCTGTGTCCAAATTCTTTTTATAAGAACACCAGTCATAATGAATAGAACCCACCTGACTGACCTCATTTTAACTTAATTACTTCTGTAAAGATCCTATCTCCAAATAAGACTACGTTCTGAGGGACTGGAGGTTTGGATTTCAACATATGAACTGGGGGACGGGCACAACGCCACCTGTAACAAAATCTGTGTTTCAAATCGTTTGGTTCATAATTTTGAAGTTATGGGTCAACTTCATGTCAGAAGGGATCAGCTCCACCATTGGCTTTGAATTATGACCTAATATTACCTTTATTACAAGTTTTCACAATATAAATATCTTAAGGTCCTTGCTCACTTAACCAAGCTCACAGAAAGTGCAAAACATCACAAGATGCTGGAAAATAAACTAATGAATGGTGTCCCTGCTGTGTGACCAACACCCTTCCCTCATGATACCCTGACCGTGTGACATCTAGCCCAGTTAAAGTCACCACTAATTTCTTTATTGCCTAGAATAAAACTCTAATTCATTCTTTTTTTTAAGTTTTTAACTATTTATTTTGAGACAGAGAGAGAGAGAGAGAGAGAGAGCACCCAGGAGTGGGGGTGGGGGGAGCCAGAGAGAATCCCAAGCAGGCTCCCCACTGTCAATGCAGAGCCAGACACGGAGTTCAATCCCACGAACTGTCAGATCATGACCTGAGCTAAAATTAAGAGTGAGACACTTAACCAATTCATTCTTTTTAATGTTTTAAATAAATATATGGGTTCTAATACCTAATATCTGATATCTCCACAGGGGAGACCTCTTATCTGGACCACACTTTGGAGAAACTACCCACACATTTTCATATTCAGACTGGCAAAGTGATTTGAAAGAAGGGCCTTTGGCTACAACGTAGGCTGTAAAATCATGTTGAAATCAAACCAAATCAAAAGGGCCCATAGCATTTATGGCTCTTCCTTCCTCTTCTCGTTGGCTCGGATACACAAGTATTTATTTCCTCCCCAGGGTTCCTAACAGTGGATGGAGAGTAACACGGTCTGCTTCAGCACTGCCCCAGCGCCATGGGTCATGCTCCTCTAACCACAGAGTTAGGAGCATTCATGGAAAATGTCACTCCGAAGATAGCAACACTGCCTGAGTCACGGTTTGATTGAATCTGTAGAATAATGTAATAGGAACTATGTTCTCCACAAAAGTCACAAGGCAATAATGACAACAGGAGTCGGGGCCGAAAGATGCCAAACATTCTGTCCAAGTCAATGAGACAAACAGACAGGTTAATGCACTCAGTGCTGCAGGCATTGACTTCCTTGGAGGGAATGGCAATTTCCTGAAAAACTGCAGGGATAAAAAAAATCTATTGTTTATAATAAACGTGGCCAAATGTATTGTAGCTCTGGGGGGCTAAGTGGGCCATCAAAAGAACAACAATGCAGGGCGCCTGGGTGGCTCAGTCAGTTAAGCCTCCAACTCTTGATTTCGGCTCAGGTCATGATCTCATGGTTGGTGACTTTGAGCCCCACATTGGCCTCTGCACTGACAGGGTGGAGCCTGTTTGGGATTCTCTCTCTCTCCTTCTCTCCCTGTTCCTCCCCACTTGTGCTCTCCCTCTCTCTCTCTCAAAATAAACTTAAAATTTTTTTTTTCTTAAAAGAGCAACAATGCAGAGGTCAAATAATATACTCAGAGGAAATCAAGGGCCTGCCAAAGGGAAAGGAGCCCTCTCCAGGAGAGCAGGAGGAAATGCCATGTCAAGGTGCCCCTGTAGTTCTCAGAGCTGGTCATGCAGCCCAAGTGCAAAAACAGCAGGAAAAGCCAATTAAATGGAGATTGTGTTTGATGTTTTTCATCCTGCAAGTACATTCTAAACTGGCACAAAGTAATTACTTTCTACCATTCTGGGTAGAAAGGAAATAGCATGGGTGGGCATTACGACCGTATCCGATTGGGATACAATGAAAGCAGAACCAAGGCTCCAACCTTGGTTGTGACCGAGTGGCACTGACCTCATATGCTACCCCACCTCATTGACCTAATTCCCAAGCACACCATGCCGCCTTGTGTTTTTATAATTTTTATTGATAGTCAAAGGATAAGCTCATGTCTCTGCTCCACAAAACTTCTGCTGTCTCACTCAGGGCACTTTGGTAACTGCGTCTCTTGCACATATTTCTGCAACTATGTACACCTCAGGAGCTCGGGATTTTTTTTTTAATGCCAGCCTCCCCTACTAGACTATGAATTCATTAAGATCAGGGACCAAGTCTAACTCTTGTAGTTCCAGTGCCAACACACATCTTGACACTTACTGGGAGCTCTGCAAGTGTTTGGGGGACATAATGAATAATAACCTGACCTGCTGTTGAAAATGCTTCAAAGTATAATGTTGTTATACACATGGTCCCATGGACCGCTCACCACAAGCCTGTGAATTCATTATCAATATTCTCATTTTAAAGACGGGAAATGTGTGCTCACGGGAGGTAAGTGGCTTGGGCAAAGTGACAGAGCCTTTAGCAATAAAAGTAGGACCTCCACCCAGAGTTTCTGAGGCCAAAATTAATCAATGCTTTTTTTTTTTTTTTTTTTACCATTCTGTCGAAGTCCAAGCCCTCTCCTTGTTTAAAGAAAGAGGCACCCATGCCCAATGGTAAGGGAAACAGGTTAAAGTTTGGTGTCTATAAATGAGAAGACTGGGACCTGTGAGTTCCTTTCTTATACTGACAGAAGTCCTGGAAGGGTAGGTGCCCCTGGATGGCTCAGTCAGTTAAGCATTGAACTTCAGCTCAAGTTGTGATCTCACAGATCGTGTGTTCAAGCCCCACACCGGGCTCTGCTTTGGGGTCTGCACTGACTGTCCGGAGCCTGTTTAGGATTCTCTCTCTCCCTCTCTCTGCTCTTCCCTTGCTCATGCTCTCTCTTTCTCAAAGTAAATAAATAAACTTAAAAAAAAAAAAAAGAGGAAGAAGCAGAAGTCCTGGGAGGGTATCCAGGTATTCGGTTCAACGACTTCATGAACCAACGAATGAACAAACCGCCAGACTTGAAGGCACAGACAGCAGTTCTCATGCGATAGTACCACTTAGTACGGGCTTCAGATGCAGGGCCCAAAATGGGCACTGCATCACTTCAGCTGATGAGTGCCACGTTCGCCTTGAGTTTCCTTAAGGAACCGTATGTAAAAAGATAGGCACGAGCCCCTGCCTGCCCAATGATCATTCCTACACAGTTGCCTGAGGACTCTGGACAGATGTCCAGGGGTGAGAGTCTGGAGGGATCTCAAGGAGAGAGACCTCGGAGACAGATGGACCTGGGACAGAATCCGGATTCTTCTCTCACCGCCTGTGTGGTGCTGGGCAAATTCCTTAACCCTTTCACAGACCAGAGCCTCATCTGTGAAGCCAGGTTGACGCCAAGGGTCTACCTCATAGGGTTTTTGTGAGAATTAAAAGAGGTAAAACTTAGGCAGCAACTCGGAGTCTTAGGACCTCTGAAGGTCCTCAGATTTCCCCCAAATCCAAAAAGCCTATCAGAATGTAATTTTGTGTTTTCATTTTGATGGTAATTGAAATATAAATATTAATGCAGACACAGCCCGTGTCATCTGGATGAATATGAGGTTCCAATCACTGTCTCTTGTCGCTTATATTTATAATCGAGGGTATACCAAGCCAAGGACGAAGGGTGTTATCACACATTGTGCAAGACTTTTGTAGCAACTTGAACAGAGGAAAGTGATGGGAGCCTGAGTCATTACATGGCACAGGACCGTTGGAAAGCAAAGCCTCCAAGTACCTCGGCTGTAGCCATCGAGTGCTGTGTTTATGTTGCCCATAAATAAACGGTAAGCATTCTTTGATTAAAGGATACTTTTTTCTTCAGCATGGAGAGTGTGTGTTCTAAACTGACCAACCCGTTAATAAGTTTAACATGATTTTGTTGTCAAAATAGCAAATAATAATATTGAAAGTTACTACCATTCAAATAATGTCTGGAAATGATTAAAGAGAAAACAGTCATAAGTAAAACAATTATGCCAGCACATTTTTCTATTAATACATCCAGGTTTGGCAGTCTAAGTTCAACCAATGTCTGCTCTTTAATGCTATTAATTTGAAATTCCTGGTTGTACTTTTGTTTATAATTAACTTGTAAGTTATTTTTGGTTTTCATGATTGTATAACACATGTTTGTATACCTAGCTTTATATTTTTGCCTATTTAAGGAATTTTTTTCAGAGAGAGAGAGAGAGAGAGAGATGGCAATATGGGAGGGGCAGAGAGAAGAGAGAGAGAGAAGCCCAAGCAGGCTCCATGCCCAACACAGAGCTGGACACGGGACTTGATCTCACAACTGTGAGTTCATGACCTGAGCCAAAGTCAAGAGTCAGACACTTAACAGACTGAGCCATTCAAGCGCCCCAATGTAAGGAATTTTATGATAAAAAGTGTTAAGAGGTATTGCTAGAAATCTGCAAGAACGCATTTCCTCTCAAAGGAATCTGTATATGCCCTGATTATTCCAGTCAGACATTGAAGCAGACAGCTCTTCCAGGTCTAAAATCTTCTGATCAGAAAGCTAATGACTGCAGGGTGCAGGTTGGGGGCAGGAGAGGAACCATGGCGGGGTGGGGGGAGGTGCTCAGATCATTATAAGACTTTCCATTATAATTACTATATGACTTTTCTCTCTGCTTTCCCGCAAGGAGAAAGAAAAGAAGCAGAGACACTCTAGATGATCGAAAATGGAATGCTATCATGCAAATTCAAAACTATAAAGGGAAGCAGCTCACACTTGGCATGGCTGTATCTCATCACTCCAAAATCAGTAAACAGGGAAAGAGCTCATACTTACTGCTTAGTCAAATAAGAACCGTTTTGTCTGTGGAGCAGTCATCACAAAACTCCTTTTACTATTTGTGAACTACAAAGTCCACACATCTGAACAGATTAACCCAGCAACTTCGTTGCAGGAAGCCAGCCAAAAAGTGCGTTGAAGTGACCCATGTCAGCTCCCGTTTTCTCCAAGCCTAAACAATGATAAAGGCATTTATTGTAAAAGTTCCAGGGAGGCTCCAGGGAGGCTGGGGACAACTGTTTAAATGTGCAGTTTTTATTGAGGTTGGCATCCTCTGCCTCTGTCAATGAGCAGCATGTCTTTTCCTGCGTTGAAATGCCCTATTTTGGTGCTTGTGCAACCCCAGACGGGGGGCAGAAGTGACAGTCATAGGGTGGCAGGGTCTCCACCTCTAATCCACATGCTAAGTTCAAATCTGATCTATTCGTGTAAAAATAGGTTTCCAGCCTCTGGAGCCCGATACAAAATGCCGTCAGTAGACGGATGGTTAGACTGTTTGGACCAAGCTAAGGGAAGGAATAAGTCACCCAGAAGTTCACGCTGCCTTGGAATAGCCCGAGTGTCCTGCTGGTACAATAGTGCACGCGCTCTCTTCCTCCCTTTGGTTATAGCATGGAAGGATCTTCTGAGAGAGTGAGGTATTATAGCCCATGGGAGAGCATCTAAGCCCCAAACCGTAAATACATGGGACATCCACAGACGCTTAGTGGGAGAGCTTGGCCCAGGAACCACCATAGTGACTCATGACAGCAATCTGCATCTCTTTCTCAAGCACTTGAACTCAGGGTTTAGACCAAGAGTCAGTTGTGGTAGATGTATCTAGAAGCATGAAGCCACACAAAGGCAATAATGACAGCTTCAGTTTTTCAGCATTTACTGGGTCTCCGGAAATGCTCCCAGCACAATACGCCCATTATCTCATGTAATCCTACAAATAGATTTGTAAGATTTCTTATAGATTTGTAAGATAGACACAATGGGTATTCCCATATTTCAGGACAGAACACCGAGGCCAAGAGAAGTTAGATAAAGTGCCCAAGGTCATACAGATAATGAGCCAGAATTCTAACTCAAGCAGCCTTATTCCAGGATTTCTGCAGGCAGCGGCAGAGAGAATCACTGAGTCACAATAACAGTAAGGCACTAGAGGAAGAAACTGGGAACAGCTGGGCAAACAATGAGTCAGCCCGGGCAGCCACTCCAGACCCTGAATCACACTCCATGTTCCAGACCCCACCCCCGTTCCTGGGATGCCTAGCTGTGCACAGCAGCTTCTCACCAGCATCCTGTTGTACGACTTCTCCCGGGTTCCTATGAGGCCTGCTCTCTTTTTGTCACAAATAACCTTGTACTGTGCCCTCTCCATGACTTTGGATACAAGCTGGGGGATCTCTCTTGCTTCTCCAAAGCCTAACACAGATGTAAATGCAAAACTACCATCTAGCAGTGGTTCTCAAACTTCAGTTACATCAGAACCACCCGGAGGGCTTGCTAAACCAGACTGTCGGACTCCTCTCTCTGAGTTACTGACTCCCAGGAATGGGATTGAGCCCAAGAATTTGCATGTCTAAAAACTCCCTGGCGCTGCTGATAAGGCAGATCAAGGGGCCACACTTTGAGAACCCCTGATCTAGAGACTCCCTCCTCAAAATGTGGAGAGCGGCAGAAGCGGCTAGAAATGAGACGCTCAGCACCCACACAGTCCTGCTGCATCAGAAGCTGCATTTTTGCAAAAGCCCAGGTGCTTTCTGTGCTCAGTGAAGTTAGAGAAGCATTGCTGGAGCAGCAGTTCTCAACTAGCCACATGTCCTCACAAATACACCATCCTTTGAGAAATACACTCAAAACACTGAACCCTGAAGCCCAATCCACACCCAGAGATGCTGATTTAGCAGGTTGGGCATGTCCTGCCCCACCCTGGGCTTCCAACGTGCAGCCGAGGTTGTGAACCATTGATCCAGAGGTGCCGACTTTGGCCAATCCCATGCGCATTTTCTCTTGCCCACGACTCATTTACAAAGTACGTACTTCTAAAAGGAAAAAGGGTGCTCTCTATAATATTTATTACAATGACAGAAGAGGAGAAAAAGTAGAAACACCTTAATATCTGAAATCTCCATGTTGGTTAAAACAGGCTTCAAATTTGTGAGACATAAGCCCACTGGCACAATCAAAGGAGGGACTCAGAGACCAGGAGCACAGTGAAGCGAGGCTTTACTCAACGTTCTTGCCAGAGCCAGTGTCTGACGGACAGGCACACTCAGGGGCAGTTACAGCAGACAATTTATCTCCTCACGTGTAAGTCCCTCCCCTGATTCCTCATTGGCTGAGTGCCACAGAGTTTACATCCTTACCCAGAAGTCCCCTATGCCCATGTAAGCCAAAAAGTAGTCTGACTGGAACAAGTGTACATTCCCTGAGGTGACACGGAGACGAATTTCAGTCCCTCCTTTGTTCTTTGGCACCTGCTCATTGCAGAGCTGGTGAAAATAAGCCTGTGAAACTGAAACAGAGAGGGGAAGTGAAAGAGCGGAACTATGCCAGTCGACTCCATCTTGTTCTGTGTCCTCCACCTTAAGTGACTATGTCTCCGACATGGCCCCTTTCCGGAAAATCGCAGAAACCTCAGACCATGCCTCTTCCCCTTGAATACCCTCCCGCTCACCCATTCAAACTTCCCGATCAAAACACGCCCCACGACATGCGTAACAGGACTCCGACCCTTCCCCAGCCAATCGGCCGAGGCCACGACCCTTCCCCAGCCAATCGGCCGAGGCCACAACTCTTCCCCAGCCAATCGGCTGAGGCCACAGCCATTACCTCACCAACTGCCCCTAGATCCCTATAAAACCTTTGTGCTTTTGAAACTCGCTCTCTCTCCGGCATCTCACCGCTGCGTCGGTGCAGGTAGGGGATTGAGCTCGAGCTAGCTCGAATAAAGGCTCTTTTGCTTTTGCATGGGACTCGGCTCCCTGGTGGTCTTTGGGGATCACGAATTCTGGGCATAAAGAAGAACCAGAAAGTGAAGTGTCTAAGGGTTTGGGGACTCCACTGTTGTTGGGGAGGAAGGAGGTGGGGGGGGGGGGGTTCGTACATATTTCCAATAGGTTGTAAACCTATTGTTGACCAGACAGCACAGCTTTTATGTGGCGTTTGTGAAAATGAATCGCCTCCCTTACTTCTCACAAAATTGTAAAGGACTGAAGAATAAAACGAGACCAAAAAAATAAAATCATTTCTAAACCCAGCAAATACTACTGCAGCACCGATGTGCTGATCCAGCAGTTGGGAAACATCCTTTTCCCAAAAGAGTATTAGTTCTCAAGATGAAGTTCTTCACTACTGCCTCATTTCCCTCCAAAGCACTTTTTCTCTTTATACCTTTTTTGGTTTAGTTTTTTTTTTTTTTTCTACTAGATGTCAGATTTTATTTTTTTTTTTAATATAATTTATTGTCAAATTGGTTTGCATACAACACCCAGTGCTCCTCCCAACAGGTGCCCTCCTCAATGCCCATCACCCACTTTCCCCTCTCCCCCAACCCCCATCAACCCTGAGTTTGTCCTCTGTATTTAAGAGTCTCTTATGGTTTGCCTCCCTACCTCTCTGTTTGTAACTTTTTTTTTCCCCTTCCCCTCCCTCATGGTCTTCTGTTAAGTTTCTCAAGATCCCCATATGAATGAAAACATATGGTATGGTTTAGTTTTGTTTTAATAAGATGTGTGACTTTAGGCAAATTATTCCAAATCTCTGTACCTCAAGTTTTTCAACTGGAAATCAAGACTAGTCCTTAACCCATAGAGTGTGAACACTGAGTTCGATTCCATATGACAAGCCCAATGCCTACCTGATCACATAGAGAAAGCACAATAAATGGTCTACCTGGGAGAACTCCCCAATTAGGAGCTTTAATGATTACATAGCTAATGTTCTGTAATCCCCTCCTGAGCACCTGTTAATCTTCCTTAAAGGAGAGTGAGTATGTCCAGCTTTCTACAGGAAGCCACTGATACTGCAGCCAGCAAGGCAAGGTTTGATCCAGACCACGCAGGCTGGTGGCCAGGTGCTAGAAAGCCAAGCAAGGAAACCATGAATCAGAAAGCTTTCCTGCAGCTTTGATGGCCTGTAGGATGGGCAACAGGCCACTATCTAAATCTTATTATAGTCAGAGTATTCAGGATGTGAACCCACTCAGAAAGGGTGGGGTGCAGCATTTTAAGGATTGTTTTATCACTAGGAGAGCGGAGTAGGTTGTGAGAAGGCGAATAGTTCTACAAAATCTCTTGAGAGATCATTTTGATTAGGAAACACAGAGGGGAGAGGGATTGGAGTGAAAAGTCCAACACCTCTTTCCCCTGGTTCCCTCCCAGCTTCTTCTTCTCCTCCTTCTGAGTTCTTGGATGGGTGGTATTTAAGAAGGCGTCTCTTCTAATAGTTTTGTAATGCCTCTGAGGCATTTTCCAACTTGGAGTCAATATACTTTGTATACCGATGAGATACTGCAGTGAAGTAATTAGCTGTGTGCAACTAGTTAATTAAGAGATACTGCAGTACCTTGGCCTCAGGCATTAAACAAGTCTAGCTGATAAGCTGGAAACTGGCAAATAAGAGGATTGACAGGACACAAGAGGATAATGTGTCACTTACTTAGGAATTTGCTTTTCCAGTGGATAATGGGCATGGCCTGGAGGAGGTCATCAGGGTGGGCTCTTCTTAAGGCTCAATTATGTCAGGAAAGCAGACACTTCCAATTCTTGAAAAATGCAGCAGTAAACAGTTCATCCTAAATTTCATTCTGTTTTCATTTATTTCTCTTTTTTTTAACAAAGTATTTTTATTTTTTTTATTTTAGAGAGAGAGAATCTTAAGCAGCCTCCATGCCTAGCATGGAGCCCAACACAGGACTCGATCTCGTGACCGTGAGATCATGACCTGAGCTGAAATCCAGAGTTGGATGTTAACCAACTGAGACACCCAGGCGCCCCTTGTTTTCTCTTTCTATTGCCCAATACCCAGTTCACTGGTGTCAAGGAGGACATTAAGACTGAGAGAAGTATGGATGTGCCACCTGGAGGGGTCACACCTAGCAGAGATCTTGTGTAGATTTTTGAAAGGTAACGCTTCCTCAGCCCAAGTACAACCATTGTCCTTGCTCCAACATGCAGCTGGGAAGTGGGACCTGTACTGCATTCCAGCCACCCTTGCCCTTCAGGAAAGAATACACAACCTGAACAACCATAGGCAGGGCCCTGATCTTCTACCCCCAGCCCAGATTAACAGAAGACTCGACTTTGGAGAGGAAGGCCTCCTGAAGACAGGACTGGATCATCTTTCCCCAGCCTCAACAGGAAGGAACATCCCCAAGTGCAAAGTCATGTCTGCTACTTGCCCAACATGCAAGTCTCACGGTGCCTTAAATGTTAGCAAGTTTCCTCACACCCAGAAATTCCCCACCAGGGGACACTTGCTTATCTCCAAGCTAAGAATCACTCACTGGTGAGTGGAGTGGGGAATAGAGGAAATATTATCAGAACCTGGAAGACCTTCACACATGCCCATGTGGAGACTATGATGTGTGACCCCTCCACACTGTCACCCCACTCTCCCAGTCCCTCCCCCCATAGCTTTCAAATCCCTATGTAATGAGGTAACAGCCAAAGACTATATAAATGTGAAGAGGATCAAAGAAGAAAAACATGTTTGGAAATTACAGCTAAACTTCTATGTCGAAACACCCAAACATCCGTGTGGTGTCTCTCTCTGACCAGAGAAGCTTCTTCCATTCAATGCTGTGCATATTTAGAGTGCATTCCACTGACTACCTGCATAAGAATCACTTTGGGGCACATGTCAAAAACACTTCCCTGCAGCACTTGGGTGGCTCAGTTGGTTAAGCGTCTGACTTTGGCTCAGGTCATGATCTCGCAGTTCACAAGTTCAAGCCCCACATCAGGCTCTGTGCTGACAGCTCAGAGCCTGGTGCCTGCTTTGGATTCTATGCCACCCTCTCTCTCTGACTCTCCCCTGCTTGTGCTCTCTCTCCCTCTCAAAAATAAATAAAAACATTTTAAAAATTAAACAAACAAAAAAAAAACCACATCCCCCTACTCAATCAGAATTACTGGGAGCAGAGCTGGAAATCTACAAGTTTTAACTTTTTTTAAATTTACATACAAATTAGTATAAAATGCAACTATGATTTCAAGAGTAGATTCCTTAATGCTCCTTACCCATTTAGCCCATCCTCCCTCCCACAACCCCTACAGTAACCCTCTGTTTGTTCTCCATATTTATGAGTCTCCTATGTTTTGTCCCCTCCCTGTTTTTATATTATTTTTGTTTCCCTTCCCTTATGTTCATTTGTTTTGTCTCTTAAAGTCCTCATATGAGGGAAGTCATATGATTTTTGTCTTTCTCTGACTGACTAATTTCACTTAGCATAACACCCTCCAGTTCTATCCACGTAGTTGCAAATGGCAAGATTTCATTCTTTTTGATTGCCGAGTAATACTCCATTTGTATGTGTATATATATATGTATATGCGTATACATATATATGTATGTACATATATATATGTACATACATATATATATATACACACACACACACACACACACACCACATCTTATTCATCCATTCATCCATCGATGGACATTTGGGCTCCTTCCATACTTTGGCTATTGTTGATAGTGCTGCAATACATTGGGGTGCATGTGTCCCTTTGAAACAGCACACCTGTATCCCTTGGATAAATACCTAGTAGTGCAATTGCTGGGTTGTAGGGTAGTTCTATTTTTAGTTTTTTGAGGAACTTCCCCACTGCTTTCCAGAGTGGCTGCACCAGCTTGCATTCCCACCAACAATGAAAAAGAGTTGCATTGTCCTCTTTCTCCACATCCTGGCCAACATCTGTTATTGCCTGAGTTGTTAACGTTAGCCATTCTGACAGATGTAAGGTGGTATTTCATTGTGGTTTTGATTTGTATTTCCCTGATGATGAGTGATGTTGAGCATTTCTTCATGTGTCAGTTGGCCATCTGGATGTCTTCTTTAGAGAAGTGTCTATTCATGTCTTTTGCCCATTTCTTCACTGGATTATTTGTTTTTTGGGTGTTGAATTTGATAAGTTCTTTGTAGATTTTGGATACTAACCCTTTATCTGATATGTCATTTGCAAATATCTTCTCCCATTCTGTCAGTTGCCTTTTAGTTTTGCTGATTGTTTCCTTTGCTGTGCAGAAGCTTTTTATTTTGATGAGGTCCCAGTAGTTCATTTTTGCTTTTGTTTCCCTTGCCTCTGGAGACATGTTGATAAGAAGTTGCTGTGGCCAAGATCAAAGAGGTTTTTGCCTGCTTTCTCCTTGAGGATTTTGATGGCTTCCTGTCTTACATTGAGGTCTTTCATCCATTTTGAGTTCATTTTTGTGTCTGGTGTAAGAAAGTGGTCCAGGTTGATTCTTCTGCATGTCTCTGTCCAGTTTTCCCAGCACCACTTGCTGAAGAGACTGTCTTTATTCCATGGGATATTCTTTCCTGCTTTGTCAAAGACGAGTTGGCCATACATTTGTGGGTCCATTTCCGGGTTCTCTATTCTGTTCCATTGATCTGAGTGTCTGTTCTTGTGCCAGTACCATACTGTCTTGATGGTTACAGCTTTGTAGTATAGCTTGAAGTCCGGGATTGTGATGCCTCCACTTTGGTTTTCTTTTTCCAGATCGCTTTGGCTATTCAGGGTCTTTTCTGGTTCCATACAAATTTTAGGATTGTTTGTTCTAGCTCCGTGAAGAATGCTGGTGTTATTTTGATAGGGATTGCATTGAATATGTAGATTGCTTTGGGTAGTATTGACATTTTAACAATATTTGTTCTTGCTATCCAGGAGCATGGAATCTTTTTCCACTTTTTGTGTCTTCTTCAATTTCTTTCATAAGCTTTCTATAGTTTTCAGTGTATAGATTTTTCACCTTTTTGGTTAGATTTATTCCTAGGTATTGTATGGTTTTTGGTGCAACTGTAAATGGGATTGATTCCTTGATTTCTCTTTTTGTTACTTCATTTTTGGTGTACAGGAATGCAACCAATTTCTGTGCATTGATTTTATATTCTGCGACTTTGCTGAATTCATGAGTCAGTCCTATCAGTTTTTTGGTGGAATCTTTAGGGTTTTCCATATAGAGTATCATGTCATCTGCAAAGAGTGAAAGTTTGGCCTCCTCCTGGCCGATTTGGATACCTTTTATTTCTTTGTGTTGTCCGATTGCAGAGGCTGAGACTTCCAATACTATGTTGAATAACAGTGGTGACAGTGGACATCCCTGTCTTGGTCCTGACCTTAGGGGGGAAACTGTCAGTTTTTCCCCATTGAGGATGATATTAGCATTGGGTCATTCATATATGGCTCTTCTGATCTCAAGGTATGCTCCTTCTATCCCTACTTTCTTGACGGTTTTTATCAAGAAAGGATGCTGTATTTTGACAAATGCTTTCTCTGCATCTATTGAGAGGATCAGATGGTTCTTGTACTTTCTTTTATTGATGTGATGAATCACGTGAATTGTTTTGCAGATATTGAACCAGCCTTGCATCCTAGGTATAAATCCCACTTGGTCATGGTGAATAATTTTTTTAATGTATTTTTGGAGCTGGTCAGCTAATATCTTGTTGAGGATTTTTGCATCCATATTTTTCAGGGAAATTGGTCTATAGTTCTCCTTTTTAGTGGGGTCTCTGTCTGGTTTTGGAACCAAGGTAATGCTGGCTTCATAGAATGAGTTTGGAAGTTTTCCTCCCATTTCTATTTTTTGGAACAGTTTCAAGAGAATAGGTGTTAACTCTTCCTTAAGTGTTTGGTAGAATTCCCCTGGAAAGCTATCTGGCCCTGGACTCTTGTTTTTTGGGAGATTTTTGATTAGTAATTTGAGGAAATCTACAAGTTTTAACAAGATCCCCAGGTGACTTTTATGTATTCTAAAGTTTGTGAATGACTAATCTACTAGGACAGGTGCCTTATAGAGTGGGTATTTATTCATCTAATTTGTCTGCTCATGACTGTTTTCACATTTAAAGAGTGGAGAGTGAGTCCCTGATGTCATTTACACAGATACCTATTAGCCTAATCCTAGCATTATATAGTTCTACTTGGCTATGACCACAGAACAGCAATCTAGCTGCCGACGGCCATAAATAACCAATCATAAGCTTTTGCTAAGCAGTTCCCATCAAACTTATATGGCATCAAGCAGCCAGTTCTGACACTGCCCTAAAACCAATCATATCTCAAGTACATGCCTTATTATCTTATGTGTAGTCCCAACTATTCTGTTTCCAACTCTTGAGATGGTGCTGAGAAGGAGCTGTTGCTGGAAAAGAGAGAGTTGAAGGGGGAACAGATGAATAGGTCCTATGGTCTCACTGACAGAGCAGTCCACTTGCTGGTTACATTCAGTGCTCAGTGGGGACTACGTGAAATCAGAAGGTCCCAAGCTCTTTGGGTCAGACCAGGAAGGACACCTCAGAGTAAAACAGCCAGAGTATACTAGCTTCATATTGCTGCTGTAGCAAATTACCATGAACTGGATTTTCTCCCTATCTTCCTTCTAACATTTACTTGTTTTCAAAGATAAAGGAAATCAACTCTATGTACAGTTGGAAGACAATTAACCTCTTTGTCATTATTTTCTGGATTTAATTTCATACATCTACTACATGCCAGTGACAACTCCTCGGGGGCATTGCCTTTGATTCATCTAGGAAAACTTCACAAAAGTTTTACATGTATTTTAGCACCTATTATAAAGAATCTTACAGTGTCATGAACCCACTAAGCATTAAAATGTAAATTGAGGGGAAGAGAAAGTATTTAAAAAAATAGCTGCGGGGGAGAAACAGGAGGTCATTCTGAAGTTCAGAGTCAAAGGAATTGCTGGGGACTAGGTAATAATGCTACCAGGAGCACGGGCTGGGGTATGCCGGTAGAGAGCAGGAATTAGATTCCCATTCCGCCAGCTGCAGTTCTGCCTGAAGCAGTTTCTCTGGCTTCCCTAGGTGGAGCAGATTTTAGCATGTGTCTGTATTTCTGTGGTAGGCGCTGGTGGTACAGAATCACTCATGACTTCAAGTCGCTGTTCTCTGCCTCCGGCTTGGAACGATAATTGCCTACCTACTGACTGTTCCTCACTTTTATTTTATGAATTTATTTTAAAATTTAACAGTGATAAATGTTGAATAGATCATCCCAAAATTCAAACCACGAAGAAACGTGTCAAGAGTGAGGGTCACCTCATCCACCTTCTCTCTTCTAAAATAACCACTACAATGGTATGTATCCTTCTTGACCTTTTCCTACGTACATATGTATATCATTTTTTGTTTTTCTCATTAATTTACTTTGACACTCCATATATCCCAGATACCCTTCCATGAAGTATATACAGTTCAACCACATTTTTTTTTGAGAGAGAAAGAGTACAAGCAGAGAAGAGGGGCAAAGGGAGAGAGAGAGAAAGAGACAGATAGAGAGAGAGAATCTCAAGCAGGCCCCATGCCCAGGGCAAAGCCTGAGGTGGGGCTCGATCTCACAACCATGAGATCATGACCTGAGCAGAAATCAAAAGTCAGACACTTAACTAACTGAGCCACCAGGAATCCCACAACCACATTTTTTTAAATGTTTGTTTGCTTACTTATTTATGTATTTAGAGAGAGTGAGCACAAGTGGGGGAGAGGCAGAGAGAGAGGGAGACAGAGAAAATCCCAGTCAGGCTCCACACGCAGCACAGAGTCCAACCTGGGGCTCGGTCTCACAACTGTGAGATCATGACCTAAGCCCAAGTCAAGAGTAGGACCCTTAACCCACTGAGCCACACAGGCACCTCTCCCTCACAACCTCATTTTTAAATGGCTTCATCATACTCCTTAGGGACAAATGTTGCTGTAATTTAACTTTTCTTTATGGATGGATATTTACTTGTTTCAGTTTTTTTTTTTTATAATTTAACTTTATTTTTTTATTTTTTAAAATTTACATCCAAATTAGTTAGTACATAGTGAAGCAATGATTTCAGGAGTAGATTCCTTAATGCCCCTTACCCATTTAGCCCATCCCCCCTCCCACACCCCCTCCAGCAACCCTCAGTTTGTTCCCCATATTGATGAGTCTCTTTTGTTTTGTCCCCCTCCCTGTTTTTACATTACTTTTGTTTCCCTTCCCTTATGTTCATCTGTTTTGTCTCTTAAAAACCTCATATCAGTGAAGTCATATTATATTTGTCTTTCTCTGACTAATTTCACTTAGCATAATACCCTCCAGTTCCATCCACGTAGTTGCAAATGGCAAAATTTCATTCTTTTTGATTGCTGAGTAATACTCCATTGTATATATATACCACATTATCTTTATCTGTTCATCCATCGATGGACATTTGGGCTCTTTCCATACTTTGGCTATTGTTGATAGTGCTGCTATAAAAATGGGGGTGCATGTGTCCCTTCAAAACAACACACCTGTATCCCTTGGATAAATACCTAGTAGTGCAATTACTGGGTTGTAGGGTAGTTCTATTTTTACTTTTTTGAGAAACCTCCATACTGTTTTCCAGAGTGGCTGCACCAGCTTGCATTCCCACCAACAATGAAAAAGAGATCCTCTTTCTCCGCATTCTCGCCAACATCTGTTGCTGCCTGAGTTGTTAACGTTAGCCATTCTGACAGATGTAAGGTGGTATTTCATTGTGGTTTTGATTTGTATTTCCCTGATGATGAGTGATGTGGAGCATTTTTTCATGTGTCAGTTGGCCATCTGGATGTCTTCTTTGGAGAAGTGTCTATTCATGTCTTTTGCCCATTTTTTCATGGGGTTATTTGTTTTTTGGGTGTTGAATTTGGTAAGTTCTTTGTAGATTTTGGATACTAACCCTTTATCTGATATGTCATTTGCAAATATCTTCTCCCATTCTGTCGGTTGCCTTTTAGTTTCGCTGATTGTTTCCTTTGCTGTGCAGAAGCTTTTTATTTTGATGAGGTCCCAGTAGTTCATTTTTGCTTTTGTTTCCCTTGCCTCTGGAGACGTGTTGAGTAAGAAATTGCTGTGGCCAAGCTCAAAGAGGTTTTTGCCTGCTTTCTTCTTGAGGATTTTGATGGCTTCCTGTCTTACATTGAGGTCTTTCATCCATTTTGAGTTTATTTTGTGTCTGGTGTAAGAAAGTGGTCCAGGTTGATTCTTCTGCATGTTGCTGTCCAGTTTTCCCAGCACCACTTGCTGAAGAGACTGTCTTTATTCCATGGGATATTCTTTCCTTCTTTGTCAAAGATTAGTTGCCCATATGTTTGTGGGTCCATTTCTGGGTTCTCTATTCTATTCCATCGATCTGAGTGTCTGTTCTTGTGCCAGGTTTCAGTTTTTAATTTTTAAACAGTTCTGGAAAAAATATCATTTTACACATATCCTTGCAAGCTTACATAGTTATTTCGGTAAGAAACATACTAAAGGTGAAATTTCTGTGTAAATTTTAATGGGTGTTGCCAGGTTACATGCCTACCAACAGCAAACTGGAGTCCCATCTTGTCCATACTTCCAGAGACACTGGATATTAAAATATGTATAATTTGCCTCTATCTGATGGCATGAAAATAGTATCTAAAGGTTCATTTGATGTGCTTTTACCTGATCAATTACAAGATTGAGCACCTTCTCATATTTTATCACAGCATTTCCTTTAAGGACTATTAGAGTCCTGAGGATTCTTTGGAAAATGGCTATGGGCACGAAGAGATAGCACAAGGCCGCTTGCAGTTAATCTGGAACATAGCAAACTACACTTCTGGGAAGGAGGGATGGTACCACCTTCAGACTCCTGATTAGGCAGCATCCTATCTACCCCCAGGCTTCCTCCTCTCTCTGTGAACTAACAAAAGGCTTACGGGGAACACATTAATAGTTCTCACCCTGCAAGCCATCAAGTGCTAGACTTCTCTAACACTCACCTTCTGCAAGTATAATGACAACCATCCCTGAAAAGCCCAAAAATGGCAGGAAAGAAAGAATATGGGCTTTAGAGTCAGTCAGACCTACATTCTCCACTTAATAAATTCATGATCTTGGATGAAATCATTAAACCTTTTTGCAAAGAGCACTCCCAGGCTTTCTGCAAAAATTAGAAGCGTATATAGAACATTAAATGCTCAACGAATGTGAAACTTCCTTACCTGTTCTCATCTCCTCTGTCTAGGCCCCTTGAATGCATAGAGTCTCTCTTCCCACAAGCACCAAAGCCAGCTGGTGATCTTGCCCTCTGCTTCAATCGTGGACTGGGGCTTGCTTCTTAGTCTCTGTCTGGCCAGCTGATTTCTCTGAAGGTTGGGTTTTGTTGTCCTTCTTCCTAATATTTCAGAAGATTTTCTTGAGGGATACTGTTCTTCATTGTCCCATCATCTCGTCCCTAGAGTTTAAGAGCCTCATTCCCTTCCTCTGGATTTCATAGCCTGCCCAACAGTAGACCAGAATTGGCTTCTCTCAAACTTGCCTTTGGACTTGACCTTGTATTATATACCCTCTCCCCCAGACGTCAGTCTCCACCCATCTCTCTCAGCTCTTGCTCCCATTTTACCATAGTTTTCCTTTGCTAGAGCAGTAATGTTGACTGCTTATCTAGGCTCTAGCAAATGATGCTAAAAAAGAGAAGGAAATAAAGTTGTACCAAGAGAAAAGCCTGTCTCTCATTTCTGTTTCTCCTCCCTACCAACTGGCTTTTATACAGCCACTCATGATGCAAGAAGCTCCCGCTTCTCCCCAAGCTAGAAAACTGATCGATCCATAGGGATAAATCTCTGACAAAGCCAACTGGATAACATAGCACACAATATCCCATTCTGGAAGCAATGCACAGGGGGTGGAAAACAAAACAAAACAAAACAAAAAAAATGCCACTGACATGTCACAGATTTGAGATCCAGTTAAAACCTTAAAGAACTAATCAAAGCTTTCACCTTTCTCCAATTGCATCTGGTCCTGCTGGATTTTTTTTCAAGGTATATCTAAGTGTTTTTGTGAAACATGAACATCTGATTGCCAGAATGAATAGCAGAGAGATGATGTTAAACATTCTGCTTTTATTAACAAATCTCCTGTGGGGATTTGCTACTTAATTTTATTATTAGGACCATTAGTATGTGTATGTTATTAAATAATTATAATAATGAGGACTAAAAATTTGTATGTATTCTACACAGTTGCTGTCTGTACTCATTAGGATATTATTGGTCAGCCTTTTTGAAAAGGAGACCAAATCATGATGGCTGAAGCAAGATAGAAGGTAATTTCTCTTGTTAAAGTTCCCTCTGATAGGTTCAGTAGGGAGAAGCTCTACTCCACAAGGTCATCCAGGGACCAAGGCTCCTTCTATCTCATTGTTCTGTTATTCCCTGGAGTGTTGTTCTTGTCCTCATGGTCAAAATCAGTTCATCCACTACTGCATCCATACATCAGCATTTGGAAAGGAGGAAAGAGGACATAGAAGGCAAACAGCTTTCTTTGGAGAACATAATTTCTAAGCGGCATACATCATTTTTGCTTACGTGCCTTCGGCCAGAACTTGCTTGTGTGACCACACCTTGCCAAGGGAAACTGAGAAATGTAATTGCTAACCGAATAGGTATGTGTCCTCTTGGACCTCGGGTGGTTGTATCACCAAAATTCCACCATACCATATATACAACTTTTAGCCTACTCTTTCATTTAATATTTTAGACATCATTTCTCCACGTCATTAATGAATTACTACAAACATCATCTTCAGTGATTATATAATGGTTCTATATATGGAAGTATTTTCCTACTTTCAGACACATAGGTTATTTCCAATATGGGGCTTTTATGAATTGTACTGCCATGAACATATAGTATATTAATCTGTATTTGCTTTTCTGGTGATTGCCAGAGTACCTTCTGGTGATTGAGGTTTCTTCCTACAGGTAGGATTGTTTTACTTAAAAGATGTACCAATTAACCATCTTCTCAGCAGCAAATGAGAGGGTCATATTTATGCCACTACCACTAGCAATAATTTGGTCTTCTTTTTTTAGTCTTTGCAAATTGATTGATTGAAAATGGTATCCAGCCGCAATTTTAAATCTCATTCCTTTTATTGTTAGTGTGTTTATTTCATCACTTGTGAGTTTTAACAAGTTCCAAATGTCTATAAACTGTATTTCTTAAGAATTTTCCTTTGCTCATATATTGTCTCAGGTTATTTTTTTCATCTGTAAAACAGGATGATAATAGTGTCTGTATCATAGTGTGGTAAGGATAAAACTGTTTCCTCTACCCCATTTGTTCTGACTTCTTCTGGACAAGTCCTGCAGTGTTGGGCCCAGTCTATGTTGGGGCCACAGTGGATTGCCCCATTCATTCTGCCTCACCTCCCCATCTTCTTTTGGTCACAGCACTGATGATTATCAAAACGTATACTTTTCAGTAGTTTGTTTATTTTTGTTCCCTTCACTCCACCTACCCCCTCCCCCCCCGCCCCGCCAAGTCTCCCCTAGTAGAACCAGGCCCTAGTTTCTCTTTTTCACTGGTGTTTCTCTACCACCAAAATAGCATCTGGCAAATATAGTAGATACTCAACAAATACTTGCTGGATAAATAAATGAACCTCCTTCTCTCGTTGCCAGAGTCCCTGGACTATGTTCCATACTTAGTCACCATCTATAATTACCTCTTTTCCAAAGACGAGTAAGTCGTAAAGCCCCCGCATACACCCTCCTGCATCCATACACATTCACTCATGCTTCTAGGCTCTTGTACCTGCCTTACTCTGTCATGTTTACAATCCCAACTCAGTACACCACCACCAATTACACCCTAACATTTCACCGTGCTGTATCACACATCTGGCACAGTGTTCTACTAAGACCTCTAGTCTCTAATCAAGAACGAAGAGAGAAGAAAGAAAAAAGGAGGAGACCCCCGATCTGGCTGCCTAAAAAATACTGTACTCATGCAGAAAGGAATGTGGTTGCCTGATTTTCTGGTTGGAATCCCTGACCTAGGAACAGGCTGTGATGGTAACAGAGAGCTTTTTCCTGTCTTCTGCCAGATGATGTGTACTTTTCCAAGGCAGAGGTTGGACCAAATAAAGTCCAGGACTGTGCTTCTCAATCCAACACCAGTGACGTGGCAGTTTCTGAAAATCCTCCCAGAGTCTGGCATATTATCTTCCCGTATCCCACTTATTAGGACTGATACAATTTTTTTAAAGTACTTGTCCGCTTTCAAAGCGACTTTCATGAATGTTAGGGGAGGACGGATAAGGTACCTCCAGTATGCCTCTATCTCCATATTAAACTGAAAATCTAGCTGAGGTCTCATTTTAAATTCATTTTCTTTAGCATGGATTAAGAGACAGGTATTGGACATTTTTTTGGATGCTTCTCCTATTTCATATCTGTTGCCTGAGATTTATTATGAGTGGTTTCAAATATATGTCAACATTTAAAGTTAATTCCACTTCAATTAATATATTATTGTGGTCTCTAATTCCAAGAGTAACCATTCTGGGGACCCAATAATTAAGTAAGTTTCAGACTGTATTTGACAAATTAAAAGGCAGGGAGGACATATAAATTGTTTTGGGAACTTATACCGAATATGCTCCAATGACAGTATGAGCTGTGTTTCTGAAGTGCTCAGGGGAGGCATACCCCTAGGTCTCCAATTGCTTAGCCACTCTCAACCTCTGTTACTCTTCCTGCATCTACTTAGCCTCCTTAGTGAACGGATTGGAAATCTACTGTGGTTGGCCTACTTCAAAATTATATCCTGCCCACCTTCAACCCCAGATCTTCCTATGTGGAAACAAGGGGAAAATGCTCTCTTTTTCTTTGCTGTATTTAAAAGACTCTATAGACTCATGAAAATGCTGTGTGTTACTTTAAAGTTACACTAGCTACATTTTTACTGGTTTGGAGATTCACTGGTAAGAGAATGAGAATTGGCCAGATAACCAAATGCCCTCATGTGTTCCATCATGTTACCATGTCCTGAACATCTGTTTGATGGGGCGGTCTGTCGTGGCCCACATCAGCATGCCTAGAACTGAAGTTCCTTCAGTGTCTTCCAGATCTGGCCTGAGCTCAACATCCAGAGAACAAGAATATAGCAGCCTGAAAATAACTAGGGGGGAAAGATATTTACTATGATAAAAAGGTACTGGGGCATCTGGGTGGCTCAGTTGGCTGAGCGTCTGACTTTGGCTCAGGTCATGACTTCATGGTTCGTGGGTTTGAGCCCCACATCGGGCTCGCTGCTGTCAGCACAGAGCCACTTTGGAACCTCTGTCCCACTCTCTCTGCCTGCCCCCCTCGGCCCCCCACTCACGCTCTTTCTCTCAAAAATAAATAAAACATTTAAAAAAAGGTACTGATGCGGCAAGCTAACCAAAATACCCATGGTTGGGGATATGATGACGAACTGTGTCTCTCTCCAAGTCCTCTTGTCCTGTTATTGTCTGAGTGCTTACATCTAATTCCACCTCAGCACTTCTTAATGTTCCTCACAAACTGATGATCTCATCCTTCATGCCAGGATATTCTTGGTTAGGAAAATGTTAGGAACTTGCATTTCTGTGAAACGAGAACTTGTAAAACCTCACTTGTTCAGGGTAGCATGAAAACAGTCAAGGGACAAATTGGTCTCTAATAAAACCACTCTTTATTACCACAGGAACTGCCTGCAGTACACAAATACAGATGCTCGAAAGGAATAAAATCACAAGCACTGATAAACAGCACCCCTGGCATATGTGAAGGTGAAATAAAATGACATACAAATATATAAAATGCTCAAACAATTTTAAGGGGAGAGGTTTAAAAAAGTTGCCAAGGTTCTCAGTTTCTAAAACCAATTTTTAAAACGCTTTAGTACCTTCACAAAAGTTTCAGTATGTTGGTAAGACCCAACCTGGTAACTAATGAATCTGGAGGGTTCAATATAGACAGAACTCCCTTTTTTCCCCCAACAGTATTTTAAAAGACATTAAATCTTAGATGTTGCCAGGCTATTCTTCAGAAGAGTTCAAAGGAATGGCTTTGATATAGACGGCTTTGAATGCGAGCAGATTGTCATTTCTAAGAGGCAACTTGAAACTAGGTTGCAGCAGTGATGCCGAAGAGCAAAGGTAGATCCAGGAGCCTATAAGCAAGGTCAGGCTTCAAGCATGGCAGGAAGCCTGCCTCACAGGTGCCTTAGAACGAGAACAAGTTGCAATGTTAAGCTAGCTGCAGAAGCAGGGGGGTTTCCTAGGTACTTGTAGTACCTACCTAGAGATCGATAGGACAGGTTCATCCAGAGGAGAAGCGGAGGGGAGATTAAATAGTTTTTCTCTTGAAGAAGCAGCTTTAGAAACCCCTAGGGAAGGACATATACTGACCTGAATGTAATTCATAATGCTGACCTAACTGTGAGCAAATCATAGACTCACGGAGTTGTAATAGGCCTTAGAGGCCCTGTAGTCAAAGTACCTACATCAGTGTTTCCCAAAAGCCAGCCTGTAAAACAGATGATATCAAGATTCACCTGGGGAAGTTATTTTTAAATATATAGATTCCTGGGTGACACCATGGGGGCTTCTGATTCAGCTGGTCTAGAATGAAGTCCAAGCATGGCTACTTCTAACAAGCTCCACTGTTGGAAAACCAACTTGGAAAGAGAGGGGCAGATAAGACAGACAGAGCTCAGGACCTAGGAATCTGGCTCATCTGACACCTGTACGCAGGTACATTGTAGGCAATGGGCGAAATGCCAGGGAGGAAGTCATACCAAGGGTCTATCAGACAGGGTGTTCCAGCAAGAGGCTTGGTCATGGTGACATGTAAACCGACAGGCCAGCAGAGGCCAGTAGTTCCATCCAAAAGTCTGGACGAAGGAGCAGTCACAGCCAGGCTGGGTTCAGAGAAAGATACTCAGTCCAGAAAGTTGTCAGGCCCCAAGGACATAATCCACACAGGCATACAGGAATAGAAAGACCAAAGACGTGCCCAGAGGTGGACAAATCTGGGGCTCGGTCACGAGAACAGAGTTGAAGCCCAGTCTTTAAAACTACAACAGAACCAAGGGGAGTTAGTACTGGTTGAATGCCTTCCTTATGGAAAGTACTTTTCACAGGTTGGCTCTTGTCCCTCTCCCATCATTACCCTCACACATGCTTGACTTAACGCACACCTAATAGGTGAGGTGCATTAAAAGGTGACCAGGGGCCAATTTTTCTCTCTCTGGGCCACAACATCATCATCTTTAAAATGGGTGGAATCATTCTTACTCCACAAAGTTTGGAAAGGATAAAATACATCAGTATGGCCTAAAAGGGATTTTACAGTTTCTAAAAGGAAATCCTAAACTTATGTTGTACTATGTTGCAAGACAACACGTTCACAAGCCTACCAGGACATTCTATATCTGGCTAAATTCCCCTTCTGCTTCTAAGGCCCTCTGTTAACCAATCACACCTTCTGCACCATCCACACTTGTCATGGCTCAAAGCCCTGCATTCCACACCAGCCAGCCCAGACGCCGAGCTCCTTCCTCATCCTCACCAGTGTCCAAATGGTTATCCTTACCTGTACATTCATCCCTTCCCCATCCTTATATAAACAACTAAACCATATTAAGCACATACACTGTGCTAAGCACCATATTGACTATTTTATCAGTAGTATTTCTCTCAAGGGCCGTGAAACTCTATTAGGTAGGTACTATTATTTTAACCCTTTCCACCGATGAGTAAACTGAGGCTTTAAAGAGAAGTAGCATGCATAAAATCACAGTTAGCAAACAGCAGAGCCAGGACTTGGACGCGGGTTCATCTGTGGCCAAAGTCTTTGTTTCCAGGCCATGTATGCTCTTTGCCATTGACCAAGCCATCTGTCACTCAAGGCTGATCTCAAATCCCACTTTCTCCATAGCAGGGAGGGCAGCTCTAGGCTTCAGTGGATCAAAGGCAACACCAAAAACTTTATTTAACTACATCACAGTCTAGAAACCACATAGAAAATCAGTGAGACACTTCATTATCCCTTGCAAAAGGCGCCTTCCGGGCAAACAGGAAAACAGTGATGCTCACTGCATACTTAACTGGACTCTTCCCAGTAAGATATCAGCTGAGCCTCATTTTTTTTAAAATAGTTAGTCAGAAGCATGAAAACAAATAGCAATAAATGCCTTAGGAAAATCACTCTTAACTTTGGTTTTGACAGCATTTAAGTGGAGATGGTGTTTTAGGACAAGCAAATCAGTCTGCTCAGTTCTCATCTCTGAATTTTCTCTCTCTTGTATGTTAGGGCTTCCCTCAGGAAGGGGGACTTAAGCTACTCTGTCCCCGATCTTCTACTAAATTTCAAAAACTAAGAGATAATAGATAAATAATTAGATAAATATATAAATAAGTTTATATAATTATGCACATATGCATAGATCTATGTATCTATACAGATCAACTTAGTTATCTATATAAATACATCTGTATGCTAGTCACCTGGTAGGTGACTTGGCATGGTTTAAAAAGCATTTATAAAGGGCCTACTATGTGCCAGCTTCTGTATTAGGCACCAGGGGGGAAAAAGTCAGAATAAGATCTGGCTCCTGTCCTCAAAGAGTTTATAGTCAATGTCATGCACCTAGGTGTTACCTCTTTTACTCATTAAAGTAACTAAGTGACACTGTTATTATTTTAAACAGAGAGACCAGGGACACACAAAGAAATGAAACGATTTGTTCAAGGCAATGTAGAATATAAGAGTTAGATGTCTCTGCCCCCAAAACACAAATACGTCTAGCCTCAATGTGCTGTTTCTGAGTCTATTCCAAGATCTGATCTCCCACTTTGATACTGTTTCTAGCAATTCAATCAACCTATTGATCCTCTTGCCTGATTCTTCTCTTTTTGTATTTATTTTTATTTTTTTTAATATGAAGTTTATTGTCAAATTGGTTTCCATACAACACCCAGTGCTCATCCAACAGGTGCCCTCCTATTTCTGAACTCCTGCACTCCAGTAGGGGGAGCTTCCTTAGGAGTTGAAATCCTTCTGCTAAACTCCAGGTGGCGCTCTGCCACTTGAGGTAGTGCTTGCTGGCTGTGGATTAGCATCTGCTATACCCCTTGTTCAAGGGGGAGAGGGCCCCACTGGCGCATCAGGAGCCCAGTTGCTCTAACGGTGACCTCCCTGGCACTCCTAGCTTCACCAGATGACCCCAGACGTCTGTCTCCTTGCCCTCTGGATACCATGCCCTGTCCATCAGCCTACAAGCCCTCTTGGGCCTCTTAGGCCTGTCTGGGTGTGCCAGACAAGTCTCCTGATATGAGAGTTGCAAATTCATTCAAGGAAAGTCTTTACTTCTCCACGTGCACCCCATCCCAAGGTGGTTAATCAATTCACGCCTGGCCACACCGCAAGATATGACAGAATGTACCATAAATGCGTTCAATTTTCCTGCAGCAAAGTTTGTCAATAAGTAACAGCAGATATGAAATGTCAGAAAGGAAAGGGGTTCCACACCAGAGGAAAGTGGATTGGCAGGCTGGAGGGAATGGTCTGAATCAATCTCACTCTTACACGCACACACACACACACACACACACACACACACAACCTCTGTCTGTCTGTCTCTCTCTTTCACATATATAAATACAGTTGTTTGCTCTCTCTCACTCTGTGTGTGTGTGTGTGTGTGTGTGTGTGTGTGTGTGTGTCTGTCTGTCTGTCTCTCTCAGGAGTATGGTTCTCTAGAACTGAAGGCCAGAACAAAGAGCTCTCACCCAGAGCCACAGCGAAGGAGTCAGAGTAACTTACTATGAATCTGGTGATGCTTAAGCTTCAGGGCCCTGACATGCACTAGTCTGTATGAGTATGGGGATTGTCAAGTGTTCTGGATGGTAAAAGGAAGTCAGACTACAACAGGAAGCATTTCATATAAGCATTTCTGATAAATTGTCCTCTGAAAACCAGAATATGAATCTCTAAGTTGCCACGGCCTGACTTATTTTCTCATTCTAAAAATCTATGTAATTTATATAATTTTTAAGAAGTATTTCTATTTGTACCTGTTAGTGTTGATACTTTTGTATTATACCAGGAGACCTCCCCAGGTTGAACAAACTATGGGCACACAGAGCCTAGATCTCCTCCTGGGGAGGAGAACATTGGTACTGAAGAAGCAAGGAAACTGAAAAACTGTGCTGAGATCCAAAATGTCAGGAGGGGACTCTGGAGTGTCAGCCCACCGGAAGGAACAAAGTCAATTAAGGTAGTTCGTATATGGAGTCTGGGATCCAGAAGTCTAATTACAAGCAAACGAAGTGGGAAGGATTCAGAGAATTGCCTGAGTAATTGTAGCTTGTTCTGAGGAGTCCCCAGTCAGAGCAGAGGGCAATAGGAGGGAGGGATGACATGGTTAGAAAAGTCAGGGCAAAGCAGGGTGTCAGGGACCCAACCACGAGTGCTGGAGTTGGTGGTGAGGTTACAGTCTAAGCAGAGAAAAGCAGGACATGAGGACGTATGCACCATTATACTGACTGGGCAGACATGGTGGGGGTGGTGGGGAAAAACCGTGGGCTGATGGGCACAGAGGCACCATCGGCTCACCCTAAGACACCACACCCCAAGAGTGGAGCCTAAACACTCTTTTAGGCTGTATCAGTGACCCCTCAGAGAGAATGCAGTACTAAATTAGCAGGACTGGGGAAAGAAGGCAATGGCGGGGAAGCAAGATAAACAGCAGAATTTCACTCATAAAATGGGGACTAGACTATTACGCATCTCACAACGTTGTTGAGATGATTCAACCAATGGTGTAGGGAAAATGTGCAGCCTGGTGTCATATTCAATCCTGGAGAACCACTCACGCTCTCCTGAATATGATGCTACCTTGAATATGGTCAGTAGAAAAGGGGGTGAAAGTCTCCTGGTATGAGAGTTGCAAATTCATTCAAGGAAAGAACAACTAATTTTGCTTTAAAAAGAAACCAGCAATATAATGCAAAAATGCAGTTTATGTTTTTCCTTATTGATTTAATGAACTTCTTGGTAAATTTTTATCTGCTCAGTTGGTTAGTGACTGGTTACTTTTTCTTTATAGTACCACTAATAGTTTTAGTTTCCTTTATAGGAATGACTCCCATTATTGTGTTTTATTTTCTAAATTGATATTGTACTCTAATATCACTCTGTTATTTTCCCTTGTGTGGTGGGAAAAATTAGAAATGTCCTTCCATTTCAATAGCTCATGAGATGTTTGTGGCCCTCCCCCAACTGCCCTCTTCCCCAGAATGTGAGCCATCCTGTAAGTTGACTTGCTGATATCTGTTCATAGATAAGGTCTCCAGCTCCTGGTCCATCACTCAGAGATCCTGGCCTCAAAAGGGCACGCTGATCCCTGCACGGACACCTGTCTGCTAGACCTTTGGAAGTGATCTTATCCCCATCTGGAAAGCTATATTCTAGTTCTATCTAATCACAAAAGGTCAGGGCTCAGTCTTCAACAGAGCCACTTAGGCCAAAGCAAGAGAAACATGGGTAAGCTGCCAAAGCATGTTAGAAGGTTACAGTCTGGGATTTTTATTCAGATACAGAGCTTTCTGCTTTCCTCTGAGGGGAAGAAATGCTTAATATTATTGAGAAAAAAAATTTCCACTAACTAGAATCATGTTCAAATCACTCACAGAAGATACTTTGAATGCACAAGGTTACTCTCAGGGAAGAATATTCAACATTGCAGAGGGGGGATAGGAGTCTGTCATAAATTTTCTCCCACCTACCCTAGCATCCACAGTTAAGGAAATTAATGTGGTTTTGCCTAATCTCCATGGCAAAGCAATCCTTGCCTGACCTCTCAGATTCCCCTCAATCTGGAGATTGTGAAACCAGAAGGAGTGGTAGCAAATTCGCAAGAGACAACAAAGGTGAAAATGGGATAAAGTCTGGAATCAGCAGTCATTGCCTAAATGTGTGGGCTCTTGGAGTCTTCTTCAACTGTATCCATGAGCCACAGCAAGATGTTTAAATCTCCGCATTCATTTTTTTTTTTCATGGATAAATTGCATTTCCTTTTGAAAGACAGGAAACATCTACCCTAGCTCTTATTTATTTGAATGAGAGACATTACTCACATCAAGAAAAACCTGCAGGTGAAAACATGGCTAACCTACCAACACTATATATTATTTCCTAATATGATTTACAGTGTAATACTTGGCATAAATCACAGTCAAAATTAAAAGAGAATCATAAAGTACAAAATGAATCCAACTCAATAAAGTCAAAGCCAAATCGTTATTCTTTAGTAAATATTTACTAAACCCAAAAAAATGTGCACGAAGTAAAAGCTCCAGAAATAAAACAACTGCACTAAGAATTCAGTTTGGTGCTTCGTATTTAGTATATGCCAAAGAAAATTTTACTAAATTTTTCACCGTGATGACCATACACGGATATATGATCTTAGGTGAAGTTTGTGCAGGCTCAACATAACTCAGTTAATTCCGTATTATAAATGCTACTGCTCATTTCCCCAAATTATACTGTCCATTCCTCCTTATTTTTCTTCTTGATCAATCCAACATTCATTTTATATCTGACCACGGAACAGCATACGCACATAATGAGAGTGAAAATCATGGCTCCCTTGCAGATGTGGTTCAAAATCTAAAGCCAGTATAGTGTGGGCATCAAGAATAGAAGAACTCATGCCACGTGCTCTCTGGGGATCAAGGTGGCAACAGGCTGTTCCTGCAGCCAGGCCCTCACATTTGAAGGAGGAAACCAACATACAGTGATTCCTCCAGGCAACCCGCACTCTGACGTAGAGAAAATCCAATCAGGTCATTACCTGATTGGGCACACTGATTTTTGCCCTAATAGGTATGGATTATCTGCCAGGCCATGGCCTCCTTCTAAGTGCACTGCAGAGAGAAGCCAACAGATATTCTTTTCACACCAGGCTAGTAGCTTCATCTATTACTTTATGTAGTGACCAGGGCAGCCTCTGATTAATACAGTTTGGCCAGATTGGGGATCTGGTGAGAGACGCAGGGAAACTATTGCAGTGGTTCACAAATGATTCTGACTCTGAGATCCGGGGCACGGGGAATGTGCTTGAGAAAAAAATAGATACAGACCAAATTGTTGGTAAAGGTGAATATTTCTAAGTGTTCACACAATAGGCAGACCTCCCTTCCTGCCCCGTTTGAGATCTTTCAGTGGTTGGTTTTGAAATTGACCTAATTTTTATCTCGGGCATCTTAGACCTCTATCTGTAAGACTGAACGCTCTTACAAGGAGAACTGGCCCTGCCAGCTTTGAGTGGTTTCAGCAGGAATTTTAGGCAGCAAGGAAGCTTTCCCGGCTTTCCCCATGCAGTGTAGGCGGGGAGAGCGCCTGACTGTGAGTCACAAGACCCAGGTCTGGCCCCGCCTTCACCAGCAACAGTCAGTCACCCCACAGGTCAATGCCCCCATCTTCAAAATGAGATTGATAGACTACTCTCTACCGCATGCAAAGGGAGTATCGAGGGCAAATATAAGAGACATCAAATAATTTATAATTCTCTGGAAGTGAGACAAACACATACTGTTAAGATAGCCAGGGAGCATAGGCTGTTTGCACACAGAGGCAGAGAATGAAGGCAATTAGTCAAACAATTACTGCAAAAACCACTCCCCCCTCCCACAAAGAAGAGAAAACAATACACACACATCCTTACCAACACTTATCTCACTAATCTGAGTATTTCAGACAAAAGGGAATTTTTGGCTGCCTGAATTACCCAGATAGTTCCCTTAAAAATCTCAATTTCACATATGCAGTGATAATGTCAATAAGGACAGCATTGTCCTCTATAGGGAATGAGGTGGCTAGACCTATAACCATTTCTTTCTGTTTGAATTTAACTTCTGAGGAAGATAAATTATTATGCTGTGTTCACCCCAAAGGAACCTTAAGACTTCAGAAGACCACAGGACTACCTGGAGTTTAGCTATGGGGTTAAGATTCAGAGTCCTCCAGAAAGTGTCTCTTCAAAGCATCTCTCTCGGGTCATAGACTGAACCTTGGGGATTTCTGGGTGATTCTTGCAAAGCATTACAATTTCATCCCGTGGCTGTGCTACCAGGAGATATACATCAAGACTGTAATAAATTGCAATGCCTCAGGCTGAGACAAGCTTTGAGGGGTTTTACTGTGGTCATTAGTTTAATTTCTGGAAAGAGTTTGTGAAAGTCTTTCTCAAACCAACAGACACACCAACTTGGCACATTCAATTTAATGTTTATGTATTTTTGAGAGAGACAGAGACAGAGTGTGAGTGGGGGAGGGGCAGAGAGAAAGGAAAACAGAATCCATAACAGGCTCCAAGCTCTGAGCTGTCAGCACAGAGCCCGACTTGGGGATTGAACTCACAAACCGTGAGATCATGACCTGAGCCAAAATCGGACGCCTAACCAACTGAGCCACCCAGGTGCCCCTTGGCACATTCAATTTAATATCATTTAAAGGGGTGGGGAGAATGGTATATAATTTACTCCCTGTGTGCAGAAATGAATCTATATTCCTAATTTTTCAGACATTTGATACATATACCTGGAATCCCATACTCAATTGTTTCTGTAACTTGGGTATTGCATTTAGCATGACAACTTCCTTATCTTCATAAAGTGGGTCATTTTAATAATGCATACTAGCTATTGAGAATTTTAATTCAAAACCCTTTATTTATGTTACATCTTTACAGTAGCCTTGGGTGGAAGACAGCCAGCATTCTATATTTATGACTACAAGATGTTATATGTAACTTCCTGAGTATAACCTAGTTGCCTAGTGAAAAAAAAAATGCTGCTTCTAGAAGCACCTTCTGTTAAAGTATCTTATGTTCAGGAGAAACTGACTGAACAAACGTGACAATGAAAATTTCATACCTACTTGTGCTACTACTTTCGAAAACTTGGGCTCTGAGTGTCAGTTTCCATTGCTCCTGAAAGCTGTCACATTCACCACCAAGTGTCATGAGGTTGGGAATCCAACAACCGGCTGTATAAGTCTTACTTACCCCATACCTGAGTTGAAGTGAAGTCTCCCACTTTGGCCTTAAGGTTCTACTCTTTCATCCAAGCAGTGGTTTTGCCTCTGTCCTAAGAGAAGGATTCTTCTTTCACCTGTTCTCTGAGGCCACCCTGGAGAACTAACCCTACTAACACCACTCCCACCTTGGCAGAACCATAATCCTGCTGGGTGCATCCTGGACCCTGATTCAGAGTGGGGGCAACCCAATATTACACATAATAGCAAAAGAAAAAAATCTGGTCTCCTGGACTACAGTGCCCTAATCCTGCTCAATAAGGTTTTCTTGAAGATACAACTTGAAGCAGTATAAGAACCCAGCATTATAGTTAAACCCAGAATTCCAGACCAACGACATTGATTTGTTTTAGAGATTTAAGAAAAAACATGATGCAAGAAGAAATGTCAAAATCAAGGATCTTATTCAAAAATATAATGTTCTGACTACAGAAAGTAAGTCAAAGCAAATGGACCAAAAATCAGGTTCCAAACTTAAATATTTGTGGAAGAGTCTCCAAATTAAATGTATAACTATACATATGTAAATATGTATGTGTGTGTATACACACACACACACACACACACACACACACACACATATCTCTTAACCCCTTGCTCTGATGCTGACCTACAGGCCCATTATATCAGTATTGATATTTGCAAGATCTGAACAAAATGTGAGGAAAAATTTAATGTGTACCATTGTAAGGCTGCTATTGTCCTTGCCCAAAAAGATCTATTCTTTTTTATATCTTTCCTATTTTTTTCATAGAATTATCTTTTTTTTTTTTTAATGAAATGATTCTCACAGTAGAGCGTTGGTTTGCTGTTTTGTTGTTGCTTGGTTTGTTCTTTATTTGGCAAAATAAAATGTTGAAACCCAATGAGTCTCAAATTTGGGGCGTGCCATGGTTTGTTACTGATCCTTGAAATCCTTATAGCCAGGATGTATGACCCAGACAACATACGCCAAACTCTACTTGATGTTTGAATGCCTCTTCCTAACCCTCACTCATTAGTCCTTCTTCTAGGTCCTGCTGCCACAGGGTCTTGGTTACCCTTCCACATGAAAGCCCTTTTTATAGCTGAAAACATTTCTTCTCCCAAGACTTTTTTTCTTCAGAATAAAAAATCTTTTACTGTCTTCAACGATCCTTTTGAGCCAGGTCTCTAAAAAGAGCCTGTGAGAAGGCAGAAAAAGCTTGAGAGAAATATATATACTATTATCATTATTACTATTACCATTGAAGGCAAGAAATCACATCTATGTTTTATAAATGAGGCAACTGAATCCAATAAGTTAAGAGGCTAAACCAATCAAACAGCTGGTAAAAGACATTCAGTACTCAGCAAACAAAACTGTCTTGCCCTTGATAAATGTATGCATTAAGGGCAAAGGACACACATGGTAGCAGATGTGTATAAATTGATTCGACAAATGTCTCCATCATGTAAACTATGCCATGCCTTACTGTAGCAGCACAGTTACAGAAAACAGGGTACAGTCCCTCCTTTTGAGGAGCTCACAGTCATGACATGGTATATAGGTAAAATAGTAAAAGTATGAAAAGGTTGCACAATAGAAACAGAAACAACCAACTTTCGTTTGGGAGAGCTGGAAAGGCGCAAGAGAGGACGTGACTTGTAGGCTGGGCCAATGAAGGGTGAGGAGAAATTTGCCAAGGAGGGTGAACCGTTACCTAAGATAATTTACTGCAGAAGGAAGGACGTGTTTGGAGGAAGATGTGATGAGTTCAGTTCCAGAGCTACAGGTAACTTTGAGACACCCAAAGGAGACAACCAGGCAGCAACTACACCATGTAAAAGAAACTTGAAAAAATAGACCTAGGAGGTACGTGCACACAGAAAGCCGAGCTGGAAAAATCTCTTTTCACTCTTCTACCAAATTGGAAAATGCTTTGTATATAAGCTTAGGATAATTTACTTTTTGGGGGGGGGGGGGATAAGTTACTTTTAACTCAAGGATTCAAGACAGTCTTCTTTTGTGAATCATGGCGCAGAAACCCATTTTTATTGATAAGAATGAAATGAGAAAGAAAAATAAAAATATTCTCCAGAGAGGTGAGTTTCAACAGTATGAAATGAAAGGTGTTCAACATCAAACTTTCCATCTCCAACGTACAGATACATACAGTTAATCTACAGCCAGTAGGCTCTCAGCGTTTAAAGAAGTTACCTTAGTTTGCCATAACTATAAACACAGAACTAAAGAGGGATGCTTAGCTTGAAATTCTTTGAGACTGCCTGCTTAAGATTATTTTCATATATGTAAGTGACTTCTTGCTACTGAAAAGCACTCAGTAATTCATTTCCTCCAAGCAGAGATAGGTAGTTTGGTTTGGAACCTGGCAGATTTCAATCATGGGTTAGAGATACTGAGATGCGGATTTGCCAGCATTAAGTCTGTCTGTAAAAGCATACGGCTGGTGGACTGAGAAGGCTGCCAAGCAGCAACACTCTGATAACTTCTGTTCAAGCAAAGGGAGTTTATTTACATCAGGGTTAGTCTCTAGTGAGAGCAGCTGCATACAACAGGCTGCACTTGCTTGAGACAATTCCAGCATCATCTCGTCAACCATGTGTTCACTGAGCCTACCTCCTGCATGTGCCCTCCATCATCCACAGACTCCATTCCTGGTGTCTCATGGAATGTAAGCTTGGTTCTGTCTTAGCTCCCAGCTACACTTAACCACAATGCCACACACATAGTCGTAGCTCAATAATTATTTGTTTGATGGATGCAGCCCAAAACAAGTACAAATTGAAAAAAAAAAAAAAATGGACTCAACAATGCCTAGCAACACTGTCTGCTCACATGTTCCGATACATATTTGGAGGTCTTCAGTAGGCATCGATCCAGGAAACTTCCTGCAGGTTTTGTTCATTCCTTCCTTTGTACTTGTCTCTTGAAAGTTTCCACTTGGAATTTTGAACAATAACCTGGATAATCAATTTGGTTTATTTTAACCTCTAATACTACATTTAAACTTACTGAACAAAATCATCTCTCTCTGTCCTGAGGCTTCTATTTTGAGTTCTCTCTTGGCACCATTATAGCACGCACTTAAAACTGGGATTTTTTTGAGCTTGGATGAGATGCAGAATAATTTTCTGTTATGCATGACTGAGAGGCAAGAAAAATATTTCAGAGAAAGAAAGCTGTCTCTAAGGGGTTATAAGAATAATTTGGGATAGGACTGATACAGAATTTAATTTTAGCAACATTAATATATGAAACAAAATACTAAAATCTCACTTTCATACTTTACGGTATATTGGCGATCATACATAACAGCTCTGATTAAGACATATTTTGGTTGCATCTAAAGAATTCTCATCCATGTGCCTGCGTTATTCTGTAAATATAAATGGAATGAGAGTATTTCAGTGCACTGTTGTTTATTATCTACCCCTCAGTCACAGATAGAGCCCAGGGGAAGAGTCCTTTGTAAATACACTCTAACAATGACCACAGAACGTTTAATTTATGCACAAAAGTTGCTATAATTCTTTCTGTTGGTAGCTTGTTTCACAAATTGATGGCAAGAAAATTAAAGGGTCTCCATGAAAAATAGAGAGCTTCAAAATTAAAACAAAAACAAAAAACAAAAATAAGACTTAGATACAACCCATTCAAGGATATTGTTCTCTCGGGCTGGTGTTGGTCAGCCTCTCTCCTGTTTAATCTGTCTCTCAGCAAAAATGCCAAGACAGTTTTGGGGAATATTACACTCAGAAATATTGCTTCTATATATATTGGCAGGAAGCATTGTCTGGGAAGGAAAATCATCTTGTTCCAGAAGCCTGCAGAAATTGTCCAGTGAAAAATAATGAAATAATCCAATGTGGCAAAGCCAAACAAGGAAAGTAAAGACACATTTTACAAAGGCTCTCAAAAGAAATTTGAAGTTTCCTTTTGAAAATTTTTGAGTCCTACATAGACATGACTTCTCAAAGCTTGAGGGGGGATGTTTCTCTCTCTTGTATGAACTCTTCTATGGAAAACTTAAGTGATAATTTGTGGTATTGTAGGATAATCCATTTGAAAGCTAATTGTGAAAGCAAGACCATAATTTAAAGAAAAACAAAGGAGAGTTTCCCCCCTAGCTAGTCATGGAGTTGATTGTATGCCCTGTTCTTTGTACCACTAAATACAGTTCAAAATCTTTGCCCCCTCAGTCTCTGGTCACAGCACTTGCCTTGTTCCTTGCCTTCCTTTCCTACCACATCCCAGTTCCCTCATCTCCATGTTACCTCCTATTTTCCTGTCATCATTAATTCACATCAAGACCTCTGCCAATATACAGTTATGGGAATCTCTCTCTTTAATTTTATGATTTTCCACATCAAATCTAATGCTTAAAACCATACACACCATCTTATTTTTAAAACCTGCAGTCCTCTCCTGACTGTTGTACTTCTGGCAAAGGCACCCTTACTCTTCCAATCACTCTGACCCACAACCCCAGTCGACTGATTATCTCACACTTATGTCCCCTATCCAGTAAGACACACACCCTTCAAGATTCTCTTACTGTAATGTCACCTCACGATGTTTATTTCTGAGTGATGGGATTTTATGACATATGTATGTGTGTGTGTATGTGTATATGTATATATATATATACACATTAATATATATATAAGTCATTTAAATATGTGCATACTTCATCTCTAACACTCATACAGACAATATTTTGCCTCTATCTCTGTATCTTGCATCTGTCTCTTATCTCGATGCTAAGGTCTGTAGTCATCTTTACAATATTCCTTAGCTCACCTCACTTGTCCATAACCTCCCACTTCTCTCTTGCCCATGCGAAGCACAGTACTTCACTTCCGACCCAAGAAGATCAAAGGCTTCCAGTATGGGCTCTCCATAATTTCATTCTCAAAATCCTCGAAATTATCCAAAGTCCTCAAATATTCCTTCTTCGTGTTGTCCAGTTGGCCTTGATTCTTTGCCTTTATACCTGTTCTTGGATTTTGGCCAATCAATTGATTATTTCCTATCATTTTCTGGTATCCTCTACCTCTTTCTGTTAAAAAAAAAAAAAAGAAAGAAAAGAAAAAGTCTTCCCTTCTATCTACAACATTTTCAAGTACTTCATTTGAGGGGGAAAAAAAAGCCTCCTTTAGCTCTGCTAATCTCTCAAGCTACTAGACCAAGTTCCTCCTGCCCTCACACCAGCTTTCCCCCCAACCCCTGGTTTCCCCTGATTTCTCAGACCACTGTACCGGTTTTCATCTTCAGCATACTACTGAAGTTGCTGTCTTGAAGATCATAATTTCACTCCTAAAAACAAAATCTAATAGCCTTATTGCTGTTCATAGCATTCCTGGCTTCTCAGATACATTTGCCATTGCCAAAAACCTTGATTCTCCAATTCTCTCTTCCCCTGCCCTTGTGTACTCTCCAATCTTCTGAGTTTCTTATTTTCTTTTTGTTTTAAAATTTTTTAAATCTTTTATAAACTTTATTTATTTTTGAGAAAGAGAGACAGAGTGTGAGTAGGAGAGAGGCAGAGAGAGGGAGACAGAGAATCTGAAGGAGGCTCCAGGCTCTGAGCTGTCAGCACAGAGCCCGACATGGGGCTCGAACTCACGAAAGCAAGTTCATGACCTGAGCCAGGTCAGACGCTTAACCAACTGAGCCACACAGGTGCCCCTCTTCTTATTTTCTTGACATCTATCAGGTTTCCCTTTGTGGAATGTCTTCCTCTTTCTGTCCCTTAAATATAGATTTCCCCCAAGCTCTCATTGTTAACCTCTTCCCTTCTCTCTTCAAATTCTTTCAGGTCAATTCATTAGTTCACAGGGACTGGCTAGCAAAGTTGTATATCTTCTCTCTTGAAAAACAAAACAGATTTCTAACCACCTCCCAGAGAGCTCACCTTGGTCTTCTGTAGGCATCTCAAACTCAACACGTCCAAAATGTAGAATACTATCTTCCCTACAAATTTCTTTTCCTTACGTGAATTTCCTGTCCTATCAATTTTCTTTCATGTTAAAAAACAAAAAACATTGGGGCGCCTGGGTGGCTCAGTCTGTTAAGCGTCCGACTTCAGCTCAGGTCATGATCTCATGGTGCGTGAGTTCGAGCCCTGCGTCGGACTCTGTGCTGACAGCTCAGAGCCTGGAGCCCGTTTCAGATTCTGTGTCTCCCTCTCTCTCTGCCCCTCCCCTGTTCATGCTCTGTCTCTCTCTGTCTCAAAAATAAATAAACGTTAAAAAAAATTTTTTTACATAAAAAAACAAAACAAAACAAACAAACGGTGAAATTGTTCTATTTACTCAACCATTTCTTCCTTGATATTTTAAGTGATCCGGTTTTGTACAGCTGCCACAAACTACCACCTCCCGATTCTGAAGCCCTGGTCTCCAGCCCCAGCTTCTATTCTAAGCATTAGAATAATAATTTTGATTGCCATCAATTATCTTCAACTGAGGCCCCATATGAACCTCATTAATATGTACAACAAACCATTATAGAGCTGTTCTTACACACCAGACACTGTTGTTTCTGAAGAAACTCGTGGACTAGATGGGGAGATAAACATCTAATAAATACTTACAAGTCATTTGTTCTTTCAACAGTATTGATTGTGTACCTATTGTATACCAGGCACTTGGGCAATGGCTGGAGATACAACAGTCAATAAAACATGGTATGTGCCCCAAGGAGTTCACAGTCCAGTTGGATAAGTCAAACAAATAACCACATAATTATCATACAACGTAGTATGAAATGGGAAAGGTATAATCTACATCTTAAAGTATAAATAGGAGGTATCCACGTGAATAAGGTGAAGTAAGGGCTTTCTAGGTTCTCAGAACAGCATTAACAAGTAACAACATGGTGTGAGGAACTAGGCGGTCTTATTGTTGTAATCGGCTATTTCAATAATTTAAGTGAGAAATAATAAATACCTGAGTTTTGTTTATTAAATGAATGAAGGGCTATGAAGGGCAAAAGGAGGTATGGGGAAGATATTTAAGAGACACGGTTGTGGGAATTTGGTGACAGACTGGATATATGATGGTAGAAAGGAGTCTTCTCGATCTCAACATGTCCGACACCTATTTTACTTCCTGTATTTTATCTCTCCCTGATACCACTGCTCACAAAGGTGCTCTAGTTGGAAACCTCAGTCAAATCCTAATACAGAGCCAGCTAAGCATACAATAAATGCATACTGAGTAAATTAATTAATATCTATAAGTCCAGAACATGAACTGGCATCATTGCCTGTATTATCAGCATTCTTAGCTGTAACCACAAAATCCATTCTGGCTAATTTAAGCAGAAAAGGGACTTATTAAATGGTATTATGTAGCTCACAGAATAAAAATAGGAGAGCTGGAGAAAACTGGAGGCTAAATTTCCAGGGAGAATGTTCAAGACCAAATCACACAATTAGTCTGAGGAGGACATGGCCGCCACCACCTCCAACTCTAAGAATTAAACCTCGGATCTTGACCAGAATGGCTCTTGCAGCCAGCGCTGCAGCCACTTCTGTTGGCAAGGCCACCACTGCTGCTGTTGCCACTATGAAAACTCCACACCACCCACAGCAGTGACAACAGGGTGACACATGGAGCTTGTTTCCTCTGGCTGCTTGCTTCTGGCACCAAGTCTCCGGAAGGCATAGCTGACTGGTAGAGTCTGGGTCACTCACCTGAGTTGCCACTGCAAGGGAGACTGAGGAGTTTGAGCTTTACCTTCAGAGTCAGAACTTCTATGTTGGAAAAGTGGTTTTTTGGGGTCTTTTTAAATGTATATTTATTTTGGGGGTGGGGGAAAGGGACAGAGAGAGAGGGAAACACAGAATCTGAAGCAGGCTCCAGGCTCTGAGCTGTCAGCACAGAGCCCAACACGGGGCTCGAACTCAATGAGCTATGACATAATGACCTGAGCCAAAGTTGAATACTTAACTGACTGAGCCACCCAGGCGCCCCAAAACTGTTCTTAATATCTCCATGATATAGAAATGAAAAGATAGTGTCCAATATGAAACATAAATGACAGACCTTTTTGACCCTCCTGAATCTCCCTTCTTCCAATCAAGTCAACAGTATGGCCTACTTGTAGGCCTTCAGTCAGCACTTCCTTCCAATGCTTGGAAACAGAGAAGAGTAAACCAATAAATAAAATTCATAAATGTGTCACATCATCTTTGTGAAAACCCTCAGAAACTTTTCTGTGACACATTCCTCATAGACTCCCAGAAATACTGTTAACAGAATATAAACATTTATACAAATAGATAGTAACCTAACATGATTTCTATATGTAAAAGTATGGATAGTCACATGTCCAGAGGGACCACTCCTTATACATTCACACA
This sequence comes from Panthera leo, assembly GCF_018350215.1. Lineage (NCBI taxonomy): Eukaryota > Metazoa > Chordata > Mammalia > Carnivora > Felidae > Panthera > Panthera leo. The sequence goes on along the minus strand of NC_056684.1, from coordinate 74,930,040 downwards.
TAACATAACTTCCAGCTTTGGAAGTAGACACAAGCAGATCTTCTGGGCTCTTCTTCCGTATACATTCAGATTCTACAGCAGTAATCTCCAAAGAGAGGCGCACATACCCCTGAAGACTATACAGTAATTCATTGGAATTTGGAGACAAAATATTAGAACACGTGCTTATATGTATATAAGAACTAAGAAATAGATTAAGGTTACTAATATCACCCACACTAGAGCCCTCACTTGGTCCCCATGTTAGATGGTCACAGGAGGGCACAATGTAAGAGGTCTCCACAAGGAAGCTGGGAGGTCCTGATTCTGAAGAATCAGTATTGGCAACTTCGCCCAATCTCTGCTTCTGAAATATTTCAGTCAGGGACGCCTGGGCAGTTTAATTGGTTAAGCGTCTGACTCTGGCTCAGGTTATAATCTTGCAGTTCATGAGTTCAAGCCCCATGTTGGGCTCGGTGCTGACGGCTCAGAGCCTGGAGCCTGCTTTGGATTCTGTGTCTCCTTCTCTCTCTCTGCCCCTCCCCTGTCTCTCTCTCTCAAAAATAAATAAACATTAAAACATTTTTTAATAAAACGCTTCAGTCAATTGTACTTTACATGTGGTAAGTGGAATTAAAATTTATTTTGTCCTCATTAGTAGAATCCTAAATACCAGAGTCTACTTGTTAAAAGCAGTCTCCAAAGCCAAAACAGCTAATTTCAAATCCTGCCTGACTTTAAACATTTTATTCAACTTGTCTCTGCCTTAGTTATCTCATCTGTAAAATAGGAATGAAACCTAACTCAGAATTTTGTTATGAGATTGACTGAGGTAATTTGTGTGAAGTGCTTAAGACGTTTCTGCAAATGGTGAGCACCATGTGAATCTCTAAATAAATATGTGCTCAAGAGATGAGGAGTATCCGTGAAAATATTCTGCACTGCAGAGAAGCGCACTGGTTATCTTGCAGCAAAACATTTCAAGTCCTTGTCAAATTTAAAGATGAATTACATACTTTTACAGAAAATATAGGATCCAAATTTTCTGATCTTTTCTGTGATGTCAAGTGCCTATCAGTAGTAAGCCTCATACAGATATTGAAATGAAACAAACCCCCCAAAACTGATATGCCCTGTCAAGATAAAGATGATATTTTAGCAATGAGTAAGAAAGTAACTGTTTCTTTTTTAGTAAATGGGTGTTTAGAAATGTTTGTATCATTGTGTGGCTGTGTGGAAATGCTATGTCATCCATTAACATTTCTATTTCTTCACATACAAAAAAATAATTTTTGGAGACAGACTTTTCTAACCCCTTTTTAAAAATCTGGAGTTGCTCTGGAGTTTGGAATTGTTTGAAAAATTACAAATGCAACAAACATCCCATTTGTACTTTATATTTTTATTTAAGTAGTATTTATTTCATCTTCGTCACATTCTTTTCAAATTTTACTTTTATTTGCATTTCATGTTCATATTATATTAGTTTAGAAAGAACATGTATATAATTTGTCAATAAAGGCTCCATGAGGGGCACCTGGATAGCTCAGTCAGGTAAGCGCCCAGCTTCGGCTCTGGTCATGATCTTATGGTCTGTGGGTTTAAGCCCCGCATCAGGCTCTGTGCAGACAGCTCAGAGCCTGGAGCCTGCTTTGGATTCTGTGTCTCCTCTCTGACCTTCCCCTGCTCATGCTCTGTCTCTCTCTCTCTCTCTCTCAAAAATAGATAAATATTTTTAAAAATTTAAAGACTATATGATGAAAATATTTGTACTGATAAGGGTGTGTGATAACGAAAAAAAAAGACTACCATTTCACTCTCTAGGAATGGTCACTGTGACAGAAATTTATACATGATCCTAACCCTCACAATAATTCTAAGAGATGGGTACTTACATAATTCCTATTCTAGAGTACAGGAGCCTAAGGTTAAACATTAAATAATTTCCCCAGAGCCATAGAGCATGCAAGTGACTAAATCAGGATTGGAATGCACTTCGATCTGGCTCCAAGGGCATGCTGCATTGCCACTTTGCTAAATACAACCCAGAGGGATTATGGTGATATTTTGCACAGCAAAATACTGTGAACAGAATAACAGCAGGAGATTCAGATTGGTTAACTTAAAGAAAAGATACTTAACCATATTTTGGTTACATATGTCCAAGCAGACTTCAAATTTCAAATGGTTTTTGCTCTAAAGTTGGAAATGTAGAATGCAGGAATGTAGAATGCATTTTCTTCTAGAAACAGGGTTAAAGATAGTAGCTAAATTTCTGTGGACTATACAGAATCCTATTTTCTCATAACATACCTGAATTATTAGACACCAGCAATGAAAAATAGTAGAAAACCATGCAATACATGCAATGTCAGCACTTACACACACACACACACACACACACACACACACACACACAGAGTCAGAATATTGCCACTTCAGGAAAAAAACATGTTCTAAAGGGCTGTGATAATGCATAGAGAAATTCTGTACATGTTTTCAAAGGAACAGTTCCTCATTTTCATGGGCTTCAGAAATTAATGTCAATTCTTCACAATACTTAACTTCAAAATACATAATTTTAATTTTATTTACAGAGGTATATAATTAGTGTTCTCTTATTTTTATCACAATTGATTAAGGCTGATTTTTGAGCAAATGGAAATGTAGGGAAGTGGGCAGAGAGAAAGAAAAAGGAGCTGGAAGTTTGATTTTCCTGAGGTAATTGGGAAAAGTGGGAAAACAAAGAAAAGACACTAGAAGACAAAGAAAAGAGAATAATGAGCGTAGCAACGACATCTGTATGCTTGTGGGGAAAAAAACAAAACAAAACAAATCATGGTTTTCAGTAAAGTTGGCTGAGGCATGGAATGGAGAAAAGACAGAAGTATGGTAAGTGCTTACTCAAACCTAGTCCTTGTCATTCTGCTAGGTGTCATTGCGTCTCTATATTATAACCTTGTTTAATGTTTATGGATGATACAGTCCCTCCTTCCCCTCAGATTGCCAGAAACTCAGTTTGATCCAGGGCAGTTTGGTTGATGAGTGGTGGTGACTGGGATGGACAGATGTCAGGTGTCATCTCTGGTGCAAGAACAGCCTCAAGATGGCTTTGAGAGAAGTGAATGACCAGTGTCCAAACTATGAGTACAGGGTTTTAATTCAGGAAGCGCATAAGAGCCAGCATGGTTCTTTTTGGCAATTAGTTACATGAGTAACCTCCACCGAGAGAAATATTTAATCATTCCTCGAAATCTCCCAGGATTCTCTAGCTCCGAAAAGGAAGAACATTAGAATTGGAATCATTTTCAGAGGCCGGGTCATTCTCCTCATCTTTAAGAGAAACATATTTCTTTCCTTTTCTTTTTTTCTTTTCTTTTTTTATTTTTTAAAATTTACATCCAAATTAGTTAGCATATAGTGCAACAATGATTTCAGGAGTAGATTCCTTAAGGCCCCTTACCCATTTAGCCCATTGCCCCTCCCACAACCCCTCCAGTAACCCTCTGTTTGTTCTCCATATTTAAAGTCTCTTATGCTTTGTCCCCCTCCCTGTTTTTATATTATTTTTGTTTCCCTTCCCTTATGTTCATCTGTTTTGTCTCTTAAAGTCCTCATATGAGTGAAGTCATAGGATTTTTGTCTTTCTCTGACTAATTTCACTTAGCATAACACCCTCCAGTTCCATCCACGTAGTTGCAAATGGCAAAATTTCATTCTTTTTGATTGCTGAGTAATACTCCATTGTATATATATACCACAGGGCTCTTTCCATACTTTGGCTATTGTTGATAGTGCTGCTATAAACATGGGGGTACATGTGTCCCTTTGAAACAGCACACCTGTATCCCTTGGATAAATGCCTAGTAGTGCAATTGCTGGGTCATAGGGTAGTTCTATTTTTAGTTTTTTGAGGAACTTCCCTACTGTTTTCCAGAGTGGCTGTACCAGCTTGCATTCCCACCAACAATGAAAAAGAGATCCTCTTTCTCTGCATTCTCACCAACATCCGTTGTTGCCTAAGTTGTTAATATTAGCCATTCTGACAGGTGTAAAGTGGTATCTCACAGTGGTTTTGATTTGTATTTCCCTGATGATGAGTGATGTTGAGTATTTCTTCATGTGCCGGTTGGCCGTCTGGATGTCTTCTTTGGAGAAGTGTCTATTCATGTCTTTTGCCCATTTCTTCACTGGATTATTTGTTTTTTGGGTGTTGAATTTGATAAGTTCTTTGTAGATTTTGGATACTAACCCTTTATCTAACATGTCATTTGCAAATATCTTCTCCCATTCTGTCGGTTGCCTTTTAGTTTCACTGATTGTTTCCTTTGCTGTGCAGAAGCTTTTTATTTTGATGAGGTCCCAGTAGTTCATTTTTGCTTTTGTTTCCCTTGCCTCTGGAGACATGTTGATAAGAAGTTGCTGTGGCCAAGATCAAAGAGGTTTTTGCCTGCTTTCTCCTTGAGGATTTTGATGGCTTCCTGTCTTACATTGAGATCTTTCTTCCACTTTGAGTTTATTTTTCTGTCTGGTGTAAGAAAGTGGACCAAGTTGATTCTTCTGCATGTTGCTGTCCAGTTTTCCCAGCACCACTTGCTGAAGAGACTGTCTTTATTCCATGGGATATTCTTTCCTGCTTTGTCAAAGATGAGTTGGCCATACGTTTGTGGGTCCATTTCTGGGTTCTCTATTCTGTTCCACTGATCTGAGTGTCTGTTCTTGTGCCAGTACCATACTGTCTTGATGGTTACAGCTTTGTAATATAGCTGGAAGTCCAGGATTGTGATGCCTCCAGCTTTGGTTTTCTTTTTCAAGATCACTTTGGCTATTTGGGGTCTTTTCTGGTTCCATACACATTTTAGGATTGTTTATTTTATCTCTGTGAAGAATGCTGGTGTTATTTTGATAGGGAGTGCATTGAATACGCAGATTGGTTTGGGTAATATCGACATTTTAACAATATTTGTTCTTCCCATCCAGGAGCATGGAATCTTTTTCCATTTTTTGGTGTCTTCTTCAATTTCTTTCATAAGCTTTCTATAGTTTAAAGAAACATATTTATTTTCTGTCAGCTTTTCCAGATTGCTGCACTTAGAAATGCACTGGCTATGTTCTCTTCTTTCTTACAATACACTTTTAAATTCATTGTCATTTAACTTCTTGGTCCTCATCTTCTTGAACCTTAAGGACAGACATTCATTGATATTACTTATCTCCTCCTTCTTGAAATTCTCATCTCCTACTTAACTCTTCTCACTCTCCTCCTACCTTTTAAAATGCTCCATTTCTGTCTTTCTCTGACTTTATACTTGCCACACGTCTAAATTTAAGTATCCCCTAACATTCTTCTTTGAGCTCTATTTTTTTTACACCCTCCCACGGCATATCACCCACACAACTCGAACAATTACCACCATTGAATAATTCCCCAACGTATATTTTTTCATTCCCACATTTGTATTTCTTGATCACTGAAATCCCAGGACTCCATCAATGACCAATAGTAATTTGACTTGCCAAATCCAGTAGATTCTACTTCTTCAATGATTTTCCCTTCCTACCTCTCCATCCAGTCTTACTGTCACCTCAGCAATCTGGGACCAAACATTATTTCTATCCTGAGCTGTCAGATACTCTCCCAACTTCCAGTTTCCCTCTCTGGATTCCTTGTGCTCAAGTAGCCTTCTGCAAGCATATTCTGATACATAATGTCCTTGTTCAAATACACGTAATAGCCCCAAGAAAGACCTGGCCATGCTGTGTTGAAAATCTGAGCTAAAAAATGGGTGTTTTAAGTTGCTAAATTTGAGGAGGCTTGTCACACAGAAGTAGAAAACTGACATGGCAGCTTATATCTCCCAGAGTGAGCAAATCAAGAGACAGCAAGGACATAGCCACAATGCTTTGTTTGTTGAAAAACTACGTAGTCTATTTGTTAGAAGTCACAAAGTCCCACTCACACTGAAGAAAAAAGAAATTAGGTTCCACCTCTTGAAGGGAAGAATATCAAAGAATTTGTGGACATATTTTAAAAAAAACCATAATAATAGTAGTAATTAATTTTTTCTTATTTTTACTATTGCTGGATAATGACTTATTTAATGAAAAAAGTAGGTAGTATTTTTTTTATTAAAAAAATTTTGGGGGGGGTATTTATTTTTGAGACAGAGAGAGACAGAGCATGAGCAGGGGAGGGGCAGACAGAGAGAGAGATACAGAATCTGAAGCAGGCTCCAGGCTCTGAGCTGTCAGCAAAGAGCCCAATGCAGGGCTCGAACTCACGAACTGGGAGATCCTGACCTGAGCGAAGTTGGACGCTTAACCGACTGAGCCACCCAGGTGCCCCAAAAGTAGGTAGTATTTTTGCACACACTTTATAGATGAGGAAACTGAAGCACATGGAAATTAGGTAATTTGCCAAGGTCATGGCTAGTAGCTGGCTGTGCCAGATACCAGTCCCAAAATCGTAACTCCAGGGCCTGAGCTCCTAGTCACTATGTGAATTTTAACAATGCAGTTAAAAATATGCCTCATAATATAATCCATGAGCAAAATAATAAAATATTGGCCAATGAAAATAAAATTGGCTGAATTCATAACTAGTTCAATGACCATTTCCAGAGATGACCAATTAATGACCAATTCAGAGCCTACCTGAAAGGGAAATTAGAGTGGTTTGTTTAAAATTATATCATCTGCAATTTCCTCTAAAACATTTTACTTATGCCTTGAATATCAACATCAAAGCCATGCTTACCAAATTAATAAATGGCAAGACGAATTTCAGAAGTCTCCAAAAGCATGTCCTAAGAGAAACAATTAAATAATTAAAGGACCCAGGAATACATAACTTAGAAAGACAAGAAAGAAAGAATATATTTCCTGACTCAAACACTGAAGAGCTGATAGGAAACAAAAAAAATTCACTTTATTGAGTGTGGTTTCAAAGACAGAACTCAAATAAATGGATGGAAATTGTGGGTGGACTTCTGATCAATACAAGAACTCTGACCATTTAGTCACCTCATGGCAGCCCAGACTGTCTTAGAAGATGGTAACTTCTGAGTCACCAGAGGAATTCCCAAAGCAACTGAATGGCCACTCGCCAGATGCTGTAGTTCAGATCCATTTAGCTGGTGAAAAGTTGGAAAAAATTCCTTCTAAATCATCTTCAAACTCTAAATGTCTTCAGTCCTCTCCCACACGTCCTGACTCCGCCTCAAACTTCAGTTTCATTGTTTGACCTCTTAAACGATGCCTTCCAGCCAACCTGGCCACTTTCCCCCATAACGACCTTACATTTTTTGTCTCTGTCTAGGCTGACCGTTAAGCATCTTCTGCAACTGGCAAAATCAGACCCATCCTTGAAGACCAAGTACAAAGCTATCGCATCCCTGATGCTTTCCCCAATAATCAATTTAATTATCCTCTTTACCTCCTTAGCACTATGTTCACCTCTCTCATATGGCTCCTCTGACACTCCGTCTTGTGTTAAACATTCTTAAAAAAATTTTTCTTTAATGTCTCTATTTATTTTTGAGACAGAGCATGAGCAGGGGAGGGGCAGTCACAGAATCTGAAGCAGGCTCCAGGCTCTGAGCTGTCAGCACAGAGCCTGATGCAGGGCTCGAACTCACAGAGTGTCAGATCATGACCTGAGCTGAAGTCGGACGCTTAACCGACTGAGCCACCCAGGTGCCCCTTGCATTAGACATTCTTATAGCCATCTTAATTCCCTATAAAAGTGAAAGCTACTTGAAGGCAAGAACCATCCACTTTCTGCATGCCTGTTCAGTTTTAAATATGACTGCCAATCACTGCCCTAATAATACATGCTTGTTAAATTGGATTTGACCGTTACTACATGAAATCAATAGTGATATTGGAAGGATAATTTAAATACATTTCCCGATTAAATGTACTTCTGAAGTAGAGTATATGTGCCTCTCCTCCATTGACCCCATTAGTTCTTTTTTGTCTGCCTGGTTTTTAAAATTATGGTAAAATACATGGCATTTACCACTGTAACCATTTAAGTCTACAGTGGCATTTAGTACGTTTGCAGTATTGTGCAACCATCACCTCTAGGTAGTTCCAGAACTATTTCATCATCCAAAAAGGAAACTCCATTTCCATTAAGCAGTCATTCCCCCACCTCCCCCGCTTCCTCCCCGCAGCCCCTGGCACCCACTAATCTACTGTCTCTACCCTTAGCTCCTTTGAAGCTCTGACACAAAGTCTTATACTAAGTGGTTATTCCGTAAATATTTGTTGAACTGAATTTGAATAAAAAGGCACACCAGAAAATACACATGCTTCAAGAGAAATAAACAGCAGGAGAGATCTATTTTTGAAAGTATAGGGTGCCTGGATGGCTCAGTCAGTTAAGTGACCAGCTCAATTTCAGCTCAGGTCATGATCTCACAGTTCAAGGGTTCAAGCCCTATACTGGGCTCTGTGCTGACAGTGTGGAGCTTGCTTAGGATTCTCTCTCTCCACTCCTCTCTCTCTCTCTCTGCCCCTCCCACCTCAAAATAAATAAATAAATAAATAAATAAATAAATAAATAAATAAATAAAATATAATATATACACACATAAAGAAAGTATAAATTATTCTTAAAGGGTATTGTTTTTGAACATAACATTGTACAGAATAACGTTAATCGCTTTGTCAAACAAGCCCTTTGAAATATAATGTTCCATGTTACTTCTAAGCAACAAACAAAAAACTAATGTGCTAGAAAAACATACAAGAAATTAGTTGTGCAAAAGTATTCCGTAAGTTTTTTAAAGTCTGATTTTGCAGTGAGAACTTCCAAACTCCCCCCAAAATACATAGGAATGATTAAGATGACAAAAAGACATCGAAGGGGTTGGTCTGGAAGACATTTTAGGTTTTCCATACAGTCTTCACTGCAGTGGCTTCTTTTGTAATATTCAAAATATTATCATTTTTTATTCTGCCTTCTTGAAAACGTTTTTGAAAGGATTTCTTTTTTCACGTGTTTGTGTGATTTCTGGGAGTTGGCCATGCACGGGTGAGGTCCCCTGCCAGGTGGCTCTTCTAAGCAATTTTCCCACTGAAAATTCCGACAATAGTTTATAATCTCATCTCTTAGTGGTTACAAAAGACTGAGTTCGGTCCAAGAAAATGTTCCTTTATCTTAATTGTTCTCTCCCTCCATGGTAGCATGTTTACCTTTATAATTTTGTGATTTTTTTTTTAACTCCTGCTGCTGGAGAATCCACTGTTTTATGCCTTGTTTCTTCAGCTATTAGTCACATAGATCTTATAACTTCTGAGAGGAACTGTGCATTTTTTTGTTCAGTGCTAGGAGCTCACCGACCGAGGAGGGGTTTCCATAGTATACTGACGTGCAAATGACAAGTTAAGTTAATTAAATTCAGTGACATTAAACTCACCATAAAACTCCCAATGTGTACAGAATGACTCATTTCCAACAAGCCCTATTTAATATCATGAAATTGTAAAGATTATGATTTAGTTAACTATTATTCCAAACAATCTTGAGGCCATAATTAAATTTTTTTTTTCTGAAAAAGAAGGCTACTTTGCTGTCGTGATTATTTTTACTTATTCTATTGCATTCAGGACGTTTCTTAAGTCATGTTTTATTTCTTTACATGTCACAGGGAAAAAAATGGAAAGAAGGAATTTGTCAAATTACTCCAAGTGGAAATAATGTGAATAGTAGATACATAAAAGAAAACAGAGAAGGGAGAAACATCTTTCAAAAAGCAGCAAAAGATGGAAGAACTTCTGGAAGGTGCAGCCAAAGTCTTACAGCTAGAGGGAATGTAAATGGGTGCCACCTTCCTGGAACGTATCTCGACAAGAGTCTTAAACCTTCTGTGTACATTTAACCTTTGCATTAGCAATATCCCTTCTAGGAATTGATCATAGGGAAATAATTTGAGAAGTGAGAAAAATATATGAACAAGAATGCTCATCCAAGTGTCATTTACAATGGAAATTTTAAAAGAAAACCTGCATACAACCTAAACATCCAAAGATAGGGGACTAGTTAACAAATTATAGAGTACGCATTTCATTAAATACTAGAGGGTCATTACAAATGATTATGTAGCTCTATATTATTTTCCTGGAGGGAAGTTGCAACATAAAAGTGATAAAGGCAGTTTATAGAACAGTGTGCACAGTATGAATCCACTGTAATTAAATATATATAAAAATACACACACACAGGCAGACGTAGAAAAGAAGTTTGTAAAAATAATGAAATTTTAACAAAGGTTATCTCTAGGTGGTGTATTTGTATAGGATTTTTCTTTTCTGCTTATCTGCACCTTTGAATCTTGCTGCAATGCTCATGGATTTCTCACATAATGTGAATGCAGGAAATTTATGCAACTTTTCTAATTCTAAATTCTAATTTGAATTACCTAAAACCTACCGCATTGTTTCCAAATGACTATATAAACTGCAAAAACTAATGAAGGTAGAGAGGTAGATGGATGGATGGATGGATGGAGAACTGATTACAAAGAATAGTATTATTGCTATATATGCTACTCACATAAAACCACCTTATTTAAGAGCATTTAAACTGGAAAGTCCTGCTAATAATATTTGAAAATAAAATGGCTTTTTAATTTTGAATGATTTTATTGTATTTATTTTCAAATTCAGTGTGCTTTCCTATAAGTTCTATGTTATAAGGATATGTACAGTGAGCCAAATTCATTTCAAACTAAATGATGTGACTAAGTGATTTTGATGCTCTTTCAAGGCTTAAATTGGAAAATGATGAAGCTAGATAAGTAGCTTTTCTTTGATTATGTTTATGCCATAATTCCTCTAAGTATATGTATTAGTTAGCGATTACCACAAAGATGCTGCATGACAAAGTGCCCTAAAACTTGATTGCTACAAGAACACACATTAAATGCTTGTGGATCTGCAGGTCACTATGGCTCACCTGATTTAGGCTGGTTTGGCTGGCAAGTTATGCCACAGAAAGCAGGAGGGCTGGACTTGGCCCCAGGCTTTGGATTGGGTTCAGGTCTAGTCCAGGTGTGCTTGTTTGGGGGATAAAATAGCAGCAGCTACATGGGGCATGCTCTTCTCACGGCAGATCACCGGAGCATGAAAATCAAGCAAAATTACATAAGCGCTTTTCATTTATAGCCTCTTCTCACTTCTATGAGAAGTGAGAAGCACTTCTCAAAGCACTTGCTTTGGCCAAAGCAAGCCACATGGCCAAAGTCAGAGGGTTAAGCGGGTCCTAAGGGAAAGCGAAAGGGATTGAATGTTGGCTAAATGCTCCTAATTATCATAGTAAGTGAATCAATGACTGAGACATAACCCACAAACTGTCACAAGGAAAACCCAATAATGGGAGACTTCAATTTTGAGATTGAGAGAAACCTTAAGGCAATTTTCAAATGGACATTTGACATCCTGGTTTTGCTTTTCCCTTTTCTCTCTCCCACCCCACTAAGTGAACAATTTGCCCATGGATGAGGCCAGTACTGCACTGTACTAACAGTCATTCTTGTGTACCAACAGACCTTTCTACAGGTTGAAAAATATCTGTTCACTTAACTGCACAATTTCACCGTGAGTCTACCACCAAGAACAACCAAAATAGTTGAACAGTTCTCCAAAAAGAGAAGCTGGCTGATGATAAAAGAGAAGCAAGTCATAGAAAGGTGTGCTTTTCCTCTTTGATCTGGGAGGGTTCCTCTAGCAGATAAAAGGAGAAATGCAAGTTATACATGTTGTATTTAAGTCTCTTTAGGCAAAAATTAAGAGTCAAGAATATCACTAGAGGGGCGCCCGGGTGGCTCAATCGGTGAAGCGTCCGACTTCGGCTCATGTCATGATCTCACGGTTTGTGAATTCGAGCCCCATGTCGGGCTCTGTGCTAGAGCCTGCTTTGGCTTCTGTCTCTCGCTCTCTCTCTGCCCCTCTCCCACTCATGTTCTCTCTCTTAAAAATAAATGAACATTAAAAAAATAAAATAAAATAAAATAAAATAAAATAAAATAAAATAAAATAAAATAAAATAAAATAAAATAAAGAATATCACTAGAAAAATGCAATCATCTGTCCCTAAGAGCTCTCGGCTCGGGCACCACAGCATCTACCATATAAAACCTCTAAACATTACCCTCACTTACTCTCTTCCATCTCGCTGCCAGATCTCCAACACTCCCATGTACCCCTTCAATCCCTAGTGCTGTGGAAGTTATATCGTGTCATCCACAACAAAGAGACAGGATGACATATTTTCTTGAGACCTATCTGAATACGCCCGATGATACAGATAGGGAGAGGTAGAAAAATCAGAATACAAGTGAGTGACATGGAGATCTGTCCTGTCTCATCAGACATTCAGCATGGAAGTGACTTTAGACGAGTTCTGGTAAGCCGTAACAGAGGGGTAGAAGATTACAGAGGGCAACTGCATGCATTTGAATTCTTGCCAAGAATTTGCGCTCGAGGTGAGACTACTATCTAACAGTATAATTAGAGCATTTAGGGAGAAAGTTGGGGGAAGTGAACAGAGTTCTGCCAGTTGTGCTGAGACCAGTCCTTTTGGAGGCTCCTTCCTCTTTCTTTTTTCCTATTCATGAGCAGCACAGGGTGATGACACTCTGAGTCACTGCGAAGAAAATGAATAGTCAAGGTATTTAAGTGGAGGGTGGGGGTACCCCCAAACCGGGAAGATAGTAGTTCCTTTCCAAACCATCTCACTTCCTTTCTTTAGTTTCTGAATAGAATATTGGAATTTTTTTTTTTTAAATAGCAAAGAATCATCTTGTTCACATACTGGCATCTTGGCCTCACTGCATATCTGCCAAATTAAGACCGGAATTTACCTGAATAAGGTAGTTTTGGAGTTTGTTTTTTTTTCTTTTGTTTTGTTTTGTTTTTTGTTTGTTCATTTTTTGTTTTTGTTTTGTTTTGTTTTTAAGAAGGGGATACTTTGGGCAAGATTCTATAAATAAACTTAAAGGAAGAAATATATAATTTGTTATAGATCATGCAAAAACTCGTATGAAACAAACCACATGTTCAACGCAGTGTTTATAAAGCAGGGACTTTGTGCATTCAGCAGTTCTGCTGTTAGGCTGGAGGGCTAGTCAGCTTTAAAACTTTCGAAGGTTTAATCGTAGACTGGAGATATGAGTGTTAACTGGTTAATATGTAAGGTGACAAAAGAGAGATATAAACAATAATGATTAACCAAGAGTTTAAGGATCAAGATGGAGTAAATACATCACATTTATTTGATGTGATGTTTCAAATCTTACTGAAATTAACAAAAAGGAACAGATGTCAACTAAAGAAATAAAGCTTAAACACTATCAAAAATAATATATTGTGCTTCTAAAGCCACCGCCCTAATAAGACAACTGTTTCTTACACATAGGAGCATGCCATCTTGCCTGACCTCTTAGCAGTATTCAACACTGCTGACCACACCTTCCTTCTTGAAATACTATTTTCTTGGTTCCAGAATTACCCAACAGATCTCCAGCCTGGAAGTCACCTGTGATAGCTGTTCCTCCTTAATAAGACCTCTTAATATTATAGTTCTTGAAACTTAAAATGGGCTTTTTCCCCCCCAGATATTCTATACTCTTTCTATACAATAGCATCAATCACCATCTTAAGGTCAATGGCTCCCAAATAGCTAATTTCAAACCAGATCTATTTTCTGATGTATTTTTCCAAACCCGTACACTGTCTACTTGACTATTCAACTTGGTTCTCTGACAAGATCTCAACCTCAGGTCCAAAATACATTTTTAAGTTTTCTTTCCTAAATTCCCAACTGTATGAAATATGTCAGTGAATCACCATTTACCCAGAGGTTTAAGGAAGCAAATGAAGATGGTCATTAATGTTTCCATCCTTGCTCCCAATCTATTAGCAGACTTTATTTTTCTCACCTCCAGAATGTAGTTGAATCTGTCCCCTTTTCCTCATCTTCCCAGTTTTAGATCTTATCTAAACTACTTTTGTCTCTCTTACCGGACTGCTACAGTGGTCTACAAAGTGCCTTCCCTTCCTCTACTCTTGATTTATTTCAACCCATTTCCCATACAGCACAAAGTGGTCTTAAACTATAAATAGGTCCCTGCTACCCCTGCACTCTAGAAACTGCGGTGGGATTGATAAGATAAATCTCGAAGGCGTCGCACGATCTAGTTCCTCAGGGTACTCCACTCTCCTCTCATGAATTATGCTCCAGCCACTCTGGTCCTTCTTCCACTTCTGTAATGGCATCAAGCCCTTTCCCACCTCTGGGTTTCTGTTCCTCCGCTCCCGCTGTTTCCACCTGGAACACTCTCCCCCAGCCTTCCCTCACTAACTCTGATTCTTCCTCCACTTCCCCAGTTTCCTTGACAAATACCCTCTTCCCCAAACCAGCTTAGGTTCCCCTATCATGTGCTAACCCCTTAGGTCCTGGCATGATCACAGTTTGTAACTATGTATCTACTCATTCAGTATCTTTTTCCTGCATCAGACTGTGAGGTCACTAGGTCGTGAATCATATTCGTCATTTTCACTGCTGCATCCCCAGTGTCTAGTACAGTGCCCGGGGGTATGTTTAGTTTCAATAATACTTCTACAACTTAATGTATAGAAAAGTAAAAAATTAAGCTGGTCTCATAAAGTCTCCAGTTGACTATCCCATTTATTGTTTATAAAAGGTACATAATATTTCATCAAATAAAATGACTAAATGCACCTAATTATTTCCTGTTTCCTGAGGAGTGTTAGTTAAATTTGCTCTCACAATTAATGCTGCTATAATAGAGCTGTTTCCTGAAAAGAAATTCACAGAGGTGGAAATCACAGGGCTATAGCTTCTGAATATTCCCCCTGAACAGGATCATCAATTTTTCTACAAAAGTATTATAACACATGACAGTACCCCCAAAATGACTGATCCTGAATAATTTAGTCATACTTTTTAAATGCTTATCAAAGAAAACATGCCTGCTCTCTGTGAACTCCAGTCCTACAACAAAGTCTCACAGTGCAGGTCATATACTCATTTTACGAGTCACAACAGTATTGACACTAGTTAAGTCTAATTTCTTGTAAGTCCTAGGAACAGTTCCCATTATATTTTATGTGTGGTAAAATTATAATGACACCAGGATGTCCGTCAGGAAGACATATTTATTATGAATATGACATCATAAATCTCATCTAGAGTCAAGGTTTTTAATTGACGCAACTATCAATTAAGAGCAATAAAATGCTCTTTTAACTTGTAACTTGCAGCCAGAAACTCATTGCCTTTACTCAAGTATGCATTATGAAAACTTGAATTAGAAACACTAAATATTGGGGCACCTGGGTTTCTCAGTCGGTTGGGCATCCGACTTCAGCTCAAGTCATGATTTCACGGTTTGTGGGTTCAAGCCCCACGTCTGGCTCTGTGCTGACAGCTCAGGGCCTAGAACCTGCTTCAGATTCCGTGTCGCCCTCTCTCTCTGCCCCTCCCTGACTTGTACTCTCTCCTCTCCCTCTCTGTCTCAAAAATAAGTAAACATTGAAAAAAAAGAAACAAATATTTTCAGTAAGCTTTCTTTCCAAAGAAACAATGAATCTGAAAGTTTTCAAAATGCCTTTTTCTCTTTAGAAAAAAATATATTAATCTAAAGTGGGAAAACACATAGGACAAAAAATGGGTGAAGAGGTAGTCAGTCAGAGCCCACAGCACATTTAAAGCCAGGGGTCAAGGCTCTAGCAAGCAGAATTGTGATTTTATTCTAGAAAGACGTCTGCTTTGGGCCAGGTCTAAATGATGAGTGCTGTAATGGGTGGGTTTGAATCTGATCTGGTCCAGTTAAGCTTCTGGAAAACTGAGACATTTCCATGTCTGGTGTATTGGGGGGCTCTTTAAAGATGAGCATAACATGGTTCCTGGGTTCCTGTTTTAAACAGGCTTATGTTCATCCCTGGGGCTGCACTCAGCTTTTCAGAGACAATTACTTCATGAATGGAGCTGTTTTTTTTTTCTTCTTTCCCTTCCCTTCTTTCAATAAATAAATGGCTTTTTCCTCCCAGGGCCTATGGTCCTAGACATTCTAGAGGATATAGAGAAGGTTCAGGCAAGTCTCAAGCTTCAAACGGGATGGATTAGACCTGTGCAAACATATTTGTATGGCGTAAACACACTGCAGCAAGATACAGGTAACTGAGTGGAAGATGCCTCTGGCTGACACAATCAGTGAAGATTTCCAAAAGAAGCATTGCAGACAGCTCAACAAAGAAAGACAGGGTAGGATTCAGGCGTGCAGAGATGAGGCCTGGAGATTGGTATAGGAAAGGGCATCCAGGGCAAAGGAAATGCATTTCACCTTTAAAGTGCTTTTTGTTCTCTCCCTATCTTTCTTGGCTGGGTGGCCTAGGACAGTCCTTAAATTTTTTTTTTTTTATGTTTATTTATTTTTGAAAGAGAGAGAGCACGTGAGCAGGGGAGGGGAGGAGAGACGGAGACACAGAATCCGAAACAGGCTCCAGGCTCTGGGCTGTCAGCACAGAGTCTGACCCACGGCTCAAACACACGGGCCCTGAGATCATGACCTGAGCTGAAGTGGGACACTTAACTGACTAAGACAAGCAGGCGCCCCCGTGCTTCTTAAACTTTGAAGTAGAAATGAATTGCCTGGCAGTCTCATTAAAAGGCAGATTCTGATTCTCTGGGGTCTGATTTTCCCAGGTAGCCTGGGTAAGCAGGATCTGCATTTCTAACAAGCTCCCAAGTGATGCCCAAGCTGCTGGTCTGAGAAGTGCAATTTAAGTAGTAAAGTCCTAGGCTGTGTGTTTCTACAGAAGTCACAGGGCCTCCCGGGGCTGGGCAGGTCCTTTTGGCCTAAAAGAGCTTCTGGAGACACAGCAGTGGAAGCTTCCCTCACTGTTACCCTCTTGGGAGGGCGAGGGGACCAGCATAAACAGAAGAGAAGGAGCTGTGTGTGTAAGAGAGGAGCCCCCTCCATCTCAGATATGAATGGATTGCATCATTCCCTCCTCTAAACCAGCAGCACAGAAGCTCGGAGAGAGATAGCAGCTCTGTGCCGTCACTGACTTGCTTGTGTCCTGGCAGAATAAAGGACTCTCTGTGAGCTCAAAGCCTAGCAGCTTTTCTGGATCTTGGTGGAGACAGTCATTTTAAACCAAAAACAAGTCTTTCACAAACACTGCTGAAATAAAGGAAGGAGTCATTAGGATGGTTCAGCCTGACAAACTCTGAACTTGATACAACAAACCAGTTTTGAGTGGAGGTGGGGGCCCTGCTACAGCAGAGGGTGATCAAAATAGTCTTAGTGTTTTGGGTTTTTTCCTGCTGGAGACTACTCTTCGAGAGTTTTAATTCATGCAAGGGAAAAGAGAAGAGTCATATTTGGTTGGCTATTTGATCAAAATTCAGAACTAGTCATTGTTGAAATTTATCTGTATAATGTCTTAAATCTTAACTGGGTCCTCACTTAATAAATACAAATGCTGAAATCTTTAAACTATTAATCTACCCCCCCCCCAAAGACCTTTTCTTTGGAGAGATAGTAATAGGTAGAAACACGAGGACATCTGGACAGGAGAAGGTAAAAAAAATTTCAAAGCATTTCCATGTATGTTAAATGGTTGTTGTGAAAATAGGAATGCTATATACTGCACCTGCAGAGATAAAATATGATTGCTTATGGCAGAGGCAGTGCTTCTAAGAAACAGCTCAGGTTGGAAATTGAAAACACATTCTGGGGTTCCGCTTCCCATTTTTCTTGCAGTTACCAAGATGGGTGGTCATGAGATGAAAGTAATATTTATTCAGCACTTGCTGTAGGTCAGGTATCGTGCTGTGTACATGACAGATGTGTTCCTTTTTAATCCACCAATTAAAACCATAAGTAGATGGTAATATGAGACAAGAAATCTAGTATCTAGAGAAGTTGCAGCCTTTACTCGAGGTTGTATAGCAAGGAGTTGAAACAGAAGTTCAAACCCAGAGGTTCTATCTAAAATAAGATCTGTACCCTCTCTACTATGGCATGCTGCCGAACATCAGCTTGTTTTCTGTTTCTTGCTGAGGACAGTCTGCTTCCTCTTAGAAGCTCTTCTTATTAGATGTTGAGTTATGTCAAAGGCACATGGGGTTAGTGACTGGTTAAACTTAAAGACCTCTAACATCCCGCCCAAACGTTCACATTCCCTTCTACCACAGTGCCTTTGCACATGCTGTTTTTAAAATCCTGCTTGAAGTTCCCTTTGGTTTTTTTTGTTTGTTTATTTTGCACTTACTAACTATATCACCTTTCTCCTGCATACCTCAGTTTGGTCATTTCTTCAAGAAAGTCTCTCTTTCCTTTGCTCACTATTTCTTTCTCTCTCTCTCTCTCTCTCTCTCTCTAATTGTGCTTTACTTTATTGTGCTCCACGTATAATGTGTTTTTTTACAAATTGAAGGTTTGTGGAAATAGGAAGAGAACCAGAAGTGGAGCCTGAAGATGTGACTGAATTGCTACAATCTCATGATAAAACTTTAACAGATGAGGAGCTGCTTCTTATGGATGAGCAAAGAAAGTGGTTTCTTGAGATGGAAACTACTCCTGGTGAAGATGTTCATTGCATGATGCCAGCCTCTGGATCAGTTAATTGCTACTTCCATCAATCATGCACTGACTGGGTAGCTGTGGTTATAGCCCCTCCTACAACTGCTGCATAGTCAATACCCTTCTGCGACTGGGCAGTTATAACCTAGGCCATATTCTGTGCAGTCTGAATGTTTGTCATCTCCTTCCTGGCTGACCTTCTGGAGATGCAGCAAACAGGCATCAGTGTGGAACGTGGCCAGCTCCTCCATGGAGGCTACTTTGGGCTTACCTATCCTTATTCACTTATGCAGTGCATATGCTTCAATCAAAGAATTGATTGGCCATCCTGGCCTATTTGGGGACATTGGGCAGGGAGTTGCACATCATGACATACCGGAGGCAGCGACTGCCCACCGTCCGCTAGTTCCTCTGGCTCCTCCATCTTCCAACTCTGGCTGTTCCTGAGCCACCACATGGATTGGGCTTTTTTCAGACTCAACCCAGGCTCCAGTTCCTACTCTTCTTCCCACTATTTCTATTATATACTTTTTACACTTTAATAGCCCATACCTCTGATTGTGAAAGTTATCACAGATGCAATTTTACACTTATGCATGTGTCCAAAATAACAGATTCTTTCTTTTTA
Organism: Panthera leo; assembly: GCF_018350215.1. Taxonomy (NCBI): domain Eukaryota; kingdom Metazoa; phylum Chordata; class Mammalia; order Carnivora; family Felidae; genus Panthera; species Panthera leo. The sequence continues at coordinate 74,910,813 of NC_056684.1, read as the reverse complement.
GAGATCAGGTAATCAACTATTTGTCTCCTGTCCCCAGTGACTCACCTGAGTGGTGACACCTGGTAACTGTCATTTGTTGATGGGCTCCTGCTTCTGAGTTAGGCATTGGATGAGGGTGAGGGAAATTGAAGATTTTTAAGACTTGTTCCCTGTACTCAAGGAACTAACAATCTGATTGGAAATGCATGGCTAATATATATTAATTAGTAAATTAGGGGCAGATTGTTGTACTGTGGCAACTCAGTTAAAAAAAGGTGGACTTCATTTATAACCTAGCTAGAATCCTTAAAGAGTAAAACCATATACCAATACTAACTGTGTGCAAAACAGAATAGGGTCCCAAGCATAAGTTCCATAAGCCCATTTGAATTCTGCAGGTCTCCCAGATCCCACCTCCTCATGTCACTAGAAGTGACAGGTTGCACTTGTAATTTACAAATGATACATACAGACACTAGCCACAGACCTATCCCTAGCTGGGGGTGATTCCTGATATCGCCAGGGGAGCCATTATGAAAAGCAAAACAATATTGCCAATATTCCAGGGACTATGACCAACAAAAACGGCGGTTACATGGATCAACCTAAAAGTTAAGTTGAGACTTCCTGAATTTCTTACCTGAAAGCATATCATCAGAATGAAGAATCTGAAAAGCTGTTAGCGATACACTACGTAGAATTTTTTTTTTAAATACAGACTTTAACTAGTCTCAAAGACATTGATTGATGATGCTATAAGTGATGCTGTTAAAAATAGTTACCATGCACAATTCCCCAGATCAAGGTGTCTTTGTCCATATCAGTTCGTACCATTTGTTATTTAGACAGCCCTTCCTTCTATAGCTGTAGGCAACCTGGGGCATCTAAATTTGTGGGTGCTTCAGGTTGAGGTTGACACTGGGCAGTAACTCAGTTTTTTTCTTGCACCACTTAATGCTCAGAAAGAGGGCTTTGCCAAGTGGTCTGGTATCCTTACGACCAGGAGTGAACTGTGTGACCAGAGAAAACTGCTTTCACATTTCCCTTTTCTATTCCAGAATATACTAGTAACTTAAAAGCCAGTAACTTGGCATCCAGATGCACTATAAGGCATTTTTCAGTTTTATGATTTCATGATTAGACATCTAGAGAAAAAAAAACTAACTGTTCTTACTCTCTTGTGCATGGGACATTTTTGCAACTATATGCAAAAAACTGGTAACAAGGCTTCATGGAGAGGGGAGCTTTCTCTTTCCTGCAACTTTTGGACTAAACTTTTTAATATCATGTGTTATTTACTACTAGTAATGAAAATAACTTAAAAAACAAATACAATTAATTTAAAATTTAAGCAGTACAAGTACGTTTTACTTGTAAAAGTACAGAGTCCCTCCCTCTAGAAATGTTTACATGCTGTTCTCGTTCTTCTTTACAATTTTACCATTATTGTGATTTGTTTTAGAAATAATGATTCTTAGGATCTGTGGAGGAAAGGACAGACATACAGAAGATTTGGATGATGTAAATTGCTATATAGTCCGCAAATATGTGTAACTACTTGGTATGTGATAAGTCTGGGGCTAGGTACTTCCTCCTTTCCATAGCTTCTCCAAGGCTTCTTGTGTAAACACCCAAGCATTTTTTTTTCTTTGAGAGTTCTGCAAGCTTAAAATGCTTTTCATAGACTAGTGGTGGTTTGTTCCTCAAGAATGCAACGACCAATGTGCTCACCTGCCGCGACAGTGATCCAGGGCACGGAGGTAAGTCCCAGGTGTCTGTTGAGGCAAAGACTGCCTTGATAACCTGCAGAGGAGACAAGAGAGTAGCCTTACAGAGGGCGGGAGTCATTTTGAGTGGCTGGCAATAGAAACTCCTACAGAGATAGCTTAATTCACAAAATTGTGGAATTGCCCAAAAGCTGATTCCAAAGATTTGTCAACAGAATCCTGCACAGGCTAAAAGAGCTTTGTTAAATCAAAGAAAGTTCCTACTTAAGACAAGTCTTGTAAAGCCGTAGAACTTGTTTGGTTAAATTCTATTTCATATAGGTATGAAGGTAAGAAGAATGCCTTATATTTGCTTAAACCTTGGTTTTCTCTTGGTTTTCAAAGCCCTTAGGCATACCTTATTTCTCTGAACCCTCACAAAAACGCTATGAGAACTGTCTGGCAATTTCACACATGATGAAAAGGCAGCTTAGAAGTGGAGCCTCTGGTCAATAGAAGCCTGGTAGGAAATGGCTGAGGTTTAGACCAGGACCTGGGAGCCCTACCTGAGGGCACTCCGCTAGGCCCACCACACACCTCTCCAGTTATAAGCAGAGCACGTGCGGCTTTGTTAGGGAAATCCATCTGATTTTCGTAAGATCACAACAGTGAATGTGCCCTAGGTATCCCCAATTCTCCCTTCTTCCCCTGCAGACCGCCTTCCTAGGTCTGTAGCCAGCCCATCTTCCTAGGGTTGGGTTTGGATTACTCCCCCAGCATCTTTGCTAGCAAGTGAATAAAGTTCAGGCTCCACAAACTGGCCGTCAAGTGCTCTGTCTCTAGCCCCCATCCATCACTTCAATCCCCTTTCCCATTTTGGTATGCTATTTCTTGCCCCTTACACTCTACCCAAGCAGACCAGTGAACCACCACTTAGGACCCCAGCAGGGCACAGGCTAGGGTGAGGTATGCTGCAAAACTTATGGGGATGTCACGGAACTCAGGAACGAAGATAAATAGTGTGATGCAATCTTTTAAAAATTAGTGCAAGAAAATGCATGATGAAAAATATTAAAATTTAAAATAAAGACGGGGTCAGCTTTACTGGTTTTTCCTTTTTCTTCAGACTCCGAAATGCCTCTTCAGGGCACTGTTACTGATCCTGCATTGACTTCCCCCTGAGTACTTACATCAGTGATGTTTCACAAAATTTGTTCTCATTACCCCTTTCCACACCAGTAACTTATCTTCTTGAATGCCCCAGCATTTAGCTGTAGCCCTCTTTTGTCTGGACAACCCATTTCCCTTGGTAACTGGTAGTACTTGGGTGGCCATCTGAATCATCTTGAATCCTTTCCAGTGCCTTCCTAAACCACAGTGGGCACTCAGCACCTCTTTGAAAGAAAGAAAGAAAGAAAGAAAGAAAGAAAGAAAGAAAGAAAGAAAGAAAGAAGAAAAAAATGCAGCAATCACAATCCTCAAATTAGCTCTCTCAGGCTGAGCAGGGAAGGAACCCAGATATATTTCGTTTGGTCCAGTGTTGTTAAAAAAAATTGCACTTGTATCAATGATGTAAAAATCAGGATGTTATACATGAAAAAAAAATCGAAATCTTTGTCACTTCTTGAAAAATCAGAAAATCTAGCAAAGGTAGGCCCGAATTGTTCCATGACAGCACTGGGCGTTTAGAACTTCTCTGCCTCCTGGCTGGGTCACTTATTTGCATTACCTGCCATGCCCCGTTAGCTCTTTGAGTTTGGACCTTAGGCTTGAGTGCACTGGATAAAACACATCTGCTGGATCCACTCCTTCTCTCCTGGATAATAAATGCTTCCTTGTCCTTTCCAGTAGAGTCTTGCAGAGAGGCTCACGGAAGCCGCTTACCTTTCCAGCCCACAAACTTCTCACAACCCGTGAAACTTGCACTGCCCTCCGCACCCTGTTTTTCCCCAGCCCTCTGCTCCAGGGCCCCCTCTCCTGCGCTGGCCCATCCTTCCCTCCTCCAGCCCCACACCCCGCGGTCGGGAGCCCGGGGCGGGTCTCCGGGCCACCACCGCAGCTCTCTGCCCCGGGCCAGGGCGCTCGGGCTCGCCCACGGCGGCACTGGGCATGCTCAGAGGCGGCCGCGGGGGCAGGTTTGCTTCGCAGGCGCTCGCACTCGGCGGCGGGCGGGCGCGCGGCTGCAGCTGTAGCTCCAGCGCCAGGAGTTGGAGTTGCCGGGAGTTTCCCCCCCCTCCCCACCCCGCCTCCCTCTTGGCGCGCGGCAGCGGGAGCCGGCGCGGGAGCCGCGAGCGGCGCCGAGCCAGCACCCGGGCCGGCGGAGCCTTGTCCGGAGCCCGGAACCCCGCGCGGGGCAGCCCCCGGGGAGGAGCCTCGCCGGCTGGGACGCGTGCCACTCACTGGCACTGCCGGCGCTCGAGCCCGGCTGCAAGGTAGGGCCGGGTCGTGGGGCGCCGGGCGGGCGAGGCAGAGGCCAGGGCGGGGGTGGTGGGGGGGAGATGCGGCTGCTGCGGCCGCGGCGGTCAGGGCGCCCGGCGCTCGGTCCAATGCGGGCGGCCAGGGCAGGGACCCCACTGCGGGGCCGGAGGAGTAGGCAGGCGCCCAGAGAGATGCTTTCAAGTTGGCGGGCGGCGGGAGTGGGGGCTTTGCGCCCCGGCGCAGCTGCTGTGCGCGCAGACAGGGACTCGGTCCCTGGTTTTCCCCAAACCTGGGACCCGGTGTGCGGGTAGGTTTGGGCAAGCCGCGGAGCGGAGCAGTTTCCTCCGAGAAAGTTGAGGATGGAGCCCTTCTTTCGGCACTGTCCCCGCGGTAGGACGAGTCCCGAGGGTGCCGCCCCGAGGCCCCAGTGTGGAGGAGCCGAGTGGGTCGCTGCTCCCCTGGGCTGAGTTCCTCCACCCCTGGCTGAAATCTGCGAATCACCGGATCTTCGCTTCTCTGGCGTCTTCTAGGAAAACCATTCATGCCAAAACTGAGGTAGGCGTCTGAGTGGCACGGCTCCCTGCCTCCAGGGCTTGTAGCCGGGCTCTGCCCCTTCCCCAACCTCCGACGTGGCGAAGGGCTCCCCGTTCCGAGTTCGCGCTGGTAGCGCGCGCCGGAGCTACATGGGGCAACGTGGCTGGGGTAGGTGGATGATAGAGTTTTTCCTCCAGGCTTTCCTCAGGTTTACAGCACCCCACCAATCCCACCCTGTTCATCTTCGCAGAGGACAGGACTTGAAAGGAAGGGCCAGGTGGAGAATTTGAGTTGACATTCTGATCCTTAGGAGAGGGTGCCTGGATCGTATCTGCCTTGGGCTCTGGCCCCAGGACTTCATAAGGAATTCTCTCCTTTCTTATTCTTCCCCAGGGACTGGGTGGCAAAGAATAGGGCCAGTGGGTCTACCAGGACGCCTGCCTCTTTCCTCGGGCTTCTAAGATAGATTTGCAGGCCACCCCAGGACCCTGAAACTGGCATTGTGCAGATTGCCAGAGTGTGGAGGATGCTGCCGCTTTCTCCTGGCTCCACTTTTTTCACTTCTTGTTTTGAGTTTTGGGGTTTTGCCTGCACACGAGTCAGAGCTGCGCTGTCATAACCCCGGGTGGGGTGTGTTGGGGGTGGGGGGGTGTGTGGAGAGTGGCGGTAGAGAAGCTTCAGCCAGGCAGTGAGCGGCTGTTCGCCTCAGAGGCTGCTAGTGGGAGTTGGTCCAGAAATGATTATGCAGGCTAGAAATATGCCTCTCTCTCTCTCTCTCTCTCTCTCTCTCTCTCTCTCTCTCTCTCTCTCTCTCTCTTTTGGCTGAACACCTTGGCTGTTGGGTTTGTGTGTTAAGTTCTTAAAGGGGCACCCACACATCGCTCAAGTGCCGTGTTGTAGGAGCTGATCGTTTTTCTGCTGCACGTTTGTTTTTTCTTTGCTGTTTCCTCAGGGTGAATCTGCTTTGGGGCAGATTTCCAGCTGTGGGAATCACATGGTGTGGGTACACAGGTTCTAGAGTCAGATCTGAGGTCAAGTTTTAGCTTTACAGCTGATGATGGTGCGGATAGACAAATAGCCACTCTGAGCTTGTTTCCTCTAGTGTCAGATGGAGACACTTAGTGGCCTCACCTCCTTTCATTGCAGGGTTGTTGTGAGACTTGGATGAGATAATAGAAATGAAAGTTCTGAGGAAACTTGGAAGCACCTTTCATATCCTATTGTGGCTACGCTCTTTACTCAGTGTTTCTGAATTAACTAATTCTTTCCATTTTAACGGGACACCTAAGCCTTCTGCCCTCTACCCATTCCTCACCAAGAGGTTTAGTTGCTCAGGCCTTTGGAAGTAGCTGTTTATCTTTTTTCTTTGTATTGTTTCCCTAAAATCCACCTCTCTTGATTTTAAGGGTTGAGGCTCTAGTCCTCATATTTATTTGAGGGAAGCAGCATGGTGTAGATTAGGAGATCTCCAGGGTTGCCTTATCAATGTTCAGAGTCCTGGCCCCCCACGTTGGCTTGTCAGCAAGACCCCTGTTAGACAAATACAGTTGATGAGTCAGCAGACCCTGGGCTGGAGCTCTGCCTTGGCCTCTAAGTGACCTTGAACTAAAGACTCAACCTTTCATCAGTCTATGAGGTTAAAGAGCCAATAATCATCAGACAGGAACAGGTGAGATTTCCTCTCACTCAGTTAATAAGGGCTTGATCAGGCTCCTGAGCCCCCCACGTGCTGCATCTTTCCTAATCCTGGGGCAGAAGTTCTCCAGCATGAGCACTGAAGTCAACTGGAGGGCTTGTTAGGGGCATCTGGCTGGCTCAGCCAGTGGAGTATGAAGACTCTTGATCTTGGGGTTGTGAGTTCAGGCCCCACGTTGGGTCTAGAGATTACTTAAAAAAATAAATAAATAAAAATCTTCAAACAAACAAACAACCAAAACACAAAGATTACTGGGCTGCACTGCTTAGAGTCTCTGATTCTCTAGGTCTAGGGTTGAGGGAAGGGGGTCCAAGAATTTGCATCACCAGCTAGTTCCCGATGATGCCAATGCTGCTCGTCCGGATCCCACGCCAATAGAATCACTGACGTACCAGGTGAGAGACAGTAAGAGAGAGGTGAGGTTTGTTCTAAAATAGCATTATTTTAATACCACACGTACAGAGATAGGGTGCTTTAGGAACTTGCCTGAAGCAGCTTATATTTCCAATACCTGTGCCACTTACCATTGTCCAGTTTTAATAATTCTGATTGCTCTTCATTTTTTTTAAGTTTATTTATTTATTTTGACAGAGAGAAAAAGCGCAAGTGGGGGAGGGCCAGAGAAAGAGAGGGAGAGAGAGGGAATCCCAAGCAGGCTCCTTATTGTCAGCACAGATCCGTACACAGGGCTCAATCTCACAAACCGTGAGATCATGACCTGAGCCTCCATCAAGAGTCAGAAGCTTAAGGGACTGGGCCACCCAGGCGTGCTGCAACCCCTCCCCGATTGCTCTTTCAATGAGTGGATTTTACACAAAAAAGGTAGGATTCCCCCTTCTTTTCACACTGTATAATACTCAGGTTTCTAGGTCACTCTTGAGTAGACTGAGATCTGTGACCTTGATATTGATAAATCTAGCAACTACCCTATTCCTTTCCTAGGAGATCTCAGACATTTTTGCAGAGGAGTTGCATAAAGTTATGGCAGCTTGAACCTTAAGACTGGAGAACAGGTTGAATTGCCATAAGCAAATTTTAATAAAACTGACAATGTGGTGCCTTCTCTGCATGGACAGCGTACCCAGGCCAGGAGGCAGGAGGAGATGAAGGATACTCCCTGACAGAAGTTCTGTGGTGGTCAGACCTGGCAAAGGCCTTCCATTCCTTCTGTCAAATGGTGGTGTTGGCAGTGACCGAGATCCTCTCTCACTCTGTGGGGGAGGAAGGCCAACTTTCACGGGAAGCCGTGCTGTATCAGTGCCTCTCTGTGTCCTTCCACTGATAATCAAGCACTGCTTGGGCACAGCCCAATCTTAAGTTCTCCTTGTCCCCCAAGCTAGGGTGAGAGCTCACCAGGACTAGTAGTGGCCTTGAACTTCAGCTGCTTTGTATCAGAGAGGCCTTGTGAGGGAGCCTGCGTGAGTCAGGAGGGCGCTTGAGATGCCATCCTAGAGAAGGAATAAGGTCATGTAGCACCCAAACCACTCGGCGTAAGAGGAGGTCAGCACTTGAACACATTCTCGTGTTGCCGTGCCAGATGGAAGCCAGCCTGACCATCGTGCTTTATCTTAGCTTTCCATTTGTGCTTTGTTTTAGTTTTAAAATGATTAGCACTAAAGAGACCTATCAGTAAAATCAGAAACCTATTCAAAAACTCAAGTGTACCATTTAGTGTTTTAGTAGATAAAACCGCAAGGCCCATGCCTGTCTTCCTGATGGTAATCAACCCTCAGTGAAGGAACCACCTTCCGGTTGTAATTCTTAAGATTCACTCGCTCATTTAAATAGTTTCTCCTACTTAACATGAGTAGGGAACGTTTCTATTTTAAAATTCTTTCCCATAACTTGATGTTTATATTTTGGGTGTTACCCCTACTTTTCACTGCTAGATTTTTTTCCAGTGTGGGGGAGGCTTCTTTCCTTATCACCGTCGTTAGCTTTTCTTAGTGCGTGACCGCTTGGTATCTTCATTCCCTTGGATAAGTCTGTTGTGAGACATTTGTGATACTTTCTTTCTCTTTGATCCTCGGGGCTGTTGGTCCTGGGTCATAGAGAATCACAGCCCATTCCTGGAACACTGTTCCCCACCACCTTCCTAGAGCCTGCTTCAACTAAAACTCGGGTTGTAGGGCACTAGCTCGATTCTAAGATGCATTGGATCCGCACAAGCCCCCCCCTTCCCCCGCCGGGCAGTTCATCCTTTTCCAAATTCAGAAATCTGGATGGGTCTTCAAAATTATGAACACCTTAAATATATGGTTTTCTTTTCTGTTTTTCTATAAACTGACATGCAAATAGAGCAACTTCCAACTGACAACATTCTAAAACAAAACAAATTTTGTTCCTTACGCCAGTAGAAAATAGTTTCTACTCCGTGCTGTCCAGCTGATAGAATTAAGCAGCAATTGAATTAGCTCAGCAGTTTCCAGAGTACTTCGTCAGAAGAGTCAAAAGAATGCTATCAGGGAGGCGTTAATAGGTGTGCTCTTGAAAAGGGCAGATCAATTTGGAAGCTCTGCCTGTTATTTTTCCCTCTTAGAGATTCCCACCATGTGCATCATCATATCAAAGTCTCTCAGAAGTACTAGAGTTAACAGTCCCAATAATTGTGTTTATTCAATTAAACGCTTCCCAGAACACATTTTTGAGGTTATGTGTGGATCTTCTAGTATTCCATTACCAAATGAGCACATTCCCTCAATTGTGATATGTTATTTAACATCAACTATGGATGGAGTGGTTTCACCTAGTATATAGGGGCATTCACTGAGCATGAATATTCATTGATTAATGGCTCTATACGTGATTACTGTTTTTTTTATTTCAGGGTAAAGAGAAGCCATTGTAAGCTATGGTGGCTAGTAAAATCTCCATGGAGGGGATAGACTGAAAATATAAATGATGGGTGGTTGTACTTTTGTAGAAAAGAGAAGGGCATTGTAGGTTGGTGGCATAATGTGGTGGTGGTCAAAGAACCTGTTCTTTCTGGATTCTGTGAATTCACTGAAGTAGCTATGAGTTCTGGTGACCACGGACGAGCTGCTTGTAGATAAAGAGGAGGAGAGGCACGATATTCTGGTTGAATACATGGGATATCAAGAGAGAAAGTATTTCTAGGCCTTTCGAGGAAAGTCGGTCCAAGTACGGAGGGAAGTCCAGCTAAAGAGTCTTGGGTATTTGGGAGATGAGCTTTCCAGGAAGAGGGGTTGTGACTGGAGTTTCAGAAAACAGCACAAAGAAAGAACTCTTACAGTTCGACAGTAAAAAGGCAACCCAATTTTAAAATGGACAAAGACTTCAAATAGACAGCTCTTCAAAGAAGATACACAGATGGTCAATGAGCAGATGAAAAGATGCTCAACACCATTTAGTCATTGGGGAAATACATCAAAACCACAATGAGATACCACCTCACACCCATCAGGATGGCTGTGATCAAAAAGACATATAATAACAACTGTTGGTGAGGATGTGGAGAAATCGGAACTTTTCTATATTACGTTGGTGGTGGGAATGTAAAATAGCACAGCCACTTTGGAAAACAGGTGGTTCCTCAAAATGTTAGACATAGACGTACCTCATGACCAGTTTCACTCCTAGGTATATACCCCAGAGAACAGAAAATGTGTTCACACAAACATTTGTACACAGATGTTCACAATAGCATGACTCATAATAGCCAAAAAGTGGAAACAACCTGAATGTCCACCAGTGGATGAATGGACAAACTGTGATGTATCCATACAATGGAATACTGTTCAGCCATGAAAAGGAATGAAGTTTCATTCATGCTACGTGGATGAATCTTGAAAACATGCTATATGAAAGAGGCCAGATACAAAAGGCCACATGTGTATGATCCCATTTATATGAAATGTCCAGAATAGGTGAATCTATAGTGTCAGAAGGTACGTTGCTGGTTGCCAGGAGCTGGGGGGAGGGCGGAGGGGAATAACTCTTGATGTTATTCCTTTGATGTTATCCCAAAAGCCTTCCTTTTGGGGTGCTGAAAACGTTCTGGAATTAGGCAGTGGTGATGATTATACAACTTTGTGAATAGTCTAACAACTGTTGAATTGTACACTCCAAAAGGGTTAATTATATGGTGTATGAATTATGTCACAATAAAAAAAATAAATAAAGTAGCAAGAAGGCTCCTGCCTGGCGCTAAAGAATAATGAGAAAAAAGTGGTGAGAGAGATCTAGGAATCGGGTATTCGTTTCAGGCCAGATTTTCTCTGTGGGGGGAAAATAGCTAGATAATTCCTTCATCCTTGCTTGTCTTTGGGTCTTCTAGGATTGTCCTGTTGCTCTTTGTTGCACAAGTCCTTTCCCCGAATTAAAAGCGTTTTGTGCCAACTTGCTCCTGAGTCAGTGGGATGGTTTTTGTGGCAGATGTGCCTTGTGATCTTCAGAGTGGAGAATGTTCCTGGACTTCCCTCCAGAGGCGAATTCCATATTTAGGCTTCCTGGTTGCGAACCACCAAAGGGTGATAGGTTGTGCTGACTTGGCAGTTAATCTTTAGGTTCTCCCTTAAGATTTGACCGTAGTGTCATCTTCCAGTTTGTCTGTGGAGCTCTGTCAAGACTTCCCCTTTAAAAAAAAAAAAAAAAAAAAAAAAAAATCTCTGTATTAAGCAGGGTTTAGGTGCCACTGCTGGCACCACACCAGCATCAAAGTGTTTGGACCCCAAAGTCATAATACTAAATGAGCTTTTAATGTCACCGAGGCGAGGCTGCCATCCCCTTGATAGAGATGTTTCTCCTCTCTTTAGTGGTGAGATGTAGCTCGGCTTCTCAGACTCGGGGGCAGCAGCACTGGGGATCTCGTTAAGGTGCCGAATTTGATTCAGCAGGCCTGGGTTGGGGCCTGAGATCCCGCCGTTTTAACAAGCTCCCGTTGATGTGGTTGCTGCTGGTCCACGGACCGCTCTGAGTAGAAGCTGATGCAGCATGGAGCAGGTGGCTTTGGACTAGGACAGAGCTGAACAGGAGCTGTGGCAGAGCCACCAATTTGCTCAGGGAACTTGGGGGCAAGGTTAGTAACATGTGAGAGACAACTTTCTGTCTTTATTATTTTTTTTAATCTATATTCAAGTTAATATACAGTGTAGTCGTGGCTTCAAGAGTAGAGCCCTGTGATTGCTTTCTGACATGTGACAGCCAGTGCTCATCCCCAAAAGTGCCCTCTTTAATGCCCGTCACCCATTTAATACCCGTCACCCATTTAATACCCACCCCCCACTCCAGCAGCCCTCAGTTTGTTCTCTGTATTTAAGAGTCTCTTATGGTTTCTTCCCTCTCTTGTTTTTATCTTATTTTTGCTTCCCTTCCCCTATGTTCATCTGTTGAGTTTCTCAAATTACACATATGAGTGAAATCATATGCTATCTTTCCCTGATTTGTTTTGCTCAGCATAATACACTCAAGTTCCAACCACATTGTTGCAAATGGCAAGATTTCATTCTTTTTCATCTCCAAGTGGTATTCCATTGTGTGTGTGTATGATATCTTCTTTATCCATTCATCAGTTGATGGACATTGGGACTCTTTCCATAATTTGAGCCACAGCTTTCTTATCCATCAGATCAGAGTAAGACCTAGCGCGCGTAGAAAAGTACGCACCACAATGTGCCTGGAATGTCACATATTTGCCTTTTGCTTCCCTCAAGGGCTGAGAATTCCACGATTAAGACTAAAGGAAAAATATATATGGAAGAAAGCCAAGGGCTTCACAGAGTGTTTGATTTGTGTGGATGGAATGGAGGGAGGATATAGGAGACAAGGTATGAATCCTAGTCCTCGGGGCAACATTAATTTGCTTATTGGTCTTCAAATGAGCATAACTTTGGTAAAGTCACTGTGCTAGTCTCAGCTGAATCCGGATAACTTTTAGTCAAGGTGTTGGGCCTTTACTCAGCTCTCATGGAGTTGATTTCTTTTTGACCAGATCATCCCTCAACTGCTCTGTGGGTGCTCCCATTCCTTAGTATGGTGGTCTCTTCCCATCCTTGCCTAGCTGCCTTCCCCCCTGACTTACTGATGTTTATCTCATGCAGATGAGAGGAAATGGCGCTCAAACGTAAACCATTGAGTTTCGTGAGCAGCACGAGTGAAAGTTTCTGGGGATGAGGGTGAAAACGTTTACTTCATTGACTTGAGAAAACCTAGGTGTTTCGTTAATTTGCCTTAACTCTGGGCAGGTTGGATTGAATTGGATGAATGGGTAACAACCGAAGAGGAAGAATTGGGAACTAAATCTTGGCACTGGCTGTAATTTTCCTACCTGGAGCCTGTATTACTTGGCCTCACTGGGCCTCAGTTTCCTCTGTGTTATTAGGGACTGGCCTGGCTCATGGGGCTGGCTTTTGAGGCTGGCATGCACAGCACCTGGGAGGGCATTCTGAGCTCTAAGAGGACCCACCTCCGTGAAGTATGCCCTGTCACTCCCCAGTGCTGGCTTAGGTAATGGCGTCTGCATAGGGTTACACAAGGTGAGTTGTGGTTTGTTAACTTTGGTTCTGTTTCTATCTTCTTGATCATTTGAAGTGAGAGGAAACAAGAGAATGTGTTTACATTTCAATTAAGTTGACAGATCCTTCTCACTTTCTACAGGGAAAAAATTCACACAAACAGTTCCTACGGTTTTAACAAAACCCCAAGTGCAGTAAATCAAACTGGTTTCTACGACCTCACAGCCTGAAATTCATTGCTTTCCTGAGGATGGTAATTTCGCCCCATGAGGCTCTGTTTTCCCACCTTGTTTGACTGTTTTGTGGATTGCCACGTGTGGATATTTCATGCCTGATTTTGAAGAAAATGAGATTGTTCACTTTGTTATAGCGCTAGGGCTGAACATTTAAACTGATGTTGCATCAATATCAAATAATCAAAGGCAAGGTATTCAGGCTGCAGCTGAATACACTAGGTCTCACTGCACTTACTGTCCTTCTGAAAGGTGGAGGTGGAGTGTCACTCGAATTGGGAAAGATCTGATTTCTGAGGCGAGCGAATGTGTGTGCTCTAATCTGGTTGCCTCTCCTGACCACTGTTGGTAAGGAAAATTGGTCAGAGAGGTTATGCCTCAGCGATCTCTTTGTTTTTAGACCGCCTGGCAATGTGTTGCTTCACACAGTCTCAGATGAAAGCCAGCAGTATCTACTGGTTGAGAAGTTAATATTATTCTTGAAGAATTTAATCTACCCTATCATTAAGTCGCAATAAGGAAGCTGTCCTGCTAAGGAGGAGCTAGGTATATGAAGCTGGGTGTTCCTGAAGTAAGGCCTTTTAAAATTAAATCCTTATGCAACTACTGTATAACAATAGTTATTAAAAGAAAAGAAAAACTACCCTAAAGGTAGAAATTTGGTGCTTATAAAAAGAGTTCAATGCTCATAAAACGGGCATATTTCCAAATTCATCCACATTGTCAACCACACAGTCACTGGTCTATCTAGTAGCTGATTTTTAAAAATGGGACAGGGAATTCTGAACTCAGACACCCTATTTTGGAACAGCCCTTGCGCTCAAGATCCCAACGGCTGGGATCTTCATTTTCGTATCCCCGAGGCCTAGCATGTCTGGCATATAGGAGAGAATCAATAAAAATATACTGAGCTGGACAGCTGCTTTCCCCTGGGATTCCCTTCCACTGTCTCGTCCATTAGTTTTTGTCAGTATATTATTTTTACTATTTAATATTTCCCTAGAGATTATTATATGCTAACATAGTACATAGGTTCTAAGCACTTCATTGATACTGATTCCTTTTGTCTGCACGACCCTCAGAGGTAGGTACTGTTGTATATTTATCCCTACTTTACAGTTGAAGAGTGTGTATCATTTCCAAAAGTGACCTGAAAAGCGCTGTGTTTAAGATGGAAAGCTCATTACAGAGCAGCTCGTGATACGGCTGTGCAAATGACAAGTGTAATAACTCACGTTGGCATGGAAATTTCATAAAGAACCTATGCTGCTGGCCCCTAAAACTCTTGAAAGTAACCCCCCAGAGCTCCTCAAAATCTCCCGAACTGTCCTCAGTTTCTCCCGCTTTCCAGCTGCATCCACCATGTATGTGGTCACGTCCTGCTGGCATATGGTCTACAAAGTGCTCTCACAGGATCTCATCTTTTTCTAGATGACAGCAGTGAGGCCTAGAGAGTCAAACTCCTTCTGAGGCACAGGATCGCCTGGGTTGGCTGGGAGCAGGACCCCGTGCCTCTTGCTCTTCACACTAGGCCCGAGTGCTTACATAAATTTATGCTAAGGGACAGTTGAATTGGTTTGCCCTGTGTGGCTTCACACGGGAGGAGGCAAATAGATGGGTTTGAAGTGTAACATACACACAGAAACAAGTGCTAATTGCGTGGGTACCATTAAGGGAACTCACTCTAGGAACACATCCATTTAGTCTTAGTACAGGTCAAGAAAGAGAGAGAGCCACCAGCACCCCAGAATCTCTCCTTGTGCCGGATGGTTCTGTCCGCCTCCATGGTAGCCACTCTCCTGACTTCTAGTACTACGGATCACTTTTGCCTCCTTTTGAGTTTTATATGAATACAGTCATTCTTCTGTATTCTTTTGTGTCTGACTTCTTTCTCTCAGTATTGTGAGGTTCAGCCATATTGCTCATGTGGCATAAGCTGGATTGTATTCTGTTATATTAATATACCACAATTACTAATGATGGACATTTCAGTTGTTTCCCATTTGGGGGTTGTTATAAATCATGCTGCTGTGGGCATACATGTGTATATGTCTTTGGTGCACATAGGTATGTATTTCTGGAGTGTGCATGGGGGTATAATTGCCAGGCCTTATGATAGGAGTATGTTTAGCTTTAGTAGATACAGCCAGGCAGTTTTCCAGTATGCCATTCAATTTATAGTCCCATCTGGTGTGAATGAAGAGTCCCCTTTCTCTATTTTCTTGCCAGTACTGAGTTTGATAAGTCATTTTAAATTTAGCTCTTCACATGTTTGTGTAGGGGGTCTCTACTTATGGTTTAAATTCATATATCTCTCGGGCACCTAGGTGGCTCAGTCAGTTAAGCAGCCGTCTTCGGCTCAGGTCATGATCTCATGGTTCGTGGGTTCAATCCTCCCATCGGGCTCTTATGCTGACAGCTCAGAGCCTGGAGCCTGCTTCTGATTCTGTCTCTCCCTCTCTCTCTGCCCTGCCCCCACTTGCACTCTGCCTGTCTCTCAAAAATAAATGAACATTAAAAAAAATTTAAATTCGGGGCGCCTGGGTGGCTCAGTTGGTTGGGCATCTGACTTCGGCTCAGGTCATGATCTCATGGTTCGTGGGTTCGAGCCCCGCGTCGGGCTCTGTGCTGACAGCTCAGAGCCTGGAGCCTGTTTCAGATTCTGTGTCTCCCTCTCTCTCTGCTCCTCCCCTGTTCACGCTCTGTCTCTATCTCAAAAATAAATAAACATTAAAAAAAAATTTTTATATTTAAATTCATATATCCCTTATCACCTTGTGAAGCTTAGTGTCTTTGCATGTGTATATTGACCTTTGGATTATCCTCTTTTGTGAAG
This sequence comes from Panthera leo, assembly GCF_018350215.1. Taxonomy (NCBI): domain Eukaryota; kingdom Metazoa; phylum Chordata; class Mammalia; order Carnivora; family Felidae; genus Panthera; species Panthera leo. The sequence goes on along the minus strand of NC_056684.1, from coordinate 74,894,938 downwards.
ATTTCTTGCCTATTTTTCAACTGTGTGGTTTTACTTTTTAAAACAAAGTGAGGATTCCATAGAAACATCTATGAAAAGTCCTTGAAATCTATAGTGATGGGGGTCACCTGTTAGTGATGTCTGATTGTGTTCTCAAATACAATTTCCGGAGAGTCCCCACTGAGGGAGTCACAGCTGGACAAAGTGGGTGAGGACCTGAAGAGTCATGAAACCCTTAGCAGGGAACTTGCTGAAAAGCTGGCGAGTCCCAGGGTGTATGGCTCACGGCAATTGTAAAGTTGTGAGGCCACCTGAAAGGTTAAAAGCACTTAACCTACAAATGAATTTGCCTTTTATGGAAGTTACTCTGGATGATTGTAGACCAACTCCAAAAGTATGGCTGAAACATTTCTGGAGTTGCTTTGAGTACGTCAGTTTGGATATTTTTAGTTGGTTTTAAAAATGCCCTTTGAGCCTGTATTTGATTTAGGGAAAGAGCAGAAGACCTCCCAGAACCCAGTCTAGTGAATAAGGAGGATACTTCAATGGGTGACTTAAAAACAAAACCTTATTCGTGAGGCTTGCCTGCAAGAGACGCACTTCCCTGCTTGGGTGAAGAGGGCAGATTTAGCAGGGAGGAGAAGGCCCTGCACTAAGTACCTTACTCTCCTGGTCTCTTCTCATCTTTATAGTAACTTGTGAGCTACTTAATGCCGTTAGAGATGGAAAGTCAGAGAGTTAGAAAGAAAAGGGGAGCCTGATTTAGGAGTCCAGCCCAGCTCCAGCTTACCCCAGGGCCACTAGCTTTGCTTTTTACCACCCTGCCTCCCCTCTGACAAAGTGTTGAAGGAATTTCAAAATGTTACATCCAGAAAAAAATGTGCTGCTGGTGAAGATCTGTTATAGACCCCCAGGAGCTGCCCTGTGGGGCTTTGAGGGGATAGAAGTCAGTCAAGCTTCAGAGCACTTGTCTTTCCCAAACACAGTGCCTGGGGCCCGGCTGTTGGCTGTTCGTGGGAGCAGCCTCAGGCCTCTCAGCATCCTGCCAGAACTAGTAGTCTGACCGGTAGGCCTTACTCTGCCTGCTGTTTCTTCTTCGTGACTGGCAAGCAGCTGCCCAGGAAATGCTCTTAGACACGTTGATGAATATTGTCACTGTTGGGAACTATATTCTGCATAGAAAAGAATCTTTTTTCCAGATAGGCACTTCTACAAAATCTGAACAACAGAGGCAGAACGCTGTTGAGCTCTTTAATAATCATTCATTCTCAATCTTGAAGTCATCCATTAGTTCTCTCTGAAACACGGTGGGTTAATGCCTTTGGCGTTCAGTACAGACCTTCCGAAATTATCCCCGAGAAGAATACCCCGGGCAGACCGTTTGAGATAGATCCCAGGGCATCCAGCTGCCCGTAAGATGTGAAGGTCCTAGGAGAGCCGCCAAACACACTTGACCCTCCCAGAGGCTTGTTCTTATCCTTTCTGACTCACAGACCCCAACAAGCTGGCCCTCTTCCACTGAGCCTGGAAATGTTGTCTAAAAGCTGAATACATAGAAAGCAGAAGGAGGGCGTCTGGGTGGCTCAGTTGGTTGGGCGTCCGACTCTGGCTCAGGTCGTGATCTCGTGGTCCGTGAGTTCAAGCCCCCACATCGGGCTCTGTGCTGACAGCTCAGAGCCTAGAGCCTGTTTCAGATTCTGTGTCTCCCTCTCTCTCTGACCTCCCCCCGTTCATGCTCTGTCTCTCTCTGTCTCAAAAATAAATAAATGTTAAAAAAAAAAATTTTTTAATAAAAAAGAAAGCAGAAGCTACAACCTATTTTTCTGGCTCAGAGCAGTGGCAGAGAAGCCTCTGGACTTCTCTTGAGATGGCACAGTAGAATGGTTTCTTTGTTTGCTGGTTTCTTCATACTTAGCACCTATATCCTGCACAGCCTTGGTTTTCAGGACAAAGTCCTGGGTGATGGGTAACCAGATAACTGAATCCTTTCCTCTGCAGATTAGAATTTTATTTCGTTCGTATCCACACAGTTTTCCCTGGATAAAATGAGGTGCCTGAGAAAAAAAAAATGTGAGGACATTTTAATGCAAAACCTTCGCGGGTAAGATCCTTCTTTTCCTACCACATTTAATTCCTGTGGAGGATTCCAGAGCAGGCGTGAAAAGCCGGGTGTTACTATGGAGCAGTTGTCCCCAGTGACTGAACACCTGCTGGGGCCGGCCTCACCTGTTTTCTTAGCAGATTACATTATCGTATGCACGTGTGCAGTTTGTACATCCAGGACTTGGACTTGGCTGGTGAATGTCTGAACTTATTCACCTCCTGCCAAAAGAAAGCATATAAATAGTGCTTTGTCTTCTGAGCTTTACAGGACACTGAGTAAACACAAATGTACACTGTGATGGGGCCGGGAGGGCGGGGCAGAGGGGGAGAACCGCCCACATCCTTATTTTTTGAGTGGGTGTAACTAATGACTAGTTCCTGGATGTGTACCTAGAATGTAGGTCATGGTTCCAGTGACATCTCTGGAAGAGCTACAGTAAACACTGTCTCCTTATAGGTCACTGTGTTATCTTATAGGTACAAGTGTCTAAAGTTCTTTTTCCCTGAGAAGTTTTCTACAGAGGTTTTTTTGTTTGTTTGTTTTATCTTGGTTTGGGAATAAGGAAGTCATTCCTTATTCAAGCCATACCTGAGGCTTCCTTAACATATTAATCATACTAATGGTTAAATCACCGCACATATGTTGTGTCTCAGGCACCGTGCTAGGGATGTTTTGTGGAGGCATGCCTCTCTTCTTGCTAGGTGATTGATATGCTACCCACTTCATGAGATGTTTCATAAAGCCGGTTACATCTTCAAAAAAAATGTTTCATGGATTCTTCCAACTCAGGTGCTATCATTCGCCCCATTTTACAAAAAACCAGGGCTGTAGTTCCTTGGTGCTGGGCTCTACAGCCCGTCAGTGTGACCCTGGGTCAGGCCCTTGAACACCACACTGTGCTATCCTGAGACAGGGGGTTCTGGCTGGGCAGAACCCGGAGCTGCTCCTAAGACACTGGATATCGGAAGAGGGAAGATCAGACATTACTCAATAGAAGGTATATTGATGTGGGCAGCGCCTGCATTTTAAATACGCTTAGTTTAGGTGAGCGATGGGGAAATAAACTGCGGCAGATTTTGAGAAGAAATGGATTGTTGGGGAGGGAGAGAGATTTCCATTGCCATTTCAAGTAGCGGGGATGATATTCAGCTTCATGTAAGGGGGCTGACCTACATCCTAGAAAGGCTTCCACAGAGATGATGTAGTTGTCAGGGGTTCTTAGGAGCAGTTTTTCCCAGAACAATGGTTTCAATAGGTTTGTGGGTATTACCTCCTTGCCCTGCCTTTATTGAAGGCAGACGTATACGGGGCCACTTACCTATGTGGAACCCGACTTCTTTCCTTCCTTCCTTCATCTCTAGACTTGAGAGAAATAAGGAGAGCAAAAGATATGATGGTTCCCCTTTCCTTCCTCACACGGATGCCATGTCACAGTGCTGTGTTGGGGTGGAGAGACCTTGAGAAATTCCCAGGGAGAACGTCTTGTAAAAGGTGAGAGGTCTGGTTTAAATCCTGTAGGAGTCGTTTGTCTGTTTCTTTCTCAGGGCACTTTTTCCCTTTTGCTTTGTATTGATCTTATCTCTGTCTTTTCATTCAGCACAAGTGCCTACAAAAAGCAGACATGGTTTCTGCTTTTATAAAAAATATTAAAAGAGACAATATACAAAAATAACTGCATGAAGTGTTCACTGACAGCTATTCTAAGTGTTCTATAGGAGAGGTATGTGTTTGAGGGGACCTGGTCCCGGTCAAGGAAATTTGGGTGGCTTTTCTAAGGAGGGCCTGCTGAGCTGAGACCTGAAGGATGAGTAGGGGTTAAAGAGGCAGGGGATGGCATTACAGAGGAGACAGGATGTGCAAAGCCCCTGTGGTGGAAGGGACCATGGTATGAGTGATGGACAGAAGGCCCCTGAGGCTGGGAATGGAGAATAAGGAGTGTGAGACAGAGTCTTTTCCCAAGAGTCACAAGGCTTTCTGAGCATGGGTTTGAAGTGATCAGATTGACAAGATACCGTGTTGATTGCAAAGAGGTTGGTTACAAGGACAGTAGGGGTCCACAAGGAGACGTGGATAGACCAGTTTAGAAATTTTTGTAGTAGTTTAGGAAGAAACGGTGATCACCTGACCAGGTGATATTTACCAGGGAGGTAAAGATGGAGAGAACTGGGTGGATGTTGGGAGAAATAGAGGTGATATGATTTGGATATGGTGATGGGTTGGAAGTGCTGGCTGAGAAAAAGGGAGGCCTCAGAGACTATTCCTTGGTTTCTAGATTGCACAGTTACATGATGGTAGTGCCATTCTAAAGATATTACCATGTCTCCTTAAGCAGACTCTAGACTATTTGATAGCAGGATCTTTTTCTTTTCTATTTTCTTTTCTTTTCTTTTTTAAAGTTATTTGTTTATTTTTGAGAGAGAGAGAGAGAGAGCATGAGTAGGGAAGGGGCAGAGAGAGAGGGAGACAGAGAATTCCAAGCAGGCTCAGAGCTGTCAGCACAGAGCCTGATGCAGGGCCCGAAGTCACAAACCGTGAGATCATGACCTGAGCCAAAACCAAGAGCCGGAACGCTTAACCAACTGAGCTACCCAGGTGCCCCCATAGCAGAATCTTTTTCTAATTTAATTTTGAATCCTCACAGTGTTACTGTTTGGTATGTACTCAGTTAGCTTTTGTTTACTGTATTCTTTGAGGAGGAGAGATTTCTTTAGAACTATGGCATGTGTGCATGGTGAGAAGCTACAGTTAGGGTGCCACTTTGTATGTGTGGGGCAAGAGAAAAGTTCCATAGTTGGAGTAGAACTCCAAAGTCATTTAGCCATGTAGAGATATGGCTTCAGTTTTCAAGGAATACCGACTAGGGGTGGCTGAGAGGGGTATTCATAATAACTTTGTGAAATGTGCAGAGTTTTACATTAATTAAAGGAATCTGTTGATGTGTGCTTCCTTTCCCCCGGTATTCCTCCTCACCACTAGTGGGTGCTGTTGCTTAGAATGCTCTGGCCGCTGTGGTGAGCATAGACTCTTGGTAGATGAAGTGTCTCTCTTGGGTGGCTGCTCGAGCGCAGGTAAATGGCTGTGTTTCTTTTTTCACCCAATCCTTCTATAGAGTGGTGGGTCACTGGGTGACTTTTCAGTTGATGTGACTGTTGACTGGTCTGTAGACTGAGGAAGAAATGAACGAAGGATAGATCTAGTTCCTTTTTTATTGAGATTGTTTTAGATTTCAGGTTCTAGGATGCTCAAAGCAGGTCACAACCCCAGGATAGAGAGTGTGCTGAGGACAAATGTGTTTGGTTTTTTTTAAGTTTATTTATTTATTTTGAGAGAGAGAGAGAGAGAGAGAGAGAGAGAGAGAGAATATGAATCCCAAGCAGGCTCCACACTGTCAGCATAGATCCTGAGCCAGGGCTCCAACCTATGAACCGTGAGATCATGACTTGAGTCAAAACCGAGAGTCTGATGCTTAACCGACTGAGCCACCCAGGTGCCCCAAGTACAAATGATTTCTTAATCTCGATCCTCAGTGTGTATATGTGTAAGAAGGTGGTTCTCCCCACCAACCTTCCCAAAGGCTGGAGAGAGGAAATTCTGGACTGGTGCTTGTCATTGGGAGCAATCCTCCCACAGTGCTTTCTCCTCATAGAATAGAATGCTTTCACTGTGTTGGTGAGCCTGTTCAAACTGGTTTGCCTATAGTTTGCCTATAGTCTCTTATTTGTCTCAATGGTCTTATAGGTTTTATATTTTCAAGCCTCTTTGTGTTTCTTATCTGTCATATCAGACATTCTGGAATGCTACTTTATTTCCTTCTGTCTTTACTACTGTATTTATTCTGTATTTTTCACTCTCCACTTTCTCTTGGATCTCCGTAATAACCATCATCCTTCCCGTCCTTTATTTGGAAGCAGGGCATTTCTAAGGCTCTTTCTTGGGGTCCAAGGGTAATCTTACGGTATTTCTACTCTACTGTGCTGGTCTGTTGTCCTACACATGCTGTTGATAAACACGTTACTCTCTTAAAATAACTAGATGGGGCGCCTGGGCGGCTCAGTCGGTTAAGTGTCAGCCTTCTGCTCAGGTCATGATCTGACAGTTTGTGAGTTCGAGCCCCGCGTCGTGCCCTGTGCTGGCAGCTCAGAGCCTGGAGCCTGCTTCAGATTCTGTGTCTCCCTCTCTCTCTGCCCCTCCCCTGCTCATGCTCTGTCTCTCTCTGTCTCTCTCTCAAAAATAAATGAACATTAAAAAAATTAAAAATAACTAGATAGGATGGGAAATCATAGCACGTGCCAAATTGTCTTTGTCCTGTGCATTGGGACATACAAAACTAAACAAAAAATTGGGAGATCCGTATAGGCATCTTTCAAAAATATTTTGTACCACTTAGTCATTTTTATTTTATAAGCTGACATTTGCACAAAAATGGAAGTTTACTTTTGTGCTCAAATGATTGAAGCACTTTTATTGTCTTCAATTTTTATTTTCTTTGGTTCTAAAGCTTTGATCTTTTAGTTGAAATGCAATTCTTCTCTTTCTAAAAAGGATCTACTCTTTGTATATCAAAATTCATTGAGTTTTTTTTACTCAGGAAAAGGGTTTAGATGTCTAGTTAACCCTTTTTTTAACCCTCTTCCACACTCTCATCTCTCAGTGTACTCCATTTTAAAGATGAGGGAACTGAGGCTGTACCGTTCTGTGAATCAATAGTAAACCCAGGACTCTTAATTCCAATCTTTGGATTCCTCAGCTCATTGTGATTCTCTAGGACTTTAAAATATTTTTTTTAATTTTTTTTAATGTTTGTTTATTTTTGAGAGAGACAGAGACAGAATGCGAGTGGGTTAGGGTGAGAGAGTGAGGGAGACACAGAATCTGAAGCAGGCTCCAGGCTCCAAGCTGTCAGCACAGAGCTCGACACGAGACTCGAATTCACAAGCTGTGAGATCATGACCTGAGCCGAAGTCGGACGCTCAGCCAACTGAGCCACCCACGCGCCCCTAGGACTTTAAAATATTTTTAAGATTCTTCATTTTGAAATCTAACTTTCACTTTAAGGTCAGTTTCTTAGAGGTTGTTTCCTTGTGGTAACTAAAACTTTAATGGGTCCAGTACAAGGGAAGAACCAAGCAATGATTTTGTTTTGTTCTAAAATTAATATAAAAATGTGTAGCTCTAGAAATAATATTTATCGAATTGGTAATATTGTTTGTATATATGAATAAATAAATTTGAATTGTACTAATACTTTATGTCTGGTCTGCCCAGATTTCCACTTGGAGGAAATTGCATTTGTGTGGAAACACACCGTCCTTTCTCTATCATCTTGGTCTTTATGAGGGGTGAATTTTTGGATTTGTGGTTTGTTTTATGCCTAGCTTGTGCAGGAAATCAGGATGTGTCTAAGTATCATATAAGGTGTCAGGAAATTCTCATAACAGTTCATTTAAGTCCACCTTAATTAAAAATAAAGAACAGGTTTTATAGCGACAGGATTTTGTTCTTTCTTTTGAAGAGATGATAGGAGTCCGTGAATCAAATGAGTCAGACAAGCTATAGCAATTTCAGAAAGCATAGGGATTACTGCTTTCAAGGCCCAGGAGGAGATGATAAAAATCCAACAGCTCTGTCAGTTTTTATCGTGCCCTGGTGTTTGGGTGGATATTGAAGCTCTGTGTAACTGGTGACCTATGATCTAGCTATTTCCCTTTAAAAGCTGTCTGTTTAAAATCAGTTCTCCTGTTCCCCTGCACAGCTCAGCAAGCATTTGTTTTTTTCCTGTGCTGCCCTCAGAGCTGCCCCTCAGGATGGAGAGTGTCTTGTCTTTAACTCAAGGTCTTAGAGTCAAGATTAATTGGCAGATATCGGCCTCAAAAAAGGCAAGAGACTAGTTTTTAGAATCCACAGGAGTATGGTAAAACTAAGGATGCCAAGAGGGGTGTTGGGAAGAGGTGGCCAAGCCACCTGGTGAATTGATGAGGACCTTGGCTTCCTTTGCTCATTCAGTTGCCCCATGTCCTCCCTTTCCCCCTTCCTGGAGGGCAAGGTGCTGCCTTAGGTTCTGCAAACAGGCACAGAAGACTAAACTTTGGGGGCCGGGACTTGTTGACCTTTGCTTCTCTGTGACCAGCTGCATCCCTCCCCAGCTTATCTCTCTGTTGTCATTGCTGCTGTTCTGAAGGACATGAAACACCCTGGTAGTATCATTCATTTCCACTCTTTTGGCCTTAAAATGCCCTTCTCTTCCTTGTCTGTCTTGTATCTTTGCAATCATTCTTCAGACCCAGTGAAGAGTTATCACCTCCTTGAAGCCTTCTGTGACCACTGAACTTGCACCTGAGCCAGAAATGATCTGTGCTGCTCCTGTGCCATATATAACTTAGGCTCAGGTATGATTATTTGCTTGCATGGGGATAGGACTGCGACGTACACATTCTGTGTCTTCATTGCCTGGTATATGACAGGTGCCCTAAAGGGGTTGGATAGGTGGATGGATGGATGGATGGGTGAGTGGGGCACGTTCAAGGAGAACTTCTCAGAAGGGGGAGATCGACAGAGGGAGGGAGGGAAAGGGGGAGAGAGAGGGAATGCATTTTTAGCTGAGACACATGGGAAAGGGTTTAGGTGTGGACAAGAGAGTTGTTTCTGCCACATGCTTACTGAAATGGTGTCTAGTAGGGGATGGAAGTGTGAGGTGTGAGAATGAGCTGTGCCACTTTTATCAGAGTAGAAACCAAGTAATTGGCAAGAGATGACATCATAGTCATTTGACTTTTCTTCTTAAAAGCTCTGGGATCTTTCCTGAAGGATCTAGTTTCTTACTTGTAGAACGGGTTGATAACCCCATAAAGTAGGATCTATTATTAACATGAGGATCAACGAAAACTTTAAGTACTCATTGCCCTGCCTTGTATGCAGTGAAGGCTCAGTAGGGTAAGTCATGGCCACTGCTGTTATTATTGGCCTCTGGTGTGTAATGGGAGGAAGAGGTGCCTGTTAGAAATGCTGAGGCACTTCTCCCAGAAATGAACACTTTTAGATTCACGGGTAAATACAAATGGGTCTCCAGGTGCTAGCAGTCATTGGAAACGGGATTACGTGTTCTCCTTCCTCTTCCTTGTTATGTAGTACTTCTTTTTAGAAAAGAAGGCATTTCCCCCATTTCTTAGGGAAAGTTTTATTCCTGCCAGCATTTGCTTCTCAAGGAAGTTTCTCACATGTGGCATTACATGAAGAGTCTTTCTGGTTGTTTAAAAAAATACAGGTATTTCTCCCCATATATTTATTTGCAAAAAGTGTTATTCTGTTCCTTTCTGCCGTCCTGGAGAGCAGGTGGCATGCATTGCTGTTTCTGTTTCCAGATGGAAGCAAGTCAGGTTGGTCTGGGACCAACCCGGGACAGCTCGATTTTGGCTTATGAACGCCATTGTTTGTATATGTGCATTTCTGTCCCTCCAGTTGGAGAGCCATTTAGAAATCAGTGATCAAAGTGCCTAACAATATTAATTTGTTTACAGAATCATTCATGCATTCATTTCCTGCCCTGTGTACTACTGCTTTTCCTACCTGGTCCTGCAGTGCTGGATTTACCAATTTTTGTTTTTGCTGTTGTTGTGTTATTAAGAAACCGCTACATTTGTCAGTGATGATGACCATTGGGGTGTGCCTCTGAATCCCTTCTTCTCAGAGTATTTCATAGCCAGTCTGCTGATGTTTGGGTGTAGGGCCTTTTATTTGTTGCCTGAATATAGGTCAGTCCTGCCATAATGGATTTCTGAGTAAAGAAGAAAATGGATATGAAAGAGCTATGTATACAAATCAGGTGGCATGGATCCATTATCCCTTCTCTCTAATTCCAAAATCCACAAGGCTTTGAAAGCTCTCATCACCCATTTTGTGGTGAGATCTGACTTGAACGAATGAGTCTGTGTATTCATTTATCTCATTTAGCTCATTCATTATCTCATTTAGCTGTGGTTATGTGTAAGTTTCCCTGCAGGAGTATTACTGTGTTTGCCTATAGAGTACTGACCTACACACTACTGAGAGCGTAAGGTACATTTTACCTTCCTAAAGTGTCAAAATTTTTGAATTCCAAAACACATCTGGTCTTAGGGCATTTGGATCAGAGCTGTGGACCTGTAGTATTTTTATTAGGGCCTCTAAGCCTATTTTCTGTTGACAACCATCTTTTGAGATTCTCTCCTTGGCACCATTTTTGGGGGGTATGCAAATGAGGATCTCCCTTGCTGTTACAAGGACTATTTACTGAGCTGCAGTAAGAGGTATGGGTTGAGCTTTGCAAGAGGTATGGGGAAGGAAAAAGCATTGCACACATATGCCACCTCCCACCCCTGCCCTGGAGAAGGTCAGAGCTTCATGATAATGTGGAAAGTACTTTAATAGCAGTCTGTGGACTCCTGGATGTGGTATGATAATCACATCCAGGAACTCCACCAAAATTGCAAAGGCAAAGCAGTGTGGAAGAGGATGTGATCAGACAGCAATTGTAGGCTTGTTGTGGTCTTTGAAAGATAAAACCAGAGATGGGGCTACAAAGGAGCCAGTTTTTGAAGAGCCTTATGTACCAAGCCAAACAGTTGAGAATTTATCCTTTGGCAATGAGAAGTCTTTAAACCTGGGGATGAATGATTGGGTTTGCACTTTTGAAAGAGGCTTCTGCCTGCATTTTAAGCGACCTCAAAAAAGAAATCACTGCAATATTTTAGGCAATAGGACATTTTACTAGTAGCCCTAATAATGCTTTATATAGTGCTTTAGGGTTTGCAAAAGATTTTCCCCTGCCTTAATTTATTTTGTAGTAGCCCTGAGGGATGGGTAGGTAATAACTAAGGAAGCAGATTCGGAGAACTGACTTGTTCAAGGTCATATCTAGCAACTAACAGCACCAGCTCTCCTAATTCTACATCTAGTGCAGCTTGGATGATATTAAAACCTTTTAGTATATTGCTCAGTTACGAGCATCGGTAAAAATAATCTGCTACCTGCATATCTCTTATGTTTGTCCTCAATAGACTGTCAGCTCCTTGAGGACTTGCAGCATTAAATTTGATGTGCCTTTGGCACAAAGATAGACTCACAATAGGCACCACCAAGAATTTGCTGGGCGTTTTTCCTCCAGATCCTGAACAGACCTAGGAAGAAGGAACATTTACAAAAACAGAGGGACTACCCTATTTCTTACTGTACATATCATCGTGTGTACTTATTAGGCAGTTTGTGTTTAAGGCACTGTTCTAGGTGCTGTGGGGAATACACAATGTAAAAACAATAGCATTTTAATAAACTTGGTCGTCAATTCAGCCTATTCTATCTTATTTAGATCTCACACACCAAATTCCTTGGCTTTTGCAACAGTTTTCTTTTCTTTAGTGAATGTTGGGTATTCCAATCAAAATTCTTGCACAGACTGATGAGAACTCTTAGGCTTACACATTTGCTTTGCAATTGTTTATGCGGTAATCAAGTATAACCTGGCACCTTTCCAAATGGGTGTTTTTTGAAACAAAGTAACCAAATCACTAAATAGACATATTTCTTTATAAAGAGCGAGAGTTTTAGCTTGACTAGGTTTCCAGTAATATCACTTCACAAGTGAAAATCGTCTTGGGAATTACGCTTAAAATTTATAGTCAACCGTGAGTTTCTGTGCCAGTCCTACAGAATTAGTGGGGAAATTAATAATGTAATCTTTTTCTTATACACCTGGCATATACTGCCATTTATGTTAGCAGTATTTCCCAGGCAGTCTAAGAGCTAGAGAGAAGTTCTAAATTATCCTCAGTCTTGGAATCCTATGTCAATGTAAAAGCACTTACTGAGTTGACTCAGTTCTGATTTTCCTTTACCAGCTTTGTATCAGAAGAACTTTTGGGGCCTCAGAAGAAACTCTATAGATCATTCAGACCTAGGGACAAGACTGAGGAGGGGGAGGGGATAGAAAACTGTCCCCCCTGCCGCTCCCCGGGTGCAAGTCCATTCTTCAACTTACTAATTATAATTTGGAGCAAGTCTCAGAGCCTCTGGTTCCTTATCTGAAAAGTAAGGCTTATGATAGTGTTTCTCAAAGATTGTAAGACATACATTTTTGCTTATTTTACATTTTAATATATTTGAAAACAAGATGTGTTTTACTGTGCATGATAGGTTATGGCTTAATTTGTGGTGTTTTTCTAATATAGTGGTGCATAAAATAATGTTGCATCTTAAAATCAGTGATTGCCTATTTGATGAAATATGGAAACATGCCTTACCAACCTCCTGGGCTGTCAGGATCAAATCAGATAATATGTTTGCTAGAACATTACAGCCGTGCTAACAGGCAAGCAAGCAAAAGTACCTTTGGACAACCCTTGACGACCTTTCTCCCTTTGGTGTGAAACTGTATTTCTGTGTGTCTTTAAATTGGGAAGAGGCAGAAAATGGAAATTGCGAATTTAGATGAATTAAGATATCAAATGCCTTTCTTGAATATTTGAAGTAAAATGAATTTTAATGGAGTCTTACATTTGACTTCCTGATTTTTTTTCCCCTTTTTGAACAATACCCCAGTCACGTTGGTCTTGTCTCCCCTTACCCACCACCCCCTGCAATAAGAACATCAGCTTTGGGTGGGAGAGGGGTGGAGGGTCATCAGTTTCATTTTGGACAAATTGCATTAGAAATGAGTTTGAGACATCCAAGTGAAGATGGTGAGTAGGCAGTTGAATTTATGAGTCAGAGATAAAAATGTGGCATTTTTGGTATAGAGATGGTAAATGCCGGCTCGATCTTGGATGAGATCACCTAGGAAACAAATGGAGAAAGGAGGATTGGAACTGGAGGTTGACAAGCCACCTTCAGCCAGCAAACCTGCTTTATTTGGCCTGTGCAGTGTTTTTAAAATATTTGAACAAGTTGCTGTCGCATGTTTATGGTTTTTTGGCTGCCTAGCATATATTTTCTCTTTTGATAGCAGCACCCTAATTTCCTTTTAAGAAATTTCATATCCTTCAATCGCAGACCTTGTGCCTTAGATTAAGTTCCACCCCTGACTCCCAATGAAGTGTGTGACCCAGGGCTGGCCAGTCACTCCCAGAGTAGTTCAGCCATATGGTTGGTCCAAGAATGGCCTTGTAATCCAAGTTGGCCCAATCAGAGAGAACTTGGAAACTGTGGGGGAGCTCCAGGAGGAGAATTTGTCTTGCTTTCTGCTTAAACCTGGCAGAATTTGGTGTGGAGGTCTAACAACTGCTTTGCTACCATAGGGTAGAGCATATCTGAGAATAGGAACAACAGAGAAGATCTGGAATACAGATAGAGAAACTAGGCCAGTGTCAGCTGCACCTTTAGGCTTTTCAGTTAAAAGAGTTAGTTAATAAATTCTTCTTTTGGTGTAACCAGGATTTCTTTTATTTGCACCAGAAATAAATCTTAACTGATTCAGTTGCCAAGATTTGAAAATCATGAGTTTTCATGTAGAACTCAGTACTTCTGGCTAATTGTCGTTCTGGTAGACGTTTTATTATAGTCTGTACCTCTCCCTGCTATCATCTTACCCTGATGCCCAGGGTCTGTTGCCAGTTATCCAGCTTGCTCTGCAATGAGTTGAGAAGGAAGTGAAAGTCCACTTTGCTTCACTTCATTGTATTACTTGCTTACCCTCATTGATAGTTGGGCTTTTGATCACTAATGTAGGGTGAAAAGAAAAGGGGGCCTAGGTTCAAGCTTTGGGGAGCTTGAACCCTAAAGAACAGGTAAAGGGGAACAAGCTTGTGAAGAGAAGGGAATGACAGCATTCGTTGTGAAGGCCAAGGTAAGGAACATTTCAAGGAGAGAGTAATGAACATTGCCAAACACCGTCAAGATGTCAGATAAGATGAATGAAAAATTCTCATTTGAATTAGGCAACAGAGGTCATTATTGGCCTAGACTGGAGCTTTTGCAGGGAGAGTTGGAGACAAGCCAGATGGGAATGGTTTTTGAAAAATGAATGGCATGTGAAAAAGGGATGTAGTCAAGGAGGAGAGTTTTTATTTTTCCTGTGAAGGAAGTAAAGAAATAAGGCATTCGTCTAGAGACACAAGCGGTTGAGGTGGAGTGCTTTAAAAGTACAACGGAAGATGCTGAAGTGTTGATGGGAAGGCTTTGGTTGAAAGGGTGTAGTTGACTGAATAAACAGGAGAGAACAACGGTAACAGAGCGTGTGCACCTGAGAAGGTAGGACAGGGTGGGATCTACAGCCCAAGTGGAGTGGTTGACCTTGGGTGACAGGAGGGAACGGGATGCAACAGGAGGGCAGAAGCTGAAGGCTGGGAGAGATGAAGTTTGGTCTCGTATCAGGAAGTTGCTGAGTGATGGGTTCCATTTCTCTGTTAGGAGGCAAGGTCATCTGAGAAAAGGGTGGAGGGGAGTGTTAGAAGGGGTTGCAGTTTGAAAGTGAAATAATAGTTGAGGACAAGGAGAGAGTGGGTCTGCGAGAGAAAGCTGGTAGGGTCGCCCAGCATTGCAGACAACTCATTTGCAGTTGGTGTTTGTGCAGAGTGACATCTCCACCTGACACATCTGCCCATGTGCCCTTTCTCCCATGCCCAGGCACTCAGTTGTGGGCACAGACACAACTACACTGAGTGTCCTCTGAGGCTGGGATTTGGCGGAAGGGTGAGCAAGGTCGGTTTTGAGCATATGGCGAGGATGTTAGGGAGAGTGTGTTATGGGAACGATGGCATTTGGAAAGGCAGCTGAGTAAGAAGGCCGGTGAAACAGAACTTCTGAGGAGACCCTGATGGTTGATCCCTGTGAAGGGGATTTTAATGAGGGAACTGTAGCTGAGGCTATTTTAGTCAAAGGGCGAGGTGTTTGACTGGGCTGTGGCTGGCTCCTGTGGAGTGGAGGAAAGGGTCGTTGGAGGTGAGGCAGTCGAGCGAATAGCGACTAGGGTGTCCATGGGTTTGGATATTCAGGTCACCCACGCTGACTGCCGGATTAAGGGAGACAGACTTTCGGCTGAGGTTCAGATGAGGTAATTGGGTTTGCTGTTACTTAATGAAAACCTTTGGTTTCGGTGGGAATTCAGCTAGGAGAGTATATCTAAATGATTTGGGGCCCACCTCTCTTTAGGTAGTATGTCCTGCGAGTGATACTTTATCAGGAAAAATGTGTCTTTTAACACTTTGTGTTTCTACAGAAAACATAAACCGTTTAAAGCTCTTGAGTTCCTAGCTTCTTTAGTTGCTGGAATGATTTGGTCTCCTTTGCCTTACATGGTCATGTTGCTTCTGAAGGTGACTTACGGTGCAATCAAAATCTTCAGGAGTAGGCCACGTTCAGCTGAGTCCCCTGTGGCTCCCACTGTGATGAGCTTTGAAGGGAGGGTAAGTAGGGAGCTATGTTGGAGACATCTGTTGTCGTTGGTAATGTGTGTCGTGCTTTGGCAGTAACTAGAGCTGAGCAAGCCCACCAGTCTGTAGTTTATAAGCAGTAATCTGAGAGCCCAAAAAATACTTCTCTGAATGGTAAGGCATCAGAGCCACCATTCCTCAGACTTAAGAGGGAAAAAGAGTTTGAAAGGCTCACCAACAGAAAGAAAGAAAGAAAGAAAGAAAGAAAGAAAGAAAGAAAGAAAGAAAGAAAGACAGACAAAAACAGCACTTGGGTTTTATAATAAGATGCTAAATCAGATCATCTCAAAACATCCCGAAGGTTGTGATAAAAATCTTCATCAAGTAATCAAGATGCACAAGTCTATAATCTCTTAAAAAAAAAAAAAGAATTCAAGCATGCAGGCTTTCAGATACAGCATCTATTCATTATGGATTCTGAAAACATTAGGTAAACGACAAAGCACGGGGCTAGTGTCCGTGTTTTCAGGCTGAGGATGGTGAGGAAAGATAGTGGAAGAAGTCCCTCCATGCTCAGAATATCAGTCACAGAATGAAATGTTTTGCAGCCTAGAGGGCTCTGATGCCAACCAGCCACTCACTCTGCTCTCTGCAGGTCTCTCTGTGTTCTTCCCCAAGGACCTGTTTATCCACCCCTCCTCTGCCCCATCCCAATGCCTCTCTTCCCCTTTCTCTACATCTCATCCATTTTTCCCTGCCCAATGAGACCAAAACAAAGTCCAGCATGATGCTAGGTCTTTCCTGGCTCTGCCTCCTTTGGTTTTATAATTTGGTAAGTTAGCTCTATGATGGGTTTATAGATTGTTAAGGTTGTAAGAGACCTTGGATTCTTTTTTCCCCTCAAACAGTTCCCAAGGCAAGAATCACTTTACCCAACACAAGGCTTATAGTGTGCAAGTTCCTTTAATCCCTGGAGCATTCAAGAGTTCAGACTTGGGTTCTCTCATCTGGGCCTTTAAGGATGGCTTCATTTTTCTCCAGTAAAGAGAACACAGAGTTGCTGATAAGCATGGCATGTCCTTGACATCTGCTGTTTTATACTATTTTACCCAAGCAATAGTTTTGGCCCTGCCTTGATCATTTTTTCTTGCTCTCAAAATAACTAAACCACCTGCTTTGTTCTTAGCATTTTTTTTTGAAAGCCGTAGTTCATTCTACAGATGAGCCTTCTTGTAGCTTATAAATTTCTCCTGTGCTTTTGCGTACGTCTTTGGGAGGTATCACAAAGCATGTAAAATGGGAGAAGACCTGTAAGTTCACCAAGCATTGCTTCTCAAGCTTGACAGAGCAGAAGAGGGCTGGGTTAAATTGTAGCCAATGAGCCCTTGGCCTCCTTAAGATTCTTTAGGAAGTCTCTGTTGAATTTGCAAACTGCTAAGAACGGTGTAGTAGGCCAGTAATGGTAGCTATTCTTATGGGGCCTAAGCAGCTGGTCAGAAAGATCTCACACTGAAGAAGTTTATAAATTAAGAACTTACCTTCTGCATGAATTGAACTTCAGCATTTTCATTATCATGGTTGTTCCCTACACTTAGACCAGCCAAAGAATAAAACGGGGACCTTAGACTCCTAGAGCATTACAGCTGGCAGGAAATAGGGCTCAGCATCCAAAACATTATATAGAGGGAAGCCGAGGCTTAGAGACATTTGGTGACTGTCCCTAAGCCACACTGTTTATGTTGGCAGATTGGGACCAGGGTGCAGCTCTCTGGGCTCTGGAACTGGGATTTCCCCCCACACGAAGGTGTGTGACTCCAAAAAGTCACTCTTGAGGGAGGAGTGTGGAAAGACAGGAAGAAAGGGACAGTGTCCAGAGGGTGTCCTAATGCTGGGTATTAATGTCACAGAAAAGCATAAAATAAAGAGGTTTGGCCCCCTGATATTTTATCACATTTCTCCTCTCTGATATTTGGCTTCTGTATCTGGTCCTTTTTAAATTAAATTCTGGGTCACTACTTTGAAAAATCAGGAGGGTTTGGGGTGGGAGGTGCTAGGGATAATTATAGCCACCCTTAATATTAAAGGTCACTGCTTTGAGAACGCATCTGGCAAAGAGAGAGAAGAGCCTGGGCTCAGAGAGGCCCCTGGGTCTTGTGGGAAGTCTGTGGTTCCAGTGCATTGCTGCCTGGGCCTGGGGTAGGCACTCACTAAGTAGCTGTGTAAGGCTGAGCTGCCTGCCAGTGAGAAGCCACTGGCAGTGGCCGAGGTCTGAGATGTATCGAGAATTTCTGGGAGTCCCATTTGTGTACACTGCAGGAAGGATGGGAAAATAAAGAGGTAATACAGCACCCTGACGATAGAACACAAGAGCATACATACAAAGATTGGGTTAACAATGGGTTTTCTGAGATTCCTGAGATGGGCACAGTGTATAATTGTGCTGTCCATCACAGGGAAGTCCTGTATTGCCTTCCTCGGGGAGAAGGCTGTTTAGTGACCCACAACCAAAAGCATTTGGACGGAGGGCAAATTCAGAGAGGGATGACTGAGCAGACCGAACAAGCACTGTATTAGAACTGTAGGTGGCAAGCTGAGGTTCAAAGCCAGGCACTTCAGCTTCCCATTTGGAGATCTCAACCACTGTGCTACCTGCCCCTACTGAGCTGATCTCGGCCCTGGGAGAAACAACCAGGAAGTCTTCCTGTTCTCTGGTGTCCCCCATAGAGCCCGGTGAGTCAGTGAGTCGTTGAGTCGTTGGGATGCATTACGGCCCAGGGCCACCCTTAGTCAAATGACCATGATATTTAGATTCTCATGGAATCCCAATCTTTGAATACCTGTGCATTCTTTTCTTATACCATCAACTTTTTATCTTGGTAGCTAAGAATCAACTGGTTTTCCCTACCCTTTGGAGACTTTTTAGTTAAACTTGGCTCAACCTAAAGCCTTCTGGTAATTCCACATGTTCCTGTGCCTTCCTTCCTCATTGTCTCCCTCTGCCTCTAAACTTCAGAGTCCTTAAAGAGCTGTCTGTGTCACTCATGTGCAGCCCAACACAGCACTCCTCTCCACCCAGGCTTCCTCGTCCCATGAAGGGGGGCTTTACTGGGGACTTGAAGACCCACGGTTCGTTTGACACACCACATCTTTCACCGGCTTTACTGGTTCTCGCCCTACTTCGTGTTCTTTCTCACTCAAACATCAAAGTTCTACCCACATTGGGGCAGCGGTGGGACAGGGACCCCTCACTAGGGACCTAACATCTAGCCAAATAAATACTGGTTATTTTCCAGGAATTCTGGTGAGTAAAAGATTTGTCTCATTACATGCATTTCAGCTCAGGCGCAACTATGCAAAGCCAGAGATACTAGTTTATACCCAACATCTAATTGACTACACCATTGATTATGCCATTACGGGAGTGTTTGTACTCCTAATAAATGTTTTACTGCTTACTCAGCATTATACGCTGTACATCTGGACAGCACTCACCTCAAATTTCCTTTATCTCCCTGATCCGCCAAACTCTTTCCTTCATTGTAAGGCTTATAACTTTGTTTTTACCTCTCATACCAATTCCCATGTATTTAGAGCCTGAAGCATGTGTGAATCCCATTCCACCTCTCCTTTCTTGCTCCTCAGACCTGAGAATATATTAATTTTTTCTGTTAAGCTTTGTGCCTTCCTAGGTTTGTTTTATGATTTCAGCTGTCCTTTTCATGCCCTGTTAGTAAAGTTCACAACCCAAGAGTTGTGCTATCAGGGATTAGCACAAACATGCTTAGCGTTTTCTTTAGAGTAAAAATTGTGTTTGGCATGCAAGTATTCTTTTTTTTTTTTTTTTAAGTTTATTTATTTTTGAGACAGAGCACAAGAGGGGAAGGAGCAGACAGAAAGAGAGAGAGAGAGAGGGAGGGAGGGAGACACAGAATCCAAAGCAGGCTCCAGGCTCTGAACTGCCCCTACATAGCCTGACGTGGGGCTTGAACTCACGAACTGTGAGATCACGACCTGAGCAGATGTTAGACACTTAACCAACTGAGCCACCTAGGAGCCCCTGATGCACAAGTATTCTTAAGACTTGTGTTCCTTTCTCTAGAATGATGTGAATTTCTCCCAGTCTTTATTACTGGCATGGATTGTCTCAATGTCTTTTTCCCCAAAAGAGCCATAAGAGATTTGGTGTCATTGGAAACTAGATCCCTGCACAAATTTTGGAAGGATCAGGAAGTCACTCTCCTTAATTCTGAGGATTGCCTAGGACCTCAGATACAGATTCTTTCCAGTTTCTAGGAGTTAGAACTTCGCTACCATTCATGATTGGCACAAACTAAAGGTTAGTAATCTAATTCCATCTTTGTTTTTTTTGTTTTTTGTTTTTCCCTAGAGGTAAAGTTAATTTCTGTTCTGGAGAAGATAGAAGAGATTTCGTACAGATCACAGTATTCACTGATGAGGCTAAAGAATTAGAAGTTTGTGACATCTTTTTTTCTTGGTGAAACAAGGGGGAAGAGCAGAACGAAAGTATATTAGGTACTAATAACAATAGTTGGTAGCATTTATGGAGCATGTATGTGATACAGGTACCATGCAAACCATTTTCCATTTTTCATCTTAGTTATTACAACAACTCTGTGACTCTCCACTCTCATCTTTATTTTGCAAGTGAGAAACTTCTCATGCACAGAGAAGCTCAACAGCTTGTCCAAGGTCACACAGCTAATAAATGGCAGATCAGTGATTTTTTAACCTTGGCAATGCTGTCCGAAGCTCACACTCTTAGCTACAAGGTTGCATTGCCCTACACTGGGTCATTTTGACTTTCCCTCACTTTGAGTACAGCCTCCCACAATTACATATAAAGCACAGGAGAGGTGGCAGTTCAGCTTCTTTTTCCTGTTGTTTATTTAATAGCAAGGTTAAAAAACAAAAGGCAGCATGTAGTCTAAATCAAGATTAATTAGACCCATGTGGAAAACATAACCACTATCCATGCCAAATTTCCGGCATTTTTCCTTTTTCATGTTCAATTTTTTTTAAATTTTTTTTTAATGTTTATTTCTGAGACAGAGACAGAGCATGAGTGGGGGAGGGGCAGAGAGAGGGGGAGACACGGAACCTGAAGCAGGCTCCAGGCTCTGAGCTGTCAGCACAGAGCCTGACGCGGGGCTCGAACTCACAAACTGTGAGATCATGACCTGGGCCGAAGTCAGTAGCTCAACCAACTGAGCCACCCAGGCGCCCCTCATGTTCAATTTTTAACAGTCACTGGTACACGTATTCTTCCACTTATTTTCCATGTGAAATAGCTGAAGCTAGCAGAGGGTGCTGAATTGTTGCCTATTTCTTGAAGACTCTTTGTCTGAGTGGAACTTCTTCTCTAAAAAAAAAAATCCATTTTTGTTTGTGGGACACGTCTTTCTTTGGCTAACATGGTGTTAACAGGTGTAGAATCCTGGCATTAAACTGAACTTTCCTTTTTCTTTCTGAGCTGGCGGAAGGGAACAGGGTCAGGGTGATAGGCAGAGCATCAGGACAAAACCCCTCATAGGATCCCAGACGTCCCTGTTTGCCTCCACCTTCCTGCCCTTAAGGTTTTAGAAGAAACTTAAGGAGATCTCCTTGAGCTGGGTTATCCACTTGTGATTTAAAAAAAATAATAATAACAGTTTTCCTTTATTTTGTAGAGGAAAAAATTAAGAATATCTCCCCCTTGGGGTACCTGGGTGGCTCAGTAGGTTAAGTGTCCAACTTCGGCTCAGGTCATGATGTCACAGTTTGTGACTTCAAGCCCTGCATTGGGCTCCGTGCTGACAGCTTGGAGCCTGGAGCCTGCTTTGGATTCTGTGACTCCCTCTCTCTTCCCTCCGGCCCTCTCTGCCCACCCCCCCACCCCTGCCCCTGTTCACACCCTGTCTCTCTCTCAAAAATAAACAAAGATTTAAAAAAATTAAAAAGAATATCTCCCCTTTCCCAAATATAAAAAGGGTATTCTTTTTTTTATGTTTGTTTATTTTTGAGAGAGAGAGAAACAGAGCATGAGCTGGGTTGGGACAGAGAGAGAGAGAGGAAGACACAGAATCTGAAGCAGGCTCCAGACTCTGAGCTGTCAACACAAAGCCCGACGTAGGGCTTGAACCCACGAACTGTAAGATCATGACCTGAGCTGAAGTTGGACGCTTACCACTGAGCCACTCAGGCGCCCCATAAAAATGGTATTCTTATATTGCTTTCATAATTTGATTTGAAAATTCCTCAACTGCTTTCAATATTTTCTTCATTATTATAATATTCTTCCTTTATCCCAGCCACAGAAAGGGTCATAGAAATATAACAAATAAAATACTATTATTTATAAATAGCTATCTCAGAGCTTTGATTTATGAGTGATGTAAAAAATAAAGTTTCTTAGTTTTCCTCCCACATTTAAACTAATATAGTAACTACAGAAACTTTGGACAATTCCAAGAAATAGGAGCAAAGAAAAGCAAACTCCCATAGTCCCTATACCCAGGGGGGAAAAAATACCTCACTGTTTTCATATAGTTTCTTTTCTTGAAGAGTTCTTATACCTTTTTCTGTGTAAAGTTTTTATTTATATTTCTTAGGAACGGAATATAAACTTCCCTGGTATTTACCTGTGTAAGATAAATTACAGAGCTAACTGATAAATATTGGAAGTTCGATAGAACAAGGCACTGTAGTAATAGTAATTCTGTAAAATATCAGTAGTTGAAGTATGGCCAACTCTTAATAAAAGTTATCAAAATAACCCTTTGGGTTATGATCATACTGAAAATACAGTTTGGGTTCCTGCTCTGTCAGAAAGATGTCACTGGTTCAAGAGACAACTGGCAACCCCTACCGTGTCCCAGGTCATCTTACAGATCTTTGGCTGGCACCTCCCTGGATATGTAGTCAGTGCTCTGGACTTCTGGGTGCTTGAAAACAGAGCACCCAAGTCCTGCCGTTGGGCATATCACGGAATTGCTGGAGAAGACAAGATGACATTTCTGTGGCTACTTTTATTTTTTTGGTATGGAACATTTAAAACCTACACAGAAGTAGAGAGAATATTATAATGGACCCCATGTGCCTTTCTTACAGTGTCAACAGTGATCAGTCTGTGTTCTTGCTTTGCCTAGACCCCAACCTCTAATTCCAGATCCTGGATTGTTATGAAACAGATCCCTGACATATTATTATTTCATTTGTAAGTATTTCTGAACACATCTCTGAAAGTAAGGACTGTTTTTTTTTTCTTTCAATACTATCATCATACTTGAAGAACTTCTCTGATAAAATTGAATATGGAATATCTAGTCAGTGTTCATTCATCTGTTTTCCTTATTTTTCTTTTCAGTTTGTGTAAGGATCCAAATAAGGTCCATACATTCTGTTGGTTGACATGCCTCTTCAGTTCCTTTTACTCTATAGGCTCACCTTCCACTGTCTTTCCTTCCAATTTAGTTTTTGCCAAACCAGAGCATTTACTCTGCAAAGTTTCCCATAGTCTGGATTTTGCCGATTACATCCTATGGAGTTAAATGTTAAAAGTCCCTCTTTAACATATTCCTCTAGATACTGTATTTCTTGCGAACTGGTAGGTGCACCTGGAGGCTGAATCGAATTCTGTTTCCATATCTTGTCAATAATACTATAATAAGTGTGTTATGTACTCCCATCAGGAGGCGCTTAAATTAACATCAGTTCCCTGTGTGTGTGTGATATGTTGATATGTTCACAGTCAAGGGTGATCGTTTCCACCTAAATCCATCAATTCATTATGGGTTTCAAAGTCTTATTTCAATCATTTCTTCATTTGCCACCTAGGATACTTCTATAATGAGAAACTCCTGCTAATCAGCTGTTTGGTTATCCTGAGGTACAGTTGGCTCCATTAGCGAACTAATGAGTAGTACTCTCCAAAGGTAACCATTGAGAGAGACAGAGACACAGAGATGGGAAGAGGAAAGAGAAGTGTGTGATTCATTGAGAATTCATGAATTCAGGAGCGCCAGGGTGGCTCAGTCAGTTGAGCATCTGACTCTTGGTTTCAGCTGAGGTCATGACCTCATGGCTCGTGGGGTCGAGCCCTAGTCTGGCTCCATGCTGATGGCATGGAGCCTGCTTGGGATTTTCTCTCTCCCTCTCTCTCTCTGCCCCTCCCCCGCTCATGCTTTCTCCCCTCCCCCCCTCAAAATAAATAAACTTAATTTAAAACATGAAAATAATTCATGAGTTCAAAAATATTAGTGTTTCAATCCATTCCAGTTCTTACTGATACTAAAATCATCTCACTTTTGACTAGTGGGAGCCCCTCTATGTTGGCTCCTGAATTTTTTTATGTGATTCACCTGCTTTGACAGCTTTCCTGCTTTTTACATGTTAAGGTATTCTAGGCTAGTGATTCTCAAAGTGTGATCTGAGGCTGCCTGGGGGTTCCTGAGACCCTATAAAGGGGTCCGTGAAGCCAAAACAATTTTCATAATAGGACTAAGATATTATTTACCTCTTTTACTCTCATTTTCTCACATGTGTATACTGGAGTTTTCTAGAGACCACTGGTTGACTATGGAAATGTGTGTGTATATTTTTGTGTTTTCTAGAATTTTCTAAGATAAGCTCTTTGGAGTCTTCAATAATTTCTTAAAATATAAAGGGGTCCTAGGATCAGAAAACTTAAGAACTATTGTTCTAGGATCCTCTTTACATTTCTTACCACGTTCACAGACTCACTGGTGCCCTTATAAATTAGCTTCCTTTTTTTTTTCAGCTTTATTTTTATGTGTGAGTGATCTGCCCCAAGTAGCAAAACCAGAATTTGAATGTAGATGTTTATGCAGTATTTCCGTCCATAAAATAGAATCACTGCTGTCCAAAAATTTATGATTAATTAATGCTTAGAAGCTGTAAACACTGCATGCTATGCTAGACGTGTGCATTTTAGGGGCCACCAAGTAAAATTAGCTGTTCTTTTTCTCAAGTGGAATGGCCCTCCAAAAGGGAAAAACAGATGTTGAGACAGGATGAGTGGTTGCTATAGCTCCATGGTATAATGAGAAACAATGCATTGAATAGTTGTTTTTCTGGTCACAGTAGGGAAATTCAAGATGCAGCAGTAACACATTAGAGTGTTAACTTTTGAAGATTTCAGCCATCCGGAGAAAAGCCTGCTTGGCATGTGGAATTCAGTAGTTCATGCGTTTCCCACTTATTTCTGAACCCAAGATCCAAATGACTGCTTGACCATGTAGCTCAGAAATACTTTTTCATCTTGCAGTTAATTGAACCAAATCCTGCAAGAAAGTATCTTGCAGTTTTCAAAGCTGAATAATAGTGCCTTAAGCCTGGGATTCTCATTTTCCCCTCACTGAATAGTATACATATATCTAAAAGATGGTTACTTGAAACCACTGGATTTCATGGTTCTTGGTCCTCAGGGGGATCTTTATTTTGTTTCACTCTGTTGAGCTGAACTTGGTAACTTGTCCTTTGTTCACCATTGCCAATAACTGTAGCTTCTCTTCAGTACTGAACATTATAACTCACTTCCCAGGCACATGGAAGAATTTCCACCAGAAGAAAAAGACATGTGCTTTCAAACCAAATGGGCTTGGCTTTCTGAAATTAGCAGCCTTACGTAATGGACTTGAGTATTTACAAATGTAAGAAACACCTGACAACCTCAGGTGCCATCTGGAAAAGTGTCATCATATAGGAAGCTTGGATCAGAGCCCACATCACCATTCAGGTGCTTCATAATTACTTTGTGGTTCAGTGTGGGAGTGAGGCAAAGAATATGTCAAGGGTTTCAGAGCTCTTAGTAAAAGATAGATATCTTTGTCAGAGTAGATATTAAATACTAAATAAGTCTGCGTTTATGAGCAAATTTATTTTTCACTGGAGCCTTGTTCTTTTTCTCAACATTAAGTGTGTCACAGTGAAATGATTTAAATATGTGCTTCAGGTGACTTGTTGCATTTAGATTTATGTATTTGGAAAGTCAGATGCCTGGGCTTTTCTAGCAAGCCAGCTCATGTTTTAGAATACATGGAAGTCAGTATGGAGTGGAAGGGTAGTCTTTCATGAGGATGTCACTACAGTTGGTCTTGTCGAATTTTATCTTCTTTTGTGTCACTGACCAAACCGCAAAAAAAAAAAAAAAAAAAAAAAAAAGTTTCATATTAAATTCACTAAACAGACCGACTATGTGTGGAAAGCATGCAGTGTATAATGATGTGAGCCTTGAACTTATGGCTGGGGAATGCCAGGAATCTGGGGTTCTGGTGTCACTGAGGAAAATGACCCCGCCTCTGTGTGCCTTGGCTTCCTGTTGAGAAAGTTCTGCTCTTCATAAGAGCTCTGAAGGACTAGGAGGAAGGTGCTTTATGTGTGGAGTTTTCCATAAAATGCAGTCCTAACTGAAAGGCTGGGTTAAAGGTAGGTCAATGCTTTATAAAAACATCTTTTATGTATATGTGAACTATTTATTAGTTTATGTCTCACCTATTTATTTACTTAGGTATGAAGTCGCCCCAGGCAATTTGAATTCTAATTTAAAATTCAGGTTTTGTTCACTTAATTCCCTTCTTTTTCTTAAGGGCAAAGAATATAAAGGCCTGGGAAATAGAAATTGGAATTGATTTTAATTGCCTGAATAAGTTTACCAGAAAAAAAGTTTTATCAAAGTGAAAATGAGGTCCAGATTATTTTTGTTCTTCCTCTGTATCTAATAGCAGGCAATTTTGGAGTATTCCATAAATCTCTTAAAAGTCTAAGTGAGAGTATCCATCACGAAGTGAGCCATGACTTAACAACTCTTTGTGACAATTGCCTTGGATAAAAATCTCTGTGATGAGAACTCACAATTCCAGGAATACATTTGGAGGTGGAATCAATTACATAGATGATTCCCAAAAGGATATGAAGCTATTTTAGAATATCTCAGAAACTCTGAAAGCCTCTTCCCAGCTTTGCCAAATCTCAGTGAGCCACTGCTGGGAGCAGTTGTGTTTTGTTCCTTTCAGAATTACTACCCAGCTGAAGTTAGGCTGCTGTGGAGATTGGGAACAATAGCCTGTTAGAATAGCCTTTCTCTTTGGAGAGTGCCGCTCTTTCTAGAAAAGATAAATTACGGCATTGCATGATTTGTAGTTCATACAGTAGCAGTCACTACTACGTGGTTTAGAACCATGACACGTACAAATTTCTGGTAGTTTACTTTAGTTCTAAATGGAAAGGATTTGTGTGTGTGTGTGTGTGTGTGTGTGTGATATTTTGCCTGAAGAAGCTACAAATGGGTGCTTTGGAGTCTAGGAACATTTTCCACTGAAAATGTACACTGCTTAGCTGAGGGTCAGAGCCAAGTGGGAGTGAGTTCTGAAGGAACAAGCACAATGTGACCATACTCTCTTCCTCAGTTGGTGGGAGTGGACATGTTGGGTCTCTGCTTCACTAAGGGAGGAGAGCTTTTCTCTGCGTTTAAATATGCTACACGATACTGTGGAACCTGACTTAGGTCTGGGGACTTAGGTCTGGGAAAGAAGTATGTTTTGATTATTTATTATATAGTTTAGTGTAATCTGTATGATTCTTCTCTCACTTTTACTTTGAGAGACAAGTAGGAAAATGGAAAAGCAAAGAACTCAGGTGGTCTGCAAATGAGAGCAAGAGAAAAACATCTCTAGGAAATCAAATAAGATCTGAAGATGTATGTTGAAGTTTTCAGAACTTCAAATACTAAAACCCAGGGATCAAGAATTCTCCACTTATAGAACGACTTTGAAATTTTATTTTTTCATTGCTGCCTGCCTTCACTTGATATGTTGTAAAATTTTATAGTTGTGTGAAGTTATTCAAAATCAAAACAAAATAAGTTAAGTAGAAATGATCTTAGCTATCATCCAGCCCATCTGTCGTATGCTGCTGATGAAGCCAGTAACTTGCTGTGAAAGTTTTTAGTCTCAGAACTTTCCATGCCCAGCTCTGGCTTTAATGCATAATACATACTGGCTGGCTAGTGGGCTGACTGGAGTAATACTTACTAAAAACCAACCAACCAACCAACCAAAAAACCTTGAAGCAAACCCTGTGGCCAGAGTACATTTGAAGAAAGTCTTGGTGGAAAGGTCGAGAAGTATGATGGAAAGTGTTTGAATGGCTCTTTGGGGATTTAAAAACTTTGCCATTCTTCCATGAGTTGTTAAATCCTAATGTCTACTATTCCAGAAACTTCTTATGTGTAAATGTTCTGTATGTATAAAAACTTTTGTTGTGTAAAATATCTTTTTGTGACACATTCTCAAGCTTGTAGTATCTTTTACCATTACTTTGGGAGTACTGTTTAATTACTATTTGAGAATCAACAGAAGAATGAATGAATGAGATCATTATTGCCATTTAGAGACTGTTCTCCATATGCCAAAAATTAAAAAAAAAACATGGATTTTAAAGTTCCATCAAACAGTAGCTTAGCAAATCAGTGACATTTCAATGGTTTATTTTAGCTTTCCACTTACTTGTATTAATGTCTTTCAATAGAATTTTAAACACTTTTTCTTATATTAGTTACATATCACATGTATTTATATGATATATAGTCATATACTATATAATTGTTATATAGTATATATTATTAAAGTGGTTTTCTATTCTGTGTATTATTAATTATTATTGAGGAATAATTGACATTAACATTATATTAGTTTCAGGTGTACAACATAATGATTGGGTATTTTTATATATTACACAGTGATCACCACAGTAAGTCTAATTGACATTCATCACCATACATAGTTACAAAATTTTTTTTCTTGTGATGAGAATTTTTAAGATTAACCCTTTTAGCAACTTTCAAATATGTAATACAGTATTATTAACTGTAGTCACCATGCTGTACATTACAACCCTGTGACCTACTTATTTTATAACTGCAAGTTCTACCCTTTGACCTTCTTCACTCATTTTGCTTCTCCCCATCCCCATGGATGTGTCTATGAGCTGTATCTATGAGCTTGATGTTTTTTGTTTGTTTGGTTTTGTTTGTTTAATTTTTTAAAGTTTCTTTTTATTTATTTTGAGAGAAAGATAGCAAATTGAGGAGGGGCAGAGAGAGAGAGGGAGAGAGAATCCCAAACAGGCTCTATGTTGTCAGCACAGAACCCAACGTGGGGCTCGAACTCACAAACCGTGAGGTCATGACCTGAGCCAAAATCAAGAGTTGGACACTTAGCCAACTGAGCCACCCAGCTGCCCCCTGTTTGGTTGTTTCCTTGTTCAGATTTCACATATAAGTGAGATCATATGGTGTTTGTCTTTATCTGTTTGTTTCACTTAGCATAATTCCCTCAAGGTCCATTCGTGTTGTCACAAATGGCAAGATTTTTTTCTTTTTGTGGCTTAATAGTATATCATTGTATATTTTCTTTATTAATGTATCTACTGATGAACACTTAATCAAAAAAATTGTAAATAATCAAAAAAAATTTTTTTAATGTTTATTTATTTTTGAGAAAGAGAGAGAGAAAGAGAGAGAGAGACAGAGTGCGAGCAGGGCAGGGGCAGAGAGAGAAGGAGACAGCATGCTCCAGGCTCTGAGCTGCCGGTACAGAGCCCAATGCAGGGCTCGAACCGACGAAGTGTGAGATCATGACCTGAGCCGAAGTCGGATGCTCAACCGACTGAACCACCCATGCGCCCCTATTGTAAATAATTTTGACTATTTTTTTTAAATATAATTTATTGTCAAGTTGGCTAACATACAGTGTATACAGTGTGCTCTCGGTTTTGGGGATAGATTCCTGTGATTCATCGCTTACATACAATACCCAGTGCTCCTCTCAACAGGTGCCCTTCTCAGTGCCCATCACCCATTTTCCCTTCTCCCTTGCCCCCCCCCCCCCCCACATCAACCCTTGGTTTGTTCTCTGTATTTAACTGTGTCTTATAGTTTGTCTCCCTCCCTCTCTGTAACTATTTTTTTCCCCTTCTCTTCCCCCATGGTCTTCTGTTAAGTTTCTCAAGTTCTAAATATGAGTGAAAACATATGATATCTGTCTTTCTCTGACTGACTTATTTCACTTAGCATAATATCCTCCAGTTCTATCCACATTGCTGCAAATGGCAGGATTTCATTCTTTCTCATTGCCAAGTAGTAAGTATTCCATTGTATATATAAACCACATCTTCTTTATCCATTGATCAGTTGATGGACATTTAGGCTCTTTCCATAATTTGGCTATTGTTGATAGTGCTGCTATAAACATTGGGATACATGTGCCCCTATGAACCATCACGCCTGTATCCTTTGGATAAATTCCTAGTAGTGCTATTGCTGGGTCACAGGGTAGTTCTATTTTTAACTTTTTGAGGAACCTCCATACTGTTTTCCAGAGCGGCTGCAAGAGTTTGCATCCCCACCAACAGTACGAGAGGGTTCCCATTTCTCCACATCCTTGCCAGCATCTGTTGTTTCCTGAACTGTTCATTTCAGCCACTCTGACCGGTGTGAGGTGGTATCTCAGTGTAGCTTTGATTTTTATTTCTCTGGTGATGAATGATGTTGAGCATCTTTTCATGTGTCTGCTGGCCATCTGGATGTCTTCTTTGGAGAAGTGGCTATTCTGCCCATTTCTTCACTGGATTATTTGTTTTTTAGGTGTTGTGTTTGGTAAGTCCTTTGTAGATTTTGGATATTAACCCTTTATCTGCTATGTCATTTGCAGATATCTTTTCCCATTCTGTTGGTTGCCTTTAAGTTTTGTTGATTGTTTCCTTTGCAGTGCAGAAGCTTTTTATCTTGATGAGGTCCCAATAGTTCACTTTTGCTTTTAATTCCCTTGCCTTTTTATGAAGGAAATTGAAGAAGACACAAAGAAATGGAAAAACATTCCATGCTCATGGATTGGAAGAATAAATGTTGTGAAAATGTCAATACTGCCCAAAGCAGTCTACACATTCAATGCAATCCCAATCCAAATTGCACCAGCATTCTTCTCAAAGCTAGAACAAACAATCCTAAAATTTGTATGGAACCACAAAAGACCCCAAATAGCCAAAGTAATGTTGAAAAAGAAAACCAAAGTGGGAGGCATCACATCCCAGACTTTAGCTTCTACTACAAAGCTGTAATCATCAAGACAGTATGGTATTGGCACAAAAACAGACACATAGACCAATGGAATAGAATAGAGACCCCAGAACTGGACCCACAAATGTATGGCCAACTAATCTTTGACAAAGCAAGAAAGAGTATCCAATGGAAAAAAGATAGTCTCTTTAGCAAATGGTGCTGAGAGAACTGGACAGCAACATGCAGAAGAATGAAATTAGATCACTTTCTTACGCCATATGCAAAAATAAACTCAGAATGACTGAAAGACCTAAATTGTGAGACAGGAAACCATCAAAACCCTAGAGGAGAAAGTTTTGACTATTTAAAACATTGGGGTGAACATATCTTTTTGAGTTAGTGTTTTCATTTTCTTCAGGTATGCCCAGAAGTGGAATTGCTAGATCATATGGTAGTTCGAGGTTTGGTTTTTTTTTTTGTTTTGTTTTTTTTTTTTAATTTTTTTTTCAACGTTTTTATTTATTTTTGGGACAGAGAGAGACAGAGCATGAACGGGGGAGGGGCAGAGAGAGAGGGAGACACAGAATCGGAAACAGGCTCCAGGCTCCGAGCCATCAGCCCAGAGCCCGACGCGGGGCTCGAACTCACGGACCGTGAGATCGTGACCTGGCTGAAGTCGGACGCTTAACCGACTGCGCCACCCAGGCGCCCCTGGTAGTTCGAGTTTTAATTTCTTGAGGAATCTCCATATTGTTTTCTGTAACAATCGGTGATTTCCTAACAATGTAAAGTAATGTGTCTCATCACAAAGCTGAGAATTTTAATTTGAGCCATTTTTTTTCTTTTTAAATGAATTGTGGCTATTTCCCATAGGGAGAGTTGGGTCTAGGGTCTGATTGTTTTGTTCACGTGGGGCTCAGGCAAATTTGTTTCTGTAACCAGGAATTTCCCATTCCCTGTCTGGCTTCATGTCTTGGGTGCTGGTTCTGGCTCCATGGACAAGACTCTGGAGTAGAGAGGGAGCCAGGCCTGCAGATGTGGTTCTTGTTTGGTGAAAGGCTGCCAAAGGTGAGTCCAACCCTGAAGATTCCTTTCTCATTTTCCTTGGGGACTTAAGATGACATGACTATTACTTGAGTTTCTAGAAGTCCTGCTCTATGACATAAAAAGTGGCTTATCTGTGAGACCTTGTTTTTGAGATGTTCTGACTATTTAAAAAAGAATGTGAATATTCTGAAGCATTGCAGGGCTAATTTGTTTTGCAGCTAATATCTTTAGGTTTAGAGGAAAGAATCCCAGTATCTTCTTCATTTCATCCCTTCCCTCCACAGATGTCAAGTGAGCACTTCTCACATAGCAGGCCCTATGTGGTGTGCTAGACAACTTGAGCATAGTTCCCTGCCCTCACAGGGCTTCCAGTGGAGGAGACAGGCACACACAGAAGTTAAATCTGTCAGATGGTGATAGGATCTATGAAGGAAGTTAAAACAGGGATGGGGGACAGGAAGTGTGCGAAGGGGTGAGGGATCCATATTAGGACCTAGGGTCCTGTGCTACTTATGGTGACTATTGGGGCCCATAGGCATGAAATAGCACAGTCATTTATACATTGTGGCTTATCGTGCTGTCATGGTCACTGCCAGCATTGTCACTGTCACAGCCAGAATGTACCTACCCACACCTATTAGCCAGGGTGTGTACAGAATGAGTCAGACAGCTGAGTGTCCTTCTGTGGACACATGCAGAGGAATTATTAATGACAAAACCATAAAATGACTGTATTCATTCAGCAAATGTTTACTGAATGATGTATATACAAGGCATTGTGGAGGGCAGTAAGACCCATCACCTGTACCTTTCCAGAAGAGCATATAATCTAGCATAATTGTGTGTGCTAGGTCATTTACACGTTGATGATGTAACATTTGAGGTGAACTGTGAAAGGTCCACAGCATGTGCTGGTTTGTCACTTTGCTGAGGCATGGTTTTCTGTCAGGTCTTCCGGGAGGCGGGTGTGGTGTACTAGCCAGGAGTGTGTTAGGCGAGTGCACTGTGTCCACATTCCAGCAGAGTGTAGTTTCTACCCATTGATCAATGTGTAAAATGCCTCTGAAGTGAAATATGCTTTCTTCGTGAAGGATCGCTCTCAGAAGGAAGCCAGTTTCAGGTGCTGGTGTTCGACATGATGGTTCTTAGCCAGAAAATGGAATCATTTAGGGTCTCAAGGACCTACTTAGCATTTTCCAACCTTTCTGAGGAATTCACATGCTGCGCTTGTCATCTTGGAGATGAACCCCGTATGAGCCTACTATTTGGGTGAATCCTGATAAGGGGCCTAATTGGAAGTGTGGACATGGGAGAGGTTATCTCCTTTGTCTGGAGGTGACTATCTTGGAGGAAGCTACTTCAGGAGCTGCTTCATCTGGGCCTTAATATCAGGTTCTTTCCTTTCCTTTAGAAAGGAAGGATCAGGCATCTTTATGTAAAAATCCCGGCCATTTATTATATAGATGGGATCAAAAGTTTACTGTGTAAAAATATGTATACTACTACATAGAAAGTATGTGTGTGTGTACACATATATAAAATACTATATAAAAACATATATATAGTACTATATAGAAACATCCATGGTAAAATCTTGGATTGTGAGTAACTTGTTCTGTGAGTGTTCTGCAAGACAAGCAAACATTATATACAAGTGCTTTGGATTATAATGTTTCTGGAATGCATTATGCTTACAAACCAAGGTTTTACTGTATATAATACACAGTAAAGAGAAAGCTTGGAAGAGGAAGGAAAAGCCACAAAATACAGTAGCAGAGGCTGTTGGCCACCCACCAGAACCCACGATTTCTTTTTCCCGAGTCCACAGTGAGAATACATCTTCCAGCCTCCCTTGCACTTGTGTGCAGCCATCTGACTGAATTCCAGCCAGTAGAACGACCATGATGCAGATGGCAGAGCCCATCAGCCTCAATCCGTGTTTCAGCGTGAGGAAGATGAACGCCTCATCCTTCTCCATCATGGAAGCCAGATACAAAGTTCTGAGGTGTTAGCACCATTATACATTTTTGGGTCTATTTCAGCAGGAAGTGGTCTTCCCTAACTAATCCCAGCACTCTGTGTGGTAAATGAGAGAGGCAAAGACTCCAGGTTCAGTGTCTAGATCTTACTTCCCTGGGGATACTGGACCCAGTTGTTTCACGCAAATGGCAGAATCCACACTCTTGGAGGAGGGTTGTTATTGTGCTTGTAGGTTCCTGCTGTGCATTTATTACTGCACCTGCTGCTCCTTGCTGTACCCACAACAGCTCAGGGCAGCGTCCAGGGAATGCTAGGTAATCCCTGATTTTTCTTCTTCCTTTCTTCTTCTCAAATATTTTAGTGCCTGCCTTGTGCTAGGTGCTACTGGGGATACCTAGAAATGAAAGAAGCATAAACTGTAACCTCAGAGAGCTAACAAGTCTAGCTGCCCAGACTGTTTCAAACGGGGCTGTCAGCTGGAGGTAACAAAAAATCCAAGAGGAATTGTTTAAACAATAAGTGATTTTTTCAAGAGCTGAGAGGTACATAGACTTTAAGTGTTGTTCCTCTATGATTCTTTTTTTTTTTTCTTAATTCAAGTTAGTTAGCATACAGTGTAGTATTGGTTTCAGGAGTAGAATTTAGTGATTCATCCCTTACATACAACACGCAGTGAATCCAATAGGATTGATCCCTGAAATTTACTTTAAGTAGTCAACCGCAAAAGTCCAGTGAACCATCCACCTAGAATTGCCTTCCTCTCTCCTCATGTCTTTAATTCTAATATGGAACAGTTAGCAGGTGTTGCAGATTGCCCAGAGCAAGTTACTGGATGCCTTTTTCCCCTTGAATTCCGTTGAGCTGGGCCCACAGTGGAAGAATCGAAGTAGTTACTTTACTGAGTATTTCGAATGGTAGTGAGATGAGGAGATTAGTGTCTGTAACCCGAGAAAATCCTGTTCAACTGTACTTTAGTTTCAGCAGATTCAATAGCTCCCTTCATCTAGCCTAGCACTGCATTTCAAGCTGGAATTTGAAGATCAGCTGCTTTCTTCCTCTTTAGCTGATCATCAGTCTCCCTTTTCGATTTGCTCTGTTACTCTCTTTTGTCCTTGTTACTGTCTTCCTTCTGAGATGGTCTACTCCTTAGATGTAGGTACCACACTTCGGTTATCTTTGTATTCTTTTCCCTAGTCTCTTACCCAAGAGCATAGCACAGTGCTTTATATATTATGTATGTCTCAATAAATGTTTAATTTATTTCATTGTTTTTATTAATGAATTGATTAGTTAGATTTCTTGCATTGGAAGAACTTCTTGAACTAGCTTCGTGCTTGGTGAATAGCTCTTCCCATGGCTAACATCACTTCCTGATGCCATTGTATTGCTATCAATTCTTGTGATGTTTCATCTTGCTGAACTTAGTGACACTGGCCTGGCCTTAGCCAGTAACAGGACTCATCCAGCGTGAGGTTTAAAAAAGGGAAAGTGGTGGCATGGTAAATGTTTACTGTGTGAGTATAGTAGGCTGTGTCTTGTACTTGTAGGGCTCATGTCTGGTGGATGACACTGAACCACATTCCTATGATTTCTTGGCAACAGAGTCATCTCATGTGATATGTACTCTATTGCTCAGTTTAATAAGAGAATGACAGATTAATCTTGTTCTGCCTGGTGGCTAGGTTTATATCTTAGGTCTTATTTGACTCACTGTAGGTTCTAGAAATTCTTTGTAAAGAGACTCACACACATCCGTAGCTAGGCTTATTTCTCCTTATAAAATTACCACTGAAATCTTTCCCTCTGGGATTTGTCATATTCCATTGTAAAAGCACCTTTCTAAAAAATTTTTTTAACGTCTATTTTTGAGAGAGACAGAGTGTGAGTGGGGGAGGGGCAGAGAGAGAGACAGAGACAGAGTCCAAAGCTGAGCTGTCAGCACAGAGCCTGACGCAGGGCTTGAACCCAGGAACTGAGATCATAACCTGAGCCTAAGCCGGACGCTCAACCAACTGAGAATGCCAGGTGCCCCTAGAGAATCCCGAGCAGGCTCCACACTGACAGTGCAGAGCCCGATGCGGGACTCAAACTCACGAACCATGAGATCGCAACCTGAGCCATAGTCGGATGCTTAACCAACTGAGCAAACCAGGAACCCCCAAAAGCACATGTTAATAGTTGCAACAGAACAGAAAGGTGACTTAACAGGATTTAGGACACTACAGGCCAGGAAAGAAGGTGCTTTACAGGAAGAGTGCTCCACTCTTCTTTGTGATTAGGGGCACATCTATTCCTTTGATCAGCAGGAATTATGGGAATTATGGGATTATGTCGGTGTTTCCTTCATTTTTAGAGTTAACGCCTGGTCTTCCCCATCCCCACCACCTGAGAGGTGACTTTGAAAGAAGCTGGCTGGTGCTTTTCTCTGATCTTGCTCTTCTCACCTCTTTTGTCAGTTCATGAATCTTTTGTCAGAAGATCATCTCCACATCTCTGGTTATTTGGCTTTCACACTTAAGAATCTATGATATGAATATTTCCATGCTGACTTACTTGTTTTTTAAGTTTGATTGCCTTTGTGAAGACAGGGGAACTGTTGTTTCTTTAACAGGACTTAGAAAACTGGAAGAACTCAACTGTGTAGAATTTCCTGTCATAAGTTAACCTTAAAAAGTTTTTAAGTATTTATGCTGGAAATGTGGAGCTTATTATCTTCTCCCAAAGTAATCTGTGATCATTAACAGTGAAGGAGTTAAATTTTCCTGCATCTCCATTCATTGGACTAAATTACATTATAGTGGCCTAAAAGTATTGGCCCAGTTTCATCTGGTTCCAGGAAATAGTTTTAGAGAATATCCTCACCAAGTATCGATAATTTGGGTTCCAAGAAAAGCAACTAGTTTGTAATCTGAATAGTTTAGTGGTCTCTGTAACCTTGACTGGTGTCGTGAGCCCACCTTTCATAGTGGCTTAAGTGATGTTGTTGCAAGTGGTAGCCTGGGAAAATAACTAGTGACTCTGTGTACATTTTAGACCCAAGACCTAGCAGAAGGCGCATCTTTGAAGAGGGAATAATGATGAATACATTCAAGAAGACATTTGATTGTGGTAGATAATGCTACCTTCTGCCTGAAGTGTAGTCACTGTGGTGGAAAAATACCATAAATCATTATTCTAAAGGCCTACTTCCCTCACTTCTTGTCAACTGATGCAACATGTGCCACATTCAACATAAAATTATAAGGAATGCCAAAAGGCAAGAAAAAGCACAGTCTGGAGAAACAAAGTAACAAGCAAAAACCAGACTCTGATATAACAGAGATGGTGTAATTATCAGGCAAGGAATTTAAAAGAAGTATGATATGTGAAGGGCTCTAATGGAAAAAGTTTAAAACCTGCAAGAACAGATGGGCAATGTTAACAGAGAGATTGGAACTCTACGAATCAAAAGGGAATGCTAGAAATCAAAAACATAGTAAGAGAAATGAAGGATGCCTTTGATGGACTCACGAATAGACTTGACACTGCCAAAGCAGGAATCCTTGCACTTGAAGCTCAATCAGTAGAAACTTGCCAAACTGAAATGCAAAGAGAAAAAATAATTAAACTAAACAGAGCATCCAAAGTCTGTGGGACAATATACAAAATTGTAGCATATGTGCAGTTGGAATGCCAGAAGGAGAAGAGAGAAGGGAAAAGAAATATTTGAAATAATAATGGTTGAAAACTCTGCAAAACCAATGACTAACACCAAACCACAGATCCAGGAGACTCAGTGATAAATACCTGAGCGTTTTTTTTTTTTTTCCCTGACACCAAATATGTGATTTTTTTTTTCACACCAATTCTCTAGTTCTCTGATAGCAACTGAGTGTCCACCAATTCAGTTCAATTCTGACACCAGTTCCTGGAGTTAACTTAGACCCCACAGGTTAAGTGCTCAGTCCCACAAGACTGTCCCCACTTCAGATGGCAGCCACAAATAGGGTGCTCAGGCTACCCACGTTTCTGCCCAGCCAGCTACAGATTTGGAGAGTCCCATGACTCCTCTCCCCTAGGCTGTTCACAGAACTCAAGAAAGTACTTTACTTACAATTACCACTTTATTATAAAGGATACAACTCAGGCTTGACAAGATGGAAGAGATGCACAGGGCAAGGTGTGCAGATGAGTCCAGGATACCTACCACAAAACTCGCATGCCCTCTCCAGGAGCACCACCCTCCCAGCACCTCCACCTGGTCACCAACCTGGAAGTTTTCTGAATCCCATTGTTTAGGAGCTTTTATGGGGATTTCATTGCATAGGCATGATTGACTAAATCATTGGCCATTGGTGATTCACGTCAGTCTTTAACCCTTCTCATCCTTGGGGGTGAGGGAGTAGAGTGCTGAAAGTTCCAATCCTCTGATCATGCCTTGGTCTTTCTGGCAACCATCCCAAATCCTAAACCTTTGTAGGGGTCCACAGGAGTTACCTCATTAGCATAAGCTCAGGTGGTGTTGAAAGAGGCTTGTTATGAATAACAAGACACTGCTATAACTCAGGAAATTCCCAGAGTTTTTGGAGTTCTGGGCTAGGAACCTGGGACAGAGACCAAATAAGTATTTCCCATTTTACCACAGTACTCTGCCTACCACCCCAAACCACAGTTGGGCCTATCTTACTCATAGTGCAGAAAAACAAAGAAAAAGAAGATCATGAGAGAAGTCAGAAGAGAAGAACACCTTACCTTTCGAGGAACAAGTAAAACAATTACAGTGGCTTGCTCACCAGGATCCATGCAGGCAAGATGAGAATGGCATGAAATCTTTAGTTTGTTGAGAGAAAAGAACTTTCTCATTATAACCAACAATATTTACTGAGTATCTGTGCTATCATCTGGTATATAAAAAGACTAAAACACAAATGCTGCCCTGAAGGAGCTCACAAGTGGGCTAAGAGAGAAGCAAATGGGATGTACAAGATATGGTATTTAGTGGGTAAGAATAAGATGTTATAGCAATCCAAAGGGATTAGATAGGTAAGGTGGAGTGCTCCAAGGAGGTGACATTTTAGATTCCAGAATGCCTCCTTTCTCCATGTCCTACCATTTACCCAACAGGACTCCAGATTGTAGCCGAAAGACACACACAGACACTGTCCAGGAGCAGGACCTGGGAGAGCCCAAAGGCAAGAGGGGAGGCAAAAGCAGCACACTAGAGGAATCTGTAGCCTCTGGTACAGCTGGCACAGCTACAGCAAGTCGTGAACAGAGCCCAACTCCCCATAGAGAGAATACCATTCTGTGAATGGATCTGCGAAGAGAACGGTGACTTAGGTGCTAGGACAAACATGCTACTGTGTTAGCTTGTTTTAGGCACAGGTTACAAATGTTTCTCTGCTTTTTAATCTCTGAAGACATCACCATACAAGCCTGATATAATTTCTTTAAAGTTTTGTTGAATATACTTATAAAAAAAATTTTTTTTTAGACCTCAGGATGGGTTAGGCCCTGGCGGTTTATGGTCCGTGATTTGGTAGCTATCAGGGAAGGATGTGAAGCTCTTTTTCTGTCTTGTAACAACAGACTACTTGAACGTCTCTCTCAGCATCTGCCTTTAATGATTAGATTCTTCTCAGCAAGGACTTAAGTGATTAATGGACTGGATAGAATGTAAGGAGACTTAAGTTCCCTGCCTTAGAATAAGTTACCACCAACACACGAGATGAATAAAGATTCACACACAAAGGACATTTTGATTGTATGATTTGGGGAGTTATTAATTACGAAAGTAATCACACCGCCTTTCATGTAATACATAACTTAAGTGGGTTCATGTTCACTGTGTAAGAACAAGGAGAATATATAACTGTGGTTAAAAGCATTTTTTGGTTTCTCCCAAAGGCAGTAATGTTATTGCCAGTTCTTGGAAGTGGCCAAAGATGAGCTTCTTATCTCTTGAATATTGAAGACAGTCATTTCAAGGATCATTCTTTGAATTTTTAGGTATGATAAAATAGTATTACTCCAAAATGTTTTCCAATAAAAAACAAAAACCATAAAAAGGCAACTGTTTTGAAGGCAGGGCTTGGATCTTAGCAATGTTTGCTTCATCAGTATCTGCCATGCCTGTAGTAGGCGTTTAATAAATTCAAATTTTTTAGGAAACAATCAGAAAAACTAAAAGGCAACTGACAGAATGGGAGAAGATATTTGCAAATGATGTATCAGATAAAGGGTTAGTATCCAAAATCTATAAAGAACTGATCAAACTCAACACCCAAAAAACAAATAATCCAGTGAAGAAATGGGCAAAAGACATGAATAGACACTTCTCCAAAGAAGACATCCAGATGGCCAAACGGCACATAAAAAAATGCTCAACATCACTCATCGTCAGGGAAATACACGTCAAAAACACCGTGAGATACCACCTTACACCTGTCAGAATGGCTAACATTAACAACTCAGACAACAACAAATGTTGGCGAGGATGCGGAGAAAGAAGATCTCTTTTGCATTGCTGGTGGGAATGCATGCTGGTGCAGCCACTCTGGAAAACAGTATGGAGGTTCCTCAAAAAAACTAAAAATAAAACTACCCTACAACCCAGCAATTGCACTACTAGGCATTTATCCACGAGATACAGGTGTGCTATTTTGATGGGACACATGCACCCCCATGTTTATAGCAGCACTCTCAACAATAGCCAAAGTATGGAAAGAGCCCAAATGTCCATCAATGGATGAATGGATGAAGAAAAGGTGGTATATATATACAATGGAGTATTACTCGGCAATCAAAAAGAATGAAATTTTGCCATTTGCAACTACATGGATGGAACTGGAGGGTGTTATGCTAAGTGAAATTAGTCATAGACAAAAATCATATGACTTCACTTATGAGGACGTTAAAAGGCAAAACAGATGAACATAAGGGAAGGGAAACAAAAATAATATAAAAACAGGGAGGGGGACAAAACAGAAGAGACTCATAAATATGGAGAACAAACAGAGTTACTGGAGGGGGTGTGGGAAGGGAGATGGGCTAAATGGATAAGGAGCACTAAGGAATCTACTCCTGAAACCATTGGTTACACTATATGCTAACTAAATTGTATGTAAATTTTTAAAAATAAAAAATAAAATTTAAAAAATAATAAAATTGGGGCACCTGGATGGCTCAGTTGGTTAAGCATCCGACTTCAGCTCAGGTCATGATCTCATGGTTTGTGAGTTCAAGCCCCACGTTGGGCTCTATGCTGACAGCTCAGAGCCTGGAGCCTGCTTCAAATTCTGTGTCTCCTCCTCTCTCTGCCCCTCCCCTGCTCATGCTCTGTCTCTCTCTCTGTCTCTCAATAATAATAAGTAAACATTAAAAATTAAAATAAAATAAAATAAATTCAAATTGTTTGGTACAATTATGTGAGTACTGACAGCCCAGGATAGCCAAGCTTTGTTTATTCATAGAGTTCTATCAGGAAGTCATGGTCTCTACCCAAGTAGCAGTTATTCTTCACTAACAACTTGATTGAAAGAACTTTTGTTTTTCCTCTTAGATTAACTTGAGCTGAGACTTCTTACAGCTATCAAGAAACAATATGCTTTTTATTCCCAATATTCCTGTAATCTTGAGATCAACCACTAAAAAAAAACCACTTAGGAGTTCACTTCTCATCTCTAACTCATGCATTAGAAGATATTATTTTGACATTATTGAAAGAAATTCATTTTTGCTTAAAAGAACCTCCCCCACTTCCTTGACAATCTTATACAAGATGATCAGCCTCATTAATAACCTAAGATATGCACATTTTAATAACATGCCATTTTTCACTTATCAGATTGGCAAAGACTGCTAAGACTGATAACACCCAGTGTTAGACAGGAAAAAGGTAATCTCATACACTCAGGAGGATTAATTACCATTAGTACAAGACTGTGGAAGGATATTGCACATACCTATCAACATTGTAAATATGTAGCAGTTTCTAATAAATATTTGCACTGATGCACAATGGATGTCTGTTGCATTTTCTTATTGAAAAGTTGGAAGGAGTGTGACTATCCACCAATAGGACACTGGTCAGATGAGATGTATTTGTGTAAAGAAATATATCACATTCAACGTATTTTCAGGCAAAAAAAAAAAAAAAAAAAAGCTGTAGTACTTACAACATAATTGCAATTAATTATTTTTTTCTTTGAATTATATATGCATAGGAAAAAAGTCTAGAAGGTACAACATGCTGTCGATAGTTATCTCTAAAGGGTAGGTTGATACCCTTCTGTCTTCTACTCTATGCATTTTTATGCTGCTTTTGTAATTAAAAGAATTGTAACTATTGAAAAAATGCATGTGTAGCGTTTCTTGGGCATGGTGCAGTCTGGTACCATGGTACACTCTGAACTGGGGGTACAAAGATGCATGGTAATGAGATTTGATACTGATCTCAAGGAGTTTACGGTCTAGTCAGTGACCATGGGAAGACATTCATCCCATCATATCTTGTGGGTACTCTGATAGAAGCTGCAAAATCTTCAGCAGGATTAAGGGTTAGTGTGATCAAATGGGGAAAGAGAAATTGGGTATAGAAGAAAGGAAGCCATAGAGGGGGTTTGAGCTGAGTCGTGAAAGACTTGCTATTTGATCTGGAATTTGAGAGGCGATTAGATGGTAGAGGGAACCAGGAAGAGTAAAAGTGTGGGCGATGGTGGCAGGCGTGCATGTGGGAAGTACCAGGAGGTGTCCTGGAGGCCGCACGTAAGCACCTATAGAGGTGAGTGTTGTTATGGGGGAGAGGGTGATGACCATGCACACAGAGAAGAGGGGACAGGATTCCGGCCTGGGAGTCAGGAAATTCCTGCTTCTGCCACAGAGATGCTGTGAGAGTCTAGATAAAGTCATTCCCCTCTCCGGACCTCAGTTTCCTAATCTGTTCGTTGGCAGTGTTGGACTAGATCAGTGACCTCCTGTGCTTTTACTTTTTCCTCTCTTCAGATATAGAACCTTTTAGTCAAAGAAATTCTACTTTATGTTGGGAGCAAGCAGAGCAGATAAAAGCGGAACTGGTTTACCTGAGCTATTGTAGTTGGCAGGTGGGAGGTGATGATGAGGCTCCCCACCCGCCCACCCCGCATCCTCAGGCTTCAGTGGGGGCTCAGGGGGAGCACGAGTGCAAAACCCTGGCCTAGCAGAGCAGGAGAGCCCCTTTGGGTCTGAAGCCTTGATGACTGTGCCACTAAGCTATTTTGACGTCACCGCTTCCTTCACCCTTAGATTTGTTTCCATTTTGGCCTAATTTCTTCTTACCCCAAGTTCTGCGGCACATCCACGTTCAATGTAATTTCTCATTATACCCAAAGTACTTCTCTACTTTATGTCCATCTTCTTGCCATTTTCCTTCTCTCATATCTCTGATTCCTTATTGATTTTTTTTTTTCAATTTTCTTGAATTTGTGTGAACAGGTTGGCCTTTTCAGGACACGACGGAAATTATAATAGTTAACACTTACTGAGTGCCTACCGTGGAAGCTGTTTTAAACATTTGGCATAAATTATTTCATCCTCTTGACAGGTTTTAATTATGAGGCAGGTGTTAATGTCATTATTATTTTACATATGAGGAGACCAAGGCAGGCACAAAGAGGCAAATCATGTCATCAGGCCAAAGAGATACAGTCCTCAGAACTGTGACTCGAGCCTAGGTAAGCTGGCTCCAGAGCATTACCGCTTAACCATGGCCTAACCTTTTTTACTTTGACTTTTTTAGCTGACAATTCTCAGAAATGGTGTATTCCCATTCATTCAAGTGTCTTTGTGTACTCTGGGGCTGTCTCTGCTCCCTTTCTTTCCCCTTCTCCCCACACCCCCTGCCTTTTTTAAAAAAGTTTATTTATTTACCTTGAGAGAGAGAGAGAGAGAGAGAGTTGGGGGGGGGGGGTGCAGAGAGAAAGGGAGGGAGAGAGAATCCCAAACAGGCTCCGCATTGTCAGCATGGAGCCTGATGTGGGGCTCGAACTCAGAAACCCTGAGATCATGACCTAAGCTGAAGTCCTAAGTTGGATGCTTTTAACTGGCTGAGCCACCCAGGCACCCCTCCCTTTCCTTTTTGGAAAGAGAGAAGCAAGAAAGCCCTGTGTGATGCCAACAAGATAGTTAAGGTTTAACTGAAACTCACAAGAGAAGTGATTTGGGGATTCTTGTTTTAAATGGATTTCTTGGGATGTGAAGGGGGAAATGAAGCTGAGAGATTCAGGCAGAGCAAGTCCTGTTGCGTGATTACCAAGGAATTTGGTATGAGTCGGGAAGGCAAGGAGAAAAAGGGGTAGAGCTAGGCATTTGATCCATCAGCGAAGTCAAGAGATAGAACATCGTTCCTATTTTTTATGGTTACTTTACTACCTTGAAAAGCTAACCAACTTTAGAGAATGATCTCTTCTTTTTGTGTTGCCATGCAGTATTAACCATGTGCCAGGGTAGTCTGAATATAATTACCTAAAAACAAATAAGGAGGAATCTGTACCATTGTTGATTTGTGCTAAGTATATTGTTGTTACCAAGATATCAAGGAAATAAAGTAAATGAATAACCAAATTCTTAAGGACTAAAACCTTTGAACTGCAAAATGTTGCTGTGTTTACTCAGCAGAAATAAATCTACTCACTGGCTTAGAAGCATCGAAAAACAT
This sequence comes from Panthera leo, assembly GCF_018350215.1. Lineage (NCBI taxonomy): Eukaryota > Metazoa > Chordata > Mammalia > Carnivora > Felidae > Panthera > Panthera leo. The sequence goes on along the minus strand of NC_056684.1, from coordinate 74,850,746 downwards.
TAACCTAGAAGCTTTTGGCCAGTGTTTCATTTATTTTATAATAAATAAATTTTAAGTATAGAAGATATGTTTTCAGAAGTAAAATTCGCATAGATATGTTACTGCTACCCATAAAATTACAAAACTGTAGGAAAACTCAGCTATTTCTCTATTTGGAGTAGGAGTAAGAATGGGTCCCAAATATGGAAATACATGTCTAATTTATATAGTAAATCTATACATAGAGATCAATATTAAGATTTCTATCTCTTTGAAGCACTTTTCTTTCCACTTACTATGTTCTGAAAGTAATGTTCAGATTTATAGCATACATAGTTTAAAGCAGTTTCTCAAATCTGATGTGTGTGAGATTTTTGAAAGGAAAGCAATATAGTAAGTTTATTGGGATCTCAGTATACATTTTACTTTAGAACAGATGTTGGAAACAGGCTAGGCCTCTAAAAGGGGACAGTATGATCTGATAAACATCCAAGGGCATTTAGCTGCTCTAAGTTAGCTTTATCTAGGTGGTTGGCCTATGGATAAATCCCAAAGATAGAAATTATATTCCCAAGAAGCTTATTTTCCAAGAGCTGCTTGATAATTCAGATATCCCTAAAAGAAAAATAAATCTTTTTATCTATTTTGTTAGAGAGTCCGTGGAAGTTCAGGAAAATATTTTCTGTAAAATGTCTACAGTGACAGAAATTGCATCTAAAGGCCCAGTACAAAACCCTACCTTTTTTTAAGTAGCGTTTCCAGATCTCCCTAGTGGGAATGAATCTGTACTTTCTTGTTTGTGGATTTATTCACTCATTCAACAAACTATTATTGAACACCTACTGCACAAGATTAAAACTATGAGAAGTTAAGCATAGTGCTCGTCTTCCCAGAAGTCATGGTTTGGTAGAGAATACAGAGTAAATACTCAGAGTTAATAGTATCATTACTGCTATAATGGGTGCGTGTAGATCTGGGAAGACTTCTTAGAGAAAATGCTGTCTAAGCTCAGTAGAAGTTAACTGGGTAAACAGAGAAGATTAGGGGCATGTTATACAAAACAGAGAAAGAACCTTCTGAAGGCAGTGAAAGAGGCACAGTGGTTCTGAAATGGAAAGGAGTTCAGAATGGGTAGGGCTTGGAACATGAGGGAGGGAGGAAATAGTGGTCAGAAGAGAACCTACAGAGAGAAACGGTGGCTCTAGAACTCTGAGAACCTCTTCAAACCCACCCTCCTGATAGCCTTGGTGAGCCACTGAGGTGATGGCAGACATTCTATAAAAATCACAGTGGTTACTATGTATGGAATGTCCTGGAGGGAGGCATGAGGCCATCATCGTCCAAGGTCAAAATGATATGCAGCCCAATCCCATAAGACCACTTATAGGATTTATTTCTGGGAACCACTCCTGGTAGCAAGTTCTGTATCAGTCAGGGTTCATTCAGAAAATAGATATAATGCTAATATTTCAAATTGGACACACAGGTTCTGGGAGGGCTGAGTGGGTAGTAGAAGCAGAGGTCCTAGAGATTAGTAACTTCAGGAAGCAGCTGCCATCCCTAGGGCTGGGGGAACAAAAGAGAATGAGTGTGGCTAGCCAAACCTGGAAGCTCAGAGTAGAGATCCCCATAGAACTGCCAAGGAGGTGCGTGGGCCTCTGGGGAAGGATTGCCTATGGCTGGGGCTTCAGTCATCAAGAGGGGTTTGTGGCTTGTACACAGTGTACTAAAAGCATGGAGAACTAGCGCCGTCTGCTACTGCAGAGTCTGAAAAGAGCTGGAAAACAGGAAGAAGAGTTCTCCCCACCTCTGCCTTCCAGTCCCATGACGGTAGTTCTCACTGGCAGAATTTAACATGAAGCCAGTTGCAGGGGATTCTAGGATATGTGGTTTGCAGACTTCTAGCTCCAGCATCACAACAGAATACAAAAGGGTGGGCTTGGGCTGAGATGCAGCTGATAATTAATCTACCCCAGGCATTTTAGGAAAGGAACTCTAGCTTCACTGTAGGAAGTGGATTGGGGGCAGTCCTGGGTACTGGTTGATCAGTTCAGAGGTTGCTACCCAGACAGGAGGTGATAGCACTCTGACTTAGGGCAAGGACAAGAGAGAAGGGAAGTGAGTAGATGTGGAGAGATTTAGAACATAGAATTCAACAGAATTCGGTGAGGGATGAGGGGATAGATCAGAGGGAACAAGGAGGGGAGGGGTTCAGGAAAGAAGCTTGCATCTCACGTAGGCAGATGGATGGTGGTGCCGTTTACCGAGATAGGAATATAGGACTGAAACTGTTTAGGGGAAGATGATCCATTCAGTTTGGGGATTGTTGAGTTTGAGGTGCCTGTGGCTCATCCAGGTGGAAATCGACTGCGGATATCTGGTCAGAAGATGTAGATGTGGTATGTTTGCAACCTATAGGTGGTTGGAATTTAGGAATGAATGAGGTTACCAAGCGAGACCATAAAATGTGGAAAAAAGAGTGCATTGGGCTAAACCTGGAGGAATAACATTTTAGGAAAGAGCAGAAATAGTGGAGCAAAGTTTGTGCAGGAGACCGAAAGAATGGTCAGAGAGATTGGACGAAAACCAGAGTGCGTTGCAATTCCCGAATAATGTGCCAGGCACAGTGATAAAGCCATGCACCCATGGTACCAAAGGGAAACGCCCACCACAGGCTGGAGAGCAGCTGCGGGAGGAAGAACTGTATTGGGAGGAGGCCACCAGGTGCCTCGGGTGCCACATTGCCACTTTGGAGCTGGGGGTGGATGTAGAGGATACGGGGTGGGGGCGGTCTACCAGCTCTGTAGCCAGAAGTCCTGTGTGAGCAGTAGGGCCCTCGAGGCTGTACAGTCATGGAGAAAAGGCGGTTCCGAGAGATGTACTTGTCTGTTACCAAAGTTTGTCTTCTAGGCATTCTTTTTCTTTCTCTTTTTTTTTTTTTTAGATGACATCTTTAGTGTAGTTTGATTTTATGGGAATCATAACCTTGAATTGGTTGATTTTTCCCCTTACATAAAGTACAGAAGTCATCTTGCATTAATATGTCTTTTGACTGGATTTGTTTTGCCTTTAGGGGCGATAAAAGCTCAGTGAGCTGGGCATCTAACACAGGCAAGGAAAGTTCTCTGTTTAACTCTGAACTTGCCTTTATTTTACTATTTGAGCCCCTCAGAAACAACAAATTACACCTTCACACTGATTTAACTGTGCTCTCCAAATGACCTTTGTGAACTGATTTGGACAGGTGTTAGACCTAAGATATGAATAAAGAAGGTGGGACAATTATGTGCAGATTTGAAGTCATTCACCAGTGTTCATTGCTTTCAGTAAGTTTGTTTTTGTTTTTTTTTGTTGTTGTTGTTAACAGGTAACCACAACCCTTTTCACTTAAGGAAAATAGGAGTTTTTCATAACCTTGTGTATGAGCTGTGTATGCCCAGTGAACCCAGGCAGCTTCCTTTCCTCTCTCCCCTATGTCTGACCACCCTTGCCTCAATCTGTAGATCAGTTTTCTCTGCAACTTTTGCTTCTATGTGATCTGTCATCTCCTCTCTGCCTCTCTCTACATCACGACTGACACAGCAGCTCCCACTGCTGTTTGGGGATTGGCTCGGTTTACTTTCACAGTCTGACCCAGCTTATCTTTTCAAGGCAGCCATCTTGTACCAGATTGACTCTCCCTGGGTCGCAGGCCCTTCCCTGTTGTACTCAGCTTGCACTGGGGGACATATACCCATGTGGTTCATAAAAGCAGGAGATTGGGTAGCTCCCCTCTGAAGCATAAAGTGAGAAGCAAAGATTCCTGGGTTGTGACTTACTCAGTACACTCCTTTCACTCCTGGCCCATAACTTGTTTCCTACACGCAGTGCTAAAGATTTTCTCTTATAATGTAATCCACTCATAGGCAGAATTACACATTCACTTACCCTTTCCCCAACAGAAAGCATCCCAAAGTCACAGCTGCTACACTGAGAAGTCAAGGGGCTGCTTACAAAGCATCATCCAACCTGAATCCACAATTCTCAGCGATGTCCATTTCAATTAAAGTCCTCTCACAATTAGTCTAGCCGTGGACTGGCACCCGGAGGCCAAATATTACATGCAACACTGACATACCCTGTGTTCAGTGGTGGACATTCTTACTGTCTTAAAACAGGGGAGAAGAAATTTCCACCTCTTAACCTAGTTATGAGAAAGACACATCATACATTGGTCACTGGCTCAGCCTACACTCTGTCTAGTAAAATAGAGCCCACATCTGGTGATGGGTGGCCTCCTTGCTGGCATTCTAGGCCAGAGGCTTGGAAATAAGGTTTATTGGAGGATCCCTGACTCCTAAACCTTTGGCTTGTTGCCTCACTTCTTTTACCACGAAATGAGTTCCCTGATCTGCAGACAACTACTCTAGAGTTCTCTGTAGCGTGTAGCTGCTGTTTTCTAACTGTGCCTTTCCTTGTTAAAATCTGGTTAGAGAGGGGTTTGATTAGTTGTTTGTTTGTTTTTTTAATGAATTCTTCAGTATTTGATGATGTGACATTGAATAGAAATATCAGCCCAGTTATGCATCTCAAACCAGAATCTTTTTGAATTTTTTCCCTTCAACCCTTGTTAAGAATTTAGAGCACTCTAATTTTGTGATAGAGTAGGTATCTATGGGGCTTGGATTCTGTAATCAAGCTTGTTTATTTCTGAGCTTTCTTTCTTGGCTAATTTCCATGTGGTTTCTAAGTTAATTGCATAGGGGAAAAAAAAACCCAAAATTTAGTTTTCTGCACTGTATTGACATGACTTTTGCATTTGCATTTAATCATTTGCACTTTTTCTATCTCAGGAAGTACAGTGAGCTGTCTTCATATTTATATACCGTAGAGAACTATCAGATAAATTAGGAGTAGAATTAGAATAGAGGAAATCAGCATAGTCATTTGGTAAATAAGCATCAAGGAGTGCTGCAGCCATCAACTGACACCAGATAACTTCAAACTAAATAAGGCATTGGAGTGTGTGTGTGTGTTTAAACATGTTATTTAGTCTTAATTTAGCTAGTAGAAGTTCCTGATTCCCAGCCCTGCACTCTTTCCCTTCTGTACGTCCCAGCTTTTGCTAGATGGGTGTTGAGCTCACCATTGAGAAACCATTCCATCAACCATCACATTGATACAACTATCCAGAAGCATAGGGACATATCTGTGTTTCAGGAAAACTCACACATGACCCACATACAGAGTTAACGGACTAGTTAAGTAATGGTTTCTAGTTAGGTATTTTCATATAGCGAGTAAAAGAGATGGTGGTGGTCCTGGGAATGATCCTCTGGCATCATGCAGTTATGGCTCCCCCAGTATTTTTGAGATGAATACAGAAATCTAAGAAATCTGCGTGGGCTATGAGTGATTAGATGTAAAAGTTCTTGGAAAAAAACAAAATGCAGATCTTATGTTTACGCTCTCCATATGAACCAGAAGAGAGCGGTGGTTAGCAAGAGCACCCTTGCAGGGTCAGAACCCCTTCCAGCGTAGCCTCCTGACCATGCCCACCCTGCTGTACCTCCCTGTGCAGTGGTTATCTTGAGTTCTAGCACAGACTTGGAACATAGTAGACACTCAATGAAATGTCTTGTTGAAAGGCTGAAAATATGAATAGGTAACATCTCAGCCTCCAAATTTCAGGAGAACACTGATTCTTGAAGGTTCTGTGTAGAGATTAAACAAGATGCTAAGGAAAGGAAACTACTAGGCTAGTGTTTTAAGAATACCAAAAGAGTAGATGAATATGCCTCTTTGAATGATGTGACATAGATTAGAAGTATCCAGTCAGTGGATGCATTTCAAACCAGAATCTTCTTGGATTTTTTCCTTTCAACCTTTTTAAGAATTGAGAGCACTCTAGGGGCACCTGGGTGGCTTAGTCGGTTAAGCGCCTGACTTCAGCTCAGGTCATGATCTCACGGTTTGTGAGTTCAAGCCCCACGTCGGGCTCTGACAGCTCAGAGCCTGGAACCTGCTTCAGATCCTGTGTCTCCCTCGCTCTCTGCATCTCCCCCGCTTGCACTCTCATGCACACTCTCTCCCTCTCAAAAACAAATAAACGTTAAAAAATAAATAAAAGAATTTAGAGCACTCTAATTTTGTAATAGAGTATATCTACTCTTGTTCCACCTTCTTAGGGTAAGTTCTTAGCAGTACAATTGCTCTTGTGCCTATTTTCAGAGCTTTTGATAAGTTTAACTGAAGTGTCCTCCAGAAGGCTGTACCAGTTGGCTGTATGCAGGACTGATAGAATCCCCACCCTCTACATTTCACCTTATTACAATTGTACTTATGTCTCCAGTGCCTGCTTGGTGACACTTGGTGAGGGTAGGGGTATGTGTGTGTGTATGAGAATATAAAGAGTTTCTAAAACTTCCAAGATGACTGTGTGACAAGAATATTTGGCTTGTTTTGGTCTATTTTGATCCACTTGGTTTAATTCCTTAAAATTCGTGTGATGATTTCTTTATCTCTGCTTCATTCTCCCATAGGGCAGTACCTTTTTTTTTTTTTTTAACTGTGCTCATCCTTTCTTACACAGTTTTTACAACATTCCCAGTCATGCTAATTAATTTAGTCTCCATACCAGATTCTTTGGAATCAATAACCAGAGAGGAATAAATTAGAGAACAGGCCAGAGTCAACAAAAAGCAAGGGCATTTTGGATGATGGTCAGTTGACATTATTAAGTCTCAGTTTGGACAAAAAAATAGGGAGTGGTGGGGACTGATGACTTTGGGGACGCATTATAGAGATGGTGATTGTTGGGGGCAGGTGCAGGCCTGGTGCTGCCAGATCCTCCCAATTTTCAAGAGACACTGGAAATTTGTTTCACATAAAATATATATGCTTTTAAATGTGCATGGGCCAAGAAAACTTACTCTTACAAACTACTCACTTATGTGCTCAGGTCTATATCCATGCCTACTTCCGTTAACAGGTGGGGGGTTGAACACTTTGAAAGAAAGCAGTTTTTCTTTCATCTCCTGCTCTTTCCCCTCCCCTCACCCCCACCATGGACAGTTGAGTTTATATTTGTCTCAGACACCTTTTTCCTGTGGCAGCTTCTCTGGGGGCATTTCATTTTCCCCATACTTGTACCCAGAGTTTCCGCTTGCTGTTCTGAAAATGTGTAAGGGCTGCACAGAAATGTGTCCCTGAGGTGTCCATAGGTGAGGATGTGTCTCTCTTCTGGCTGAGGCGGTCCAGGGCGTGCCCCTGGTGAAGATCAGAGGCGGAACCTGAGGCGTATGTTCTAGGTCATCCACTCAGAGCCAGCCACTTCTGTGGCTTTCCATGGAAGTTGGATCTCTCTGTGTAATCCGTGCAGGCAGACCTAATTACATTCTTTAATTACATTTCAAGGGTAAGCTTAACAGAGTTAAGTGTCTCCTGATCACCAGCCTCTGAAGGATTAAAATACCTGCCTCTTCTGCTGCTGTGGAGCAGAAGTTTTCCATTCCTCATTTAGTCTGGTGGTTGTCTCTTTTCCTTGTCTTTCTTCTTGACCAGACCTTTTTTTCCCTTGAATATTTTTAATTCACCTGTAATCTCCATCTCTTGCGCAGAGCTCAGGTCATAGTAACTACTCAGTAAATGTGTGTTGAGTGAAGAAGGACAGGGACTGTCCCTAGATGAAATTTCTTTGTCACCTCTGATGGTACAGAACAATATGTGCCAGAACAGAAATAATCATCAAAGCCAAACAAACATCCTCTTAGAAGGCTTGGAGAGCGTCGGCTCCACGTTATTTGATTTCCTTGTCTGATGGTTAGTGGTGAATGATAGTGACTACAATTCTTTATCCCTTTGCCTAATTGCTGAACCCACAGGACCTGTCTAAATTGATTTCTTTTCAGCTACTGCATTGACTTGTTTACTTGTTGATTGTTTTTGCACACTAGAATGAAAGCTGCATGAGGGGAAGGATTGCGTAGGTCGCGTTCCCCTCTTTGTCTGGGACAGTGCTGAATATTGAGTGAGAGCCTGTGTCTTATCCTGGCTCTGTTCTTTGTGTCTTCGTTTCTTTTCTTTTCTCTTTTTTTTCTCTTTTCTTTTCTTTTTTTCTTTTCTGTGTCTTTTTCTTTTCTTGCTCTTGCCTTTTTTTTTTTTTTTTTTTATGTCTATACAATTCCTCATCTTCCTTGGGTCACAACACTCCATCCACGTTGGGACAGGCATAAATTGGCTCTGTCATTATTTTACTACTGAAGCTGGCAGGCAGTTTCATATGGTAAGAGGGGCCCAGTGGAAACAGGACAAGATTACAGGAGGAAATATCCTCTCTTTCCTGGCCAAGTCCAACAGAGTCAGCAAGGTAGGTAGTTCCCTTCTCTGAGCCTTGTTCCCTTTACCCATCAAGGAGAGGCAATACCTCTGTACCTCCCTCACAGGGTGGGAAGATGCCATTTGAGGAAAGCTTTGTAAAATGCGCTGTGATGTGCACATGCTTTTGCGGATGTAGTAGGACATGCTTGCTTCCATGTTTGTCTGCCTTTCAAGGACCAGGACAACTCAGGTGGGAGGAGGCTGACCCAAAGAGCTGATTTCCTAACCCCCTCCTCCAACACCACAGTCTTGTGAAGTGGCTGATACTATCCCATTTTATTTTATTGCATTTTATGTTATTTTATTTTATTTTTTAAGTAGGCTCCACACCCAAAGTGGGGCTCAAACGCACGACCCTGAAATTAAGAGTCCCGTGTTCTACAGACTGAGCCAGCCAGCTGCTCTGATGATATCCCGTTTTAAAAATGAAGGTATGATTCTTAGAGATACAGAATGTAATTTAGGATTATTCAAAAAGTAAAGGCAAAGGCAGAGCTCAGACATAGATCATCCGATGACAAATCTAGCCTTCTTTTCACCATCCAGCGTCTGGAAGATTAGAGCATGGGAGAAGTGGCCACTGTGCCTTGGCCCCAGATTCTGGATCACATGTGTTTTGAACATCTCTGTAATTTGTTATCGTGTAACACCATAAACTCATACTAGTGTTAACTTGAGTTAGTATTAGAGTAGTATTCAACTGATAGATTTTTCTTCCCTATCAAACATCACACAGCTAGTTAGGTCAGAAGTTAGTTATTTTTTGGAACATGCTGATTAAAAAAAGGGTTGACACTGAATGACAGAAGAGCTGATTGACTGGGGCAGAGCCTGCATTTACATATGGACCTTGAGCCTGACCTGGATTTACAGGCTATTCTGTGGCATCCCAATATATAGAGCAGGATGCCTGCCTACCTACCCATTCCTCTCAAGTGAGCTTGAACCATGATTGGGTGCTGGAGCCTAACCAAGGCATTCTATTTTCTTGCTCCTAGGGAGTCTCAAGTGAACCTGTAAAGACTCTTCAGTTACCCAGTAGGACCTTGTGCAGCTGCATGTGGGAATCAGGATAATTCTGGCATTTCTGAGAGCATTTTAATAGAGCACTGATTACAGATTGCAGGCACCTGGTGGTGTTTTTGTACTGAGGCTGAAGGGTGCAGTTCGAAAGACCAGAACTGGGCTTGACAGATTCCTATTTTCCTATCCTGTTGTTTCCCAGGGTCTGGGAACCCTTACAACAGTTGAACCAGGCTTTTGGCATGGTTAGCCTGCACTTTCAGGAGACCACCAGTACCAGAGCATTAATTCCCAGGCAGATGATGGTCATGTGACTTTGCCCAAGGCGTGTTCTCCTTCCAAGGGCTCAGAGCACTGAGACTGTAGGAGGAGCTCCTGTTAGTTGGGGTCAGCACAGAGCCCTCCCTGTAGCTTGGGACTTGGCCAAAACTATTCTGTGCTTCTTGGACTGTCTCAGGCTGTTCCACTTGGGCAGGCCATCATTGCTTTTGGCCTTGACAGCCAAATGAGAAAGCACAAACTGTGAAAAGTCAAGAGAATAAAAAGGTGATAGCCAAAAGTTGAGGTTTTGAAATCAATGGGCTAGAAGTATTCTAGTCCAATACTTAATTTCATGCCAATTCATAAGAAAAAGAATGAATCTGAGAAGAGTCCTCCCTGCGATAAATGAGGTTTTTCTCTCTCTTTTCACCTCCCTTCTGGCATACCATGTGCTCACACCTTCCACAAACTTGGGACGGCTCTAGTAACTCGACGTGAAAGAGCATTGCAGCCAAGCAGAGAGCAGTGGCTAGCCCTAGTCATGGCCTTGCTACTCTACTTACATGATTTGGGAATTTCCCTCCGGACTTCAGCTTTCTTACGATTTAAGAGAGGGAATTGTTGTGCTAGACAGCACAAAGGTCACTTCCAGCTATGAAGATTTTTTCAGCCTAAGAATGCCAGCATACTAACTTCTCCATGCCTTTCAGCTGACGTATAAGCTGCTGGTGGGTAGAGCCCCCCAAAAAGGTGTCAAGGAACGGTTGTCAGTTGGCTCATCTGGAAGGTCTTATGGAGATCCTTCTCATGAAGTCAATTGAATGGAATTCCCCTGGTTGGCCTTTGACTTTTGCGAAGCCCATGGCATTGCGGCCAGGGAAGCAAATAGGGTTTCTTGAAGCAGTAACAACAAAAGACAGAAGGCACAGAGAGAGTCTGAGGGAGGAGGCAACAAGGAGGGTCCACGTTGTGTTTCTGAAATGCCAGAGGCGGGTAATACAGCAAAAGGAAGTGGAAAGAGAAGTTTCCCTTGAGAACCAGCAGAAACCTTTGATATGTGTGCCTTTCATATTTAAACCTTTTCCCGTTTGGATAATAGCCTACAAGGTTCATAAAACTGCCTTGTGGCAGCCATCCAAGACCCTCCCAGGAGAGGGCTCCTGTTGTAAACCGCTGGTCTCCGAAGGAGGGTCCTGAGCAGCTGTGATGAGACTTTGGGTGGGCATTGTCCTGTTTACGGAGACAGACCTATTATAGACTCTCTGCTGCTGTGTTTCCAACTCCCCACTTTTTATCTGTGGAATCAAAACAAGCTCTATTCTGACTAGACTACGTGATCCTCTTTGCCAACTACACAGCATGACATGCATAACCGAGATGAACAGATATCCAGAAAGAATGACTTCAAACTACAGCCTGATGCATTATCTTTGTAGCTGCTGGGCAGGGATGATAACAGTATTTTGTCCCACCAGAAAGCAAGGCTGATCAGAAGGAAAACTGTGAAGGAGATGAATTGGTCTTGACTTACCTAGAATGCATTTCTGTCTACCTCACCTATCCTGACCTTTCTCATTTCTTCAGTGAGATAGTGAGGAAGAGCAGACCACTGGAATCATGCTTCCTAGGTTCAAATCCCTGCTCTGCCCTTTTAAAGCTGTATGAATTAGAGCCACTTATGTAACTACTCTGAGCCTTAGTTTTCCTCTTTTGTAAAATGGAATCTTGCCCTCCGCCCCCACTACAAATGCATTAATGAGGATTTGCAAATACCAAAGTCCCACATCTAAATGTATGCATCTCGAGTCAGAATTTGTGATAGCTGTTGGGGAAAGCTTTTGGAGGCGCAGTGGGAATGTTTCTGGCACCGATCAGATCGTACCACACAGGTGCACAATCATGAAGCTGACCATCAGGGAGACCGGTTAAAGTTAAAATCCCATTCCTTGGCCAGATCCTTGTGAGACAGAAGAGTTTAATGACCCTCGTTGAAAATCTTATTTGAGACATCAAAGGACAAAGTGCCTTACCTTTTGAATTGACATGATAAATATGTATAAAATGGGTACAGGACATGCCACATTTCTCCTGTGTCCCCCGTTACTGTGAAGGACTTCATGTCAGGGTGTAGCTCTGATAAAATACCAATTACAGAAATTGTTGATATTCTCTCAAGAAATTATAAAGTGATGATATTCTTCAAATCAGAGATTCAAGTAGAATTTTAGAATTGATGTTAGATTTAGAGATTATTTTGAGAAGCTTTCCTCTGATTTTTAGAAAATATGTAAACTTGTTTCCGCTATATTTTAGGTTTTTTTAGGTTTCATACACGTACAAAAGCCTTTTGAAAAGGCTTATTATCTTTTTGGGGTCATATTCCACATCTGTTCTAAAATAGAAGTAGCTGAGGGGTGCCTGGGTGGCTCAGTTGGTTAAGCGCCTGATTGGGCTCAGGTCATGATCTTGCAGTTTGTGGGTTCGAGCCCCGCATTGGGCTCCATGCTGATAGCTTGGAGCCTGGAGTCTGCTTCGGATTCTATGTCTCCCTCTCTGTCTCTCCTCCGCTCGTGCTCTGTCTCTCTCTCAAAATAAATAAGTAAACATTAAAAAAATAATAATAAATAATAAAATAAAATAGAAATAGCTGAACCAAGAAGAATTTATAACTTACCTAAGATTTAAGTCAACAAATACCTGATTTTAATAAAAGTTTCATCCTATGTTTGCTGGAGAATTTACTCATTGGTTTCTTTGTTTTTAATGGTTGCTATGTTTGATCTTTTTTTCTTAATCCATAACTTCTGTATAAACTTCTGTGAATCACACCCCTCCTTTAAGAGGAAAAACTACTACCTAAGTCATTGTTAAATGACAGAATTTCAGCTGAGTGAATTGAAAGATCCAATTGGCTTTTTTCAATGATTATGAGCTGGGCAGCAAGTCTCATCTAACAATAGGAAGTAGCTTCACCAAGCTATCAAAGAGAAAAGGCTTTTAAGGGCAGATAAAGGGCTATGAGAGAAAATTATTAGCAAATAATGAAGTGTTGTTTCGGGCAGATTGTCCTCCTAAGGGTATTGGAAGGATCCTATGGAGTGCTGACCAGGCAACTCCAGGTTGACCAGTTAACGTTAAGCTTCTGGGGGGTTGAGACAGCAGTTAGGTTAGGTATTATTAAGTCTTGGTTTGCTGAAATGGGGGGATAGCACAAGCAACTCTGGCGCCTACTGTCTCCTTTTCAGCATCTTCCACTTTGTTTCACGTATGGGTTTAGTGTTTGCCTCACTTTTCTATCGTCAGTGCAAGTAAAAGAAACATACTAATTTAGCAAGCAGTGCAGAACATAGCACATAATTAAACTGTTTATTTTCACATTGTCTATCCTCATGTGGCTTTGTCCCTATTCGGTTGGAATAGATTTGTCAATTGCCAGTGTTGTCTGCTATAAACAATGCTCCCCAGGCCAATATATTGTTTTCTTGGTTTGCCAACTAGCTGTTGGACACCACAGTGACATGAATGCTCAGAGATTGAGACGTGCCAACAATTTAAGCTCCTTTCAATTCTCTTTCTCTCACAACCCTTTGTTCTTTCTTTGATATGATTAAATTCATTTTTAAGGCCTGCTCACATTTTGGGTTGATAATCCTGTCATAACCCAATGAGTACACCCCAGCCTGCCCTTCCTAGTGGTTTATTTCTGCCCATTACTGTGGAGTCGGTATATGGGCACTGAAGAACCCACTTAACTAGTCATTGGAATTTAAACTTGTGAATGTGGCTTATTTCTGGCAGCTTTTTTGTTGTTGGTGGTGGTGGTGGTGGTGATAGGTTTTTTTGGCTTTGTTGTATTATTTGTTAAAGTTTTGGGATATAATGATTGACAATAAGGTTAACAAGTCCACCCACAATATAAATAAACTTGTGTAAACACAGGTCTTAGGGTCTGGGTGTAGAACAGGGTTTGTTCTTTGGATATTAAACCAACAAGAATAATGTGCTTACTGAACATATAAACACGGAAAGAGGAGATGAAAATAGTCTAGATTTATAACTGCAGTAGACGTGAGTCACTGGCTTTGGAGGATCCTGTGAACATGATGTCTCCTACACAGGGAGGGGTAGTATATACAGGAAAAGAAAGCCAACCAAGTCTCATAGTATTTGGTAGCCTGATGGTGGGGAAAAACTCGAAAAACTCCCTCTTCCCTTTCCTTAAAGAGTTAAACTATATTTTAGGGTTTGTTTGGGTTTTTTTTTGTTTTTTTTTTTTTAGAGTTTCATATACTTTAAAAGTGTAAGTAAGCCATGACCAGGGGGGACTGTGTATGGTTGTGCTGTTTTTGCACTGCTCCAAAGGTGTGTGTGTAAGGGAGCAAGTGCAAGCTGACGTGTGGCTCGTGTTGCATTCACCAGGCCACAGGCACTGGCATGGAGCTGCGTTTGCTCGGAGGAGAAGGGGCCGTTTTCTTCTCACAGAAATGGCTTCCGGGCCTTGTCATTGTTAATAGCATTTGCTCCTTTTTCTCACGGCTTTTTGAAAGTGGGAATTTATCGAGTTTCACCTTTGGGATTCCCAGCACCATGTCTGGACTGGAGCTGAAAAGAGGCAGGCCAGTAATTAGATCTCAATAAAATATATTTTGATATGTCTTCCAGTCTGAGGAGAAACAGTGCACCTCAAAAACAAAATGTTTAGAGGAACACTGTAGTCAGGTCATAGCAGAATAAGAATACTGCCCCGCAGAATTGATTTCTGACCAATTTTCTGGCTTCAAAATCCAGAGATATTTATGTTAACATTTAGGCAAACTTTTTTTAATACATTTTTTATACATATAAATACATATAATTCATGAGCTCATTTTCTGTTTTGTTCACTTCCTTGTTTTCACTCTGTTGTGTTATGATCATTTTCCACATCAGTATCTGTAGCTCTGTGCCATTAATTTTAAAGACTATGTGATATTCTCTTGGATGATGCGCTATACTGTATTTAACCAATGAAGATTGGCTATTGGTAGATATTGAGATTGTTTCTAATGTTTGTCTCTTAAAAATGAATCTGAAGTAAGCATGCATTTATAATACATACAGGCACACAAGCTCACATCATTTTCTTCCATTGTGGTAGAAGTTCTGGTTCAAGGAGTTCTAACTCAAATATTAATTTCTGTGAGTGAAATTATAATTTCTCCCTGGACCAATCGAGGTGGATTAAAAATGGCATGGTTTACCATTCGTAAAAACACATACCTAAAAAGCCTGATTTACAATCTTAAAGCCAACTTTGGGAGATACATTTAGCGGCTATCTTGATTCCACGCTTGGAATTGAGCATAGAAGTGTTTTTTGTAAATCATGCAGTGCTATGCAAACCTCAATGACTCATTACTAGGGCTCTACAGAGTATCTGCCTTATACTCTCAAAAAAATGTTTATATAGAGTCTTATTTTATAAATATTTCATTAAATGCAGAGGGAAAACCCCAAAGACAGTGGTACTGACCTGGTTGTATAGCAGAATAAACGAGGAGATGATCAAGAAAACAAGTCCAGGTCCTTGCCCTTTAGATCGCCTCTGTGAACAGGTCCTAGGTACCTCATTCGATGCTGATGTACAGTCCTTGTTTGGAATTTGTCCTTTATGGTATTTCTATGTCTGTCTACAAGTATTTTTCAAATGGAAAGAGACTATTTTTAGCTTTTATTCATATAATTTTTATTTTCCTGTTTAGAAGTTTCTGGTCCCTCAAGGATACTTTTTAGAGGGTTTCTTTTGTTTGTTGTTTTGTTTTTTGTTTTTGTTTTTTTGTCTGGTTGACTGGTCGATTGTTTTGGGATATGACTTACTGATTTAGTTCTGATCTTTGCAAGCCCTGTGAAGTCTTAAATACGAGTTCTTGGTCCGCCATTCCCACCTGGTTTCACAACACGCAGCCCCATTCCACAGCCCTTGTGTCTTCCATGAAGAACAATGGACTTAACAGTGATTTCAGTTTCCCACTTTGAATGTTACCACCAGATTAAAAGTACCTGTCTATTCTAGTAGTATATCAGACTCCCTCTTTAGATCCCACTAATGCAAATTTTTAGTTTAAAGTAGTAATTGAACTACATGGAAAAATTGGCTGGTGGACTGAGATTTTTATCTGATTTATTTCAATTTTCTACATGCTTGCATGCCATAAAGTGACTGAAATTTTCATCTTGAGAACTATCTTATCAAGGAGTGAAGTCTACGTAGAAATTTTGTATATTTGGTATCAGTAACTCTTACTTGAGTAAACTTTTATAAAGGTAATTTGACCTCCAGTTATCTCATTGTGCTTAATATGTGAAACCATTAAAAAATAGACTTTTCACCGTGTAACACATTGCGTGTTTTCTAACTACCAGGTGAAGTTCTTGGATTTTGGAGCAAAATGAACATTTTTACATTATTTTTAGGTTTAGTGATTGCTTGATAACCTCTGATGTGTAACATTTAGTGTTTATATACTGTGGAGTTGACAGGAAGCAATTTAACATTTCTCTACTTTGGTTTCAATATTTATAACATTGACCCATTTCT
Source organism: Panthera leo (assembly GCF_018350215.1). Classification (NCBI taxonomy): domain Eukaryota; kingdom Metazoa; phylum Chordata; class Mammalia; order Carnivora; family Felidae; genus Panthera; species Panthera leo. Next base: position 74,834,548 of record NC_056684.1, on the reverse strand, counting down.
TGTCAAGGTAATTGTGTTTTCCTGTCAAGACCTGAGGCTTGGAGAAGAAGCAAATACAGTTGAGCTGGAGTTTTATTTATCCTTTAGAATATTACATTGGGCAGCATCGACGGACAATTGTGAACCAGATGGGATCGGTACTGGGACCCTTTTAGGAGGCATCAGAATCATTCATGCTAGAGATGATGAGAATCCTAACAAGGCAGAAGATGCAAGAATGAGAGGGATTCTGATGGAATCCAGTAAGGTTACATCAAATCCACAGGACTTATGGGGTAGAGGGTGGGGTTTGGAGGGGTGAAGGAAGACGCAGAGTCTAGGTTAACTCACAGTGGAAGTGCTCAGATGGCAGCTAGATAAATGGATTTAAAGCCAGGAAGGCGGTGGAAGCTGGATGCATGATTAGTGTCTGCAAATTAAAGTTGCATTTGTAGAATTTCAAACACAAAGTGGTAATGATAGAAGTCCTTAGAGAGTAACCTTACTTCTCTTATTTCTAGGTTATTGGAGGTCACCTCACCAGAGTTCACATGCACTAGTAAAGACCAGCCGATTCTCCCCAAAACTCTTCCAGGGTGACATCACTTTCACTCTTTACTTGGAGAATTTTGAAACTTGGTATCAGCTTGTTATGAGTGCATCTGCCTCAGGGTCAGGTTATATTAACTGGTTAAAGACAGTGGTGTCTAAAACCAGGGATTCTGGTTATTCACTGCCGATGGGAATATACTACCGTAGAGTCCAGAATACTTGTATTGGCACAGCTAGTGCCAAAATATGATCAGAAGATTGCATGCTAAACATGAGGCCTAGGGGAGTATGGGTGGCTCAGTCGGTTGAGGAGCGTCTGACTCCTGATTTCAGCTCAGGTTATTCCAGAGTCGTGGGATCGAGCCCCGTGTTGGGCTGTGTGCTGAGCATGGAGCCTGCTTAAGTTCCATTCTCTCTCTCTCTCTCTCTCCCCCTCCCTCCCTCCCTCCCTCCCTCCCTTCCCCCCCCCCCCCCCGCCTCTCTCACACAAATAATTTTTTAAAACAAAATAAAAAATAAACATGAGGTCCAAACAGGGAAGTTCCTGAAGTTAGACAGATCTGTTTACCTTGATAATATTAAGCTAAATAGATCACTGTATCTCACCAAAGGAGCTCTTGGTTCTCAGGTGAGAAATACTTGAAGCCTGTAGACTACACCCCGTGTCTGCATGATAGCTGCAAAGGGAAACTGTGGCTAAGGGCATCTGCAGTTTTAACTTGCTGGAGTCCCTACCACTCTTCCTTATCTCCTGACCACAGAGGACACGTATCCGTTCCATTCCTGGAAACCAAAGACATTAATGTTGGAGTGAGAAACATCTGCCCTGTGTACCCTTTACTCGTGTACGTCAGCTGCTCAGCTCTGAGGTCATAGGAGTTTACTGCTCCTTCTCTGAAGGTTAATCTCATTTCCTGGTTACTTGTGGGAGTGGAGGGCTACCTCCCCACAGCAGCCGTGTACTAAGGCAAGTGGATATGGATTAGGTGGTTTACAGCAAGAAGATAAATTAAAAAACCCTGGGAAGGATTAAACTAACTGAGATTAGTTTCTACAATTACCACTTAAGGCAGCCAGCTCCTTTGACTTGCAAATCATATTGTAGGTTGGTTTCTTGGATGGAAAAGCTTTGTAATTATAGCTTATAGAAGCTGTGGACCCGGAAGAGAAAAAAAAACTTCCATGGGATTGTAGGGGAGGAAAAATAATTTTGCTTCCCCCTTGAGTTCTGAGCTGAGACTGCTATAATAAAAGACAGATTAATAAGAGAAAAACAGAAGTCTATCAGCACACATGCCTCATGGATGCATGGGAGATACCCAGGGAAGAATGAGTAACTGAAAATCCTTAGTATTCTAAATCCTTAGAATTCAGGATTAAATACTGTCTCCACAGGCAAAGAGGAGGTAGGCCTCTAAGGGGAGAGGAAATGATTTTTAGGAGAGATTGAGTGCACCCTTAGAAGAACAGATGGGAAATATGAGAGTTTGTGAAAAAGTCTGTCCTGGATATGGTGCCCTCTCCTAGTCTCTCCTGGGACAAGAGCCCATCTTCTCTGGTTGATGAAACTCTGGGAGAGGGGATTTATTGAGCTCCTTTTGGAGGATCTGTCTTTAGCAGATCAGGGGAGTTCAGACAAAGCCTCTCCTTGCATTTGCTGCTTTTCAGGTGCCTTCTGCCACAAATAATCAAAATATTGAAGTTGCCTATTTTGGGGCGGCATGTCCTGCTATATTCATTATGATGTAGACTAGAATACCTGCGGTCATTGGTGTTGTATTCGTCTTGTTTTCTTACAGTGGGGTCCCAGTCTTGGGCTGGACATTGATTTACCAACAAGATGTAAGACTTGATAAAGCTGCTTGCTTGAATCAAGAGAGAAAATCCTGTTACATGGCTTCCTGTATTCTTTCCGAAGAATGCATTTCTTTCCATTCCATACTTCCTTGTTAGGCTGTTGATTTTTAAATTAGGCATCAGGATGGCTGCATGAGAACCAGTTAGAGAATTGTTTAAAATACAAATGCCAAGATTCTAATTTGGTGGGTGTAAAGGAGGGGACCAAGAGTCTGCATTTTTTAAAAGCTTTTTATGCTGAATTCAGATGTGTCCTCAGGTTGGGAGACACTCTTATAGATTCTTGCCATGAAACTGCACAAGTACCCTTTTCCCTTTCTGATTCTTTCCTTTCTGATCCACTGTACCTTCCCATTCCCAGGATGGTGTTAAAAAACATGCACGCGTGAGCCACACAGGTGGCTCAGTCGGGTGAGCCTCCAACTCTTAATTTTGGCTCAGGTCATGATCTCATAGTCGTGGGATCGAGCCCCATGTCAGGCTCTGCACTGAGCATGGAGCTTATTTGGGATTCTCTCACTTTCTCTCCCTCTGCCCCTCTCCCCTGCCCACTCACTCTTTCTCTAAAATAAAAAAAAAAATTTCATTTATTAAAACAATAAAAAACATGCACACATGCCTGCCATGGCATACACATCCCACAAAATGCATCCAATAATCTCCTACTGGTGAGTTTCCTGAGGGCGAAGCCTATAAATTCATCATCCTCGTAACAATACGGAGCCTTTCGTAAAATAGACCGTGTGTCCATATTTAGAGAGTTTCAGACCATGAATGAGGAAAAAAGCCGTGGTAAAGTTGAGTTTCTCTTTTACAAATCCCTTCTGGTATGGATGGCTACATTTGCTCAGCTTCTACATGTTCAGAGGGCCTTTTATTTTTCATGCTGTAGCAGAATTAACTAAAATTTTCTAAGAGTTTATTATGATTCAGACCCTAGAATAAGTGATTTGCATGCATTGTTTCTTTTAATTCTTTCAACAGTTCCATCAGGTGGGTGAAGATCTAAGTTGCAGTTAGTAAGCTGAGGGTCTGGAATTTTAAGATATTTATCCAGTCACGTATAGGTCTTCAGTGTTGGAGCCGGAATTTGAACCCAGGTTTGTTTTGATTCTAAAACTTGTGCTCAGTGAAGTACCTGGTTTTATGTTTCCTGGTTTTTGTCATGTTTTGTTTGTTATTGTTCTTGGCTACTGAATATCAGTATAAAAAAAAAAAACAACAACACAGTAAAAGGTTATTTCCATGTCTTACCAGTTTCTCAAAAGAAGAACAGAATTTTCTAAGAGTTTGGTAAAACAGGCATATTCCTTTTTTTTTTTTTCTGGCAGATTTTACACAATAAAATGATAGCTTTTTATTTCTTTTAACCACAGTTTTAGAAAAACGTGAATCCAAAATAGGAAAGCAAAAGCCATAGCACAGTTGGGAAGGCACTGGTCAGAGAATGCCTGGTGAGTTTGGGGATATGACATGCTTTTGGCATTGCTTCTAGAACGTTGGAAGCTGTTGCGCTCCCACTGGCTCGCTTTCTCACTTGTTCCCAAAGGGTGAGAAGTGAGAGGACTTTTTTCTCGCTCACTTTAAAAATGTCCCTGTAAATGATAACACGCTGCCTGGGAAAGTCACAGGGTAAAATCATGGGGGTGTCGGGGGGAGGTTGTGTTTGCTAACTTCTGGGAAATTGCAGGCTATCAGTCAGTGGTCAGCACATTGAAAACCAGGCCCCTACACTGTTGTCATTATGTTCTCAGCCAGTGTGAGGAACCTGGTGGCAATGAGAAAATGTCATGACCAGAGCACAAACGGATCTGGGTATAGATCGGTATAATATGTAGTGGAGACATAGATGGATATAATAAAAAACAACACTTTGTATTCTTTACTCTTGGTGCCACTAAGAAAACCTGCTCTGTTACAAAACTGAAAGTAGGAGATTTTTTTTTCTCTTAACCAGAGGAATGCCCTCTTTAAATATATCTCTTTTCTACGACAGAGTTGCTGATGGGTAGCTATGTTGGTAGCATTTGTGAATCTTGCATTGGGAAGAGTGATCCTGTGGTTTTCCCTCATAGAGCAAAACCTTTGATGTAGTCAGCAGTCAACTCCTGGAGAACAGGGACCATGTCTTAAACATTTCTTGTGTCCCTAATACTGAGCCTAGAGATGGCACGTAGTGTTTGTTCACCAACCGGCTCAATTTTACAGCAGGCTGACCAACTGTTTGAGCTGCTGTTACCATATTTGGCTGTGCTGTTGACCCATTTGCGCTGTCTCTGAATACTCTGTATATATAACCCAAGTGACCACCCCACAGGCCCCGTCTGCACCTTTAGTTCTGATTTGCTGGTTAAACAAATTTTGCTTAGTGATTAAGACACAGACTGTAACTAGGATAATGGCATAGAAAATGTCTCATCAAGTTGCTGTTGAGGTTTTTGGATAATAGGGTTAAAATTCAGAATGACCTTGAGTATAATGGACACAAATAAGCAGAATTAAGACCATTAAGGAGGTATAACTTCTGGAAAACTAAATATAACATGGGGCTGTATATATGTGAGTTTGGTAGCAGGGAGAGGAGGGACTCATTGTATGAGTCAGCAACATACTGCTTTATCTTCTTAATTATTGGGCACACACTGCCAGTTACCCACAGGAGCATAACATGTGGGCACTGCCGGGTAACATTTCCAAAGTACTTGGCATTAGTCAGACATTTTTTTTTTTTTTAATAGAATTTTCTGTCCACTCTGGCTGGAGAAAAATGTGGAGAATTTGTCAAGGGTCCAGAGCATGGCAACTCTATGCAGAGGAGTGCTGGAAAATAGGACCCACTAAAAGAGGCTAATAAATAAGGATTAATTATTTAGCGTGATCCAAAGCAGCCTAACGGGTGATTAAATTAATGGTCTTCCGTAGCATGTATGGTTATTATGTAGAAGATGATATAATTATTTCCACTGTGAATAGAATTAGGGAAATGGATTTACATTAGAGTTAAAGGAGATTTTGAGGCAGCATTAAAGAACTTCTTGATTAAGGATTGTTGGATAGTGGAAAGACTTCTCAAGTGGAAATGTGAAACCATGTTTCTTACAAAATAGGAATGGGGGTGCGTACCGCCCTCCAGTTACCATTAGATGCAGTTGGGGTGGAGGTTGACACACTTTCCAGATAACGTTCCATGCTGTCTGTCTCACATCGTATTTGACATTTTCAGCGAGTACCTCAGGATTCCCTTTTGTTTGTGTTTTTCACAGGTAATACAAATGTGCAGACCTTGCTTTTAATGATTGTTCAGTGCATTTCAAGCAAGTGAGAGTTTAAACTGCAAACCGAAAATTACATCACCTACGAATCAACTTGCTGCTCGCTGTCACAGGAGCCCTAGAATATTGTCAGTTCAACTTGCCTTCTTCTTTTTCTTCTTTAGAAAACTCGCTGTGCGCCCTCCTCAACTGTTCCGCAATGAGTGCCAAGTCTGCCATCAGCAAGGAAATTTTTGCACCTCTTGATGAAAGGATGCTGGGAGCTGTCCAAGTCAAGAGGAGGACAAAGAAAAAGATTCCTTTCTTGGCAACTGGGGGTCAAGGCGAATATTTAACATATATCTGCCTGTCAGGTAATGAAAAACAGACCTTAAGAACATTTAAACAGCTTCATTTTAAAGCAGTTAATTCTAAGGTATCCAAGAGCTGGGTATACCCAGCTTTTGCACACATCTGCTCTTCCAGTCATGTTTCCTGTTTCTTTTGATGTCCCCTCCGGTCCTTTTTCCTTAGTGGAACCTCTATTTTTGATGTTGCTTGGTGTAGGAATGGGAATGAAGTTCATTTTTCAACATAGTTTCCAGTTCATGAAGTGCTTCTCTTAAGGGGCTGACAGACACATTTGTTTGGCCATACTTTCCTTCACTAGGACATTGACAGAAAGTGGGTTCTCCTTTAGGACTTTTTGCTTGAGGATAATTCCTGGTATCTGGATAATTGTCATTACCACCAGCCTGAGTTTCATTGGGTTTCTTTTCCTTAACCGTTTCCAATAATCAGTAATAGTTTGTCTCAAGATAAATATGGACACCTTAGGGAACATGAGAAAGTAGGTGCAGTGCCCAAGTCATTGCTTTGCCTGACAGCTGTCCCTTGTCAGGAAGAGGCATCTGTTCTATTAAGCTTAGAATTTTGTGGGATTATTTTCTTTTCTCTTTCTGCTTGTGATTGTAGATGTGTGGGACTTCCTGTGGATTCCTACCAAGCTTTTGAGATAAAATTTGGATAAGTTTTCCATGGAGTTGTGGTGATGCTAACTAAGCTGAACACCTGAGGCATTTGTAATAAATCTGATAATACTTCTTGTAACTGGGCAATGGAGGAATGAAGCTTGCCTTAATTCATCTTTTTTTTTTTTTTATTTCCTTCACTTGTGGCTTGGGAATAAAACTTGATTTTTGGACCAACTTTTAGATTAAAAAAAAAATAAGATTCTTAATTAGTTTATCAGAATTCACTTCAGTGTGTAGATAGGTTTTTTCCAGATAGAATATGTAAAGATAATGACAAGACAGTGTCTTAGTTTATAATGAAATGATGACATAGCCTTTTGGTAAGAATGTCTTCTCAGTGGTTAGAAGAAAGCTTTTATTTAAGTGAGTGTGAAAGAATTGACCTTGAGTTATTCGTTTTTCTTTCTGAATTCCAAATTAGGATTAGATTAATAAAATTTGGTTATTGGAGGACATTTGCATTCCCCTAGTGTGCTGGGTAGTGCTTGGCATTTAATAGGGGCTCAATTAATATCTAATGACTAAGTGGAAGAAGGAAGTAACCTTTCCTAATACCTTCCTAGTATTGTGTTAATGAGCTTCAGGTCTTGGAAATATTTTCATAATGTTAAATTTTAATTCTAGAGTTTTGTTTGCACCAATAATGAATAGAATGCATGATAATGAATTTTGTTTTGTGTTTGGGCTGAGCTGAATGTGAGCTGAGTATGGGCACATAGCGACTCTAATTTTATTAAGTTTTATTCCATATGTGTTTCATTGAGATTTCCTCTGAAGCTGGGTAGTTGAAGAAAAAGTGGACGGTCTAGAAGTCACTGGAGTTTTGCCTAGTACATACCTTTGACTGGAAAAGACAGCAGTTCTGTTTGCATTTGAGGCATATGCTACTGTCAGCCTATTTCTGATCACAAAATCTGCAAGAGTGATACAGGGACTCTCTGCCTGCCTCGTCTCAGTGAAATAGCAGAGCCGTTTCCCCCGCCATGGGAGATAATGACCTAGACTTATCCGCTATCTGCGTTTCCCTTGTAGATTACCAAGACTTTAGTTTTCAAGTTTGAAACGATGAGAATTCCTTTTTCAGAATTCCATTCTAATGGAGGAAAATATCTTGTTCTCATAGTCTTCATCGTCGTTCTTTTCATGGATTTGAATCACAAGAGGATAGGTTGATAAAGTAGACCTGACAGTTAAGCAGATGGTTTTATGGAAATTGGGGCAGGAGACGACCAGACAACTTTGACACCCAAGTTTTTTGCAGTTTGATTTTTTTCTTATAATGGAGAAAGGAGCAGCCTTCTTTATTTTCTAACTTCCATGAAGCTTAGAGGCATAAGGTAATGTTTTACCTGGTAAGTAATTAATTCCTCAAATATTTATTAAGTATTTTTTATGTGCTGAGCACTCTAGGTGCCGGGCATGCAGCTAGGAGAAAAAAACTCACGAAGCTTACTTTGTTTGATGGAAAGGAGCAGTAGACATCAATCAACCACTCGCTAAAATAAACATAATTATTAACTGTGAAAAGGCTCAAAAAGAACAATACAGTGATGCGAAAGCATGTGTGAGGAGAATTTGTCCTGGCTGGGAGAACCCAGAGCTGCGAGAAAAGTAGGGCCTCCCTGGTTCTGAAAAGGCATGGTGTGTGTGTGCAGTGAATGTTCCTGGCAGAGGGAAGGGCCGCCTCATTAAAAAGACTGCGCTGGATTTTGAGTTGCTCCTTTTCTCCCATGCGGTCTCAGGATGACCCTCTTGTAGCTCAACTCACAGAGGTGGCTGTGAAGTGAAAGCCGAGCCCTGGAATGACAGCCTCCTTCCTGCTATTAGCGTGAACCACCTACGCCTTCTGGGAGGCCAGGCTCTTCTCTTGTGGTTTGGTTGATGAAAACCAGCTATCCAGTTGGAACAGGCAAGATTTGTTCAAATTAGGGCAATGTCTGAAAATAATATTTAACCACTTTTAAGCAGTATAAAAAGTTGAAAAAAAAATTTTTAGGGGAAGAATATCTCAGCTTTCAGACCTTGCCAGCACATGCATGTAAGCATGAGTGTTGTACATATCCAGTGTCTTTTACTGATTTGTGTGTGTGTGAGCCTGGCAAATTTCAGATCTGAGAGGGTGAGCCTGTGATCCTCAGAGTTATTATTTTCAGAGCGAATTGCATGTCTTTTGGAGGAATCCAGAAAGATGTTGGAGCAGGGGAAGTAAGATGATCTTTCTTGGGTTATTTAGCTGTGATTGTGTAAGGAGAGAAATAATCTCTCCAGTTCATTTGTGGAGCCTTGGAGTAGAATTTGAATGTTTCTCTTTGGACTTCCCAAATGGCTTCTTGGATGGTGTGCAAACATTTATTTACTGACATGCTTTGGTTGATTTGCATTCTCAAAGCCTGTTTTCCACTTTTTCTTTTTGGCAATGGCTAAAATTAAAAAGACGGACAATACCAAGTGTTAGCAACCACGGGGAGCAGTTTGAACTCTCATACTTTGCTGGTGGGAGTGTTCACCAACTGCTTTGGAACAATTTGGCAGTTTTTTGTAAATTCAAACATGCACTCTGACTCAACGACTCTATTCCTAGTCATTTACCCAAGAGAAATAAAAAAACATATCCACATAAAGACATGTACATTTAATTTGGTATTTATAATAACCAATACTCAGAACTCAAGTGTCCATCTACATGTGAATGAATAAACAAATTATCTTCTATCTATGGAATACTCCCTAAGAAATGAATTGCCAGTACATGCAGCAACATGGATCGCTCAAAAGCCTTATGTTGTATGAAAGAAAGAAAAGACAACATGCTGTATGATTCTATTTACATGAAATTCTAGAATGGACAGAATTTAAGCTGTAGTGACAGAAAGCCCACGGGTGGCTGACAGGGTTGGGGTCAAGGATTGACTGTAAAGGGGCATGAAGGAATTTTTTGCAATGGTGTAAGTGTTCTGTATGTTGACTGAGGTGATGGTTATCTGGGTATGTATCTTTTTCACAACTTATCAAACTGTACACTAAAAATAGGTACATTTTATTATATGTAAATATATCAGCAAAATCTATTTTTTTAATGTTTATTTATTTTTGAGACAGAGACAGAGCATGAACAGGGGAAGGGCAGAGAGAGAGGGAGACACAGAATCGGAAGCAGGCTCCAGGCTCCCAGCCATCAGCCTAGAGCCTGACGCGGGGCTCGAACTCATGGACCGCGAGATCGTGACCTGAGCTGAAGTCGGACGCTTAACCGACTGAGCTACCCAGGCGCCCCTTAGCAAAATCTGTTTTAAAAAAAAAAACTCTTACAGAGTCACTAGTGGGATGATGGTAAGAATTTATTAACCTTCAGGGTGCCTAGGTTTACTCAGTCGGTTGAGTGTCCGACTCTTGATTTTGGCTTAGGTCACAATCTCATAGTCCGTGAGATCCAGTCCTGCATCAGGCACTGTGCTGGCAGTGTGGAGCCTGCTTGGGATTCTCTCTCTCAAAAATAAATAAGTAAACTTAAAAAAAAAAAAAAAAAAAGGAATTTATTAACCTTCTTATGTCTCCAGCCTCCTCCTATAAGGAAGACAGAAACCAGTCCTCTCATTCATACAGATGAGAAGTTATCCTACACAGCCTTTTTGAGCCCTCAAACAGAAGCAGCTGTGTGTCAGGGAAATCTGTGCTTGAATCTATATGATGTGAATGTCAGTGCATTCCAAGTTCCTTATCGCACCTGACACATTGCCAAGTACAGACACTACGCTTTGTGTTTAACTAGAAGATGCCATTTAAATTTGTGGCCCACTACATACCTGTTTAGACTTTAGACTTTAAAATTTAGAAGGGTTAACTCATTCAAAGTATAATGCAAGCCCCACCCCCAAGAATTTCTACAGTTGGTGGCCCCTTCAATGAAACTTGGGTCTATAAAACTAAACTGGAAACATGCTAAGAAGTTAAAAACCAGTTTATTAGTAGAGGCCAGTTAGCTACTGAACATTCCATAATTTCATGCTTAAAATCTATTTTCCCAGTCCTGTTTTAATTCAGTATATGCCATGTATGATGCTAGCCTTCACATCCATAAATGGATAAAAATCTTTACTTGGCTGCTACTCATTGTCCCCATGAAAAGGAGTATGAAGAAATTTCAATTTTTGTGATTAATACCTTCTTTTACGTCTTTTGTTGAAACGAGATCTTTATCTTTTGGAAATGATTTTAGATGTTTAGAGAGCAAAATTTTCTTATTTAAAAAAAATAGTTCTGAATGAACTTTGATGAAATAATTTATGTAAATGGATCCCTGTGGAAGGTAGTTACATGGGATAGGAGCCTCGAACCTGGCAACACTACTCTTCATCTCCGCAGTTGCCAATCCTACATGTTCCTTAAGAGTCACACTGGGAACTTGTCAAAATCCAGATCTAGGTGCTACTGCAGTAGCACCAGCAGGGAGTGGTAAAACTTACTGTATTTTGAATGTGTGACCTCGAAGATACTGAAGCCAAGGTTGAGAAGTTTCGTTACGTTGGGGAGTTCTACTCCAGGTTGTCTCATTGGTGTGCTTGACGTAACAATACATTTTTGCACTCCACTCTATCCAGAAAAGTACTTCTTGGCCTTGCGTGTTTTGTAACCATGTTCAAACCTCTGAATTTTTCTGGGCTTCGGTTTATTTACTTGACAAATTCAAAGGTTCCTTTGGGTTCTGAGGTTCTAGGATTCTGAACCCGTTGGAAATTTTTACCAAATCGGATTCTTATTTCATACATGGCATGTAGGGAGAAATTCAGGCTGCTAATAAACCAAATGGACACTTAGAGCATTTATGAAGGTTCGAGAGCATTCTTTATAAGTTGTTACTGGAATTAAGGTAAGCAAAGTTAATTTTCAGCAGTCTGACATAGAAAGAAATTCTTTTCACCCGCTTTCTAATTCTGACAGGATCTCATCTCAAGGTCTGTAAATAATAGGAAAGAGAGAAGGGAAGAATACAAGACGGATGAAATTTGACCTTGATAGAAATGGTTTCTTTAGGAATGGTGAGTTAACTTTCCAACAGTTTTTTATCCAGGAAAATGAAAAAATTCACTCTGAACTCAGAGGTATACAAACATATTCACAGTAAAAGAAGAAATACAAAACAACTACAATAATTATATATTTATAAATCTGTATTATAGAAGTAGTACATATTACTAAAACTATGAATCTTTTATAAAATTATGTAGAAAAAAATAAAAATCATTAGTCTTACATATATTATTTATTGTCATTCCAGTTAATCCTCACAGCATTCTTACCAATTAGGTGTTAAGTTCTTCATTTCACAGACGAAGGAACCAGTGTCATCAGAAGTCATGCCATTCCAGAGCCACCATTTTGGAAGTAACAGACTGAGAAATCCACCCATTCCTTATTACCCCAGTGGCCATGCTCATACTGCCATAGTACCTCATTTCTGCTGACTTAGGTCACGAGGGGGTGTGGTGTAGAGAGGACTGTGTTTTGTTTTTTAAGTTTATTTTTTTATTTTGAGAGAGAGAGAGAACCAGTGGGGGGGGGGGGGGAGCAGAGAGAGAAGGGGACAGAGGATCCAAAGTGGGCTCTGTGCTGACAGCAGAGAACCTGATGTGGGGTCTGAGAACCGTGAGATCATGATCTAAGTCAAAGTCGGATGCTCAACCGACTGAGCCACCCAGGTGCCCCAAGAGGGCCGTGTTTTAAGGAGCAGATTCCTCCCTAACCCTTCAAAACTGGTAAGACATTGAACACTTTTGACCTGTAGTCTTGCTATAATTTCTGAGGTTATTGATTAATAGACTCTCCTACATTTGTAATATGTATCAGAAGTCTCTTCTCTCATTATTGTAGAGATTTGACATATAAATCCAGCCATAAAACTTTAAGTAGCTCTGGAAGACGGTGCAATATAAAAGTTATTTCTAGTGCCTTATGATTCTTTCTAGATCCTCTTTTATTTTATAAAAATGAAGTATCCTCTGATATACTTTATATTGAGAATTTGGTTCTTCTGTGTGTGTGCATAGACACATTTGATTGAAACATTTGTAACAATAATCCTTGGGTGAGTGGAGTTAAAAGTGGAGAAATGGTTTTCTGAAATGTCTTCTGGCCCAGTGGATTCTGCCACCAGGTGTTATTTATAAATGACCTTCAGCGTAGAGGCACCTGGGTGGCTCAGTCAGTTAAGCACCCACCTTCGGCTCGGGTCATGATCTCGTGGTTTGCGAGTTCGAGCTCCATGTCTGGCTCTCTGCTGTCGGCACAGAGCCCGCTTTGGATTCTCTGACTTGCCCCTCCCCCTCTTGCTCACGTGCTCTCTGTCTCTCTCTCTCTCTCTCAAAAATAAACATTTTTAAAATAAATAAATAAATAAATAACCTTGAAGATAGCACCTGCCAAGCACCTATCATGATTCAGTGCACGATACAATTAGATCGGCACCAAGCCCCCCCTTTGAATTCGTGATAGTAATCAATACTAGTAGTAGTAATGGTATTTATTGAGTTCCTATAACAGACATGGTTCTTTGCCCTTTATATATTAACTCACTTAATTCTTACAGCAGTGCTACAAGGTACATAACAGTATTGTCTTCATTTTGTAGATGAGGAAACTGAGCATTTAGCAGTTAATTAGCTTGCCCGAGATCATCAGCTTACGAGTTACCAGACAGGGATTTGAACCCAGGGAGTGTGATTGTAGGTCTGTATTCCCTTAGCCACTGAGAGAGAGAGTGTAAGAGTTACCTGAGAGAGAACGTCCCAAACCAAACTTCTTTTCTCACCCTCCTCACACAACTTTAGTGATAATCGTGTCTTGATATCACTCTGCTTTCCTACAGGTTTAGGCCTCGGTCGGTCTTGGCTGGGTGGTGACAATCCCGTAGGCCGATAACTGGACTGTTAATAAAGCCTATCGGAATGACAGCGGATGTATTTGACTCTTAGAGAAGATTCATTCCCCGGGGGAATTCTGATAGGCTCCTGACAGAACACTGCCGTGTAGGAAACTGTTTTTGTTCAGTTACATAATAGAAAAAAAGTGGATGCCTTAAAAATTTTTTAGAGCTTCCTTAATGGTTCTCGAGCTCTTCCTGTGAAAACTGGGGGTAATAATATGTGTCTTCTAAAGCCTGGTGAATAGGAGATGCCAAAAATGGGTAACTAAGCCCTTCACGGGTATTATCTCACGTAATCCTCACGACAGTCTTGTGACGTGGCTTCTGCTTTGCAGATGAACCAGCAGAGGCTCGAAGTGGGGGTGAGTGCCCCGCGCAGGGCGAGACGGCCGGAGAGTGATAGATTGAGACACACATCCGGACCCATCTCCCTCCAACGTGGGCATGCTTGTTAGTCTGTTTTCTAGGATGGGGCTGGGTCTGAGAAACAGAACTCTCCCCTTCCTTAGAAACAGTGTGGCAGCATTCCTTGATTGAGCAAAGCGTTTTCATCTCTGAGGGTTTAGAGGCTGAGCTGTCAACCACTTGAGCTTTTCTAGTGGTTTCGCACGCCAACGGAGTTTTCTTTTTCCATTCTCTCATGTATGCGTTCCAGTACTAAAGCCAGATGGAAACAAGGGAAAACTCTTGACAGAGGCTAGTGCCAAAACATTTCATTTAAAAAGGAAACTCCATCTGTGTGCTCTCCTACCACACAGCCCACTGTTAAGAGCAGGAATTTCACAGCTGATTCCGTCATGTTCGCTTTGGTTAATTTTGACTAATTGCAAAGGTAGAGCAAGCGTTGGTTGGGGGATTGCCGACTGAGGCAGCTCTCCTTCTAGAACGTGGCCGGCAAGGCCCTGTGTAGCTGGCAGCCGCTGACCAAGAAGGCAGGGTTGTAATCCATGCAGATGCATTCTTTGTTGGTGGCGCTTGTCTCAGTTACCGCTTTTAGAAGTTAGCGCTCTTGGCTGTTGTGTTGCAAGTTGAACATCATCAGGATTTCATTTGTCAGTAGTTGTAGTCAGAGGCGCTCTGGGATGCTACCAGTCACTGTTGCTTCCTGTTTTCTTCTAGCCCCAAACAGCTACAAACCACAGGCTTAGGTGTCAGACTGACTTAGGGTAAAATACTGCTTGTATTAGCTCTTTGAGACTCAATTTTCTCATCTGTAAAATGGAAATTATATATATCCGTCCCAAGGGCTTTTTGAAGATTAAACTGAGCTATATATGTGTGTGTGTATAAGGCCTCATACATGGGAGGCCTTCAGCTTTATGAGTAAATTATCTTGTCAAAATCTTGTCATTATTGGGGAGCTTGGGTGGCTCAGTCGGTTAAGCATCCGACTTCGGCTCAGGTCATGATCTCGCGGTCCGTGGGTTCGAGCCCCGCGTCGGGCTCTGTGCTGACAGCTCAGAGCCTGGAGCCTGTTTCAGATTCTGTGTCTCCCTCTTTCTCTGACCCTCCCCTGTTCATGCTCTCTCTCTCTCTCTGTCTCAAAAATAAATGTTAAAAAAAATTTTAAAAAAATCTTGTCATTATCTTGTCATTAAACGGGACATCCACTGATTCTTGCCATACAAAGCTAATTCATCTGCAGCTTAGAAAACATGTAAATATATGTCAGTGACAGACTTCTGTGACCCATGTCAGGTGAGACAAAAACCACGTGAAAAGCCCAGATTTGCCTTGGTGGCTTCCTCCCTTCTTGTCCATACGTTTTTCCCTTCCCCTCCCCTCTTTGTCCCACCCCTGCTAGGGATCTCAGTCATCCTGACTCCCGATTTCTCAACCAAGGCCCTCTTAATTTTCTATGTTCCAGAATGATTCTGCACACACCCCCTGCTAGAAATGGGGGCTGGGAGGCAGTGCGCATCACACTTCTGTTTCTGAGAGTCTACAGACTTCCACTCTGATTTCGTGGGTGTTTATGACATACTGGACATACTGGAGGCTGAAGTGGTTGTGTTCAGGCCTCTTTATGCAGCTTTGTGAGGAATTAGAACTGGCTCAGTTGATGGAGTCCCTTTCCCTGAAATGGGAGATGTTATTTTCCTACACCTATCTTCAGTGGATCAAAAGACAAATTGAAACAAAATAAAACAAAACATTCTCTGGGGTCAGTCAAGTGCACTTTAAGCAAACAGCAGAAGTGGGAGAGGCTGGTACAAACGCCTGTGGACCCTGCTTTTGAGCCCAGATCAGGTTCTTATTTGCCCAAGTCCTTCCTGTTACCCTTCCTTTAGAGAAAGAACAAACACCAGTGATATTCGTATTCCAGAATCCATCCCAGTTACAGTCATGCTATGCCATATGCAGAATTTCCCACAAGAAACTATGAATAACCACAAGGGCAGTGAGGTTTCCAGGTTGTCTAATCCCATGCAGAAGAAACGACCAGTTTCTGTGCTCTGAACTTGAGCACATTTTCCCCGCCCCTGGCTTCCCGGGTCATATTCCTAATAGCACTGAGTATTGCTGGGTTGTTTTGTCAGTTTGCTTTCTGTTTACCTCCCCAGACTGCCAGCCCCTAGAGAGTAGGGGCCCTGTTGTAGATGTCTCTCTGTTCCCGGTGGAATGGATAAGCACCTTGGCGGGAGTGGGGGTCGGGGGGTGTGTGTGAATCAGGCGATATTCTACTCTACTGAGACTGCACCGTGGACTCACTTTCTGGGGTGGAGCTCCAGGCTATGAGGCCACACATTTACTCTGGGTTTTACCAGCTGGAACTGGTTTGACTTTTCTTTTTTTTGAACTTGCTGTTGTTATTCACCCGAAGATGCTGCCGGGTGGTTTTTTTTGTTGGTTTTTTGGTTTGTTTGTTTTCTTTTCCCTCTTGGAATTCATCAGGTAACTGAGCAGGAATTTTTATTCTACCTATCAGCCCAGTTACCAGGAAGAAGATACAGATTTCCCTGGTTTATTCAGGCTTTTAGAATCATACAAAATGAACAATTTATAAATGATTCCCTTGTAATGTACAGTGGAAAGCTATTATCTCAAATTTGTGAAGTACCTGAGTGTTTCTCCTGAAGAAAGTTCATATTATAGAGGAATAAATGACCATTTAATGGCACTGAATATATCAAAACTTTCTCTGAATGTTCTTTTCTTACAGGACTCGTTTTCAGTTCTACATTTTCTTAAAAATGGCTTTCAAGGAGAAAATGGGAACTGTTTTTATTAAAACTCTGTCTGAGGATATTCATAGTGCCCTCCCCCCACACATATACCCTTTTAGCTCAAATTATTTTTCAACCACCACACGTGGGTCCCGTGGGGCCTAGGTTGTAGAACCTATACCCAACTGCCATTTCAATGTGTGTATTCAGTTTAACAAATTACACTGTTCTCAGAAGCCTATCTTGATCCTTGAGATCTAAGAGAATTGAGGACAGCCCTCTCTGGTTTTCCAGCTAATATGAGTAAGCAGCAGTTATATAAGTTTTTATTCAAGTCTTTTATTCTGTCTTGCAGATAACTAAGAGTCAACTATGTTTTTGGATCCCTGAATGTTTAAGTATATTTCTCCCAATAAATGTACATGTGTACATTGTTGTACTTTATCAGAAACATAGAAAGTGCCCCTGATAAAAAGAAAGAAAGAAACAATGAGGGGGGCAGTGCCTGGGTGGCTCAGTCAATTAAGCATCAGACAATTCTTGATGTTGGCTTGGGACATGATCTCATGGCTCGTGAGTTTGAACCCCATGTCGAGCTCTGCGCTAACAGTGTGGAGCCTGCTTGGGATTCTCTCTCTGCCCCTCCCCAACATATGCTCACATGCGCACGCTCTATCTCTCTCTAAATAATCATTTTTTTTTAAAAAAGAAAAAGAGTGGGAAAAATAATGATTTTGGCTTTTTAGCTTCATGGTTTTTAGTATTCTTCCCCCTTATAATATTCTGTTTTGTCCTCTCTTTTTCACTTAGCACAGTAACAAAATTTTTTATTATCCAGTCTTTGTAAAGATAATTTTAATGGATTTTTGAGTGCCATAGAGTATTTCTCTATTTATCTGTTGCTGCATATTTGTTTTTTCAATTCTCATAGTGAGAAATAAGGAACTTGGTCTTGCCTTTTTTGTTTTTTGTTTTTTGGTTTTTTTTTTTTGTAATACCTATCTTATAGGTGAGGACGTTGAGAATCACACAGATAACTTGTTAGAGGAACCATGCGCATCACCAGGAAGTGGTAGAGGGACACTGGAACCTCAACACCATGCTCTGCTCAGGGTTCTGTCATGGACCAATGCGAGCTTATTTCAAAACCCAGATCTATCAGAAGTCCTGAAAAGTAAAATATCCTATTGCACTTTGTGTGCTTAATGGCTGGTTAACCATCCCTCTGATATTTAACCAACTTCTAGATCAAGTTCTCTTTAAGGCATGTATGATGACTACTTCCATTAGGGCTAGAGCATTATTTGATTTCCATATGCATTTATAGGTCTACACAAGTAAGTGTGTGTGTGTGTGTGTGTGTGTGTGTGTGTGTGTGTGTATTTGCAGAGAAAGAGAGGATGAAGGTAGTCATCTTACCTAGAGTCAGCCCTAATGCCCCTTAAAAGAGGAAGTTCTTCATCTTTTTTGGTCTGGTTCACTTATGAATTCATCAGACATCTTCTACTGTTGTTAGATGAGGAATGGGCAAAGTGGTAAATGTCAACCAAAGATACACATGCTGTTTTTCTAGGTCAGTGCATTTCATTAATGATTCACATTTGGCATTATATCAGATCGCACATTTGGACCAACAGAGCAAATAGGCTGAGGGAAATGAACTTCTTAGGAAGTTTCTTTTAGAATGGTGTAATTTTATGTCTAGAAGAATCTTTAGTCATCCCTAAATCAAACACCAATGTTCACATGGAAAATGAGGCCCAGAGGGGGTGGATGGCTTGCCTGCTATTGTGGAACGACTACAATAAAGTGAAAGAAGGAAAGCCATGTGCTCAGACCTTCTTGCCAGTATGGTTTTTAACCTTGGGGCCCATTCTGATTGAAGTGGGTTAGATGAGAAAGAGATGGGCTTCATGGTTATGCTGAATTTGGGCTACATCTCCGTGCCATTCCTTCTTATGTCGCTACGGGAGCAGTTCGTACCACGAACTCCTGGAAGGATCCTGTCAGCTGCGGATCAGGCAGGTGATCATGCCTCTTCTAGGGTTTGAATGTCACAAGAAAGTGGCATGGGCTCAGCCATAAAGGCCAAGTGTTTAGTCTTACCCTGCTTCTCTGTCACTTCCTATGGGCATGGGGATCCATCAGGTGGACAGTGTCCAGTGAGAGTGTTTGAGGGGAAAGACCGAAATGCCATTGTCCCTGAATGTGGTACACCACCTGATTGACTGGGTTAAGAGACGAAAACGATAGCATTTCCATTTAAAATATTTACATATTTTCATAATATTTAAATATTTACATAATATTTACATATTTACTTAAATATGTACATATTTGTTTAATATGTACATGTTCACATAAATTAGAAATATGTAAATTCTAATTTACATATTTTGTGTATGCTTATAATTGCCATAATATTTTTTTTTTAATTTTTTTTTTCAACGTTTTTTATTTATTTTTGGGACAGAGAGAGACAGAGCATGAACGGGGGAGGGGCAGAGAGAGAGAGGGAGACACAGAATTGGAAACAGGCTCCAGGCTCTGAGCCATCAGCCCAGAGCCTGACGCGGGGCTCGAACTCACGGACCGCGAGATCGTGACCTGGCTGAAGTCGGACGCTTAACCGACTGCGCCACCCAGGCACCCCATAATCGCCATAATATTTTAGAGCAGTAGTCCAAGCGTGTAATTTACAGATATGCATATACTGGAAGTTAATACTTCTTTGTTTTTTATGGAGAGAATGTGTAGTTACAAATGGTTGAAGAGCCCCAGCTAGAGTCCTGGGGGATGGAAACCTTTGCTACAGTAATAACGTCTTACCAATGGACTGCAATCTGTTCTAAAATCTCTAGCTTTTGGAGGTCGTTGCCCAAAGCAGTGAGCATAGAACTGCCCGTTGGAATCCGCCTCAGCCCCACTCCCTGACCACTAGCCACCCCTAGTGATTCCATGGCTTCTGCAAGGTAGAGAGCCAGCCAGCTGCTGTGTAAACTAAGTGTCCTAACAGACGAGAAGCCTGTCACAGTGCTTAGCACTTGGTGGTTGTAAGTGAGAGCCCACCTTTTGGAACCTGAAATGTGTCCAAAACAGTTATTTGTTTCACTTTTAATACTAGGTTTGATTTGGACCAGACGTAAACATTTGTGACTTACTTTTAGTCCACTGACATCAGGTCGGGACTGGTTTATTTAGTTCTGAAGCTTCTTGGCCTTTTGTACTGTTTAAAACAGGGAAACCTACATTTCCTTTCTGGACCTGATATTTATTGATTCATCCAGGGGAGCCTTGTTCTTTGCTGATAAAGCAAAGTCCACGGTTCCCCTGTGAGAAGTTCTGTTGGAGCTAGTGCATTTCCTTTTTTGTACATGAGTGTTTTTCTTTGTCACTGGTTACACTTCATATATAAGAGTTGTGCAGACCATTTACTTATGGCACAGCTATGCCAACCTTCTTTGGGAATGAAATTTTTTGAACTTAACTTCAAATACCATACTAGGTCTGCAAAAGACATTCAGATGAGCCATATCTTACATAAAGATAAGCATAAATTACAACACCCCCTTTTCCATGGAATTTGGAACTATTAAAAAGATCACTTTGGATTTCAGAAATAACCCAGCTCTGAGATCAGGTCTGATTTTCTGTGTGTGTTTCAGAGGTTATCTTTACATCTTTTCTGCATTTCTCCTCACTTCATATCCTATTCAACTACTATTAGGTACTAATCTCCTTTGCTTCTCAGAGACTCCTTTGCAGCCCATCCTGGTTGGCCACTGTTCCCTCGCTCTGAAATCACTTTCTCTTCTACCAACACAGTTCCTCCAGAGTGACTGATCTGTTAGGAGAAAAATAATCCCATCTACAAAAACTTTCAAAGATTGGCATGTCATTGGAACACCTTCTCTGAGGGCATTTGTATTTGCAGAAAGTGGCATCCCCTCTAAAGCTGGTGGTAGTGGTCCTAGTGACACGCAGAGCACTTATAGAGCAACTACTACCACCCATTATATACCTTGTCAGATCATTGAATCTGGGGTTGCCACACGCAACTGATAAATGGTAAACATCTGGGCATCCTGTTTTGATCATTTCTCCATAGTGTTTATTTCCTTCTATATCTGTTGGAAGCATTCATTTGTTCAGTGTTGATACGTAAGGACTCTTGCTTGGAACCTTTTTCTGTGGTGACAGTTTTTACCTTGAATTTTAGAGGTCAGCCTGCTAAATGGACTTTGGTGTCATTTAACTTGGCTACTGTTGGTTTTTGCGTTTTAACAAACAGTGTTAACAGCAAAAATGCAACTTGACACTTAGGAGACTTCCATAACTCATTTTCATAAATCAACGTACTAACCAAGAGCATTTCACATCTTGAATGCCTCCTTCAGTTTCAGAAAGTACATTTATGGTGGGGTTTTTTGTTTTTTTTGTTGTTGTTTTTTTTTAAATCACTGTTAGCCAGCCTTCCAGATAAAATTTACTGGCTTTAAGACTGTGACATGATAGGGATCTTATTGCCAAGACTTTTCTACATAATACTTCAAACTCGCTTCCTTCCAAAATCTAATTTTATTTTGAGCTGCAGTTCAACTCTGTGAATGTCGAAGTCAGAGAAAGAAAAGGAGTCTTCTTCTCCATAAAATGAGTTCTCTGAGTCTGGACTAGAAAGACTTTGCAGGTCACAAGCAAGGAGAGAGTTTTGCAGAAATGAGTTTAAATTTCCCTCTGGCCAGTTTTATTTTTTGCCTAGAGGTAAGAAGAGGATGGTAGTACTTGAACCCTTTTGAGGATACAGCACTTGGCATTATACAATGTAGTTATAGTGTCATAAATACTTTGGTCTGTGCAGTCTTAAACATGGGATTTGGACTGGAATGATTTACTTAGATTGGTGAGTTGGCCTACTCTAATTTTAGCCTAATCTCATGAGCCCAATTAGAACTTTCAAGTTTTGCTTTTATGAGAGATGCTTCGGAGAGCATCATTTTCCTAAATGTCTAATGGGTCTTGAAAAGATGAGAGTTCTGTGTGCATGCTGACAAGTCACGTATACCGTATTGGTGAGAAGTTGCAGAAGCCCTTCTACCATGAGGCTGTCTTTTGTCATATATAGAGTAACAAGTTGGGAAGACGTGGGCCCAGAAGTGGCCAATCAAGTGATAGCTCCGTGTACATAATCTATGCTTCTTCCATATCCAGGATCAAAGCTGTCAGAAGTAACTCAGCTTAAGGGCAAAGGCTTTGGAGACAGAAAAAAAATGTGGCTTTGAATCTGGGCTCTACTGACTAGGTATGGGAGCTGTATAATCTAGAGAGAACCTTCTGAGCCTCAGTTATCACTTACACAAACTGGTGATTACAGATATCTGTCTTGGAGGGCTATTGTGAGAGCTGAAAAGATTGTGTGAGGAGACATCCGTAAACAGCCTTGCTTGGCCCCAGAATATAATAAATGCTTAATAAATGTTAGTTTCCTCACCATCCCCACCTGACATTTGAAAGCATTCTTCTATTGGTGACAAGGAATGAGAGTCATCGGTCACCTGTCAGAGACTGAACTGGAAAAGGCAAGAAAGCAACTGGTGACTGTACATTCCTCAAACAGGAATTGAAATTCTCTGGAGGGGCAAAAGATGGTTTCTAGTCCAAGGAGCTTGACACACATTAGGAGCCCGATTGCAAGTTTTGTCACTGCCATATTGGCTTGTATGAAACTATTCATTCTAAAGATGGAAATTACCCATCTTTTCTGAAGAGCAAATGAGTGACAAGCTAATGGAGTTTGAATTGAAAGTGAGAAGGCTGAATACTCAACATCATTAAATATGCTGAAAGGTTTTGGTGTAGAGAAGAGCAGGACTGGCTCAGACACAACTCTTTTGGATCTCAGCCATATCCCTTTCTAGCTGTGACCACAGAATGCAGCTACCCTCCGTGAATCACTTTCCTCACCTAGACAACAGGGACAACAGGGACAACTCATACTTCATGGGCTTAGTGTAGAAATTAAATAAAGCCACCTGTAAGTAGCCTGGCACACCACAGGCCTCAGTAAATTCTTGTTGACAGTTAAGCGCAGAATTTGTGTGCATGTGGGGGAGGGCAAATCATGCAAACTGTGGCTCCATCCCTAGATTGCCCCCAAAATAGGGGCGCCTGAGCAGCCTAGTCGGTTAAGTGTCTGACTTTGGCTCAGGTCATGATCTCATGGTTTATGGGTTCAAGCCTTGCATCGGGCTCTGTGCTGACAGCTCAGAGCCTGGAGCCTGCTTTGGATTCTGTGTCTCCCTCTCTCTCTCTGCCCCTCCCCTACTCACATGTTCTCTCTCTTTCTCTGTAAGAAATAAATAAACATGAAAAAAAAGATTTTTTTTTTAAAAAGAGCCCCAAAAATACATTGAATGCTTAAGCAGTGGTACGTTCAGGGGAAGAACACGGTGGGAACCACATCTGACTACTTTATGGCTGTGTTCCCTGTTGACACCCACCCAGAGTGCTGTGGCCCTGACCTCAGCATGAGTGCTGGACCTGTCACGAGCTGAGTTCCAGCATTCTGTTTTGAAGGCATGGTCAACTGGTGTATTACAAAAACAAAACACACAGACACTCGCCCAGTTGTTAGTAGAAGTTTGTTCTGTTTTGTTTTTAAGCTGCTATCCTGTCAATTTTTCTTTTCTCCTTAAAATGCCTTTGTTTGGGTGGAGAGCCTTAGATTCCAGTAGGCAGCAGGCAGCTTTCAAGGTTCCTACCCAGGGATGGCTTTAAGCCGTGCACCCAGTCCCCAAAGAGCCTGGATTCCCTGCAGTTTGATAACATGCTTTAAGGGTGTAAAAGAAACTTCTGAAAACCAGTTTCTGGTTTCTCATTTTATTTTCTCCATGTTCACTTCTATGCAAACTAAGGCCAGCCCTTTGTATTTACTTCTACCATTAAAAGCTGTAAAAGCCAAAGCCTGCGGCTGAGGACTTAGTCTGTAGCGTATCAACTGTGTCCCTCACTGGGTAGCGAGACCTCCCTGCATCCCTGCAGGCGGCAGCGAAGCCCTCTCCTGCCAGTGTGCCATGAACTCCTTACTGAGATCTTACTCTTCTCTGTGTAACTCCAGTCTTCTGTAAGGGGCAGTGATTTTTGTTTTCTTAATTCTTTGACTCATATGACCAGACACCTGGTGCATAATGTTTTCTTCGTGTTCAATTACTCAATTGTTTGCCAGTTGGAAATGAAACTCTCCTATGCTTTTGGATACGCATGGGCATGAGTAGCCACTTAGCTGCACCGTGTAGTGGGAAAAAAAGCGTGGGCCTTGGGATCAAACAGACTTGGGTGTGAATCTTGCACTGAATACCAGCTGTGTGATCTTTGGGGTTTTTTAAAATTTTTTTTAAATGTTTGTTTATTTTTGAGAGA
Source organism: Panthera leo (assembly GCF_018350215.1). Taxonomy (NCBI): domain Eukaryota; kingdom Metazoa; phylum Chordata; class Mammalia; order Carnivora; family Felidae; genus Panthera; species Panthera leo. The sequence continues at coordinate 74,810,373 of NC_056684.1, read as the reverse complement.
CAGACAGAATGTGAGCAGGTGAGGGGCAGAGGGAGAGAAACAGATTCCAAAGCAGGCTCCAGGCTCTGAGCTGTCAGCACAGAGCCCGACACGGGGCTCAAACTCGCGGACCGTGAGATCATGACCTGAGCGAAGTTGGGCGCTTAACCGACGGAGCCACCCAGGTGCCTCAGCAGCTGTGTGATCTTAAGTAGGTTATTTCCGCGCTCTCTGCCTTGGTTTCCTCACCAATAAAGCTGAGTGTTCGGTGTGGTTGTAAAGTTTACAGCGAATATGCGTGAAGCACCTGGCGTGTTTCCGGGCACACAGTAGTGCTGTTGAATGGGAGCTGCTGCTCCTGTGGTCGCTGCCTCCTGGCTGTTCACCCAGCTGGTGTGGAGCCCTGGCGCTGTGTCTGTGGAAAAGAACTTGCCAAGACAAGCAGGGTCAGATCCTCAGGCCACCTGCAGGCTGACATGTGCTGCGCCTCAAGGAGCACTCTCGGACTTCGCCACCACAGCCACCCACTGCTCACCGTGGGCCTTGTGCCCATATTGCTTCCACTGAGGGCTGTGACTCCCCAGTTTCACTTCGCCACTGGGGTTTGAGTGTCCCTAATCGTTCCTGGTGGTGAGAGTTCTGTGCTGTCAGTGCACCCTGCTGTCATGCCCAAAGTGGCCAGGGACCGACGTTCCAACCTGTTTGTCCTCATCAGCAAAGGAGACAGCCGGGACCCCAGGGGCCAGGTCACAAAAAGACGATAAACCTTAAGGCTTTTCCTTGCCCTGGTGTGATGAAGATGGAAAAGCCATAGCATGGCTGTTGTGGCAGCTGGAGCAGAAGAAGCTGGATACGTGGCTGGTGGAAGCTTTGGCATCAGACCTGGGACTCCCTGGGCAGGTGGGATGGGGGCCCCAAGGAGGGTGATCACTTTAACGTCTGTCTACAAGACATACCACTAGTCCTCTGACTGTTGGGAATGGGGTGGCCTCCTAAGGACGTTACCCTGCCTTCCTGCCACATTCAGCATAATTTCTGTAGACCGATAACTGAGCATAAAAGAACTTTCAGATGGAAACAATAATACAGATAGCTACCATTAATTAAACACTTATTATATGCCAGTTACTAGACTTGGCAGCTACACATAGGCTCTCACTTAACCCATTGATACCAGCCCTCCCAGAGAGGCATGTGTGCGTGCTAACCCCTTTCCTCAGATGTGCAAGGTGAGGAGTTAGGGAGGCTCACTGACTTGCCTAATGTCCCAGAGCCAGTAAATCCTGGAGCAGGGATTTCAACCAGGTCCTCCGTCTCCAGACCCTGAGCACTGAACCTCCATGCATGGACAGAAGTGCTTCCTAAAGCCTCTTCTTTCTGTGTCAGGCTGTGTCCCAGTCCTCAAGAATATTCCTCTCTCACCAGAAGCTAAGGGACATTATTGATCATTTATTTTAGCACCACTCTTGCACTGCCTTAGAGCAACCTGATTTGATAGGAAAGATGATCCGTATTCTCCCTGGTGGTAGGTTGCAGTGGGAACCAGACACCATTGACCTCTTATCATGCAGGTCGTATATGTGCCCGGTCCATATCTGGTGGTCACACCAGGGTCAGCTCGCATTCAGGTCTTTGTGCTTCTTTTCTTAGTAAAAGGCAGTGGTGAGCAGTTTGGACATGAACTTAGTAGAGGTGGGAGTGTTTGCTTCATGTACACCAACAGCTAATGCAGGACCGTGGTCCCCACAGCTCTGGCTACACTGCCTCAAGGGACTTTCCTCTGAGCTGCTTTGTTATTAAGCATGTGGGGCTCTGCTCAAATGAGCCGTCTTTACCCCCTCAGCCTGCTGTCCCCTCCATCATGCAGAATAGTTCAGGGTCTCATCAGCTGCTACCCCCCACCTTGCTTAGTTAGCCAAACCCATTGTAAGACAAAAGAGAAATAAAACAGCCCTACTAATTAGGGTCCACACTAACTTTTATGTTCCCTCGTGTCACCTTAGTGAAGGAGCTGGAATAATCTTTCAGGCCTAGGTTTTGGAACCCCTCACACGCATGCCAGAAATGTTGGGTGGCCCGTTTTCTTTAGAAAAGTCTGGTCCCTGTCATCTCTGATGGTGGGTGACCAGCTCCCCATCCCCTTTCTTCTGGTGATCTGGCAGCCCTTACAAGGATCCTCAGCCCACTCTGGGTGCTCTGTCTTCTTCCACCTCCCCCGACTGCCACCCCGACCCCGCCCAGGAACAGCAAGTGGTACTTATTACCCAAACATCTGCGTGTACTTAGCCTTTTCTATGTCCATTTTGAAGAAGATGATGACCTCTCCTCTTAGTGTCAGCACCTCTGAGCCTCATGGCCTCCATTTAGCTCGAGTCTGTTTTATTCATCCATTCAGTAAATATTTATTGAGATTTTACATGCACAAATATAAATATAACTGCTTTTGTGGTATTTAAATGGTGGGGAGAGAGCCATAAATTAAATTATCAGCTGTAAAATACTGAGTCGATTTCTCTGACGGAAAAGAGCAGAGCAGAGCTTAGTGACTTCGGTAGGAAATGAGTGGCAAACTCAGATGTGCTGGTGGGAAAAGAGTTTACTGGTGTTGCTGGGAAGTAGGTGGGAACGACACTGCCTACAGACCAGCACGGCTCCCTACAGCAGAAGAGAGCAGGCCAACTTGAGAAACAGAAGGCCACTTATGACTATAGCACAGCAAACAACGGGAAACTGAGGGACATCGGGGTAGACCCAAAAATATGCCCATCTCCTCGTGCCAGGAATCTGTGACGTTTACCTTATTTGGAAAAAGGGTCTTTTTCCAAATTGCAGATGCAATTAAATTAAGCATTTTGAGCTGAGATTACCCTGGATTATCCTGGTGGGGTTTAAATAACATCATATGTGTCTTTATAAGAGCAGCAAAGGGAGATCAGGCACACAGAGGAGACTATGTGAAGACAGAAGCAGAGGAAATTAGGTGATGTGGCCACAAGTCAAGGAGTGTTACCAGCCATGAAAAGCTGGAAGAGACAAGGAACAGATTTTTCCCAAGAGCCCCTGGCAAGACCACAGCCTACTGACATGGCGGCTTTGGACTTCTGGCCTCCAGAACTGTGAGGAAATAAACCTAGGCCGTTTTTAGCCACTCAGTTTGTGATAAATTATTATGACAACCACAGGCCATTTCCCTCAAACATTCTTTGATACAGCATTCAGGATTTTTGAGATTTTGACGAGGCCCATTCCTTTAGACTCAGAGGAATGCTAGAAGAGGTACAAAAGACATTATTCTTACCTTCTTCCTCTCTGTCAGGAATTTAGTGGAAATTCAAGCAAGAACATGTTTGTATATTGAACACTTTGCATATGCTTACAAGTATATGAAGAAGAAATTGGGGGTATCTTTTTACCATTAGGAGCTTTGTAATCTGGTTTCCTCCTCTGAGCTGGAATGCCCTATGGTCACACCTTCTCTGGTTTTGCTTGTTGGACAAAATATGTTGAGAGCATAAGCAAACCAAGAGGGAAAATATTCCTTTTTCCCTGTGCTTAATGAGAAGAGGTACTTACCTAGTTCCTAATGTAATTTTTTCCCCTCGAATAATACTTTAAAATCTTTCAACCTAGAATTTTGTTCTAATGATAAAGAGAGTTTTAATTGTGGAGTTGGGATTACATTGTCGTGATTCAGAACATTAAATTCTGTTTGCAGAGCATGAATAGTTACAATTCTGCCACTTCAGAGATTTTGTTTTTTTCTAGAATAACTCAAAAAGAGAAATATAAAATGATATTTGGTTTAACATCCTTCACGTTTGCATTTGGTTGTGCAAAATATTAGGAATGAACTTTATAGAAGTTTAGGAAAGGTTTGTGGAAAAAGTCCATACTAATAACAGGCATGTATAATATACGATGACTATGCTCATGCCGACGTGTATTAACTATGTGCATTTACTTCAATAGGCCCCTTGGTCTAGAAGCTTGAAATAAGCTTATTATTTGTCTTAATGGGGTTTTCCAAGTATTTAATGTTTTTTTAAATCTTTTTATGGAAAATTACTAATATGCAACAGTAGAGAGAATAGCATAATAAACCCTGTGTGCCCATTGTCCAGTTTTAACAGTTAACTCACCTGACTAGTCATATTGCATTTATTTCCCATCTGCTTCCTCTCCCTGAGTCATTTTTGTATAAATCATCTTGTTTCATTCTTAAATATTTCCATATGTATATATTTAAAAGACAGAGACTTTTAAAAAGCACAGTCAAAATACCAACATCACAGCAACAAATGCCTTAATGTCATCAGATCAAGTCAGTATTCAACTTTCCCAATTGCCCCATGTATATTTATCTCTCATATGTAAAAATTTGAATGAACTATGAAACGTATCTATCTCTGTCTCAGTCCATATCTATCCATCTCTCTGTGTATATATATAATGTTCATCCTACTTCATACATATACATATGTGTCTGTACAGTTTTTTATATTTATATAAATATAAATTTTATATAAATGTAAATTTATATTTACATACAGAAAAGCATGAAAATTGTAAAAGTATAGCCCAGTGAATTTTCACACTGGGAACACCTCTGTGTAACCGGCACCCAGATCGAGAAACTGAGCACTACCGACTCCTGAGAAGCTCCCTGCATCCTTCCCACAATACCTTCTCCCCCACGGATAACCATTATTTTGGTTTCTAGCACCATGTATTAGATTTGCCTGTCTGTGAAGTTTACGTAAATGCAATCTTAGAGTATGTGCTAATGAGTGCTTGGCTTCCTCCTCGCAATATTGTTTGTGAGATTGGTTCACCCATGTTTCATGGAGCTGTAGTTTATCATTCTCATTACTGAATAAGATTCTGTTGTAAAAATTGTGCTACAATTATTCTATTTTTTCCAGCATCTAGACTTTTTCCAGGTCTTGGTTATTACAAATAGTGCTGCTGGGAACATTTTTGTACGGGTCTTTTGGTGACTATACCTGCATATTGCTTTTGAGTATATACCAAGGTCGAAGAGAATGTCTCTTCAGCCTCAGCATAGAATGCCAAACAGATTTCTGAGAAGAGGTACCCATTTACACTTTCAGGAATGTATAGAGTGCCAGGTGCTCCACACATGTAGTCATTATTAATTATAAATTAATTAGTGGGCAAGAAGTGTTGCTGAATGAATTTTTGCAGTTGAAAATTGACGGGCATAAGAAATCCATTTCTTCTAGATCTTCTATAGAGAGTTTAGAAGACATGGTGCTATTTATTAACCTGAAATTTTAAGGAAGTGGATTTTGGCCAGAGTAAACACAATTTTCTCATTCAATCTACACCTGAGAAATATTCCAACTCTTTGTTTATAACCATCTTCTGTGTGGATATTTCTCTCTCACTGTGATGAAAACAGAATTGTTGGCCATGATTCCTTTGGGAAGAACTCTGAGAAATCTGGAGCAGTCACGTTAAGGTGGCTGTCAGTCTTTTTTTCAAGGCCAGCTGGTGCTTAACCCAAGTACCCACTTTCCATCTTTTTAGTTGTCTATTAGGCTTCTGTGGAATCCTCTTTGGCTTCTGCATTTCTCTGAAACTGTGAAGATTAAAGACAACTTGAAACCTGGGAGAGATACTCACTACTCAAAGAAAAAGCTTACCTTCAGGCTGCTACATTTTATACTTCTATGAGCATTTTTAAGTAGAAGATATTAGATGTGGCATAATGGCATTGTGTGGTAAGGTGTCCAGCTGTAACCACCTTTAGCCTGTAGCTAAAATAGTCCCTCTAATGCTTACTCTATGCTCTTTCCTTTTGAATTTATCCAAATTCAAATGGATTCCTGCATTTTCCCCTGTAATTACTTTTTGTTCTTGCCTCATGTTCCCATTTGCTCTTGGTGTATTGTCCTTCCCCACCGATGTCGTCAGCTCTAGACACTGAGTATCAAGACACACACCAAGGTATCAGGAAGAAGTTGACATAAGTTTTAGGATAACTACTACATCTTGTTCTCCACTTTATGTTGTAGAATACGTTTCTGTAACATAGGAAAGACCCATCTCCTTCAGGACTTGGGAGCCCGTGATGTTTTTGAGTAATAACCAAATCGCGTTCACTCTGCCTTAATTGTTAGGTGTGACAGAATCAACCACAGTGTTTTTTTATTACATTCAGAGACAGGGCATTCTTTTTCCCTCGATAACCTTCTGTTAATTTCTGAAAGTCTTGTAAAGAATGTGCTCGACACCATATCGGTCTCTGGTTAACCTAGGAGAGACCCTACCAAGGTGACAACAAAAGAGGAGAAACTAGTAGTTAAGAATCATTAGAGATGCTGTCTGGGTGCTGATGATCAGAAGTCAGTTCTCACTTGGCTTTTTTATTCGAAGAGGGTTCCCTAAGCTCAGAAAAATCAACAATGTGGGAATAATGTCAAGCGGTCCATCTTGGGGCCAATAGCAGAGAGTGTTACTGAATGTGAGATGCTTTAATGCCACAGGGCTTCAGAGTGCCTGCCCCGCAGCCTGAGCTTCTGGCACTTCCCAGAGAGTCTTACTGTAAAGCATCTGATCCTCAGACTTGGAGAGGTAGGTGCGAAGCTTCTTTAAAGGGCATAAATTGCAGACTTGTCATAATCATTTTACTTCCCCTCACAGATTCTTTGGGTGCAGGTACAGGGCTATGCTCTTGCTTAGAAATCTCAACAAATCCCTGCCTTTTTATCTTGCCCTACTGTGGGCTCAAAAATAGATCTTCATGAATATCAGGGCTTTTTCAAGTGTTAGTCCTTTTCGAACATTTCTGAGATTGGGCTCTTTTTCTCAGTCTCACTTTGAGGGATGTAGTGCCTTGCACCTTCTCTGTAAGAATAGGGCAAAGGACCGTGAGTAGGGAGATTTATTTTTCATATTAAACTGTTTTCAGATTGGAAAGTGATCTGACCTAGGAAGCTATCCGTCATTAGTGAAAATCTCAGTGATCTTTTGGAAGGCAGAAATCAATCTGTGCAGAAATATGAGCTTATAAAACAGGATAGTACTCTAAGTGTGGATCCTTATGTATCAAAAGTACATCTTGGGAAGTGGCATGTGGGGAGGTGTTCCCTTTCAAGAAGCCTATTGGGAGGCAGTGATATCATCCTCTAGTTGGGCAGTGTGTGGACTCAGACCTTTTTTTTTTGGTCATTAAACTTCAGCTATAATATGCATTCTTATCCAATCACTGTCTATTTATTATTATGGTCAGCAGTCCACTCCCAAGTCTCCCCTTGTGCAAAGAATGCTTAGTGTCTAAGAATGGAAGTTTTGTTTGTGGAAATATCTCTGTTGTGTGCAGCTGATACGTGAATATATTCTTCCTCCCATTCCCGGCTTCTTCCCACTGTAGTTGGCAGTGACTTTTCTTGTCAGTAATTGGTCCTTGTGTATCATTCTTGGGCATGTGCACACCGTGCTCCTTGGCATTCTATTGGAATTGTTCTGGATCTTCTCATTTACTTCTCCATCACTGTTCCTGTCATTATGTCATGCTCCTCAGTCCCTATTTTCTTCAAAGACCCATCTGTATTCCCTTCTGTGAGCTGTTCCCCTCGTGGCTGTCACTCCTGTCTGAGCATAGCCACAGCTTCTTGTTTAAACTAGTTTGGTCCCAGAGAGTCAGAAAATGGTGAATTCTTTTGCTTTCCCTTTACATGTGGAGCTCTACATTATTAATACTACTTTCTCCTTGGTTTTCTATTCCAGCAGACCTGTCTCACCTTGTTAATCAAGATTAGATTATCTGCGGAGACTTTTACTGATAGATGGGCCGCTTTTGATTTTGTTAGTCAGCACTTGACTCTGATAGTAGTCTGTTGTGACTTTTGAACTTCTGAGAAATTTGTCAGTTACTCATATTATGTAACTTCTTATTGTAAGTTATGAGGCTCTAGGCTCAGTCCAACTGCTAAAAATCCTGGCTGCATTCATCATGATCTTGTTGCCTCCTTTCAAAGGCTTGTCCCTCTGCATGTTCTCTGTATCACACACCCTCTTACTTTCTCAAAGACTGTCATGCTTTTCCAGTTATGTTCTCTGCAGTCAACTCTAGGAAACTCTTCCCATAAAGTATACCTCAGAGACATGATTTCATATACCTACAAGATTTCCTACCTTCCTTTTAAAAATAACCCTTTTAGGACTCCACACCCCTTGCCAACCTCTCCTCTTAGCCTGTCTTCCCTGGAAAGATGTCTGCACCTGTTTTGGGCAGTTACTAATCCTTCCTTCACCCTTGAGCCCACTTCAATCTGGACAAGTCTCTCCCCACTTGACTCTGGTCCTGAGAAGGTTGTGAGGATCCCCTCTGTGACCTAATCCAATGGACATCTTTCCCTTCCTCTTCACTCCACCTCTCAATGGCATTCAACATGATCACCCACTCTCTGCCTTAAAATCATTTCTTTCTTGGTATCAAACATACTATACTCTCTCTTGGCCAATCACTTACTTACATTTTGGTCTCCATTGAGCTCTCTTATACCTTAACTCTTAAATCTGGAGACTCTTAGACTCTGTCCTGAAGCACCCTTCTTTTATATTTTTTCTCTTTCTCTATGTTCCTGGTGCTTTGATCAGTAAGTGTCAGGGACTATTATTTCTAATACTATTATATTTATGTTGCAGGGTATTTGTGACAAAATAAGAATTCCCATAAACTGCTTAGAATACAGAAGATATTCCATAAACGATGTTACTGTTATATATGTTTTCATCTTTCTTGCTCTCATAAATTTGAATAAAGAGTAGACTGAAATATTTGTTAAAAGAAAGAATAGTTGAATTTGTATTTCTTTGGTTTTGGACTTTCAGTGTCTTGGTTTTCCATTAGGTGTCAATGGCTACATACTCCCTCTAAGAAAATATATATCTCATTCCATCAGATATTGGGACAAACATTTTAAGATCTTTTTCTTTGACCCATCTACCTTTATTTGGTCTATTCTTTTTTTTTTTTTTTTTTTTTTTTCATTTGAGAGAAGGAACACATGCCAGCAGGAGAGAGAGAGAGGTGGGGAGGAGAGGGAGAGAATCCCAAGCAGGCTTCATGCTCAGAGTGGAACCTGATGTGGGACTCAATCTCACAACCCTGGGATTGTGACCTGAGCTGAAATCAAGAGTCGGACACTTTTTTTTTTTTTATTTTTTTTTAACATTTATTTATTTTTGAGATAGAGAGAGAGCATGAGCAGGAGAGGGTCAGAGAGAGAGGGAGACACAGAATCCAAAACAGGCTCCAGGCTCTGAGCTGTCAGCCCACAGCCCAATGCAGGGCTTGAACTCATGGACCGCGAGATCATGACCTGAGCCGAAGTCAGACGCCCAACCGACTGAGCCACTCAGGCGCCCCAAGAGTCAGACACTTAACTGACTGAGCCACTCAGGCTCCCATCATTGGTCTACTCTCTTGACTTCACCCATTTTTAAAAAAAAAAAATTTTAATGTTTTTATTTATTTTTGAGACAGAGAGAGACAGAGTACGATCAGAGTACGGGCAGAGAGAGAAGGAGATGCAGAATCCAAAGCAGGCTCCAGGCTCTGAGCTGTCAGCACAGAGCACTACACGGGGCTTGAACTCACGAACTGTGAGATCATGACCTGAGCCGAAGTTGGACGCTTAACTGACTGAGCCACCCAGGCACCCCTTGACTTCATCCATTTTGATTGTTCCTAAGTCCATCGTGTGCTCCTGAAAGTTACCTAGTTACTGGCTGAAGGGGAAAATTATTAAATTGAGTTTTTAATAATTAAGATGCTTTTGAGAAAGATTCAGTGCATCAGTATATGTTAACAATATGCACAAAGGTCTTAGAACAATGCATGGCACCTAGTCAATGTTTGGTAAACGTCAACCACTGTTGTTAATTTTTTTTTAATTCTTATTATTCTGCAACATAGGAAACCCCTTTACAGAAAGGTGCATCCATCTGTTTATGGACATGGTGGCCACAGTGATCTGACTTAGCTCCTCTGTAGGGAGGGGTTTTCAAGTGTTGTCCAAAAGCTGGCCAGTTCAGGACATTGTGAGGTACTCAGAAATTAGGAGATTTCTGGGCTCCACTATAATTTACACTTACCAAGCTAGGATCTGTGGGAGTGGGAACCAGGACTCTGCTTTTTAAAACAAATTTTCCTGGTTTGTTCTTATACGTGTTCACGTTTGAGAATTATTTCTGTACTCAATGCATTGTGAGACCTTGGAGGTACACTATCTTTTGTTTTTTTTAGTTTTTTACTAAGTGGTTTGTGAAATTATAGACCTTAAAGAACATTGGGTCCATTGCCCTTGTGTTGATGATGGGAAATAGAAGTCTAGCAAGAAGAATCTCCTTCTTCAAAGTCAGCTTGTTTGCTGGGCTGAGATTCAGGCTTCCTGGCTCCCAGTTCTGTTCTCTTTCCACATTCCACACAAGCTCCCCATGCCCACCTAGTGTCCCCAGAAAGTTGTCCAGTCTGCCTTCCATATAGCAGTTAAGGGGGCTGTCCCAGGGGAAAGCAGATGGAGGAGAAGAGGGAGGTGATAGGAGACAAAGAGTGATCTAGAGAAAACAAAAAGAGAACTCAAGAACATGATTAAGATTTTAGGAGAAGAGAACCATTGGTTTTGATGAGCAGAAGGTTTGGGGAAATAAGAAAGAGGTTTTTATAAAAACAGGAGAATAAAGGAAGGGGAAAAATAGGATAGGACTGTAATAGTATGTGTTTACATTTCCTGCATTAAGTGTTCATTGTCCAGTGTAGTGGTAAGAGCCCTGGATTGAAGATCCCGGTTTAAAGCTCTTCAACAACTTAACCAAGGTAAACCCAGAGTCTTGGACAAGATCCCAAAGCTCCTTTCTAGTTCCAGCCTCTCCAGCTTTGCTTTGAACAAGACAAAATGCCCAGTGCAATGCCATCCATTCAAGGCACCCTCAGGTGAAACGATGGGCTTCAAAGGAAACCCTTCACCATGTTCTGAAGCACTCCCCATGCGTGCACGTGCGCAGCTGCCCGAGAGGTCAGAGGTGGTTGTTCATTTGCTGCTCTTGGTGGTAGTCAGCTTGGCCAAGTTTAGGGAAGTGACAAGACCTTCTGTGTGACAGGAGGACTCCATAGGGTTCCTTCTGGTTTTACTGTTGTTCATCTTCAGATATGGAAAACGTGAATTGTCAAGCTGCTTTCACTCAGTAGTTGAAAACACAGTGCCACCTTCCCACCACCAAAATCAGAGTTCTGGAAGAAAGAATGGTAAGTCGCTAACCCTGTCAGCCCCCAAAGAGTGAACATATACACATTTTCTGAAAGGGATTGCACCTTAAAGAACAGATTCTAACTGACTTAAGACTTAAGTTTTAAGACCGCTCTCTCACCTGTTTTCTTCTCTGGACTTTTGTCTTTACTAGTAAATGTAGCTATCTGGAGTTTTCTGCCACATAGCAATCAGTTTGAAAACAATTAAGCATGCACTTCGGTGTTGGTTTGTGGAGTTGGGAAGAGGCCAAGAGGGCACAGGTCACCCCATTGTCTCTTGTGGAGACATGTGCCATTTGTGAGTAATTGACTTGCTCTTCTCACCCATGGTCTTCACTACCTGCCCTTGGATCAGAGGTGGATGTGTTCAATACATGCTGAATAAGAAAAAATCAAACTGTCAGTAGTCAGAGCCTGAAGACATGGTAACTAGTGATTGATTCTGGCCATTTCATTCTTCTTGGGAGGAGTGTGAGAAAATGCCATTTGTGCATCTTGACGGCAGTTTTCTGCACAGCACGCGCCCTCTCACCCAGCCTAAGGCCATGGGACTGGTCGCGTGTGGTGAATGCCCCTGTACCCACAGGGGAGTTTTTCACACTCCTTCTTCCCACCTTCATCCCCTGGGTGTGAACATTTCCAGATAGTCTGTCAGGCTCACCGCTCTGCCTCGTCCAGATGGAGTTGCCGGCCATGTGCATTCGGTTGTCTAGTCTGCTTTGAAATATGGTTCTAATTCTCCCCCACCCCCCTAAAAAATGAGGCTCACATGGCCCCACTTGTATGCCTTTGGTTTCGTCTTTCCTTTTAAAGACCTTCACCAACGGGATCAAAAATGGTTCAAGACCTATTTGAAAAGAAATCGGTTTCTGCTTTTCTTCTGTTTACTCTCTTTTCCTCCATTTCCTTTCAAGAATTCTGTCAAACTCTATCCTGCGGTTTTATTGAATCACTGCTCTTTACAAGTTGACTGTGTTCCCAACACCAGATTTTCATTCTCTTTTCTTCTCAGCAGTTAATCTCTCCACAGTCTCAAGCTTCTCAAACACAGGGCAAATTGAAGTAAACCCCTCAGTCAGGCAGACTGGCTGAGGAGGAAGTTGTGCAGACATGCGTCATGGTAGCTCGTTGGCTTTCAGCCAGCAGCTCTTGTACATGTACTCACGGGCTCGCAGCTACAGGGGGAAGCATCACCTAATTCACTAATCTGTGAGAGTCTCTGGGAAGCTTTCATACTGGTGGTCCCTGAGTTAAGTACATATGATGGCACTCTCTCACACAGAGGAAGGAGCCAAGGAAGAGGGGGGACTGAGGCAGGAAAGGGCACACACCTGGAAGTGTAGGTATGGGGATGCACCAGGTGGAGGGCATCTGGCCTAACCCTCAGAGGAGAGGAAGAACAGATTACTGTGCCATATATTCATGGCAGTGAACCTTCTGTAGCTAATGAATAGAGTCTACTCCCTCTTGGCCCCAGGACAAAAGTTAAAACTCTCCTTAGAATTATAAGCCCTTAAATGATTTTTGCTTATTCCTTAAGTACCCACAATGCTCACCCACCCCCAACTCATATTGCCTCTCCTTTCCCTGCCCTGCCACACATAACCTTCATGACAGTGTCACCCATACTGATTAATGTGATAAACTTTCATATCATCTTCATTTTTTTTATTTTAGAGAGAGCATAAGTGGGAGAAAGGGCAGAGGGAGAGAGAGAATCCTTTTTTTAAAATGTTTATTCATTTTTGAGAGAGACAGAGACAGAGCGTGAGCAGCAGAAGGGCAGAGAGAAAAGGAGACACAGAATCTGAAGCAGGCTGCAGGCTCTGAGCTGCCAGCACAGAGCCTGATGTGGGGCTCGAACCCACGGATTGTGAGATCATGACCTGAGCTGAAGTCACATTTAACAGACTGAGCCACCCAGGTACCCTGAGAGAGAGAAACCTAAGTAGGCTCCACACTCAGCACAGAGCCCAACACAGGGTTCAATCCCACAACCCTGGGATTAACACCTAAGCAGAAATCGAGAATTGGACACTCAGCTGACTAAGCCACCCGCCTATTCCATCTTCTTCTAACTGCATTACCTATTTCTTCATCCAGCCATATTTGATGAGTCCTATCCACCTTCCCTCACATGTCTCTCCCAGATGCTTGCTTGAGTCCCCCAGTCCAAGATACCTCTTCTCCATCCTCCCTTAGTGTCCTTGTGCATTCTTATCATGGCTCTTATCACACTGTCCTACAGTTTATCTGTCTTCTCTCCTACTGGATGGTAGGACATTGAGGTCAACGGCTGTATGTTACTCAGCTTTGTAATCAGTGTCTAACATAGTGTCTGACAGAATGTGGTTCTCAGTACTCTTAGCAGAATTAATGGATAAAACCGAAAGAAACTGACTCTGTTGTCAAATGTTTTATGGCTGCATTTTTTTTCATCTCTCCAATTATAATAGACCCTACTTGCCAAGTCCCTGTGTGACTAGTTAGAAGTTCTGGTTGGGCGTAGAGGCGGGGTAAGGTGGAAATGGGGGAAGTTGCTGTGGCAAGAAAGGAAGATTGATTTCAGAAAAGGTTTGTAAGGAGGTCAACAGGTCAATGACATGCAGCAGCATAAAAATAGACCTGCAGTTCTTATCAGTCTGCAGTCAGCCTGTTTACTGAAAGGTCAAAAAAGAGGCTCCCAGCATCAAGCCAACAGAGTGATAATGAAAAGCAGCTGATGACAGATTCAGGCTAAAGGGAAGATGAACATCATCTTAGCCACAGACTATACATATACTTCATGGATCTCTTCGCCCGTGGAACCACCATCTGGCTGAGTGCCTTCCATATGAATGTTGATTTTGCATAGCCATGAGTCTGTGCTGCAATCTTTTTAGCTGGTCTCTTTCAGCAGTCCTGTTTTCCACTAAGGTCACCGTGCCTACATGAGGATTAGAGTTTGGGCATTGAGACCGTCCTTCTCTGTTTCTTCTAAATATCAGATCGTGTCATTATATCTTATACTGGGGACCTTCACAATAAAAGTCATCCTTTTTTACCTCAGTTGGGTATTTTGCTATAAGCAGCAATTAGACAGGGAGGTCACTTGCCACAGTTAAGCTATAGGGTTTACGTTGCTCTCTCGGCCTTATAAAAACATGGCTATATCAGATATTTCAAAAAGAGAGCAATATTTAGAGATTAGAGGACAGGAGTTCAGTAGTAAAGCTTTTTAAGATACTGGATAAACAAGCAACAGAGCCCCATTTTCTCAAGAATGTGGATAACACCTCAATGTGCTGTCTTCTGTGAAGGTCTAGAGGTGTGCTATCCAGTACAGCAACCACAAGTATGTGTATGTGGCTATTGAACACTTGTCATTAAAATTAGTCCCAATTAAGTTGTGTTGTAACTCTAAAATATACACAAGATTTTGAAAATTTAGTATAAAAAATGTAAAATAACTACCTTTTTATATGTATTACATGTTGAGTTAAATGTTATTAATGTCATCTCTTTTTTTTTTTTTAAAGCTCTTAGAAAATGAATGTTGTCCACATTTAATTTCTGTTGAGTAGTGCTGGCCTAGTGTTGCAGGATCTTGATGCAGTGCACACACCGTATACCTTGTAAGAATCAGTGAACACATCTTCAGAGCTTTGACTTAGAGATAATAACCAACCTTAACAGCAGAACAGAAACTCCCCCAATTTCCATGTCTCAGATTAGCCCAACAGGGCTACAGCTCCAAGAATATATATATTTGCCTTGTGTAACCCCTTCTAATTGAGCCTTTTGCTAAAATCTTTCATTCATCTTTGTTGTTTCCAGAAGAATCTGTTGGCTTTCGGTTGCCCAACTGAGCATCTAGAGTTGGAACCAAGAGTTCCCAAACGAGAATAGAAGGCAGGAAGATACTCAGACACCAAGAGCCAGAATTATATTTGTCCATATGGTCTGCCAATGCTGAGTCTCTGTTGCCTTGGCCATCTAGTCACTGCAAGAAAATGTAAATATTATTAGGTATATAGAGCAAAACATCTTGGTATTTAGCTTGCTCTAAACTAGTTGTACCCTTTTAGACAAAGGCAAATAAGTGAAATGTGATCAACTTATTTTCATATAATGTTGAGGTATAATTCATTTTCTTATTTTCAATCCCTATACTGACTTTTTTTTTTTTTTTTCAATTCTGGGTTTATGGCACTTTCTAGCTGCGTGGAGTTGACCACTTAAGTGCTCTTTTTCCTCCTGGACATCAACATTCTCCCTTTGTTATTCCACCAACATGGCCTATTTGAGCATGTTGAACGAGTGTTTAGTGTAGAAATGGGGCTAGACAATGTCTTAAATCAGCAAGTGCCCTCTTACTGGGAATGTCTGACCAGTGCGAATGGGACTTGATGTTTAGGGGCCTTGTGAAAGCTTTTGGGTGTGGGTCACCATGGAGCTGCTTTCTGCTCTGTCTCTAGGAAGACCAGGACAAGTCATTGTCCCCATTAGAAACAAATAAACAATATTTTAAAATTCAGTGCAATTCTTTATTAAGATTGCCACAGTCCCAGCATTCTCTGTTGTTTCAGTTCAAACACTCAAATACAAGTGTCTTGCCCTGACTTTCTCCTATATGAAGTTTTGTTTGATTTCCATTGTCTTGTGCAATGTGTGCACCATGATAAACAAAGTTAATTGTTTTCTTCCCCGCATAAAGCCAGGCAGAATTTTTGTGTATAATTTTGTACCTAATTAACATGTTACTGCATTTATGAAGTATTACGTTTCTGTTTGGCAGCTCTAAAATGCCTCCCATCCGTAAAGTCCAGAATACTGGCAGCAGAATGATTACCAAAAGCTCTGTAAGCGCGAATGTAGTAGCCGATTTTCTTTTATTTCCGCCAAATGCTGCACACACGTACACACATGCATGCACACACACGTGCGCACACACACGCAGGAAAGCTTACTGCCAAAAGGTAATATTTACAGACAACACTCAGAGCCAAGAAAATAATTGCTTAAGATTCTTTAATCATGTTTGTGTATGTGCACTTGTTTAAAACATATCAGCTCTGATCTGAAATGGTAATATAAATTTATTTGAAGTATTTCTGAGATGTAGATTTTTTTCACATTTCACTACCTCTGAAGTTGGGATGGCTTTCAGAATCTGTGACATCTTTAAATTGTTACCATCCAGGTGGGAGTCATGACATAATCATGATTGCCATGCAGACTGGGCATAAGTGCTCATATTGTCATCATTTCAATTAGGATAGATTGAGTATAATTGCTGCCTTCAAAAGATTAGGCTGTTCAGCATATATATAAAGGCATGGGAACAGAGCAACGTGATATAAAAGAGCTCTTTCAGTAAGCATAAGATACAAGTATGTGATCAAAAAGTGTTGTGTCATGGTTTATTTGGTAGCTTCTTTATTTAATTGATGTTACCTCAACAATAATACATCTTGATAATCAATAGTGACTTGGATATGATGAAAACCATTATATGAGATCAGGACCTCTGCGAAGTGAACGTGGATTTGTTTCCCTTTATATTCTTCCTGTGGGCATATTTTCCACTTCTCCATCTTACTAGAAACTAATGATATCTTGTATCTGAAGGTGGCATTGCTGACCTCGCATCTAAAGAGCATGCCATTCTGGTTTTGGTGCATCTAACGCATCCCCTTTGTGCACTAAGTAACAGTCCTTCCACGTTCTTTTGCCCATGATCATGTGTGTGTGTGTGTGTGTGTGTGTGTGTGTGTGTGTGAGAGAGAGAGAGAGAGAGAGAGAGAGAGAGAGAGAGAGGCAGGCGGTGGGGGGAGGGAGGGAAAAAAACTGTTGAAAAGAGAGGTGGTGGCCAGTTTTCAAGTAGAATCTGGAACTAACAGAACAGTGTAAGCCACTAGACTCCCAAATGGCTCTCAGTTTTGACTATGACCTAACACAAGTCTCTAGCCAACAGAACTAATCAGTTACAGACATAAAAACTAAGTTCAAAGATATCTGGTCTCAGCCAACCCAAAGTTACACTTCTGAACGAAGGCAGACTTACATGTGTTTTGTGATTCTACCCACATTCTCCTATTTCTCCCATTTTGCATTTTGGACTCGATCTCTCCTGTGGAAGTAGATGACAATGAGAGTTGCCATATTATTTGTCGGGCCTCTACTTGGATGCTAAGTTGTTTTGTGGTACATGTTCATCAGGCAAAGATTATTTCCAAGAACAACACAGCATCTGAGAAGAAAGGCTTTCTGGATAGAGATATTTTGACTGATCTTGGGTTTCAAGAAGGGACATCAAAGAAAAAGCAATCCAGTATAATTCTGTATTAGTTTATTATAATTCTGTAATTGCATTTCTATAATTCCAAGATTATTATAAGTCTGTATTGTGGGATCTGAAAATAGAAGTTGTATGCTCCTTGTGGACATGTTTACTCTTACTGTTTTTTGGAAAGTGCTATTTTCTGGTGTGCAAAACCCATCTGATGCTATCTTGGATTACCTTAAATTTCACTCCTTTCCCCGTTGTTTCGCCACATATACCTGCATAACTTCCTTCTTCCTGTTAAAATTTATATCATGCTTACTTGTTTTGCTTTAATTCAGCTTTTGTTTGTGGTGAGCTGTTTTTAACATGAATCGTGCATTTGGATTTTTTCCTCTGGATTTTGCTTTTCATCTGTTTTTGTTTTGTTTTGTTGGCATTTTATCCTCCGTTCATTCTCTGCTTTATTTTTTACCTTTTCTACATCTTCTACCTTTTTCTCCATTGCCCCAAATTCACTTATTTCTTTAATGTGGAGATTCCTGCATTGTAAGTGTTGCCTACCAAAATCTATCTCCAACGAAGAGACTCTGCGGGATACTTTATGGTAAAATAGTTTATTGCTGTGGGTTGAGTGTGCCTAGTGATCCTACATTTACCCTTTCCACTTTTTCATAGTTACTAAATGATTTTAATTCAGTGCTGTCTTGGAATATCAAGATTTATAAAATACAGCTCTAGATTGTGCAGAATTTCTCTCTGGGAAAATGAGGCCACTGGACAGGTTGTCCATCCTCTCCTTTTGCATCCCCCTCTTCCATCCATCCCTATGTACTCAACATACACCAGTACCTGAAATATAGCAGGTGCTCCATAAACACAGTTGAATGAACGAATGAGTCTATCTTTAAAAATGTTTTTTTCTATCTAAAAAAGAAAGCCGGAAACTGCTACCACGAAAAGTTTTGTGGCAGCCCTGAGGGATGAGGGAGAATATTGGTAATCACTCTTAACATTTAACTCTGTCATCTTGGGAGTCTTGAACAATAGCTTGCTTGGGATGCATAACATGCTTAAAAAGAAGATATTAATGTTTACACATCCAGAGGATTTCTTAATCAATTAATTACTTTTACTAAAATAGCAGTGTAGGGTTGCCTGGGTGGCTCAGTCAGTTAAGCGTCCAATTTCAGCTCAGGTCATGATCTTGTAGGTGGGTTGGAGTGCACTCTCTCTTTCTCTCTCTCTCTCTCTCTCTCTCCCTCCCTCCCTCTCTCAAAAATAAACATTAAAAAAAATAAAATAGCATTGTAGTAGCCATTTAAAATTTTTTGTTTGAAAAAACCAAAATCTTTTATCCTGTTAACCACTTTGCAGCCCTTGTCCATGTTCTTTGATACAGTTGTAATTTTTTTATTTATTTATTTTGAGAGAGAGCGAGCACACATGAGTAGGGGAGGGGCAGAGAGCAAGGGAGAGAGAGAATCCCAAGTAGGTTCCATGTGGTCAGCACAGAGCACGACGTGGGGCTTGATCTCAAGAACCATGAGATCATGACCTGAGCCTAAATCAAGAGCCAGACGTTTAACCAACTGAGCCACCCAGGTGCCCTGATCCAGTTGTAATTTTAATAAACCAACCACTCTTTATATCTGAGTAAGATATCTCAAGAAATTTTTTCTTTAGTGTTACTGGTTAATTATGACATAAGCCACTCTGGGCATGATCACGGGAATAATGAAGCAGTGTATTTAGTTAGAGGGAATGAGGCACAGAGCACTTCTGTCCCTAACTTCCCTGATGGGTGATCATGACTTTTTTTTTTTTTTTCAGGAACACTGTGTGCAGGTAAAATATTTGTTTATAAAATCTATGTTATAACCATCACAGTGTCACAGTCTCCAAAATATGCGGTAAAGATTTCATCATAAAGAATCTGATTTATTTTTCTAAGGAAATGTGGCTTTTCTTCAAAAACTGGAAGTTCTGTGGGCAAATCAAAACTACATTAAAATACTTCCCACATTTTTAGGAAAACACAGATACAGTGAGATCTGGGAGAAGCACAGGCTGAGGTGATCTGTCTGTGATTTGTTGTGGGCACACTCTTATCAGAACGGTGTGATTAGCCATTTGGAGGAATATGGCACAGCTTAAAATGGATGTGGTTATAAAAGCGGCTTAGTTCTGTGCTAACAGAAGCATAGCAGGTCTTGAAGCAATCTCACAAAATATTTCTGTACCTATAGCCTGCAGAATATTTGTAAGTTAAAGTGCCTGGAAAAGTTTCGCCTTGCACCCAGAAGACACTGCCGTGTCCTTTTCTGTAGTGATGAAGTGTTGCTTTGTGGTTAGGAGGCCAGGTCATTTCTAGATTCTCCAGAAGCCTGTTTGGTATGAAATGCTAGCATTTCTGCCAGACTCTACTTTTCCAAGGGCTGGGATGCAAGGCGAGGGAGGGAAAAGTCAAGTGCAACATGGTTTCCTGAGAGCGGTCATTCCAGTGTGTGGAACTATGCCCAGGGTGAAGTAGAGGTCACTCGCCCATCCTTTTGTAGAACACGATTTCTCCAGGTAAGCCTTTTAAAGCTGGTACAGCCTATAAAATTTTGTCACTGATACAGAGAGCTAATTTGAAGAAATTCCGCTTGTGCTGTGTATTCTTCTAGCCCTGAAAATCTAAATGGAAACCCAGACAAATGTTTATTAGCTTCTTTGGAAGTTCAACAATAAAATTTCCTGAAACTGCCGACGTGGGCACAAATGCTTTTGAGAACTGCAAGCCTACTGCTTTAAATCTCTGCAGTCTCAAATAAAAGACGAAATAATTCCAAAGGGAATGGTTTGGCCTATACATTATTGTAAGGAGACATTCAGAAACCCAGCCTTGCGCATCACACCTCGAAGTGAGTTAGGGGCGATGTGGCTTCAGCTCGGCGTAGGCATGGGGAAAGACGGAATCGAAGCTTGCCGTCATGGTGACACCAGGCCCCTTGGCATTGGAAGATTTCTGAGAACTCTGATTTTGGAACAACTTTATCTGAAATACCTATGATTTTTCAAAGAGAATGATTTTCTACCAACTTGGAGAGATTTTCCTCCAATAGCCAGTCTGTACTTGGGATTGCTTGACGAGCAAATTTGTGAAAAGTAGATGTTTTTGGAGGTTTGTGTTCACCCTCTTTCAGAGCACACCCTTCTGCTGTCTCTCAGGGTGAGGCTTGAAAATCTTCTGGGGTGGGTTTCCCTTTGTTGTTCAGCTAAGCTTTTACCTGATATCTTCTCACATCTGTTGGCCTTGTGGAATGTCACACTTTTTTTTTTCTTCCAATCTACTCCCTGTGTTGGGTTTTAATGGAAATTTCCAACCCAAGGGAACTACTTGGATTGATATTCTGAGTGCTTTTATTTTTCAGTAAATTTAAAGAGCACTAACCACTGTATTTTCTTCTTAATACCCATGCCCCGGAATACTAGAAATATTTAAATATCTGGGAGGGTGTGGTCTCAACTACCTTTGGAATGAATGAATCAAAATCAACAATGATCAAATCGGACAGCTGCAAGGCTAACTTGGGAGCTCTGAGCCGGTGATGGCATGTTTTTGCTTTAATCACCAAGATACTAAATTATTTCAGCTCTACGTGTCTTGTTTCTATATATAGGTTTATCATTATCTGAAGTGATTGCTGAAGAGCTGGAAGGTGGTGTCAAAAGCTGGGTGGGTTACCCAGTTCTAATTTGTTTTCATAGTGTGAGGTTGTTAATACACTAATAAGCTAGTAGGAAAAGAAATCATGAGTTTATGAGCTAGAGACACTGTTAAAATTGTAAATGAACAGCTTGGCATATGGCTGTGATAAGAATAAGAACAAAAGTTGAAAAAACCCACAGAATAAACCCTAAGGATGCCTAGGTTGTTTAGAAACACTGACAGGGAACAGGATTAATGAGGAGTGAACCGGAATCTCTGTATTCCAGAATATCCTCTCCCCACTTTCCAGCTCTTCCCATTGTAGTGCTGGGGGCTGAACTCTCTTGTTCTCCCCTATGTAACTGTACCCAGTTTGAAATTTTCCACTTGTTGATGATGTGCATTTGTATAGATTAGGCCTGGTTTCCTAAGGAAGGTGAAAAGTCCATAGGGTTTTGAGGGACCAATCCCATTAGGGATCGATCATTCAAAATTCAGGACCATTTTGCAAGAGGCAGGGCATCTCAGGGCACCTCTGTTTTCAGGTTTCTACTCTCCTGACCCCTCCCTTCGCTCAATTGTGTCTGTGCACAGGGGTGTAACAACATCAAATGGTAATTCAAAGGCTGTCTGTGCAGTAAACTAAGATTAATGAGAATTAAACCCCTGAATGACTGAATGCTCTCCAGGACCAAAGGAAGAAGACTTTTTGTTAAAGTTGCAAATATGAAGATTTGGGAATATTTCATTTTAAATGCTAACACAACCTACTGAAGGGAGGGAAACTATAATAAGGAAAAACAAGCCCCAGACATATCTGGTTGACATTTCTGCTAATGTCCCCCAAAGGAAGACCGCTGTAATCCATCCCTTGAACGAAGGACAAAGAGGGACTACGGATCTGTCGCTGCACAAAAGCAGGGAAAGGACAATGTCAGAAGTGACTTAGAAAATAAATAAATTGTTGTTTGAAGATGTCTTTAGAGAAAAGGTTATTGCAAAGTATGATAGTTGCAAAAACTCTCTCAGCAAATCAAGATTTGAAGGATCTCACTCCCAGGGTTTTTAAAGGATTTTGAGCGTAATACGCTCTGCCTTTGGCAAATTATAGATAACGTGAAAAATATTCTTGCTTGTTCCACCCGACTCTGTTTTAGAAGGATGTCAACACAGCCCAGAGGCCAAGGAGGAAACAGCTTCCGCCACTGAGAACCAAAGATTAACATTCAGGGAAGGTGGATTGTTGAGCCAGGAGGGTGGTTACGGAAGGACCCTCTCTATAGGGCGAGCCAGGGAGTGGGGCCAGGCCTGGAAGTGTGGAAACCCATGAGGAACGCCCCCTCACCCACAATACATCAACCCTGCGTTCACATTCTTCTTTAATATCACAGGTGCCTAGTTCTTGATGCAGCACCTGAATATCATACTCTTAGCAAGAACAGAACCCTAGAAGCTACAAGCTCATCCGTTATGAGTTCTTCACACCTCCGATTTTGAGTTACAGTAACGTACACACAGCTTTTACTTGTTTTTGTCCACTAAAAAGCTTTGAATTTTACCCCATGATTTTTAAATTGAGCCAACCAGGCTGATAGGAATCAGAAACTTAATTTGAAAAAAAAAAAAAAAAATAGCAGATGGGGCGCCTGGGTGGCTCAGTCGGTTAAGCATCTGACTTCGTCTCAGGTCGTGATCCTGCGGTTTGTGGATTCAAGCCCTGCGTCAGGCTCTCTGCTGACAGCCCAGGAGCCTGGAGCCTGTTTTGGATTCTGGGTCTCCCTCTCTCTCTGCTCCTTCCCCGCTCATGCTCTGTCTCTCAGAAATAAATAAACAGTAAAAGGTAATTTTTTTTTTTAAACAGAGGGGTTAACACAGAGTACTCATTCATCCTGCTCCTGCTAGTATTCATAGTGCTGTGACTGTATTAACTATTTTGATCTCCACCACACCCCTGTGACATAGTTCAGATTATCACCTTCTTCTTTCAGCCAAGGATCCAGGCACAGAAAGGTGACATAACATGCTCACACTTTGCCAGCTAGCGAGTTCGTGTGGAGCGGGAACATGTACTAAGCAGCCTGGCTTCATGGGCTTTCCCTAACCATTGTGCATCCTATCCTAAGTGACAGCTGATAAGGCTCTGCATTGGAAATGGTTTTGTTTTTTAATCACGGTCTTTTTTTATTTATGAATAAATACACTCTCCAGTTATAGGTAGCAGTCTTCTCACCGAGCACAACAAAATTGTAGGATTTCCTTAGCCCTCTGTGTTTTTCTCTGTATTCGCGGGAGTGAAATATATGAAATCTCAGCTCTTGAACCCGCCTAGCATACATTATTATTGCCGAAAATAAAATGTCCTGAGCTCGGCCAACCTGTGGCATTCCTGCATGGTGGAAAGAGCATCAGTGTGACTAGTCAGGGAAATGTTCCAAACCCAAGGACACCCAGAGAAGCAATTTTGTAGACTGAATTTAATCCCTCCATTAGTCCACACTTCTTGTCCTAATCTTCACCACCTACTCGTGATCCCCATCGTGCATTGTGTTCTACTCCCTTTACCAGGATTTTTTTTTTTTTTTTGCCTTTTGTCTTTAAGACTTTGCTAGACTAGTGGGAAATCAAGTAAATGTTTGCTTGTTTGTTTATACAAAGAAGAAGAATGGAAAGAAGCAAGCATAAGAGTTCCTTGCCAAAAATGAAATAAAACTAGACAGGCAGCAGACAGAAATATTTGAGAACGTGTCAGAGCCCTCACTACCTCAATATTTGCCTTGTAGCGGTACTGTTCTGTCTTTGTTGTACGTCCAAGCTGCTCAGAAATGCCTGCCCCTTACCAGTTTTCTAGCTATTACGTTTCAGGGGACGTCTGGCGGGTGGCAGGGGAGTGAAATGCTTCTTTCTTTGTGTTATGAGGTAGCTTCCAAACAAATCGAAAAGTTGTTTTTCATTTGGATTCTTTTCCCTTTCCAATTTTAATGTAGGAGACAGACGGAGATGACAAAATTTATTTCTGAGAGGTAGTTACAGACTATCAGATTCTTTAAAAACCTGTTGGGCAAGCTTATTCAGTATTTCTAAAGTCAATTAAGCAATTACTACCGTTCTGCTTGATCCATATGTAAGTGTTAATCTTTAGAATGGCTGGTTTCAAAGGACTCAAAACTCCTGTGGAGTTGAGAAGTGTCTGAGAAAATGCCAAGTCTCCTCTTCTGGTATCTCCTCTGGGACAGGACAGCTCCTGGACGTAAACCAGTGGCTTCCTTTCACCCACTGAGATGGTGGTTTCACGGTTATGGAGGCAAATGCCTAAGAAGCTGTGTGACATTACAGTGTGATTTCTGGCCATGGTTACTTTAAGTTGTTTTGCCTCTGTAATTGCTTGTGCCTGGAATGGAATTAGTTTTTATTTCACTACTAATGGCGGGAAACATCCTGATCTTTGGGGTAGGTAGGATCTTTGTTCCATGTGACACTGGCCCCTAACCAAAGGCTATCTTCTTCATCCAGGTGTGTTTTGTGAGCACAAGGACTCTTAGAGGTTGATGGCTAAACCATATTTTGTGAATAGTCAAATGAAAACACATTTAGGGGAATGCATGAGTTTTTGAAGTTCTGTTCTCAAAAATTCACTTTTGAGGTCAAGTCTCACCCATCACATAGCATGAAGGTGGGTGTGACTATGAGTGGTTTATCAAATTGAGTATAATACCCTGAATGCAAAACTGAAACCTGCTAATTTTGAGCCAGAGGGTATCTTAGTACAATCTTATTTCCCTTTTTATGGTAGCTGATTCTTAGCTATAACTTTTCTGGAGAAATCTGTAGAAAACAAAGGAGTTCAGTAGGTATTGCTTCCTTGTGATAATTCCCTGAACTTCCCTTTGCAGAATCGTTTCCTCCCATAAGTGTGTACCTCTAGCGCATTGCTTGCCATGATCCGACTTTTTTTTTAATTTTTTTAAACATTTATTTATTTTTCAGACAGAGAGAGACAGAGCATGAACAGGGGAGGGTCAGAGAGAGGGAGGTACAGAATCTGAAACAGGCTCCAGGCTCTGAGCTGTCAGCACAGAGCCCGACGCGGGGCTTGAACTCACAGACCGCGAGATCATGACCTGAGCCGAAGTCGGCCGCTTAACCGACTGAGCCACCCAGGCGTCCCTGATCTGACATTTTATACTCAGCCACGTTCCTGTCCGTGTCCACACTGAGTATGAGTGCCCCCAGGTCCTGGGGACTGTGGCTTGTCATCAGGGTATCCCCTAGCACCAGCACAACAGCGAGTGAATGTAATAGGAGGTGAACCCATGTTTGATTTACTGTATTCTTCGAAGGAATATACAGGTGAAGAGATGGTTAGTGAGAATGTAGAAACCCCTAATAGGGGCTTGGAGTCAATGAATAAGAACTAAAAGTGGTTCATGACCATTGCCATATTTATTTTTTTCTACTACTTGCTTAAGAGTTTAAGATTTTACCTGTTTCTAAGTGAACTCAAAAGTTTGTGTAGTAATTTGTAATCTTTTCAAGGAATAAGTGTATTGCTGGGTTAGAAGTGAGCCACTTAGCTCATCGTCAGGACCCATCAACCACTCAGCATCTCCATGTCAGTACAGTCATGGTCTCTGTTTATTCTAGCATGAGAAGAACTTTCCTGGGCCATTTCCACAAAACTTAAAATTGTTAATGGAGCAAAGTGAAGACATAAAATAATTGATGCTCCTGCATAGATGAAAACTTGGTATTTGACAGGTGGCATTGCAGATCAGTGGGGCAAGGATAGGCTAACTATTCAATAACTGGAACCATGAGGTTTGATTATTCTTAGAAGAAAGTAGGCTTCTAGCTCATACCAAATACAAAAATCATTTTTAGGTAGGTTAAAGATCAAAATGTAAAAAGCAAAGTTTTATAGCTTTTAGTGTAAAATAGTAGTAGTCTCTTCGTCCTCAGGTTAAAGAGAGATTTCTTAACTGCAGAAATCATAAAGAAAAAGATTGTTCCTTTGACTTTGTAATCGGAAAATCTTCTGCACACTAAAATACCGTCAACAAAGTGCCACATTCACCGGTGAAGATATTTACAACTGTACGTAAATGACAAAGGATGAGTATAAGAATTTTTATGAATCATTAAGAACAACCCAGCAGAAAATGGGCAAAGGCTAGGAGCAGGTAGCTCAAAGAAGAGGAAATGCAAATGACCAATAAACATGGAAGATGTTCAACTTCAGTAGTAATCAAGAAAATGTAAATTAAAATGAAACGCCATTGGAAAAAGGTTTTGGAATTTAGTAACACAAGCATTAGTGGAGATGTAGAGCAATGGGAGCTCTAATACATTGTGAGTAGAAATGTTAATCAATATAACCACTTTGGAGAACCATTTGGCAACAACCGGAAGAGTGCAAGATGAGCTCGTAGGGCGTGGCTCACTAGTTACACCCTAGAGGGAGTGGAATGTCCCCAAGGAAACATGGGGGAAAAAATTCCAGGATGGTCTTGTTAGTAATATTGAAAAACTCAGTGTAACTACTTACAAATAGGAAAATGGATGAATAAATTGTGCTATTTTTATAAAATGGAATATTACACAGCAGTGAAAATCACTAAAGCTATATCAATTGACATGAATAAATTTCACAACTGTAATGTGAAGATAGCTAGTTGTAGGGGGGAATATTTCCTGCCACGTATGTGAAGCTTAACAAAAATAGAAATGTTACGTATTGGTAGGGTCAATAATATACATAACTATATGCTTGGACATTAACATCAAATTCAAATTTTTGGTCACCTTTGCTGCAGGCAGGGAAATTGTGATAAGGAATGGATACATGAAGACGTCAATGGTGCTTGCTATGTGTTCTTTCTTATATTAGGGTTGTGGATCCTTGAGTATTTGCTTCTGTACCTTTTTGAATGTCATAAATATTCCATAATAAAATATAAGCAAAAGGAAGGAATACTTCTTAACTAGGAAATATAAATAAGATTAAAGATTAGAATAGTGAATCCAAAATGGCTCACATCTTTGGTGTATATAAGTCTGTCATTGAACTGAGCTTGCCACTCTTTCATTTAAATTCATTAATGGCCGTGGGGGCCTGGGTGGCTCAGTTGGCTAAGCGTTCAGACTCTTGATTTTGTCTCCGGTCATGATCTCACGGTCATGGGATTGAGCCCCGCATTGGTCTCAATGCTGAGTGTGGACCCTGCTTGGGATTTTCTTTCTCTTTCTCTCTCTCTCTCTCTCTCTCTCTCTATCTCTCTCTCTCTCTCTCTCTCTCCCCCTCCCTCCCTCTCCCTCCCTCTCCCTCCCTCCCTCCCCCACCCATTTCCCCATTCATTTGCACTCTCTCTCTCTCTCAAAATAAATAAACATTATAAATAAGTACATAAATTCATTAATGGCCAGAATCTACTTCTCTAACTACAGTACGTATTTATTAGTCAAATGTGCTCTCAACTCTACTGCTGCTTCTCATCCATGAGAGCTGTCAATGCCATTATTTTTCCTTGCTTTAAAATAGATAGCCAAGGGCCTATCTTCGTCTTGCCCCAGCCAGGCTATCATCTCTGAAAAAAATCTCTTTCCTTTCTTATCTTTCTGAATACACTGACCTTCCCCCTACTAAATCTTAGTACCCGGAAGTTTCCTTGTTTTCAAAATTCTTACTTTAAAAAAATTTTTTTTTGGCTTTGTGTTTTTTTTTTAATGTATAATCTTTTTTTTTCTATTTTTTTCATTGTATTTAAATCCAAGTTAGTTAACATATAGTGTAATAAAAATTCTTCTAAGAATGCATTTTTTTACAGTCTTCCAATTCTTATAATTATGTAGGAATGTGGCACTTTCCAACAGCAGCTTGGACCCCAGATAAAATGCATCCTTCCACTTGCCATATTTTCTTTTCTGTCTGTCTGTCTGCCTGCCTGCCTGAAAGCACATTGACTAGGAATCAGAATTTGATGATACCCTTGGCACCCCTTCACACTGACTGCGGCTTTGCAGAGGTCACTCAGTCCCTCTGAGCCTCATTGGTTTTTTTTCATCTATAAAGTTAGGGATTGTTTTGATGATCTCCAAGGCCCCCTTCAGGTCTGAAATTCTTTGCTAGTTTTCCATGGAGGAGGAGTTAGGGGAAGAAGGCAGGAGATGAATCAGGGACTAAAGACCCAACAGAAGTGTTGGAGGTTGACCCCTCCTGGGGAGAAAGCTGCTGGCAGAAGAGAAGAAGAAACCTGGGAAAATCATTGTACAAAGGAAGACCCAGGGATGTGACTGAAGTATGAAGAGAGTCCAGCCAGGTGCTGGAACATGATGCATGGCTTTGTGAAAAAAGCGGGCTGAGGTCAGAGGTGCGTGTGGTCCATTGAATGGGTGCCTTTGCAAGTAAGAGTGATAGTAGAGAGGGCAACAGAAAGGAGCCTATGGGCCCAGCCACCGAGAGTGGGAATGTGGAGTTGACTGAAACAGGAAATAGCTGAGAGGTAAAAGGAAGGGCTGGGGCTTTTGTGCCATGTTCTTATTTAAAAATATAGTAGGAAGGGCAGTCATCAATAACATAGGTAACATAGGTTAAAATAAAATAGGCAGATGGGGGCGATCTCCTTCCTATGAGAAAATGACTATAATTTACTGCCTGATGTTTCTAAGCCACTGGGGACTTGGCATGTGCCTGTGCAGCATGGATCTTCACGCTGGAGAAACAGGGATGTGCCTTCAGCTGGTTTTAAAAAGGGTAACCGAGCTCCTATTATTTTAATGCCAGTCGATTTGAACTCTTGCATCAGCTTAGCCTCCTAGCCCCCTTATAATAAAATTGTATTTAAACAAAAGTAAGAATTTACCGTTAGACCCCACTTGATATCCAGAAAGGATATTGTATAGATTAAATTAAACTAATGCTTTCTGGCCTGTGTTTGCAAATACTGGAACATTTTACTGCAATTACATCTTTTCGGTCAGAACTATAATTTCTTCCATAGAGCTCCCATTCTGCTCTCCTCACCTTATTAAACAGTTAGAGGGCCATCATATGGATTCCTGGTGGAGGCCTGCGTTGTATAGCTCACACCAGGTTTGCTTTAGTCAACGGAACGAGAATAGTAGTAATTGTTACCTTCCATTGAAACCTTACGTGCACAGCATGTATGAAGTACTTTACAAATATTTCTTGGAATCCTTATTGCATTCCCAATTTACAGGTAAGAAAAATGAGGCTTAAAAAGACTATACAAATTGCCTAGTAAGTGGCAACTAAAAGGTAGAGCCTGTTTGAAACTGGGTCTCTGTGTCTCAAAAGCTAGATGTTTCCAGTTCTGAACCCCCACCTCTGATGCCTTGTGTCTGTTGCACAGTGAGCAGTACCTCCCACAGGCCAGATTTCCAGATCTTGTGTGTGTTTGTATCATCTCAGCAGTTATGGCATGTGCTGCCACACTGATAACCAATCTTGTTTTCCAGTTTCCCAAAAGTAAGTGAAACAGATCATAGTTTGGGGGGAAAAACATCTCCGATTACAATAGGAATTGCTCGCAAAGCCTTCATTATATTCAGAGTTAGATGCCTTAGGATAATTGGTAATGGAGGTGAGAGACTGAGAGGTGACTGGGGACTTGAAGGATCTGATGTCCAACGTGGCACTGGGGATTGGCAGGTGAGGAAGACAGAAACCAGGCTTGTCACGGTCTGGGAGCAGCAGGACTCCACCAGGGCAGAGGTCTTCATGGTTAACAGAATTTTCCAATTCAAATAAGATACGGTATGTTGATCAGGGTTCTCCAGAGAAACAGAACCTATAGGATATATATGATAAATAGAATGAGATTTATTATGAGGGATTGGTTCACAATACTATGGAGCCTAAGAGGTCTCAGGATTTGTAATCTGCAAGCCAGAGGCCCAAGAACACTGGTGGTGAAGTTCCAGTCCAAACCCAAAGGACTGAGAACCAGGGGAGCTGATGGTATAAGACCCAGGCCAAGTCTGAAGGCCCCAGAACCAGGAGCAGTGATGTGTGAGGACAGGATGAGGTGGATGTCCCAGCTCAGGCAGTTGGCAAATTCACCCTTCCTTCCTCCACCTTTTTGTCCTATTTAAGCCCTCAACAGATAGGACTGGATGGTGCACACCAGCATTGATGAGGGCAGCCTTCTTTACTCAGTGCACCGAGTCAAATGCTAATCTCTTCCCAGACACTCCCTCAGAGACACACCCAGAAAGAATGTTTTGCTAGCTGAGAATCCCTTAGCCCAGTCAAGTTGACACAAGATTAGCCATCACATGTGGCAAGTGTTTTTTTTTTTAAAATGGGGGGGAAAGGGGGCACCTGGTGACTCAGTCAGTTAGCATCTGACTCTTGATTTCTGTTCAGGTCATGATTTAATGGTTTGTGAGTTTGAGCCCCACATCGTGCTCTTCACTGACGATGCAGAGCCTGTTTGGGGTTCTCTCTCTCCCCTCTCTCTCTGCCTCTATCCTGCTTGCTCTCTCTCTCTCTCTCTCAAAGTAAATAAACTTAAAAAAATTAGAAAAAAATGGAAGAAAATAGCTAGAAGTGTGCACTTAAGTGCTGTGGGTTTCTTTCTCATCAAACTAACTAATAATAATAATAATTAAACTATTACCAGCAAGAAAGAATAGCACAACTCCTGAAGAAATTCCTCATCTCTTTAAGGGAAACAAAAACACAAAGTAGTGTTGATCAAACATTAAAAATTGTTAAGGATTTTAATGAGCAGATCTTTTTAAGCTGTTAAAACAGAGCCACCAAAAATGAATTGTAAATGATAGTCTCATTTTTTTAAATGGCCACATTTAACACACCTCCTTAAAAAAAATTTTTTTTTAATGTTTATTTTTGAGAGAGAGAGAGAGAGAGAGAGACAGTGTGACCGGAAGAGGGGCAGAGAGAGAGGGAGACACAGAATCAGAGGCAGGCTCCAGGCTCTGAGCTGTCAGCACAGAGCCCAACGCAGGGCTCAAACCCACAAACCGCTAGATCATGACCTGCGCAGAAGTCGGAAGCTTAACCGACTGAGCCACCCAGGCGCCCCTAACACACCTCCTTTAAAAAATAATTTAGTGCTGCCAGCTCAGAGCCTGGAGCCTGCTTCGAATTCTGTGTCTCCCTCTCTCTCTGCCCCTCCTCTGCTCACACTGTCTCTCTCTCTCTCTTTCTCAAAAATAAATAAACATTAAAAATTTTTTTGAATAATAATTTAGTGTACAATCACAAGACACTTACCTCTCTGTAAGTGTGTTTTTGAGTATTGGGTACCTAATTCTTCACTTTCTTGGCTTTCCAAATGCCATGAGTATACAGGTGAGCTTCAAGATTGGTTTGTGTTGCTTTCTGATACCTAGCCGCTGTTTGATGTTCTGCTGCCTTAAATTGGGAAGAACTAAAGTTTTGCTTAAGAATCACAATGCGGGGCGCCTGGGTGGCTCAGTCAGTTGGGCGTCCGACTTCAGCTCAGGTCACCATCTCACGGTCCGTGAGTTTGAGCCCCGCGTCGGGCTCTGGGCTGATGGCTCAGAGCCTGGAGCCTGCTTCCGATTCTGTGTGTCCCTCTCTCTCTGCCCCTCCCCCGTTCATGCTCTGTCTCTCTCTGTCTCAAAAATAAATAAATGTTAAAAAAAAATTTTAAAAAAGAATCACAATGCAATTTTAAAGCATCTATATCAAAATCTCTGGCGGGCTAACCTTTTTTGGAAGTTTCTCTCTTATTTTATTTATATTCCTTACACCAAGGAAGCTTCTATAAAGTTCAGTGTGACCTAACTTGTCTCTCCTAGATCCTGTCCTCTAAGCAGCTGTTTTTCTCCTTATTCCTAGCAAGTTTAAATTTTCACTTGGGCACTGTAAGCAAGTAAAGGTTTATAAGAAATTAGCTTCATTCTCACCCACCTACCCCATCCTCAAGAACATACTTTTGTGTGCACAGGAAACACCTGATGCACGCCCCTCCCCTCGTACCGTTTTTGCTAACAAGTATACTTTTATTTAATTAACTAAATCACTATTTCACACAAAGAAAATTAACGGCATGACGCAGAGTTGCAGACGTGAAGTTTATTCACAGGTTTGTTAAAATCATGGTGGATTGAACAAAATCATTCCTGGTTCCCAAGTGGGAGCAGAATTTAATCTGACCTACTAAGCGACTAGAGGGCAGTTTGGTTAAGAAAAAATCCTATGGAATCTTTCTGAAGAGAAGTAATTCTTCTCTAAAGGAATCTGATGGGGGTGCCTGGGTGGTTCAGTCTGCTACGCGTCCAGCTCTTGACTTCAGCTCAGGTCATGATCTTGCGATGGGTGGGATCAAGCCCTGAGTCGGGCTCTGTGCTGACAGTACAAAGCCTGCTTGGGATTCTCTCATGCGCGCTCTCGCTCTCTGCCCCTCCCCCACTCTCACTCTCTTTTTCTCTCTCTCTAAAATAAACTTAAAAAATAAAGGAATCTGATGAACTCTAAAGGTTACTTCAATTTTTATTTTTGGGTATTGTGGTTTGGTTTTTTGGTTTGGTTGTTGTTGTTGTTGTTGTTTGCATTTATTCATCAGTTACTAAAACATCCAAAATACTTTACTGAAGAATTAGGAAGTGAAACACTATAAATTTCTACCAAAGTATTTGTTACAAGGTAATTTTTCCTTTCCTAGAAACCTTTCTTCTCTTCAATATGATCTCCCAGTTACTACATCATGTACCCATGAGATTTGAAAATGACGTCATTTTCAGTATCTTAGGCAGAAATCTCCCCAAAAGGACTTGATTTGAGCGTGCCAAGTTCCACACTGTGCCTGTTGCATAGGTAAAAGGCAGACGACTAGGGCGCCTCTGACACATCACCCCGAGTACAGCGTGTCTTGGAAAGGATGGTGTGTGACAGACCCCCTGTGGCAACCGCAGGACTTGAATCTTGAGCTTGCGCTTTGATTCAAAACACCTGCTTTCCTTCCCGGTGTAGGATCCTGAGCCAACAGCCTTGCAGTCAGAAACCACTCATTGCTTCATAGTGCAGTTGGGGAAGAGTTCCTTTCTTCCAAACTCTTACTTTAGAATAAAATTGAAACCTTATATTTAGACCAAATATTTGCCAGTTGGTGCTCAAACATGAGATGTTGTGATTTTGCTTACCCACGTTTCATCTGTCAACAGTCCCTTGTGTTTCAGGGTAAAAATATACCAGCCACAGGTGAACTGCTGTCCTACAGAAGGTGGTACCAGACTGATGCTTAAAGAAGTCTCATGATATACTAAAGCATTTGTATTAAATAGATAAATCCTTACAAATTCATTTAAAATGAAGCTAAAATCTTTACAAATCCTTACAATTCATTTTATGAAATGAAACTTTTTTTCCCTTCTTCCATTTCACCAGCTAAACAAGATTTTCCCTTGGTTAGACATCCATGCCTGAGGTTAATTTCTTGTTCTTGTTTGTTTTTTGTTTAAGAGATAATCACCTCTTTTTTATTTTTTTATTTTTTTTTAAGTTTATTTATTTTTGAGACAGAGAGAGACAGAGCATGAACGGGGGAGGGGCAGAGAGAGAGGGACACACAGAATCAGAAGCAGGCTCCAGGCTCTGAGCCATCAGCCCAGAGCCCGACGCGGGGCTCGAACTCACCGACCGCGAGATCGTGACCTGAGCTGAAGTCGGATGCTTAACCGACTGAGCCACCCAGGCGCCCCTGTTTTTTAAAAAAAATTAAATGTTTTCAGGATTCTTAGGAATATCAGTGGCTTTTTTACACTGCGAACACCCCATAACTCAGGCTCTTTGGCCATGACTTTAGATTTACACTAACATAATTTAAATAAAACCATCATGGGTCATTCCTTTCTCCGTTTACCTACACCACCTTTTTTTTTTTTTTTTTTTGTCCTTTAAGGATTCCTTTATTAATATGTAATTTATAGACCATAGAGCTCATCCTTTTAGAGTGTTCAAATCAGTGTTTTTTAGGGTATTAACAGCCTTATGCAAACATCGCTACTGTTTACTTCATCACTATGATCCCACCAGCCCAAACCTCATACCCATTAACAGATACTCTTTGATTCTCCCTTACCATAATCCCCTGGCGACCACTAATCTACTTTCTGTCTCTGCATTTATCTCTTCTGGGCATTTCATAGCAATGAACTCATACAGTCTTTTGTGACCGGCTTCTTGCACTCAGCATCATGTATGAAAAGTTCATCCATGATGTAGCATGTATCAGTACTTTATTCCTTTTTATTGCCAAGTAATATGTCATTGTATGAACATACCACACCTCGTTTGCCCATTTATCACCTGATGGACATTTGAGTTGGTGATAGGCAGAATAATAGTACCCA
This sequence comes from Panthera leo, assembly GCF_018350215.1. NCBI lineage: Eukaryota > Metazoa > Chordata > Mammalia > Carnivora > Felidae > Panthera > Panthera leo. The sequence goes on along the minus strand of NC_056684.1, from coordinate 74,775,798 downwards.
AAGATGCCCATGTCCTAATTTTTGGACCTGTAACTGTGTTATCTTAATGTGACAAAAGGGATTTTGTACAGTGGTTCAGGTTAAGGACCTTTTTTTTTTTTTAATGTTTATTTTTGGAGAGAGAGACAGAGTACAGGTGAGGGGAAAGGGGCAGAGAGAGACACATACACAGAATCTGAAGTGGGCTTCAGGCTCTCAGCTGTCAGCACAGAGCCCAACTTGGGACTCATACCCACAAAGCACAAGTCAGACACTTAACCAACTGAGCCACCCAGGTGCCCCAGGACTTTTTAAGATACAATTTTCCTGGATTATCTGCTGAGCCTAATGTAATTCAAGTCTTTGGTGAAAGGGAGATGGGACTATGGAAAAAGGATCAAAGAGATGCAACATTGCTGACTTTCAAAATAGAGGAGAAGGTCATGAGCCAAGAAATGTGGTAGATTCTAGAAACTGGAAAAAACAAGGAAACAGATTAGCCCCATGTGCTTCCAGAAAGGAGTGAGACCTACAGACTATAAGATAAATCTGTGTTATTATAAGTCATTAAGTTTGTGGTAATGGGTGACAGCAGCAATAGAAAAATCATACAAGGTGGCTTCCACTTTTTGGCTTTTGTGACCAATGCTGCTATGAATATTTGTGTTGAAGTATTTGTGTGAACACATTTTTTTTTTGGCTGCCTACCTGTGGGGGGACTGCTGGGTCATATGGTAACCGTATGTTTAACATTTTGAGGAACTGCCAGACAGTTTCCCAAAGTGTGGCTACACCATTTTATATTCCCACCAACAATGTTGCCATGTCACCATTTCTTTGCCAACATTTGTATTCATCTGTCCTTTTGAGTTTAGCTATCCTAGTAGATGTCAGGTGGTGTCTTATTGTGGTTTTGAATTTTTTAATGTTTATTTTGAGAGAGAGAAAGAGAGACAGCATGCAAGCGGAGAGGGGCGGAGAGAGAGAGGGAGACACAGAATTCAAAGTAGACTCCAGGCCCTGAACTGTCAGCACAGAGCCGGATGTGTGACTCAAACTCACAAACCATGAGCTCATGACCTGAATTGTGAGATCATGACCTGAGCCCAAGTCAACGCTTAACCACTTAACCGAGTGAGCCACCCAGGTACCCCTTATTGTGGTTTTGATGTGCATTCCGCTAATAACTAATGATGTTGAGCATACCTATTTGTATATCTTTATAGGAATGTCTATTCAAACGCTTTGTCCATTTTAAAAAATGGGACTTTTTTTTTAAATAAAATCTTTTTATTTATTTATTTATTTATTTTGAGAGAATGACAGAGAGAGAGAGAGAGAGAGAATGCAGGCAGGGAAGGTGCATGGAGAGAATCCCAAGCAGGCTCTATGCTGTCAGCACAGAGCCCAATCCCACAAAATGTGAGATGATGACCTGAGCCAAAATCAAGGGTCCGAAGCTTTACTGAATGAGCCACCCAGGTGCCCTGGGGCTGTCTTTTTATTATTGAGTTATTTTTTATATATTCTGGATACAAATCCCCTATCAGATATAGAAAAATATATTCTCCCATTCTGTGGGTTATCTTCTCACTTCATGGATAGTGTCCTTTTTAGCACAAAAGCTTTTAATTTTGATGAAGGACAAATTCCAATTTATTTTTCCTTCATTCCTTTATGCTTTCAGTGTCAAATAAGAAACTATTGTCTAATCCAAGGTCACAAAGATTTACACCAAGATTTTTTTTTAAGTTTATTTATTTTGAGAGAGAAAAAGAGCATGAGCAGGGGAGGGGCAGAGAGAGACAGGGAGAGAGAGAATCCCAAGCAGTCTCCATGCTCTCAGCACAGAGCCCCATGCAAGGCTCAGTCTCACGAACCATGAGACCATCATCCGAGCTGAAACCAAGAGTCAGATGCTCAACCAACTGAGCCACCCAAGCACCCCCTAAGATTTTTAAAGTTTTACCTCTTACATTTAGGCCTGTCACCCATTTGGAGTTAATTTTTGTAGATAGTGTGGGGTAGGTATCCAACTTCATTCTGTTGTATGTAGATATCTAGTTTTGTTAGGACTTAGATGCAGTTAATGTTGAATTGAAAGTGTTAACCCCCGTAGATTATTTTGTGGGTATCGTGGTGCTCAGAGCAGGCTGGCTGACGCTATGCTCCATGTTGTAACTTGCTGGGCTGGTGGCAGCCTTTCCTCGCGGACCTCTTCAGGGAATAGGTAGGTTGCCAATACCCTGTCAAAAAGTGCAAAATACGGGAAATCAAACACACTTTTCGCTGCCTCATTCTGTCACCTTTTCCTCTCGTTTTTGTTTCATTTCTGATAGTATTGGATTTTTTCTGCAAAATTATTACATGAGTTGCCATGATCAGGAAAAACGTTGAAAGGGGATTTTAGTATTACTTTTCCTCACTAATTTGGAGTTCCTTAACTTCTTAACACCATGGCAATTCTCAAGTGCTGCAGGGGCCTAATTGCATTTTCTTCCTCCTGCTCAGTTTTCCTTACACTGTGCGTGCTGTGCAGAGACAGATTTTTCTCAGCGAGTCCTAAATCATAGGACTGCTCTGCTCCATCCTGGGTTTGCCCATAGCAGGATGACCCTGGGAAGCAGCTGTGGCCTGGGAGTGGTCATGTCTGTGGCCAGTTTACCTCTGATCCCTAAGCTGGAGAACTCCTTGCTCTAGAAAGGACTAGTTTCCTAAAGCAACGCTTCTTAAACTTGAGGGATTTTATTAAAATGCAGATTGTAATTTATTATGTCTGTGTAAAACCTGAGAATGTGCATTTCTGATCACCTCCCAGGGTGACTCCATTGGTCCATGGAGCACATTTTGAAAAGTTAAGTTCCCCAGGGATCATAGATCCTAGGGGGAATTCAAGAGCTGGTGAACTTTAGAGGCATTCTAATCCAGACCCTGTGTTCTCCCTAAAATTTTCTGGAAATCAAAACAGATTCCCTCTATACCCTGCAAAACCAAGAGACCTATTCCAGATATACTGCAGCAGCTGTAATCAGGTAGAGATTAAACTTCTTAAAGAAATGAGGGGTGCCTGGGGGGCTCAGTTCAGCGTCTCACTTCAGCTCAGGTCATGATCTCACAGTTCGTGGATCTGAGACCCACATCGGGCTCTGTGCTGACAGCTCAGAGCCTGGATCCTGCTTTGGATTCTGTGTCTCCCTCTCGCTCTCCACCCCTCCCCCTCTCATTCTCTGTCTCTCAAAAATGAATAAATGTTAAAAAAATTATTATAAATAAATAATATCTTAAAGAAGTTGTCTCAGAAAGGTCTTACCTACTTTGTGTTTTGAGAACATTGTCCAGGTGGCTGTTTTAGTTAACAGATTTTCCCAGGCGATTTAAGAGTGAAATAGGATAAGAGTTGGGCCCCATTATCTGGTCAATCTTACTTTTCTCTAAGCTCAGTTAAGCTTTCATAACTTTCATAGCAATTTCATTACCTGATTCCCTTATCACAAAACTCATGTCTCCCCAAAATCCAGAGGTGGAAGACTCCATATGTCTTAGGAGTGATTTTACCTTAAGTTCTACAGTGGAAGGCTGGTCATTCTCTAATCAGAGCTTATATCTACCTATTAGAGCCTTTCTATTTTCTGGTAGTTACTTCCAAATCAGAATTATAACCACATTAACCATAATTAAAAGGTTTTGGGGGCACCTGGGTGGCTCAGTCAGTTAAGCGCCCAACTCTTGATATCAACTCAGGTCATGATCTCATGGTTCATGAGATCAAGCCCTGTGTAGGGCAGAGAGTCTGCTTGAGACACTTTCTCTCCCTCTCTCACTGCCCATCTCCCACTCATGCCCTCTTCTCTCTCTCAACAAATAAATAAACTTTAAAAATTTTAATAGCACATGTGTCTTTTGCTGAACCTTATTAAGAAAACCATTTTAAAATGTCAGTGAATTTGTAAAAGTACAAACTGCATTTTTTTGGTTCTTTATGATCATTATAGTTTTAAGTTCACATTGTATATATTTCTGTTATGTAAAACTTAGCCCAGGAGAGATAGATTGATTGGTTGATTCACTGCTTTATTTATTCCACCTTCACCTAATGAAGATTATTTATCTTGAAGCTGGATTAGGACGAGTTGAATAGGGTTGTGGGTATGCATGTTGACTGGAAAAAGGGAGAGAAAAAAAGAGGAAGACTATTTATTTGTATAAATATACCATGACTTCATTATTTATGCTGTCATTTTTAAAAAGTCTTTATAGGGGCGCCTGGGTGGCTCAGTCGGTTGAGCGTCCGACTTTGGCTCAGGTCATGATCTCACTGTCCGTGAGTTCGAGCCCCGCATCAGGCTCTGTGCTGATAGCTCAGAGCCTGGAGCCTGTTTCAGATTATGTGTCTCCCTCTCTCTCTGCCCCTCCCCCACTCATGCTCTGTCTCTCTCTCTGTCAATAATAAATAAACATTAAAAAATTTTTTTCAAAAATTAAAAAAAATAAAAAGTCTTTATAACGTAGCTTCCTCACCAGAAGAGGATGAAACAAAGCATTGTATTTCCCCTTTAATGGGATGTACTCAAAAGTCTAAATGACTTACCTAATGTGTTCTTGGAAAGAACCAATGGCTTATGGTGGCTGGCTTAGGATAAAATACAACTATAATAGTAATGGTAATCCTAATAAGAATAGTAATGCCAGTGAAACAGTAATCACTGTTGCTTTGTTTTAGCTGTGAAAGAATTCGAGCCCCACAGCTTGTGTGTAATGACCCGGTAACTCAGGGAACCACCTGCTTAGCTGCTTGGCTCTTAAAAACCTTACCTTCTACCACTTCCTGAAGGAATTGTATCAGACTGTCATCTGAACCGTAGTTGAAAGAATTTACAAAGCCATCTCATCTGTGCTCTTACCCCAGTATAGTCATTTTTACGCCATCTCTATGCTGAAGTGTTTACAGAAATGCTGGGAGCTCCAAGCCTGACCTCTACAGACAGCAATGACGAGACACGCAGTTGTATACTTCCGTTAAGCTCTGAGAAACATGACAGATTGCCCTCATACGTAATTCCTCTTTCTCTTCCTTAAAAAGACAGTGTTGACCCAAGCATGGTGATAAATAACTTCGGGTAGTAACAGTGAGAGCCGAGGGAGACTGATGGTTTGCTTTGCAGCAATTCTGCTGCCCTGGTACTCAGGTTTGAAACAGTTGAGGGAAATAATTTTTTGAAAATGAGCAAACTGGGATGCCTGGGTGGCTCAGCCGGTTAAGCAACCAACTTCAGCTCAGGTCATGATCTGGTTTACGAGTTCGAGCCCTGCATCGGGCTCTGTGCTGTTAGCTCAGATCCTGGAGCCTACTTCGGATTCTGTGTCTCTCTCTCCACCCCTTCCCCTCTTGTGCTCTCTCTCTTACTCTCACTCTCTCTCTCTCTCTCTCTCTCTCAAAAATAAACATTAAAATTAAAAAAAAAAAGAATAAAAAACTAAGCATCTAATTATCCAGTGAAGATGCAAACCCTATACCTCAGTCCTGTGACTGAGAGTATATAAAATGCTGCCCTATGCATATGTAATGAAGTGATAACTAATCGATCATACTAAAAAATATGGGAAGGATCAAGAGCAACTTTAAAATCTATCTTGTGACAAAAACTTGGAAGATAGTCTTGGAATGACAAATGATTAATAAGAAGAATATTGACCTCAGCCACCAAAAATGAAAGAACCAGTAAGATAAAGCTTGAGAAGTTAATTTTGCATAACTTCATTTTGTGCATTGCAGTGGCATATTTTCCAATACCAGCCTTGGTGGCATTTACCAAATGCTGGTGAAAGATGATGCATAATTTAAGGCTCAGGTCCCTGAGCAGCTGAAGAATGACACGTTGACATCAGGAACAAGACACAGCAGAGAAAAGGGAAGGGCTGCACCATCTGTCCACTGCAGTGTTTCTTGAACCCCTACCTGCATCCTCAAATCTCTTCCCTGGAGAAGAAACCATATTTTTTCATGTCCTGGTGACCTCTTTATTCCATTTCCTCTCCCTCAGTGGTGCTTTCTGATATGGGCAAGATGCAAGCCAAGGCAGCAGTTTTTCCAAAGACCGAAAAGGATCTCATCACTCATTGTTTTCAATTGCTGCCTTTAAAACACAAGGTTAAACATGGAAATTATAGACTACCCTAAAGCCATTTACTTTTCAAATTGACTGTTTAAAAATTTCCCATGAAGATTAATTACCTTGAAGACTCTCCTCTCCTTCCTCCCATCGTACCCGTGAGCTGGGGCTCTAAATGGGGTTATGGTCCCTTAGCCCAGGACATGCACAGAGATGAACCAGTCTTATTCATTGGTCCTCACCTTCTGCTTCCAGGACTGTGGCCACTCAGCGAGAAAGGAATAATCCCCTTTGGCCAGTGAAGGAGTGAATGACAGTAACAGCTGAGCTGTTTCTTTCCCTTTGTTGGAATCTCAACAGAAGTTCTCCTGCTCAGTGTCTTTTAAGATAGTCTGAGTTTCATTGCACTTAGCAAGCCTGTGAACTATTCCCTAGTTCCACCCATCGCCTGGCAGTGTGGGTGCTTGCGGCATTAAGACTGGGCACAGGGGCGCCTGGGTGGCTCTGTAGGTTAAGCGTCCGACTTCGGCTCAGGTCATGATCTCGCAGTCTGTGGGTTCGAGCCCCACATCGGGCTCTGTGCTGACCGCTCAGAGCCTGGAGCATGTTTCAGATTCTGTGTCTCCCTCTTTCTCTGACCCTCCCCCATTCATACTCTGTCTCTCTCTGTCTCAAAAATAAATAAACATTAAAAGAAATTAAAAAAAAAAAAGACTGGGCACATAACTCAGGATTGCAAAGAAGAAATTAAATAATAAGAACAAGGGCTCAAGTTCCAATCAATGGCACTGACTTCTCAAAATAGCTGTGTGGTGAAGGACTTACCTTTTAATTACTAGTCTGCTTGATCTGATGCTTTTGTAAAATAGAGTAAAAACGAATTGCTAGAAAAATGAAATGAGGAAAAGACAAGCCCACATTTTTTTGAAAAAGTATTATTAGATTCAGTAGTCATAAGATTACTCCGTTCAAGTTCTATAAAAGTTTCTAAACGCTCTATCTCAGTTTCTGCTCTTACTGCAGACCATTGCCAGCTGGCACAGTTTGAAACCCACACTTGGAGTAGCACTAATCCAGTGTGCTCACGTTACTCCCTTGTTCTTAGTGCCATTCCAAGGCTCCTTATTCTTTTCGTAAGTTGTTCAAACCTTGAGGTTAAGTATGCGCTCAAGACAAGGCTGCGTGATTTTTAAACAGATGGAAGCACATCTCAGTTGCAAAGTCCTAAGCATTGTTAAATAGTCATAGAAGGTTTTAACAATTATTTGGCCGACACTAGGTGCTGCATTGCACATTTCTTTGGCTTCCCTTGCTATCACCCGATTATACACCTCACCCAGCCACCTCTCTGTTAGGGTACCAAAAGGCGCTAGTGATTTTCAGTGGCATCCATCGAGATACCTTTCATATGTTAACATGCTTTTTAAACTCTTCAATTATTTAATTGAAAAAGCTAATCTGGGACCTTAATGTTACTTAAAATTGCTTTTAAGACTACAGGAAAATAACCATGGTAAATTCGAATCTAGAACTCGTATCTCAGGCAGTTAGAAACAATGTTTGGCTTTCATTAATTCCTTGTTAAGATTGGTACATAACATTTCGTATGCAGAATATCAGCTTGACAGGCCTCCTGTACCAAGCGTTCTGCCCGCCCTTGTCAGGCAGGCGAGCCGCTCTCTTCCCCTCACACAAGTTGAACAAAGGTGGTACTGTTTAACATGCGCAGAACCCAAGGGGCCGCACTCGCGGTCTTAACAATATTTGGAGCGCTGCCATGGGGACAAGAAGGTGGAGGACCTCTCCATGACCGGCGAGCGCACAGACCAACGGCTAGAAGTCAACAGAGAGGTTGATTTCAGTTAAGTGAAGGGCTCCCAAACATGCACACCTACATTTAAAGGAGCACAAGGAGGAACTGAAGAGCTCCTCTTGTCTCTGTCGCCCATGTGAGGTCTACTACTACAAATGAGGCTGCTGGGCTGAGGATGGTAATAGAAGTCTGGAATACTCCTAGAAATGGGAAAGGCCTTGCCAGTGGAAGAAAGAGTTTGCCAAGTGGCACTGCCAGGCAGTTGGCTGGCTGTCGGCCTAGTGGAGAAGGGTGCTCACGCTTTGGGTACAGATAGGTCTGCCTGGCTGCCGAGGTGCTTTCCGTGTTTGAGAAACTGAGATAGCAGGTTCTAGTATCTGTACTATAGACATCCTATGGCTTGGTTCCTTATTTTTTTTTAATTATGAAATAGCTGCAGGAAAGTACCAGTTTTTATATTTTGCCGTATTTGTTTCATCTCTCTATTTTATATATTTTTTGTTTTTAAATTCCGATTAGTTAAATTTAAATTTAAATTTAAATTTAAATTTAAATTTAAATTTAAATTCTGATTAGCTAAATACAGTGTACTATTAGTTCCAGGTGTGCAATTTAGTGATTCAACACTTACAACACCAAGTGCCCATCGTGACAACTGCCCCCCCTTAATCCCCATCACCTGTATAACCAATCCCCCCACCCTACTCCCCGTCGGGTCTTTTTTAACATTAGGGATACTGCTAAAGACATCGCTTCCATTCTTTCGCCTTCTTTCCCTCCCAGAGGTGGCCACTGAATTGCTCAGAAGCTGTCTTGAGACTCCTCTGTTGTTACTTTTACTTTCTGACATTTACGGCCATGGGAGTTCTGAGCGGTGATAGTTTTTTTTAACATCTCTGGTATTCGCAATAGAGATAGAACTGAAAGGTTTGAAGGCTTTGCTAGGACTCAGGTTGTTAAACTTAGGCTTTAGTAACTAATTATCATATATATGTGTTTTCTAGTCCTTGGATCTACTGGCTTATGTAAAATTGTGAGTGGCAAGGTTTACCCCGATTAAAGACCCAGATTTGAATACCAAGAATGCTACATGTAGCCTGTCTTCTAGACAGACCCAGAAGGGACTAGAAGATAATAATCATAATACATTCATTGATACAATTAGTTTATTCAGTTCTTACAGGACATACTCTATGCCAACCACTATAGTAGACTCCAGGGATACAGACCGTGAACAATATAGACAAAAATTCCCTCTTTCATGAAGTCGATAATCTAGTTATGAGGAGACAGACAAACAAGATGTCAGATGCAGAAGAAATACGTTCTGTGGAGGGTAAAACAGGATAGTGGAAAAGGAGCATGGGTCGGGGGCAGGAGTCACCGTTATTTTGGGTAGTCAGTGAAGTCTCTCACTTGAGGACACGCGAGCAGTAGCCTCAAGGAAGTGAGGACAAGCTGTGGACATCAAAAGAAGCACATTGAGGGACCTGCAAGCAGAGGGATCCGTAAGTGGGAGTGTGCTTTGTGTTGGGGACAGCCGCGAGGCAACATGGACAAGGGGTGCGACCTGGGGAGGAGCAACGGGAAGATGTCACCAGAAATCACAACGGCCCCTGAACGTGGGAGAGAACGTTCTGTGGGAGAACGAAGGCAGTTCTTCTACCCGTTTTTACACATGAGGAAGCTAAGGACTAAATAGAATGACTCAAGTTCACGCTGGCTACTTGTCAGCTGGGCTAGCCTGTCACCTGGATTCTAAAACAGGGTCCAGTCTTACCTTTATAACTGATTTTTGATCGAATTGCATAAAATCCCTGGACATCAGTTCCCACACCTGTAAAACGATGGAAGTAAAATTCAGGACTGATTCAAAGAAGATACTGTGGATGGTGTAGATCAGGCGCTGTGAGCTGCCAGGCTCTCTGCTCATGTTGCACTGCTAGAGCCAGACGGCCCCTGGGCTGCGGCTCCCGGTGGGCAAGACTAAAGCTTGTACATGTGCCTTATTCAAGGCCAAGTCTCTGTAGCCGGCGTATGGCACCATTGGTTGTGTAGATGCCCCATATTCTGATTTTTCAAGAATCCTAGAAGTAAAGTTAAATGCAGATTCTAACAAATTTAGAAGTACTTCAGTGACGCCTCATCTCCTTTCCTGCTTGTCACTAAAGATAACACAGAAATGTAAATATGGCTTGATGTATTTAGCTGGCACAAATTCTACTACTGTGCATTTCACCTATTTCTATTTTAAGTGCATTTTCCTTTGTAATTTCTTGTTTCCTTTTATGTTCTGCCAATTCCCATTAACTTGCCCTTGAGCTGTGTAATCTAGAGTTTAACTCCTGTGGGTGATGGGGTTTGCCTGAAGCGAAACCTGATTGCAGGGAATCACAGTCTCCTCTCTTCAAATGTTATGGTTCCAGCCGAGTCTCCAGCTTCTCCAAGGCTGTCGGATCTTCTGAAAGCAGCTGCTGGCCTGGGGTCTCGGTACAATCTAAGACCTATGATGAAATTGAGAGTTGGCAAATTTCAGGTCCACTTTGGTCTGAGTAGTAGGGGAAGGACCATTTGTGAAATCAGACCCAGGAAAGAGCTTTCTAGGCAGAAGGGACAAAAAGTTCGAGGCATTTAAGGGACCAAAGAAAAGTCAGTGTGGCAGGAACATGGTGGGAGAGGAGAAGACTGATGTAGTAGGTGGGTGCAGATCCTGTAAGGTGTTGTCAGCTTAATATGGAGGTTTAGGTTTTATCATATGGATCATGGGACATGGGGGACAGTTTTTAAGCACAGACATGACATGGTTCACATTCTCGCTACCATGAAGACAAATGGGGTCCGAGTGTTCACTACTTAGGTGGCTGATGCAGAAGTCCAGTTGAGATGTAATTGGCTATGGCCAAGTGGAAGGCACAGAAGTGGTGGGAAGTGTTGGATTCAAGATGTGTGTCCAATGGCACTAACACATCTTGACAATGGATTGAGTTGGGTCACGTGGTTAGGAAAAGAATGGAATCAAGGATAACTCCTTTTTTTTTTTTTTTTTTTTTTTTGGTGCAAGCAACTAAGTAAATTAGTCTTTACTGTTTACTAGAAAGAAAAGGTGAAAGACTCAAGATGTGAATTAAGAAAGACTGAGTGAAGGAAGAGGAAGCAAATCAGCGATACACTTTGGCCATGTTACATTTGAAAGGCCAGTCAAGGGGGGATTGTTGGGAGGGGGTTGCAGCCTGGAGCTCAGAGAGGAGATCTGGGCTGGGGATGCAGAAGTGGCATGTCTTAGCCCTGAAGTGATGTTTAAACCAAAACTTTCGATGGTTGAGATCACATAAGAAGAAAATGCAGCCAAGACAGAAACACGAGATGTTCCAACATTGACAGATTTAACAGAGAAGTGTCAGAAGAGAAAGCAGAAAAAAATCATACCCCTATAGAAATAGGAAAACGTGATTTGGTAAATTATTTTAAAAAGAGGGAATAATACTGGTATCATTTTTATGGAAAGCTATCAGTATAATTTCTTTGGAACAACTACCTTGTTTTAGTTTAATAAAGATTAAAAAGCAATACATTCTCATTCCTAAAAAAAACTAAAAATAACAAGTATAGAGAAGAAGAGAATTCAGTTAAAATTTGAAAACTCTTAAAAATTCCAATTTTAAAATGTTAATATTTTGGTGTGTTTCTCTAATCATCCTTAATGCTTTTAAGATATTTTTATATAATTGAGGTGATATTGCACTGATATAGACAACTCTACGTAATGCTCTTTATGTTCAACACTGTAATGGAAGCAATTCCTCATGTTACAAATTTTTACATAAAACTTTAATGCCTGCATGTGCATTTTTTTATTTATTTTTGTAAATGCTTCCAAATCTGTATCTTTGCTAGTCTTGAGCAATTGCTGCTTTTTTCATTTTTCCTCTTGGGGAATATAGTGAAGTAGACAGTGTGTCTCCTTGACCTAATATTTCCCTCCTATATAAAGTAAAAAGTCAAACTGCCTACTCTTAGAAATTTGACTTAGCAAGATTCCTCTAGTGAGGGAGCGAGCCATTGATATAGAAACCTAGTGATTCAGCGCTATTCTTTATTTTCCTGTAGCTCTTAAATTAAAATTTGTCATGAATGCTATATTCTCAGGTTAGATTTCATAGCAACACAGTCCTTTAAAATATCTAAATCCAATGACTTAAGAACTAAGATGGCAGGGGTACCTGGTGGCTCAGTTGGTGAGCGTCTGACTTCAGCTCAGATCATGATCTCATAGCTTGTGAGTTTGATCCCAGCATTGGGCTCACAGCTGTCAGCATGGAGCCCACTTCAGATCCTCTGTCCCCCTCTCTCTCTGCCCCTTCCCTGCTTGTGCTCTCCCTCTCTCAAAAATAAATAAGCCTTAAAAAAAAAAACAAAAAACGGCAGATTAGAAAAAGGAGATATTCCTGAAATACGCTGTATTCTGAATTTGGAATTCTTTAAGCTAGAAAGCTACATATGTTTTCTGAAAACAAAAGATCATAATCAATGTCAGTTGAGACGATGGCTGTGTTTGACCTGTTGATTGGATTGCTCTATATAAAAATCATTAAAATGGCCTCATAAAAAAGACTAAGTAAAATGTACCGTGTATACCTACTTGATTTTGAAATTTTTTGTCCGTTGTAGAATATCATTCATATGTCTTTAACCCTGCATATTTTTAGTCAAAAGGAACAATTTATATGCAAATTGAAAAGTAACAGTGTATCATTCATTTTAGAGTAGTAAGGTTTGGATTGAGAAGAATAGAGACCATTCTCAGACCCTGTAAATAAACGGGATAGAATTGGCATTTGTAGGCTTTTTAAAGAAAAGCTGATTACTTGACACAATGGAAACACCTCTGTAATCAAGATGCATTCACCTGGTAGGGAAATTCTATGATTAAGAAATGATCATTAGAAGTAGTTGATGAATGTTCCGTGTACATATGTACGTGCCTTTTTTCTACCTGAGGTTTTTACTAGCAGGTTTTTATAACTACTACTTACTGCAGTGGATAAAAGGATTTCTGTGGCTTACGGTTTATCTCCCATTGCACTTGGCATTGTATTCTACAAAGAATGGGGGATGCGCAAAAAGCTAAATGAGCTTCAACTACAAGCACACCCTATGTCGGTCCTACATGTGTATCCCCTGAGGTTTTGTTTAGGAACTGGCACATAAAAAGTCTTGAGTATTCATCTGTTGAAGTCAATGAAAAACCACGTTATAGAAACAAAAGTGATTCCAGCTGGGAGAGGATTTATACGTCCGTGGAACTGGATGGAGACAGCTAGCCTTAGGGGTTGCCTTCACCGGCAGTGTTGCTCCGGAGGACACAGAGCCATGGCTTCTGTGTTGTTGTAGATCAACATAGCATACTTCGGGAACGCTAAGTGGAGAAAACGAACAGTGAAGCAGCCACTGTGGTGGCTCCTTCACAAGCCACTGCCCCTGCTTCTTCCTTTCTTCCCTCAGGTCAGGGTGTACTCAGCTCTTCATGCTTTTAATTATAAAATGAGACATTTATTTATTTTAAAAATGCTTTCACAATCACTCATGCAAACTGTGCCTTGATATTCTGATTTAGAAAGAAAAAAAGATGTCACCTAAAGATAAAATCTGTTACATTTTGAAATTATATATTCACTAGTATACTTTTCTGCATGCATATACACATAAAAGGGACCTTGTATGGTTTTCCACCTAGCTTTTTCTTCTGCTAGATCTTATTCTATGTTCACAGCAAATATTACTGCAACATTTTTAATTAGTTCAGGTATGACATTCTAACATAAATATGCCCACAACAGTCCCCACTGTTGGACACTTAAATTTGTTTTTCTAATTTTTATCTGTAGGAAGCAGTTTTATGGTGAACATTCTTGCAGTTAAAGCATTGTACTCATCCTTTCATTAGCAAAAATGGGTATTTCTTATAATTCTTCCTTGTAAATAGTTGTCTTTCAGATGCACAGATAACAAACATTTAATGTTAAATGTTAAAAATATATTGTAATATGAAAAACTAATGTCTTGAATGTTCATTATTTAAGGTATAATATATGTACAGTAAGATGCACACATCTTAAGTGTAGCACTTGACCACATTTTATATATGTGAACGTCTATCTGATTATCACCTAGGTTAAGATGTAGAACATGTAAGAAACCTCCCTAGTTTCCCTTCCCAGTCAATGGCCCCCATCCCTAGATGTAGCCAGTATTCTCTTATCCCCATAGTTTTTGTTTTGCCTGCTCTTGAACTTCCTATAACTGGAATCATACAATGTGTATTAACTCTTTTAGATCTGATTTCTTTCACTCATTATGTTTTGAGATTCATCCATCTTATTGCTTGTGTAAGTATAAATAGTTTCTTCCTATTGCTCAGAAGTATTCTTTGTATAGATAGGCTACAATGTGTTTATCCTTTCTCCCGTTGGTAGACATTTCTGTTTCTTCCAGTTTGGGGTTGTTATGAATAAGGTTGTTTCACACATTCTAGCCTAAGTCTTTGTGGACATATGCACTCATTTTTCTTGGGTACCCAGATTAGAATGGAATTGCTGGGTCATAGGAATGCTATGCTTAATTTTATCAGAAACTGCCAACTTTTCCAAGTGGTTGTAATATTTTACACTGCACTTGGCAATGTGTAAGTGTTCTGGTCATTCCAGATCCTAGACTTCATTTGGTACAGCCGGTCTATTTATTTATTTAATTTTTTTAAATCCAGCCATCCCAGTGAGTATGTATTTGTAATTCACTCAGTTTTTTTTTTTAACCTCAAAAAAAGTGTATATGTCTAAAATGACCCCAAAGAGCTGGATTTGAGGAGCACCTGGGTGACTCAGTCAGATAACTGTCCAACTTCGGCTCAGGTCATGATCTTGCGGTTTGTGAGTTTGTGAGTTCCAGCCCCACGTCGGGCTTTGTGCTGACAGCTAAGAGCCTGAAGCCTGTTTCAGATTCTGTTTCCCTCTGTCTCTGCCCCTCCCCCACTCGCACTCTGTCTGTCTGTCTGTCTGTCTCTCTCTCTCTCAAAAATAAAGATTAAAAAAAATTTTTTTTAAATAAAAAAGAGCTGGGGCCCTTGGGTGGCTCAGTCAGTTAAGCGTCCGACTTCAGCTCAGATCAGGATCTCACCGTCCGTGAGTTCGAGCCCTGCGTCAGGCTCTGGGCTGATGGCTCAGAGCCTGGAGCCTGCTTCCGATTCTGTGTCTCCCTCTCTCTGTGCCCCTCCCCCTTTCATGCTCTCTCTCTGTCTCAAAAATAAATAAACGTTAAAAAAAATAATAATAAATAAAATAAATAAATAAATAAGCTGGATTTGAGTATATTTTGTTTTTATATAATGAGAGAAAATGCTAATATACTCTATACTTAGTCCTGCTTTTTAAAACAGGTTAAAAAGCCAAAACACATAACTAAAAACCTATCTACGTAGTCGAAATAAATAATATTTCCTTTATTTATTTAATAAAGACTAGTGATGAGATCCTCAGTTTTGAAATTCTGACTTTTAAATGTATGTTTCTTGCTTTCCATTGTAAATTTCAAGACTCTGTCTGTCCTGGGATAATACAGTTTTTGCTGCTACAAGCAGAATTGCCCCTCCTTCTCCCAATTACGCATACATCCCAGTTTTTATTGCCTTCACCTCTGCTTTAGATTTTGCTGGTCGTCATTTCTTTCTGATGTTTAGTCAGAGCCTGGCCATTGGGAGTCCTGGTTCCTTTAGAGAAGACAGACACTGTGCTTGCCTTATAGGGCAGGCTGGTGCCTCAGTGCTGGATGGCCGATCATTCATCTCTGTGATTTTTATGACAATATTGGGTCCTCTCATTTTTAAAATCTGATACAGACCTCACTGCCTTCTCTTTCGATCTCATGAAGACAAGGCCGGAAACCTCTAAATGGCACACTGAAAAATATTAGCCATGACTAAGCCACAGTAGCTCAAGGGAACAATTTTGTAAAACTTTGTCTTGTGGTTTAGCCCCAGTTATTTGGTGTAGGGCCCTCCCAACATCACTCTCCCAGCAGAGGTCTGACTCTCTTAATCTAGATCAGATGCAATGAGGAGGCCTGGAGTTTATTTTGGACTTCATGATGGATTAGAAAATGAGCATACACAGAGCTCCTTTTTTGCTGTTGGCAAATGGTTGTATTTTGTTTTGACTCTTGTACTGCCCTCAGGTATCTCCGAGGGCTCTGTTGGAGTCGGATGCTCTACAAAGCCTGGGATGGTGCCACACCCAGTGGGTGCTTTGATAAAGACATTTGCTTGATAAACTTATCCTCACTAGGTTGAAATGTAGCTCTCTGATGGAACTGAGAGGAAAGAATTTGAGATGTGCTAGCCCTATGACTTCAGGGAGAGAAGTTCTCCTTACAGACCCTAGAAATGTGCCTTTCCCTTTATTTTTTTTAATTTTTTAATGTTTATCTATTTTTGAGAGAGAAATAGAGTGTGAGCAGGGGAGGGGCAGAGAGAGAGGGAGAGAGAGAGGGAAAGAGAGAGGGAAAGAGAGAGGGAGATGCAGAATCCGAAGCAGGCTCCAGGCTCTGAGCTGTCAGCACAGAGCCCAATGCGGGGCTCGAACCCACAAACTGTGAGATCATGACCTGAGTCGAAGTCAGACACTTAACCAACTGAGCCACTCAGGTGCCCCTGTGCCTTTCCCTTTAATATAGGTTCTAAGAAGATGGAAACAAAAATTGTATATTAAGAACAAAATTGAGCAGATGACGTAAGATTGTTTGCACTCATTTTACTGTTTCTTAGTGTTTGTAAATTATAATCTGTAAAACATAATATTCGTTTTCCTATTGGGTAGTTCGTTATGTGACATCTAACAAGTCTCTTAGTCCCCAAAGTTGATACTAATGATATCCAAAGATCCTCTCACTTCAGAGGTCAACAAGCAGCTGCGTAGCATGGTATTTAAGAGCCCCACTCAGGAGTTAAACAGCTGGGATTTGAATTCTTAGTAGATGCACGCGTGATATCTGAGCAAGTTATTCACTTTCCTAGTGCCCTGTATAAAATGGTGATAATTATAGTACCCACCTCGCAGGATTGTTAACATGATTCAGTGAGGCAGAAAAGTACTCCGAATTCCTCCTGGCACAGAGTGGTTTATCTAAAGGATTTGTTAGTAAGATATCCCTGTAATATCTGTGCTAATTTGAGCCTTATCATCATTTCCTAAGAAGTATCTTTTGACACTCTTACTGAGATAAAGAGGAAGACCAATTTCATTAAAATAGATTCCCAAATCAAATCATATAAAATATCTAAAGATATTTTGGAAAATATAAACTAGTATGAAGAAGAAATTAATTAAATGACTTAAATGCTCATCACCCAGATATAATCATTTTGTTTTATTTCCAATCAGGCTTTGGTTCTTTTTTTTTCCTCTTCACAGATTAATTTATTTACCGAGTTATAATCATTCTGTATTAACCATTTTGATTCCTAATCTGTTCATTACTATTCAGTCATAAGCATTTTTCTTTTATTACCTAGGATTAATTCAACCTCACCTCACTGGTTGCATAATATTATTTAGAACAGATACTTTTTAAAAAATTTGTTTAATGTTTATTTTTTGAGAGCGACAGAGCATGAGTGGGGGAGGGGCAGAGAGAGAGGGAGACACAGAATCCGAAGCAGGCTCCGGGCTCTGACCTGTTAGCACAGAGCCCAATGTGGGGCTCGAACCCATGAGCCGTGAGATCATGACCAGAGCCGAAGTCAGACACTTAACTGACTGAGCCACCCAGGCACCCCTAGAACAGATACTTTTTGATTTATTTGTGTTTTGTCAGATTGTTGAATAGGGTGGTTGTTTATGATTTTTAGTGCTATAAATATTGGTGCAGTAAATATCCATGCTCAAACTTAAGTGTATAGGGCTCATTATTTATTTAGGGTAGGTTTCCAAAAGCAGAAATACTAACTCAAGGGTATGAATATTTTGAAGAACTTGAATTTGCCAAGTAACTTTCCAAAATCGCTGCTAGTAATGTATCAGCTGGTCTGTTTCATCCTATTCCACCAGCACTGACTGTTGTCATTTTTCTAATCTGTGCCATTTTGTTGGCAACCTCAGGCACTACTAACATTTTTGTTTGTGTTTCACTGTGGGGTGTCTAAACATTTTCCCATGGATTTGCTTACAAAGGGTGTATTTTCTTTTGGCAAATGTCTTTCCATGTCCTTAGCCTGATTATTTAAGAGTTTTGGTGTTTTTCTCCCTAATTTGTGTGAGTTCTTTACAGAGAAAAGCACACAGCCCGTGTGTGAAATATTTGCTAAGAATATTTCCCCTTAGGTTTTTGGCTCTTATGTTGGTTATGATGTTTTAAGTCATACAGAAATAAATGAGAGTGTATGGTTAAGTCTGCAGATCTTTTCCACTGTCATTTCTTCTGTAGTTTCTAAGCGTAAAGTTCTAGAGGTTTGGTTAGTGTTTGGTTCTGTGTTCCTCTGGTTTTTCTAGGAGTTCACATATGCATTGGCTTATATCTATATCTTAATGCCTTAATATAAACTTAAATGCCTTTCAAGGAAAGAAAAACACATTTTTTTTCTTATTTCCTTAGTTTTTCTTCATATGGTCATTGGTAAAGCCTGAACCCAAACCCAAATCCCTTTCACATCAGTACTTGATTAGAAAAGCTTGTGTGTGGTTCCAGTGGGCTTCAGTGTATTTCCCAGCAGTGGGGTTATGCTTATGAAAACCACTATCAGAGAGGATTTATCAGCGCTCCCTGTGTGAGTCACCATCTAGTCACCAGAGATGGACTCCTTGTTCTACTGGAGATCGTAATCCTAGGGGGAAATTTGGGGGTGCTCAGTAAATGTTGACCGTGCAAGCCTCTGATGTGAGATCTCCAATGCGTGACTTCCCTCCTCTGCCCTCCTTTCCTCATCTGCAGAATGAATGAGTTGAACTGAGTGATTTCTGAGGGGCTCTGTAGCTCTGCAGTTGCTGGACTTGGTGTACAGACCCACATGCATACACAGACGGCTGTGCAAGGGCAAAACCGCCTTCTTCCATGTCAGTCCACCATCCGTTTTCTACTTTGCAACATCATAGGCTTTGCTTATTTACACTTGGAGATACAGGAAAGCAGGGCTGATAATGACAATAAAGAGGAATTAATAAGAGCCACAACACTTACACGGTCCAAAGGCACCTTCCCTTTTGGACAAACCTCCACAGCAATTAAGTGGTCCTAGAAAATTGGCCACTAGGAAAGATGGTCTGGTTACCCATCCTTCTATGTCACCTCTTAAAAGGTTTCGTTGGGGGGGCGGGGAGTGCCTGGGTGGCTCAGTCGGTTGAGCATCCGACTTCGGCTCAGATCATGATCCCACGGTTCACGGGTTCGAGCCCTGCCTCGGGCTCTGTGCTGACAGCTTAGAGCCTGGAGCCTGTTTCAGATTCTGCGTCTCCCTCTCTGTCTGCTCCTTACCCTCCTGTACCCTGTCTCTCTCTCGCTCTCTCTTAAAAATAAATAAACGTTTAAAATTTTTAAAAACAATTTTTTTAAAAAAGGTTTCCTTGGTCTTTTAAAGCATCAAGGCTGCTAAGTGTCTCCCATTTTTTGTTAAGATCTACAATTCCTTACCAAAACCTCAGTCCCAGATGTGTTTTGGAATTCAGAATTTCTCTGAGTTCACAAATGTTATTTAGCCCAGGAACTAAATTTTGTAGCATCCCCACGTGGGGCTTGGGGCAGCACCCCTAATCAAACACATTAATATTTTTGCAGCAGAATGCATGACGATTCATAATAAGTTGGGTAAATAATGACTATAAGTAATCCCACTTCGTTTCATGGCAGATTTTGCCACCAGATGAGTACAAAAAAAAAAAAAAAAAAAAAAAAAAAAGCTTTGTTTCCTTAGATTTTTCGATTTGGGAAAGCTTATATGGTGTTGTGGGCCTGAGTTACCCTCTCCAGTTCACCCTACCAGGGACGTACCTTGTCAAAGCTCAGATACAATTCTGACCCCTCCTGTAGCAACCTTCCACAGCCAATCATGGCAAAGAAGCAGTAAACCCAGACTTCAGCTGGCACTCAAGGCCTTCTGTCCTATACCTCATCCAGCTGTACAGCCTTGTCTCCCTCTACCGGAAGCAGTAACCCCCTCCCTCCAAGCCCACTCGCGTGGGCCTTGGCCATATTCATCTGCTCCGACACATGCCAGGCTTGCTTACTCTCCTGGTGTTTCTGTTTAGCTGGTTCCCTCTCCCAGTGACACTCTCATGTCCTGTTGTTCCTGGCTCCTAGCCCGGCTTTTTTTGTGCTCTTAATCCTAACTGCCTCCCAAATTCCCACTCTGCAAGGTTCTCCTAGATCTACCTGTGTGAGTTGACTCTCCTTTTCAGCTGCTGTATTCCCTATCTTTATTATGGCACCTGTCAGAGACGGTCTGCTCTTAGAATAGCTTGTGTATCCTCTACTAAATTATGAAACCCAAGAGTCGTGGTTCTCTAGTATGCACAAAATGGTGTCGTTGTAATTGCTTCCTGGGTTCCTCTTTCCTCCCTCCCAGGACATTCTTCTTCAGTACGTCTGAGTGGCACCCAGGTAACTGCATATGAACAAGCCTCTAATTATTTAAACTCTTCGATTTTTATCTCCTTGGCCATGAGGAGCTGGGCAGCAGATTCTGTTCTTGAAATAAAAAGCCACCCAGGACTCGAGAATCCAAACCTAAAACTGAATTGTGGCCTCCACATCAGTCCACACACAAGTGCTACCTTTGGTTTTTCTTGTTTTATTTCTTCTTTGCAGGACTGTATTAGAAATTAAATCCATAACAGATGGTAGTGATTATGGCAAGGTCTTTAGTAACAATTACGTGGGAGGTTTCTTGGCAGGGCTAACCCTGAGTCCATCATTCCCCTAGGGACGTTGAAGTGTGGAGAATAGCCATGGCCACTGCAGAATTAGCCAGGTGCCAGCAGCCTGACAGGTTAGTAAACATCTGGAGAACACAGGATTGCAGACTTCAGGGACTAAAGAATCCATATGTGGCATCTCTGCCCAGGAAATTCAGTTCAGAAGTGATGTTGCCTATTCTGTATTTAGACTTCTGAGGGTGGGGAGAGCCTAGTTGTAGCCCACAC
Source organism: Panthera leo (assembly GCF_018350215.1). Taxonomy (NCBI): domain Eukaryota; kingdom Metazoa; phylum Chordata; class Mammalia; order Carnivora; family Felidae; genus Panthera; species Panthera leo. Next base: position 74,754,715 of record NC_056684.1, on the reverse strand, counting down.
TTCAGCCCCACCAAAAATGTCCCACACTCTTCTCTTTTAGTCTCTAATAAGAGTGATGTTGATGGACATAATAATTAATGTGGCTGATGTTTAGTGAGCTCTGCATGCTGGGAACCACATTAATCATCTCACATAATTTTTTTCATTTCATCCTCCAGGCATCCCAAAGAGTGTACTTACTGCTTCATTTACATCTGAGGACTCTGATGTCCAGAGAGGTCGGGCAGTGTGTCCTTGGTAACACAGCTCATGATGGGCAGTGGGGGGGCACCTGTGAGTTCAAGAAAACTGCCTCCAATGTCTGTGCTCTGTAACTGCTCCAACTATCACTTTTAAAGTTCTCAGTGTTCTGTCTTACCATGAAAATTGAAACTCTGCTTCATCTCTTATGCGTTTAAGAGAATGTCCCCCCCCCCCCCCCCCCCCCCCCCGCCAATTGTATCTTTGAATAGGTTGTGTGTGAATGGGCATAACCTCAGTTCTGTGTGTATCTGGGCCCCTACAAGGAAGACATCCTTTGGCCTCTGGGCAGCTTGCTCAACATAAGGACATAGCTGTAGGAGTGGCCGGGTGCTACCACAGCTCCTAGGAGAAATTCAGCACAGCTCCTAGAACCCCCTTCCTCTTTCCGGGCATGAATGCCAGTAAGCTAAAGCCTGCGGTTTTAAGTCTGACCAGAAAATGGCACTCTGGATGGAATGCAAGCACATGCCATTTAAATCACTTCAGATCGCTCTTTTGTAATGGAACAAAAAGAAAGGGATAAACAACCATAACGTGGGAATCCCTGTGACTTTTTAACTAGCTTCCTGGCCATAAGTGATCATTTCAGAATGAAAGGACCGAAACACTTTTATATTCTCTACTTTGCTCCTTTGCTGTTGATACTGGAAAAAGTCATTATTTTGACCAAGTATAAATTAGACTTGTCTCAATGAGGAAACACCTCTGGGAAACATTGAAATGCTTAACACGCTGACAATGGCTGGTGATTGAAATGTGAATAGATGTTGACCTGGCATTACTTACTTAGAATCTTATTTTAGAGGTCAGAACTAATTCATGAGAGGCAGAAAAATAGCCAGATAGGCTCAAGGCAAATATCGTAAAGCCACTGGGATACGACATAGGAGTTGGAGAATTTTTCCTGACCATAAAAAAAAAAAGAGAGAAAGAAATAAAAAGAAGAGTTAGAATAGAAAACTTTAAAGTTTCAAGGAATTTAGGCCAACAAGAAGCCACATTCTCCACTGGCCGTTTAGAAAGGTAAACGGTGTTGTTAGGCACCTCGTAGGCACAATGCAAGGGTGTCTTAGCCCAGGTAAAGGGGGGTGTGTGTCCCCACCACACTTGCCCATAGGGAAGGGTCACTCAAGCATGAGCAGAGTTGTGACATGTAAGTGCCCCCATAAAGCTTACACGTGTGAGCGAAGCCAACTCTCAGGTTATGAATACAGTAAAAAGAAAGTGCAATGCCTTCTGCAGCTTTGGTGGTCTAGGGTCTGCAGAGAGCTCTTCTAACCAGCATTAACTTTCCTGCTCCTGGGAGACGTGCCTGTCCTGGTCCTCCTCCAGTTAACCAGACTGTCCCTGGTCCTCTGCCCACTCCATCCTGCCCGGCTGCCCGTTAAATATTCCCACCTGACCTGAATCCAGGCACCATACAGTAAGTACCGCCTGGCTTCCCTGTCTTGAATGACTGACTACATCACCTTCTATCTCTTTCCCTGAGCCAGAAATCTTAGAATTGGTTTGGGCGTCCAATTTTTTCACCTTTGAAAATTAAGTCCGTTACCGAACCCTGGGCATTTTACATTGGTTTGTTTCAGAGCTGAATTTTCTCTTATAAAACACTGAGATTCTTTCCAAATTGATCTTTGTCTCCTGTCCTTTTCCATTTGGGAAATCCTCAACTCCACCGGGATGTTTTTATTTCTCAAATGCAAACCTAATTATAATATTCCTGCTTGATTTCTAAAACACAGACCAAATTTCTCTAGTGTGACTTAATCTGGTCCCATGCTCCCTTACCAGCAAGCCTGCATATCAAGTGCTTTTTCCTTTTCCTTGTTTCAGTGCAGATGCATATTTTTATGACTGTTGGCTGTGATTTTTATTCCTATTTATATTTTATCATTATTTTCGATTGTACGGTCTTATTGTAAAATGCCACTTGCCCAAAAGAGAAATGACTGGACTAAAGTTCAAACTCAGATTTTGCTGTAAAGCTAGCTGTTTCTTAAATGTTCTCAGATTTGCAATCTTAGACTTGAATGTTACTGAGGAAGTCTATTTTCGAGCTCTGTAATTTCTGGAAAATGTTAGTGGGGGAGGGCGTATATTTGATTCCCATTTGAACACAGGAGATTGAAGTAACAGATATTGAGTATCGCTTGTAATCTTTAATTTTTGTTTGTTATGATTCCCCGTTGGAGATTACTCACAAGATTTTGGCCATAACCGGCAATCACAGATCCTTCAACACCCTGCATTTTGTGCAGTCAGGGTGCTGGTGGTGTTGTCGTTGTTGTTGTTGTTATATATACTGTTACCCAACACTGTAAGCGCTTGGTGCTCCCAACCTAGCCAGGCGGCTGGTGGGTCAGAAAGCAGACTCCGGACCCCTGATGGCTAGGTTCTGATTTCATCTCTGCCACCTACTAGCTGTGTCACCTTGGGCACATTCCTTAACCACTGTGTACCTCTGTCTCTCCATCTGTAAAATGGATTTAAGAATGGCAAATTCTTTCGATTTGTGATGAAGATCAAATAGCAATATATACAGAGCACTTAGAACAGGACCTGATACCGAATAAGCTCTCTTAGTTTTAGCTGTTGTTTTTCTGTTGTTAGAGCTATATGAAATCATGTGAAAGGCCAGTTTTTATCCTCTCTTAAAATTTCTATAATTAGATCAAAATTAATAATTTGGGGACAAAGTCTTTGGACATCTGAGCAGGCAGGCTGCACTGTACCATATCCTGGAGGGCTGAGTGCCCAACACCCCCTTACTGCTTGGCTGTTAAAAGTGCCATTCTTGGGTTCTCCTTGCTGAATTTCTCCCCAAAGAGCTCTTCAGAGCAGCGGAGTGTGGAAAATGGGGCTCATTCTGCTCCTTGTTCAGGACCATGAGACTCCCATTTACAGTAATTGACAGTTCAGAATGTGTGGGTCCACTCGGCTCTCTCCTGGTTCGCTCGAAGCCCCTGTTTCATGACCTCTTGGCAGCAGCATGCCTCATATTTGATACTCTCCCTGGTGGCCCCCCGTGGCTCAGCAGCCCTGCCTCCTGTGGGCCAGATGGAGCCAGTGTGGGAGCCGCATAGCCCAGAGGGCTGTGACGTGAATGCTGTCGAAGTGACACCTGGGCACAAGTAGGAGTACCGGGGTCAGACACCTGCTCAAGCAGTCTGCTTCAAATGCCCACAGGAGAGAACAGAGAGAGGTAGGGGCCCTGCCCTTTGCATAATTCTTCCAGAAAGAGACACTCTCAGTCCAAAGGGTGTGGTTGGCCCAGAATCAGGATTGCCTTCTGTGCGTACAAAGGTTTTTTGTGGCTATCCATGTCTTCTTCGCTTCCAGAGTTATTTTCCGGTTAAAAGAGTATAGACACATCTGGCTCATTTTCCAAGTCTGCTGGCTACCTCTGAAATCCTCAAAGCAAAAGAGATGGATGGATGGACAGACAAATAAATAATGAAAATTAAACCAAAATACTACTACCTAAATTCAAGGCTTTTATCTAGAGCTTTTGTTTCTTTCCCCTTCCTTCCATCTTCCCATCTTCCTTCCCTCCCTCACCCCTTGCGTGCCTTCCCTTTCTATCCACACCTCCTTCCTTTTAGTAGCTCATTTATGCATAAAGTATTCATTGGCTGTCTGCATTGTGTTAGACACTGCAAATTGTCTATGCTCACATGGGTGAGCATAAAGACCTGCGTGTGGAGAAGGGGGGCATACGGTCAAATAGCTTCAGAAATGCATAATTATACACTAACATAGGTGTCAAGAAAGAAAAGTACCGAGTCATGAGCAATTGTAAAGGGAGCCTGATCTGGCTAGGCAGTTGTGCAAAGGCTGTCCAGAACATGTGACTGCTAAGCTGTCCTCAGAAGGATTAACCAGTTAACAAAGAAGTGAAGGGGCAGGATGGCCATTCTAGAAGGAGGAAAATTTATGCTCAAAGATCATAAGATGGAAGTGGCATTGCACATTTGAGACATCAGAAGTTTGATGGTGGAAATGTCAGCAGAGAAGGAACAGTGTTCCATTAGAGCTATCTTTCAATTTGGTTTCGAGACTTTGTGTATATATATTGAACAAATCAAAGTTTTACCTAAATATTTTTTTCAGATGACTTTTCCTAAATTTTCAAGGCGATATGAGTGCCCTCAAGGCTAATACCAGTGATGGGTGAAAAGAATATCAGTTTTCCCCTATTTAGGTAAATGCCATAGATTGAAGTATTCAACAAGATTCTAAGTAAAATTCCAAAGGGATCTCCTGATACTATCCTTTCTTTGCAGGTATTGGAGGAGGGATGAATGAATGGTGAAGCTTTAGCGTAAAATGAGATTATAATTTTTATTAACCTCAGTAACATTTTCTTTGTCTTTTGACACACAGGCTAAACATCACAAGTTATTAACAGAGTATTCAAGGTATAATTAGACCCCCTTTTATCCTGCAGAGGTGGTAGCACCGTGAGAGATGGGCTCAAAGTCCCAATTGATTGTCCTATCCTTCTTAAAAATTGGGCACACTTTTATCTGAAAATGAAATGTCTGGAAGCCTCTTAGAAGGACTCCAAAACTGATAGAAGCAGTGTCTTCTCTGGACTTGTTTTTAGGCCTTATTTGGACCCCGAAATAACACACTGCCCAAAGGTGTCTCTGCACAGAAGGTATTATGAACTCTATTATGAGGTTCCTAACGAAACTCCTTGAGAACAGAAGAAACTTGTTGAGAAAGATGAAAACATGAGATACAAGAAAGAGAGATTCAACACAGGACAGAGGTAAAGGGAGGCCCCAGGATGAGGGTCAAATTAGAGCCATCTAATGACAACAGTACACTAGGCATAAGCAACTTACATACCTGCAAGTGTTGTAATTTTACCCAGATACCTGATAAATAGCTTGGCTGGGTGTAAAATCCTAAGTTGGAATGATTTTGAAGGTATAGCTCCATTGCATTCTCATTTCCACTATTGCTATTAAAAAGTCCAAAAGGATTCCAATGACCTCTTGTCATCCGTTTTACTTGGACTCAGGGGGCCCCCTCAGTGTCGAAATTCATTTCTTCTAGTTTCCTTGAATTATTTCCTGCATGACCCCCTTCTACCCAACACCATGTCTCTTTATCCCTGTCTTCCCTCTTCCTTTTTCTTCCTTCCTTTCTTTGTTTCTGAAACTTTGTTGTTCAGATGTTGGGAACATTGTGACAGAGATGGTGAATTATCTCACATCCATTCCAGCTTCCTTCTAGTTCACCTTTGGGTACTGCAGAGCTGGAAGCCTAAATGCTATATTTCCCAGACTTTTGCAGCTAGTGTTCTGAATGTGATTTAGATTCAAGGATAGTTCTTTCTTTTCTGTTGGCAAGCATGGTCATGGAAGCTTTTTACCCTGGGACAGCATTAATAAGCATTCCAGTGTTTGGTCACTAGCTCCATGAGGGTCAAGAAGCAGGATGCTTGCCATCCATTTTTCCCCGTATAGTTTGTGACAGGCACAGCCTGGCTTTCGAGCCAACAGCAATAGGTGCGACTGTCTGACCTGGGCAACAATAACATGCTTCTGGATTTGGCGGGTCTGTGCAGCAGTTTGCCCCTTTGGGAGGCAGTCTCCTTATCTTGCAAGTGGTAGCAGCTCTCTTTGAGGCTTACATCCTGGTTTAGTTTAGGAATTGTACTAAAAGCTCAACCCCATATTTGTGTCTTTAGCACTTCCAGTGATGCCATTCAGTATATTACAAGAAATAATTTCTGCTTTAATTGGCATGGATTCCGTTCTCTGCAAAGGACCCTGATCAGTAGGACACTCGTGAATTTGTTTCTCTAATTTCTTTTTACTTTTTTCCTGTGTTCCAGTTTTATTTGGGGGGTGGCAGGTGGATTTCTTAAACTTGAGCTTCTAACCCTATAATTGAGTAACTTAGTTTTTTATTCATACACACACACACACACACACACACACACACACACACACATACACACTATCCAAACACACTTTTTTTCTTCTATGAATGCTCCTATCTTAGAGTATCTTGTTCTAATTTTATCAATAGATAATCTTCTTTTGTCTTTCTGAGGGTTTTAATGATAGAGTTGTGGGATTTTTTTTTTTTTTTTTAAGTTTTCTTCTTCCTGCGTAGTTCCTGTTTTCTTCAAATTGCTTTTGATTGTCCGTTTGGCTCTCCCAACTTACATACTAAAGATTTTGCTCGGTGATCCTTGGTTATTTGCTCATATTTAAGAGTAGGGCCTTAAAAACAATTAGAAACCCTGAGCATGTGATTGCGTATTGTCACATGTGGGCTTCCCTGTAAAGTTGTCTGGCTGTGCTGTTTCATTGGGGGAACCCCTGATGTCAGCACCTTTATGACTTTCTTCTTGTCTAGGTTAGATTCCCCAGAGAAGGATTTTCTAGTTTTCTGCCTATGAAGTATGGGCTGGCTGCCAGGGTCATGGAGGCTAAGTATGAAAGGAGGAATGAGGGTCTAAGCGTAAGTATGTGAATATTCTCTTTGAAGAAAAAAGCAAAAGCAACTGTTTTTATACATTTCCCTCCCCCTTAACTGTGTCTGGTACAGAGAGGGTTGGGAAAAGTCAGGCACCAATCTAGAAGAGCAGAGAAGATGATAGGGCATCTAAATGTTTCTTAGCCTTTCACCATTCCTTCTATGTTAGCTCCATCTGTACCCTTAATGTCAAAAGTATCTGACGCCTTAAAACCCTGAGCTTTGGGGAGAGTCCGTGTTATAAATTGGACTGCCTTTTAGCTTTTTGCCCACTGCCAGCTTCAGTTTCAGCTTTCTTGGGCCTACTTGGGTCACTAACCACATATCCATTTGCTCTCTGGCTTTCAGAGTTCTGTTGGTGTGTATTTTCTCCCACTCCCCATAAACTTATGGGTTTATGTCTTTAAAACAAACCCCCTGCTGTCATTTTTGTCAGCTTAAAGAGAAACTATAAGTAAAGGTGCGTGTGCATACGCAAAGTCTTGACCTGGGAGTTGGTTAACTTTTCTGTGACTCATGAGGAATAGAAGGGTATTGAATTTGCTTTCCATATCTTTGCTTGATTGCTTATTAAACTTAATTGTGTAGTATGTCTTTAAACAATGTGTTATTAAACTTAAGAGTGTGTGTGTGTGTGTGTGTGTGTGTGTGTGTGTGTATCTAAGCTTACAATAGAATGGAGAATAGCTGGGCACCTGGGTGGCTCAGTCAGTTAAGCATCCAACTCTGGATTTGGGGTCAGGTCATGATCTCACGATTTGTGGGTTTGAGCCCATTGTCAGGCTCTGAGCGGATAGCACGGAGCCCACTTAGGATTCTCTCTCACCCTGTCTTTCTCTCTGCTCCTCCTCCGCTTGCACGCGTGAGTGCACACACTCTTCTTCTCTCTCAAAATAAATAAATAAACTTCTAAAGAAAAAAAATGGAGAATAGCTAAAAGACACAAATGCTGTCTGTCCTAAAACATACACCAGTTTCTTTCCTTCATTGCTGCTAGGACTTGTTTCAAGCTGCAGAGGCACCAAAATTTGTTCTTCACCATGATTTGAATATACTTAATGGAAAGAATCTGCAGTCAACATCTCTGCCTTAAACCCCAAATATAGGGAGAGCAGTGGGTCTGGGGTTTCTTTTGTTCTGTTTTATGTGATGAGAATTTATATTTGTCATCCAAACAGCATGCCTTTTTGGCATTTACTGCTGAAGAGTTGTGGCAAATCAGAAATGATTTGCTTGAGTTCAGTGAAACCTTTCATATCAGCACATTCTCACTGTTATTCATTCCTGGTGCCTACAGCAAAGATTTAATAAGCCCTGTTTGCAAAACAAAAAGAGAAAAAGGGTAATGGCTCAATGGAAAGCCCATTAATGTTTCAGACCACTGACTGTTGAATCCAAATATAGATTGTAGGAAGGAGGGCCAAATTCAGATGAGGAGAGTGAATTTCTTTTAAAACATAATCCTTTTCACTTAAGCTATGAAGAGAGAAATTAAAATTGAACCGTGGAAGGTAAAAATTAATAGTGGTGAGGTGTTCCAAATATAATGTACAGTTTTTGTTTGAAGTTTCTTTAGTTTCTAGTGATAATAAATGAACAAACAAGTTCAGCATTTTGCTGGTTTTGAGAGAAAAATCCAGGTGGATACATGACTTAACCTTTTAGCAAAAGGTACACTTAAAAAGAGAAAGTGTAATAAAACAACACACTAAAGGGTAGAGAAAAGGGCGTACCTGAGGTAATCATTTAGAAGGCTTTTCACTGAGGCCTTGCCTGTCATGAGTTTATAAATTTGTGGAAGCAAAATCCCATTTCTGCCAAAATGTGTTCTCATTTGTGTTTTGAGCCCTGACATCACATCACACAGGGTGGGGCAGCAACTAGATGAAATTGCATAGTTCCATGTTAGTTGTTTAGAAACCTGGCAAACAAGATTTCATGTTTTCCCTGTACATTTTTGGCTGCCTTTTTAGGAAAGGTTGAAGGAGCAGAGGGTATAGCTCGGTACCTGTTTGGATTCAAGGAACAGCATGGTATTTTTGACGAGGACTTGGGAAACTTAGATTTTAACCCATGTTTATCTACTAACTAATTGCATGGCCAGAAGCACGTCCTTCCACATTGTTTTATTGGTAATTTTTTTTTTAACTTGGAGTTAGCTAAGATGCATGTGGCAAAGAATAAAGTGATACAATCATGGTAGAGTTACTTTGAAAGTCAGATGTAAGTTCAGTCTGCTCGAAGTGCTAGACAAAGCATAAATATTTAAAGACTGAAGTTAAATAACAGATCACAAAGGTGAACTGAATTGTTGGCAGTCCACAGGACAATTAATGATACCAAGATTCCAGAATAAAATAGCAAGAACATCTAATCTGAATTGTTGATGAATTCTAGATACCCAAGATTTCGCAGATGATTATTATGATAGCCATTTACTGAGTGCTTAATATACGTTGGGCCCTGTGCTAAAGGTCATTAAATGCATGATTCTATTTCTGATTCCTATAACAACTCAGATTTATAGTTACTATTATCATTCCTATTTTGTAGATAAAGTATATCAACTGAAGTTACACAGATAAGAAGTGGCATATCGGGGACTTGGAGCTGAATCTTTTTGTCTCCAAAGCAAAAGTGCTTTTAATCACTATGCTGTATGTCAGAAACTGGCACCAGTTCTTGAAGACTGAAGATTATTTTAAAGTAAACTAACAAAAATACTCCCCTTCTCCTATTTATGAACTCTAAGCTGTTGGGACAAGTAGAAGATTCAGCAAGTCACATACACAATGGGTTAGACTGACCTAACCTGTAGGAGATTCTGGTTTAGCTGTAGAGGTCAGAGATTAGAACAGTTAAGTAAGGAGATAATATGTCATCATAGATGAGGAAGCAAGGCTTATTTACCCTGAATGAGAGCACATTCATGAAGACTAAGTTCACGTATCTAGGACAATAAATGAAACAAAACCAGATTTATTTTCTGGGACTTGAGAACCGTGTTCCTATATTTAAGTACATAGAATGAATGATCCACAAAAGATGGTGAATTTTCTTTCACTAGGTAAGTTCAAGTGACATGGATGTCGTAGATGGAACCCAATGCTCTTTAGGGTCCTTTTCAATCTAAAGATACCTAAAGGTCAGAAGTTTTTCTTTTCTTTTCTTTTTCTTTTTCTTTTTCTTTTTTTTTTTTTTTTTTTTTGGCCACTTTAACCATTTTATTTTATTTTATTTTATTTTATTTTATTTTATTTTATTTTATTTTATTTTAGTAATATCTACCCCCAACATGGTGCTCCGACTCATTACCCGGAGATCAAGAGTCAACATGCTCTACCAACTGAGCCAGCCTGGTGCCCCAAAGGTCAGAGATGTGGAAAAGATCAATTTTGACTAAACTGAGTGAATAGGGAGGATTTTCGGGAGAAGGCAAACCTCAAGATAATATCTGACAGAACAGATGTCATTCATTTATAGGTTAACAGGTCAAACTACTCTTAACGAGTAGAAAAACCAGGAGAATCGGAGCTGTACTAGAATTCAAGGTCTCAAGGCAACTCATCTGTTGTCTCAACTTTAGTTCTGGAAGTTTTTAGCCATTATCGCTTTAAATATACTTTCTGTCCTTGTCCCTTTCTCTTTGCTTTCTAGAATTCCCGTAATGCAAATATTGTTTCTTTTTATTGTGACCCATAATCCCATAGCCTTTCTTCACCCTTCTTTATTCTTTTTTCTTTTTGTTGTTCCTCTAATTGGGTAGTTTTCAGCATCTCATCTTCCAAGACACTGACCCTTCTGCATGTTTGAGTCTACTTTTGCGACTCTCTATTAATCATATTTTTTTATTATATTTTTCAACTCTAGGATTTCTGTTTGTTGATTAGTTGGTTGGTTGTGATGGTCGATATTTCCTCGTTGAACTTCTTGTTTTGTTCCTGCTTTATTTTTTTTTTTTTTTACATTTTGTTTCATTGCCTGTGTTTTCTTCTACTTCACTAAACTTCTTTAAGAGGATTATCCGGAGTTCTTCTTCCAGCAGTTCATAGATCATCATCTCTTTGAGGTCGGTTTTTGGAGCTTTATTAGTTTCCTTTGACGGTGCCATATTTACCTTATTTTTCATGATCCTTGATTTCTTACTTTGCTGTCTGCACATTTGAGGTGCCTGCCTCTTCCAGACTTTGCAGGTTTGCTCTGACAGAGACCTGTCACCTCAGTTTGGGTTTCTGTGTGTGTCTGCCTGGTAATGCCCTTGGGCAGTTGGGGCCTGATATCATGGTCTATTTTTAGGCAAGGCAATTGCTCAAACTCTGAGAACAGGGATGGGGGTTGTGCCAGTGGCCAAGAACAATTGGACAGGATGGCTGGCTTTGTTGCCACCCAGGTGAGTCTGTAGGATGTGCTCCCCAGTTGCCTGGATCTTATTGTTGGGCTTACCAGATGGTTGGGACTGTGGACTGTATTCAGTAGTAAATGGGGCTATGAATTAGCCTCCCTGTCCTGGAAGGGCAGCAGGATGGGACCCAGGGCCTGCACAGCTCTGTCTGGGGACCTGAATCAGTCCAGAGTGTGCACTGAACTCTCTGGTCAGGTGAGGACAATCTGTAGAGATGCGGGGAAGACACAGGCTGTATTCTCTGTTTAAGGCCTGTTGAATGGGCTATGCGACTTCCTGTGTGCCCTGATTAGGTTCTCTGGTCCAACAGGCTGAAAGCTGGGGGCACCTGGGTGGCTCAGTCACTTAAGCGTCCAACTCTTGATTTCAGTTCAGGTCATGATCTCACAAGTCATAGGTTTGAGAGTTTGAGCCCCACGTCAAGCCCCATGCTGTCAGCACAGAACCTGCTGAGGATTCTCTGTCTCTCTCAAAAATAAATAAATAAACATTAAAAAAAGACAGGCGGAAGGCTGTATTCAGCAGTGAGCATGGCTACAAATTAGATTCCCTGGTGAGGTGTAGCAGGAGAAGCAGTTCTGAACCTGGTAGAGGTCTTTGTTTTTTTAACTCTAACCAACCTGCACCCCAAGTTCCCCAGCCCATCATGGCCACTGGCTTTGCCCTACAAACTGTTGGCTCTGCCCATGTGTCAACTTGGGTGCTGTTGAGCTGCACAGCTTCCTGGAGTAATCACCAGCCCTTCTGGTCACATGGAGCTGGAAGACACAGCAGGTGAGGCTGTCTCAACAACCTTTCTTGGGCAGGAGTGGGAGGGGATCCCTCTACACTACTTTCAATTTTCCACACAGGCTCTCAGATTGGGAGGGGCCAGGAGCTACCCTCAGCCTTAGCTGTGAAATAATCCCCTTGACTTTGCATAACCCAGGAATGCTCCACACCTGGCAGTAGGTTTGCCCACCCATCTCTTGGCTTGAGTGCCACTGGGACACACTGCTTCTGGGAGTTGTCACCAGCCCTCCTGGTCCTGTGGGGCTGGAATACACTCTCCATGGTGGGTGGGACAGTGGTTCAGCTCCTTGCCTGGGCATGGGCAAACCAGGCTTCAGGGCCAGAAAAGCTCTTCTTTTGAGGATCCAAATCAGGCAGATCTGCACTCTTCCAGGTTCTGTGATCAGAGTTGGTTCTGCAGATGAGCAAAACCAGTGTTTGCGATTATTACTTGGGCACTGCAGGCATGAACTCAGCCTGCCCAGATCCATGTGCTGGTTGTTGCAAGCTCCTCCCAACTTTCCAGCATGGTCAGATTCCCACAGTTCCCCTGCGAGGTCAGAGTTAGGGGCTCCTACAAAGCGAGCCACAGTGCTGAGTGGGATGATGGTCGTCCCCACTGTGGGTTCTCTTTTCCCACTGGAGGAATCAGAGAATCAGGGGAGACCTCTCTATGTGGCACTGGCCCAAGAGTGGGAAGTGAAGTCAATGTGTAGCCACTTTTCTTACCTTCTAATGCAATCTGTCTTGATCTCTGGAGGGGGTGCACCAACCTCAACCCTGTGCTCTGTGGTCTCTCCATGGTTTCTTGTTCTCGAATAGTTGTTAGTTGTTCTTGTAAGGAGTAGCAAAGTCAGGAACAACGTATATCACCATCTTGGGGATGTCACTCCACCAAGCTTTGGGGTTTTTTATTGCTTTTGGAAAGGGGAGCTGTATTAGAATCACTGTCCTTTGGGAAACAAGTCAAAATAGAATTCCTTCAACATGTCACTGAAATGTAAAATGAAAATTTGTTGATTCAGCAATGGAGATAATGGTACCTTCTGTCCTGAATCTCCATCATGAATGGAAATGGAAATCATGAGCTGTTTGCAGCTGCTCCTTCAGGTCATTTTAACCAAAAGTTTTCACAATTATGTTTGAAGACATAAATATGTTTCCGACACGAGGAAATGGTTCTGGGTTTTTTTTTTTCTACTATACCTTTTATGCAGAGTTGATTAGTGTACAGTGAGCCTCACTCCACAGAATGTAAGTGGCTGATGGACCCATTGAATTTCAAAGGCTTACTGAAGCTTTCCCTTTCTTTTTCTTCTGTATAAGACATGTCCTTTTGGCACAGATAGCCAGTCAGCTACATGCTGAAAAGTAACTATGACTATTTCGTAAAGAGGGAAGACAGCCTTTAATGAGATGGGTTTTTTGTTTTTGTTTTAGTCGTTTCCCCCCTCTTAAATTTTTTTTTTCAACGTTTTTTTTTTTTATTTATTTTTGGGACAGAGAGAGACAGAGCGTGAACGGGGGAGGGGCAGAGAGAGAGGGAGACACAGAATCGGAAACAGGCTCCAGGCTCCGAGCCATCAGCCCAGAGCCTGACGCGGGGCTCGAACTCACGGACCGCGAGATCGTGACCTGGCTGAAGTCGGACGCTCAACCGACTGCGCCATCCAGGCGCCCCATCCCCCCTCTTAAGCATAGCTTGTTGTTTTGTTCTGTTGTTTGCCAGTTACTTAAGAGCATGTGTTGTGGGAAAGTTCCAATTCAAAATATTTTAAAAAGGCATTCTTCTTGAGGAGGATAGTCTGACATTTCCATTAGCTTTTGCCGAAGAATCCCAGGGGTATTTAGACACTATGGAAGAATAAATAACTGGTCAGTGAGTCAACTCTCTGAACCAAAACAGCACAATGGAGATTTTGCTGACTGATTCCCAGCCAGCAACTGCAATGGGTCACTTTTCTGTAATAAACTCAGTGTTTAGGAAGTTTTATCTAATATGTAATAGCAGCCTTTAAAAGTACTCACCGTGGAGACTTCTAGGGAGTGGAGAGTTCCCATGTCTAGTTAGTTGGCTTCAAGCAGACCCCTCAGCAGTGGAGGGAGTTGAGATCTCATTCATTATTCATGGCCCATGACAAATTTTTGTGATATATCCTGGGAGGAAAAAATGACATTAGGTAAAAAAGTAAGGAAATCTGAATAAAGTGTGAACTTCAGTCAATAATAATGTACCAATATGGATTCATTCACTTTGACAGATATACCTCCCTAATGTAAAATGTTAACAGTAGGAGTAACTGGGTGTGCATGCAAAGGAACTCTTTATTATCGTCACAACTTTTCTGTAAATCTAAACCTATTCTAGAGTAAAAAGTTTATTAAAAAAGAACAGATGCCTGTAGAAAATTTGGGAAGTACAGAGAAGGCAAAAAATTGAGGGCCTGCAGTTCTAACACTCAGAGGAACACTACATTTTTATATGCTGTCATAGATAGTTAAATATGTATGGTGTTATAAGTGTGAGATATATCCATATAATTTCATGATTTCCTTTTCTAATGAGAATCTATGTCATTAAATATGTTCCAGAATTATAATTGTTACATAATGTTCAGTTAAATCAAAATATGTCATAATGTATTTAACCAGTCCCTTCTTGTTAGAAATTGAAGTTATTAGCCATATTTCATCATTATAACCAATGCCATGACTTACCCATGTAATTAAAACTTTGTTCACGTTCACTCTTATTTTCCCAGGAGCAGATTCTAGGAATGGCATTACTGGCTCAAAGTAGATGCAGGTCTCAAAAATGTTGCTAGCTTTTCAGAACATAAGTTTGAATTACATATCAAGTGGAGTTGATTATGTACGAGGGAGCAGGTGAAAAACCGAATTTATAGTGGAGAGGTGCTGGGCAAGAACTCGTTAAGCAGGAAGTTGCAGGTCTGGCATAGTAAGGGTTCTATTTATTTATGTATCTATTTATTTTTGAAGCTTTACAGGAAACAACTACGAGTGAGGGAGGGAACTGGAAGACAGTGACTAAATAAAGCCCACTGAGGCATGTGAATGAGCTTAAGAGCTGCAGGTCAGTGCAGGCTTGGCAAGAAGTAGACCTTTAGAAAATGGATGGGATGGGTCCACGGTTGTGGGCGCTCATCTTCTGCTGGACCCGAGGGGGAGACAAAGGCACAAGGTTCAGGCATCTCAAGGTTACTGAAGTTGGGGCCGGGTCTAATAGGTAGGGAAGCCCCTTTCCTTTATGATCAATCACCCAGAAGAGGGAAGGAGGGTAGGCACTGAAGGGCAGAGGCCACTGTAGGTAGGAACCTATCTGAAGGTGGGTTAAAGTGTAGCAGATGGCGAGGAGTGACGGGAGGACTCTACCACAGTATGGAGAGGAGAAAACTAACCGACTGATGTGTACGTTTCCATCTGTAGGCCACTAGCAGCCAATTTTGGGCAAACTGGAATTAACCTGTCCTGTTAATGGAGATATTGATGTATCTGCACTGTGCATCATCTCTCCAGCTGGCCACTGGCCCTGTTAGGCACAGTTCTTCCTTCTTTCCCACTCGTCTGGCAGCTGTACTCCAAGGTGGTGACCAGTACCTATTCCTACCACTGCCACCATCCTGCCTGAAGGTGCTACCCAGATTATTAGCTTTTAAAAATGTATCCATGTCAGTACTAGGAACAGCCCCCAAGTAATCCCCTGGTCTACCCCCCTGCCTTCAGGGAGCTTAGGTAAACTCCCTTGTAACCCATATGCCCTCGTGTCATGAGTAGCTGTAAGTGGACAGCAACAGTAAGTTGTCTTTCTGTGTTCACATGTGCTCAATTTGTGAATGTCATCTCTGTTGTTTGATTTGTCATTCTTAACCTTTTTTCTTATTTCAAGCATTTTCCCATCTATAAAGTTTAGATGCCTTTTCACGATATTTTGAATGGAGGCTCAAATATTGACTCGAGTTCTTTTCTGAAGCCTGCTCCCTCAACAGGGCTTTGCTTTCCTGCCGTAACTTGCGGAGCGTTCCAAAGTAAACTGCATCTGCTGGCTGGAGCTCTGGCCACCCACCACAGCCTGCAGAAAATGAGGTTCTGGAAGGCATAGATCTCCAAGGAAGGTGTAGAGAGTGCTGCCTCTGAGTTGTACCCTTGAATTAATGACCCACAAACCTGAATATAGCCTGAGCCTTCCCCACAGAAGGCCCACTCTACTATTCTGTTCAGTTTTGCAGAAAAATTCAGAAGATCAAATCTCTGGGCTCCTCTCTGATAGTAACCTTACCTGCAAAGTGTGGGGAGATGCAAGTAGGTGGTAGGGGAGAGGGAAAGCATGTGAGAACAATGATCTCAAAAAAACAGAACAGTAGTTTTGTTGATTATTTCCTTCACTGTGCAGAAACTTTTTACCATGGTGAAGTCCCAATAGTCCCAATTTTTGCTTTCGTTTCCCTTGCCTCCAGCGACATAGCTAATAAAAAGTTGTTCTGGCCAAGGTAAAAGAGGTTGCTGCCTGTGTTCTCCTCTAGGATTTTGATGGTTTCCTGTCTCACATTAGGTTTTTCATCCATCTTGAATGTACTTTTGTGAGAAAGTGGTTCAGTTTCATTCTTCTGCCTATCGTCCAGTTTTCCCAACACCATTTGTTGAAAAGACTGTCTTTTTTCCACTGGATATTCTTGCCTGCTTTGTCAAGGACAGTTGACCATATAGTTGCGGGTCCATTTCTGGATTTTCTATTCAGTTCCATTGATCTATGTGCCACTTTTTGTGCTGGTACCATACTGTCTTAATGACTACAGCTTTGTAATATAGTTTGAAAAACGGAATTGTGATGCCTCCAGCTTCACTTTTCTTTTTCAGGATTGCTTTGGCTTTCTAGCATCTTTTGTGGTTCCATACAAATTTTAGGATTGTTTGTTCTAGCTCTGTGAAAACTGCTGGTGGTATTTTGAAAGGGATTGCTTTGGGTAGTATAGACATTTTAGCAATATTTGTCCATCCAATCCATGAGCATGGAAGTTTTTCCTTTTCTTTGTGTCCTCTTCAGTTTCTTTCATAATTGTTCTATAGTTTTCAGAGTACGATCTTTTACCTCTTTGGTTAGGTTTATTCCTAGGTTTCTTATGGATTTTGGTGCAGTTGTAAATGGGATCAATTCCTTGATTCCTTTTTCTGCTGCTTCATTATTGGTGTATAAAAATGCAACATATTTGAATGTATAAAGATGACGTGATACACACACACACACACACACACACACACACACATTGGAATATTACTCAGCCATCAAAATAATGAAATCTTGTCATTTGCAATGGCATGGATGGAGCTAGAGTGTATATGCTAAGGGAAATAAGTCAGAGAAAGGCAAATAGCATATGATTCCACTCATGGGATTTAAGAAACAAAACAGATGAACATATGGGAAGGTGAAAAAAGAGAGACAGAGGTAAGCAAACCATAAGAGACTCTTAATAATAGAGAACAAACTGAGGGTTGATGGAGGTGGGTGGGGAGATGCGTTAAGTGGGTGATGTATATTAGGGAGGACACTTGTTGTAATGAGCACTGGGTGTCTTATATGTTAGTGATGAATCATTGAATTCTCCTGAAACCAATATTACACTGTATGTTAATTATCTAGAATTTAAATTAAAATTTGAAGGAAAAAAAAAAGAAACCAATCAATAGAACAGTATCTGAACAGTATCCTTGGTCTTTGGATTCTCAAAGCAATGAGAAAACACCCTTTCAGTGGATGAATGTGGAAAACATTATGAAATGTGACTCATGTAACCTTTCAAAAACTGGAACTGCCCTCAATTCTGAGTCCTATTCTCTGCCCTCTAGCTGTCCCTGCTCCCCGTCTTTTCTTTTTAGGACTGGGACGCACAGACTCAGGTTCATTATAATGGTTGGTTCATGACACGTTGTCACCATTGATTCATACACTATCCAGTTCTATAACTTTGGTCATTTTCAATAACTTCCTTCTGTTAATGGGAACTGGGCTGCTTCCAGATGTTTGTTCTTGCATCTGCCTTCACATCTCATTTGCATACACAGCGCCCAGAGCCCCAGCACCACACGACAGGGCTTTAGTGTGTCACACACCTAGACTGCAGGTCCCAGCGCTAGGGACGCAGCCCTGTTTCTTCCTGCATATTTCCCAGCTACGACCTTCAGAAGTCCTGCTGTCCTTAGAGGTGCTCCTTCTCTGTGCTCATTGAGCACAAAGCCTTCCACAGGACAAAGTGCAGTCTCACCCATGGCAGAGTCAAGGTGTGGAAGTGCACTAAGCATGATTGTACCCTTGAGAGGTTGGGACTTGGTTTTACATTCTTTGGGAAATTTTCAAAATCTTTGATCGTGGTTCTAGCCACTGTATTTTTTCTCAGTGTCAGAAGCAAATTCCTAATTGAGGCCTAGCTCAGGAAGCTTTCCACTAGCTTCCCTAGGGAATACTCTGAACAATATAGTGGCTTAGTAGGTGTGGGTTTGTTTTTTTGTTTTGTGTTGTGTTGTGTTGTTTTAGTGTTGTCCCAGTGCCCTTTAGTACAAGACCTTTTGGAATATGATGAGAAGACAAATGTCAGTTCAGTAATGTCATTTCTCGGTCCTTCGCTCACAAATGCAGCCAGACCCTTCTCAGAGGACGTGGCTGTCAAGCCTAGCGGTAAAACTAGTCACCTTCTAGTGGGTGCGGAGAGAGAGCGAACGCCGACAGGATAAATAGGACAAAGAAACAAATCACACAGGTGTAGTTGATCCCAGGTCAGGAGCAGGCTGGGAGCAGGGAAGCCAGACACCCCCAGTGGGGAGCATGCTCCTCCGTGGCCCCTCGGGAGCTGCCATGCAATTGCTCGGGGATCATTATCTCTGCCGGGCTTTTCATTGTTCACAGGGGCAGCTCCTGCCAACCAAGATCCTGTTTCTATTTTGTAAAAAGAGTGCCTGGAGCTCAGGAAAAGAAAGGCTCTGTGGAGAGGCCAGAAACATTAAAAGGAGGGGAAGAAAATGGATTCTGTCAAGTTGTTTGTACAGTTCCTCTCCTTTCTTCCTCATCTCTTCTTAAAATAATTGCTTTAGGACTGTAATAGAATTGCCGTCAAACCAACCCTGAGAGTCCGTTACCTTGGATGGAGGCAAGTAAGTAAAAGTGCACCGGCTGAGCCCACGGCGTGGGAATGAAAAGAAATATTGATCCAGAGCTGAGAGCCAGCTGGGAACAGGAAGAGGGCGAGAGATTTTGTTGTCGTTGATCAATAATATCTTGATGCTAAGTATTTATTCCAGTGTCAAAATGGATTACAGGAAAAGCATTAGAATGCAGAGCTCTTCACTCTTACTCTTTCCTCCTCCTCCTCCTCCTCCTCTTCTAAGAAGGAAGACTTCTTCTATTCACAGCACATATGAAGGCTGTGCCAAAGAGAACAACGGCCATAATAAAGTCTTACGTAGTACTTTCTATGTAATATTTAATTGCTAATTATTTCTTAGGAATGATGACCTGAATATATGGAAAGTTCCCTCTTTTTCTTAATTTTTTTCCAAAAGAAAGTATTTTCTGACCTACTTCAGTGTCATGGCTCCCGTGGCATAAATTTACTTGGCCATTAGTTTTTTGTTAGTCGTCTTTTTTTTTTTTTCTTCCGAGTTCACATACTTTGACCCTTTTGTAGACTCTCCATAGTCTTTCTCATGTTTACCAGTTCAAACACTGAGGCCTTTGGTGGTTCTGACCAAACTGGGCATAATGAGAACTTTTGGAACAGGGCACTTCTGTTGTCCTTCTTTCTTGCTAGCAGTTGCCTTTCAGTAAGAATGGGCACAGGCGCCATGGTTCCCTTACCATTTTGTATCGTTCACATAAATCTATTCAAGCGGGGATCAAACCACCTCATGAGGAGAGAACGAATACTGAATTAGATTTAGACAAGAGGGCAGGGGAGGGGAAGGAATTGGACAGAAGGTGACAGGTGGGAGTAAGAGATTGCAACATATTACTTTTGAATCACGTGAGTGTTATTACGTATTTAAATCAAAAGAAGTAAAATGAAATTCAGAAAAGAATAAGGAGGCAGCGGGCACTGGAAGCCATTGTAAATGACTTTGAGGTCTTTGGTTATAGACATCATAAAAAAGGCCATTCCATTCAATTGACTGATATCCAGCTGACTGTTGAGATGCCCCCTGTGAGTGGCCAGGTTCTAATATGCTCTTTACTGTTTAACCATGTTCATACTGTTCATACATGTTCATACTGCTCAGACTTCTTGGTATTCCCTATAGGCTAAAGCAATACTGATTACCTATAATGCCGCTTATACCTACTGAATTTAGTCAAACACTTTCTTTAAACTTTTTAAACTTATCTATTTTTGAGAGAGAGAGAGAGAGACCATGAGTGAAGGAAGGGCAGAGACAGAAAAAGAGAGAATACCAAGCAGACTCCACACTGTTTGCACTGAGCCCAGTGCTGGGCTCAAACTCATGAACCGTGAGATCGTGACCTGAGCCAAAACCAGGAGTCTGACAATAGACTGAGCGACCTAGGTGTCCCTCAAACACTTTGTAGGTGGAGTTTCATGAGAGTGGAAGCCAAGTTCAAAAAGTAAAATAGTTTTATAATCCCTGGCATATAAGAAAATTGAAGAAAACCAACCAAGCTCAACATTTTCTATTCAAAACACTACTTAGCTATGTGTTAAATTATAGTGCCACAATTCATTCACTTTCCATTTGCATCTGGTTCATCATTGCTGTAATTTTTAATGTTCTTAAACATTACCTGTTGAAGTTGTTAGAAATCCAGTAAGTGCCTTCACATACCCAATTAAATGCCCAATTACCAATTTTAGGCTCTTGACTTACATTTTGAAATGAGACGAACCTAGCCCTGCAGCTGAATTGTTAATGGATGGCAGATCTCAAGGGAAGTAAGATTTTAAGTGTTCTCACTCAGAAACCATGTTCCCACGGTTCAAACAGAAACACTAGCACATCCTTAACTGCTTCTACATCAAACCTTGTATGCTGTCCCGAACCAGTGTGAGTTACAGCTGTGGGTGTCCTTTCAAGAAGAGGAATAAAATTAAGGGCAAACTGGAGTCACTGGAACCTGGGCAGGGGCGCTGGAATAATTTCCTTTTTAAGAAAATAATAGTGCCTTGTGTTAAGGCCAGGAAACAAGACCAGGAAGCTGGGAGTTATGCTTTTGAACATAAATATGTATTTAACAAAATTACTTCCTAAACATGGAGTTTAAGCATAGAGGAGTATCCAGGATTTTTGGCCAGGAAATGGGTTGTCTTAAGATTCATCCCAGGTCAAGGTAATCTAAAAGAAATCAACTGCTCTCTGGGTGGTCTTATTTCTCTACTTGTAAACAGGCCCTTCCCAATCAGTAAGGGCTTGTCTTTTTAGTTATGGAAGCACAGAGAATGGTTTGAGGCATAAATGAGATCTGCTTCTTGCTTCGATCCTTATAAGCCCTACCCATCCTTCCAGCTACCGCTCAGACGGCATTTTTCTTTCATAAAGAAGCCGTCCTGCATCTACCAAAAACCCGCCTCTCACTCCACTCCCTGCTCTGTTCAGTGTGTGTTCTTTGCCTCCTCCAGACGCCTAACTATACACCTGCTGCTGGTAAGAAATACATGCTGTGATATTTATCATATCCTACCTTGTATTTTAGCGCCAGTGGCCTTGTCATTTCTGCACTAAAATGCAAACTTCCTAAGGAGTAGGACTGTACTTGACTCACCTTGTCCTTATTTCCACCCTCAACACACCTCCCTTCCCCCCACCCTCACCCCTGGTGCATCACTTCTCCTTCATTGTGCACACATAATAAATATTTGTTGAATGAGTGTTGTTTGTGCCTTCAGATTTTTTCCAGAGGAATAGAATAGTCACACTGCTTTATGATCCAAGTGTTGGCAGTTTAAATTCTTAAGCAAAACAAAATTTACATAAACGTGTCATATTCAGCTATGATTCCCTCTAGGGGAATTTAGCAAAGTTATGAGCATGACATTTTGCCACTCCCAAAAGAATTCTTTTCTCCTACCGTGAAGCTCTCTGCCTGCCAAGAGACCTCCCCTTGCCACTCCTCACCCCAGCCTTTCATCAGCCCCGCAGAGGGACACAGCAGGGCTGACATTCTCTTTAATTAAGAATCTCAGAAGAGCGGCACCTGGGTGGCTCCGTCGGTTGAGTGTCTGACTCTTGATTTCAGCTCAGGTCGTGATCTCAGGGTTCATGAGATCGAGTTCCATATGGCGCTCCATGCTGATAGCCCAGAGCCTGCTTGGGATTCTCTCCCTCCCTCCCTCTCTCTCTCTCTCTCTCTCTCTCTCTCTCTCTCTCTCTCACCCTGTGCATACAGTCATCCTCCATCTCTTTCTTTCTCTCAAAAATAAATAAACTTAAAAAAAAAAAAAAAAGAATCTCAGAAGAGTCTAGGACAATGGGTAGACGGAACTTTGTGTGTTCAACATTTTAAAATGAATAGATTTGTTTTTAATTAAAAAAGATTTTATTAATTTAAAAATATTTTTAAAAGGGGAGCCTAGGTGACTCAGTCGGTTAAGTGTCCGACTCTTGGTTTCAGCTCAGGTCATGATCTTGCGATTTGTGAGTTCAAGCCCCATCTCGGGCTTGGCGCCGACAGTGCAGAGCCTGCTTGGGATTCTCTCTCCCTCTCTCTCTCTGTCCCTCCCGTGCTCTTTCTCTCTCTGTCTCTCTTGAAATAAATAAACTTTTAAAAAATGAATAGATATTTTACATTTTCTGCTTTTATTCGGAAAGCTGGCCCTTACTATGTTTATCTATATAATGATTTTCTGTGTTTGTTTGTTATTAGAGACATCTAGACATCGTCATGCACAGCATACATTCATGTGACACACGGAGCCATAGAATGGGCAAGCGGGAAGGGGCTCATGACATTCCTTTGGTCTAGCTGCATCCTAGAAATGACAAAATCGAGACGTAAGCAGTAACAGACCCTGTCTAAAGCACCCAGAGACAGGCAGAGTGGGCACAAGAGCCAGGGCTCCTGGACTCCCAGTCGAGGGCTGGCTGTCCCTCCCTAAGCTTCCCCCTCTTAGGGTCAGTGCCAAGATTCATGGAGCTCCCGTGCAGTGCTGACAGACCCAAGTTCCCTCCCCATGAGGAGCAGCCTTCTTCACAGAGGAGATCACTTAGTTTCTAGGCCACATCTGGAGTCTGTAATGCTGTTTAGTTCCAAGGTGGAGCAAGTAAAGAACTCCAGGGTGATTCAATACCAGGAACATTGGCCTCTGCTGGAGAGCCATTTTAATGAGCATGTCCTTCTGACAGGTGTCAGGAAGGAACATTTCCTCCCTCTCAGGAAATGGCTGGGTGAGCTGTGGTTCTTTTAAAGAGACCTTTCTAAGGCTCCAGCAAGGAACACGTTATGTATCCTCACATAAATTTCCTTTAACCTCGTCTCGGCAAACAACTTTTTTTCCTCATATCTGCAAAATAGCCATTTAATGAGCTTTACTTTTTCAATTAACATGACCTTCCACCCATGACAGTGCATGAACCATAGCTTTCTGCTTGGTTTATATTTCGATGAACAAAGCTTGTTGACATTAGGAAGTAATTTGGGTTCCGGCTGTGCAAAGCCTTTCAAGCATGGTGGCCGAGATGACATGGATGGGATGGAGCCTCTGACATAATGTGGCATATACCTGTGGGTGGAACCGGAGCACGGGGTTTTGAAGATCCTCTTTTGAACATGCCTTTCTTTTGAACCAGTAGTATAATTCCATTATAACACAAATCTGATAGAGACTCTAAACACTGGACACCAGAATCTGAGTTACTAATCCTCTCATCCCCTCTGGCATTGATAGGCACCCTGGAGCCTGCCTCCCTCAAGTCAGGCCACTGGCCAGCGAATCTTCCTTGCACCCTCAAAAGGAGGAGCGAAAGAGTGAGCGTTTTACCAAGGACAAAGCAAGGGGCGGGGGGAATCCTCTTTCTGTCTTACAAATTGCCATTACTTAAGATGAAAAACTCCCATCTGCAGGGCCCACGCTATGCTAATTTCAGTTTGTGACCCTACCAGTGCTTCCCTTGTGTCATTTGTAAAGTATCAGACTTGACAGAGATCTTCGGCACCTTGGTATCCGCAAGAATAGACCCCTCCGCTCTCCGAGACGGATGCGGGGGTCTGCGGATTGCTGGGCACGTTGTCTCGGGAACAGTGTACACAGGAGTGCAGGTAGATATAACTGTGCCCTTATATGGATACAGACACTGCCCTTAGGAATTCTTCTCCCACACCCTCATATTTCTATCGGAGAAGGAGATGGAATTTCATCTCCAAAATGAACCTCCTTGCAAAAGAGGAGGGAGAAGGGAGAGAGTTGATGGTTGTGGTCCCTCACAAAGGAGGAGAACCAAACGTGGCATGCGGAAGGCAGTGACCTTTCCTGTACCTCCTTCTCGGGGTCACCGCAGTGGCTCAAGTGCAGACGTGGAGGTCACTGTTGCCATTTGTTCATTGCATCAGAATCCCAAACCAATCGTACCATGGCCATTTCCACCAATGCTGTCTCTCCTCTGGAAATGTGGCCTTTTCACCTTTCATTCTTGTACCTGAGAGAGTGACTGTCTTCAGTATGTCGGCCTCCTCTCTAAGGGATCCTGTTTCTTTTCTTTTTTTAAAGTTTCCCTTTAGAACTTGCCTCCTCTGAAAACTGTTCTGCCTCTTCTGACCTGTTTAACCCTCCATTCGCACTGAAATATAATTACCATCTCTTGCTTGATTTTTTTTCTGTGAATGTTACCTGAAAACCCTTGAGAAGCAGGAAATATATCCCATTTTGCCTAGAGTGTCAAAAAATTAAGTAATAAAAAAGAGCCTCCTGTAATGTTATCAGGGAATACATTTTCATTTGAGGAAGCCTCCTGCGTTCTGAAATGAGAATATTTGATAATTCATCCTAAGTTTGGCCAGAGCTTCCCTTTGCACTTCTGATGGTGGGGAAATGCTTCCCAGGCAAGTGAAGAGAGTGCTAAGATAGGTACAAAAAAGGGTATTCTCTGTTAAACTAAAAACAACAACAACAAATCCCCTGCAGTTTAGGACTAATCATTGGCTTGTAAACAGCATATTTCCTTTGTGTTCCTGAAATACATACAGTATGGCAGAGTCCTAAAATGAGTGTTAAAGAGAAATACCCTAGACGTTTTAGGAAAGGGTGGGCACGTGGGCTGGGCCGCCAAGGAAATTCTTGTGGCAGAGGAAGGATCTGGAGTTGGCCCATGAAGGGTGAGCACAACTTAGATGTGCAGGAGGTAGCATCCCAGGCTGAGAAGTCCCAGGGACCAGAGGCACACAGACAGGACAGGCTAGGACACGTGCACGACCCAGGGAGGAGCCCGGCACTTTGGGATGCAGAGTCTCTGGTGGGGGCAGTCTGGGAAGTATGGAGTAGAAAGTAAGATTGGAGACGGGGGGACGAGCCAGGCAGCTAGTTCCCAGGGACACTTGTGATCCATTGTATTGTAAATTACTTAAGGAATCAAACGCTTATTTTTCTAAAAATAAGTTTTATAATTTAGACTTGAATGATCAGGGTTTCTGTGTTACCCATCAGGATGACATCTGCTGTGTGTGACAAGATGACTGACAGCAGTGGGAAAGACTTGTACCCAGAGCCATGTGCACAGATTTCTTTCTAACTGTGAGGATCTACAGACAATGGCCTGGCGTCAAGAGGGCAGCCTTTGTAATCTATCTGGGGTGGACACAGGCTTCTCCCTGTAGAACTGTCAGTGACATCATTGACCTCCTTAGTGGAGGAAACACATAGGAAAGAAGCATTAATTCTATCCTT
Source organism: Panthera leo (assembly GCF_018350215.1). Taxonomy (NCBI): domain Eukaryota; kingdom Metazoa; phylum Chordata; class Mammalia; order Carnivora; family Felidae; genus Panthera; species Panthera leo. Next base: position 74,728,906 of record NC_056684.1, on the reverse strand, counting down.
GTAATAATATCAGACCCTAAAGTGGCCTCTGTGATGTGTGTTAGTCACTTCCTGAAAGTCTGCTTATAATTGGCACAGGTTTGCCAGTGCTTGTGGTTTTTGCGATGGCTTATGTGGTCTGTGCTACACAAGTGTCTCGGAACTCCAAAATGTGTGTGCTCAGCATCGTATGTTATCAGCGACTGCAGATACAACCTCACGGCAGCAGAGAGGTCCAGGGGTCTGTGGCTTTGTTGATAGACTAAAATTTGAGTTTGAAGCAGTGAATCTTTGAGGGAATCTTGGCATAGTTTCGTGTCTCTGTTTATTTCCTATTGCTGGTTCCTGGAGAGATTTCCTTCTTCACACAGGTGCCAGTACCCCTTGGTGCTACGGTCTACTGAAGGCTCAACAAAGGCTAATTAAGGAATAGATCTGTTGGCCACAGGGATCTTGGCCTGTGGAGTCAGGTGGAGAAAAATTGGTACAAATTTGTATCTGGTCTCAGAAGTCCGATGAGGATGACCCGGAACTTTATTTCGGTTAGCCATTGATGGAACAAGGAAGAAGCACGAGATGCAACGCCTGCATTACCTCACTCGTTCCAGAGAGGCAGCTCCTTAGGAAGTTAGAGCCTCCTAAGAGCAAGATGCTTCTTTTGAGTCCATGGTCCTTGGCACTGATGTTTGAGTGGACTAGAACTTCAGTTCTGGGAAGACATCAGAGACTCCCGGTTAGCGATGTTAACACTCGGAGAATGTGACCCGGTCTCATCACACACTGTCCAGGCGTCGTCCAGCAGTGAGCCTTGGCTGGAAAGCCACAACACAGTGCAGCGGCCCGCACACTGACGATGAGAACTTGTATCATTTGCTTCCGCAGATGGTTAATATTCAGCTGGCTGCCGCATTGTGGGGGGGGGGGGGGGGGGGAGGTTCTGGTGACCTTTGGACCCCTCGCATCATCATCTGGCACATTCCTGGTATACACTTTGAGGGAACAAGACCTACAGCACATACTCGTCCTCCGTGGCAGTTCTGCAAACCATGGCCAACTGCCCATTACACCTACACTGTTTGATAGACTTCATGCAAAGCCTTTCATTTTGTGTCTTTTTATTTCCAGTGCCATACTCCCACACTCAACCACCCCATGTTCCAATGTTCACAGCATTCATTCAACACGCATTCAGTATCGATGCCAACTGCACACAAGGAATGCTGCTAGATGCTTCACTGCACTTTAGTTAGGAGTGGGGGCTGGAAAGGGCTGGATGCAAAAGCCTTGCCTGTACAGTATAAAGTTCTCTGGTAAGGGCAGGAAATAGCTTCTCTCCCTCACAGTGCTCAAAGGGGGCTTGTACACCTGCCATATGGAAACGGTGACGGGAAGAACATAAGTAGGCGAAATACGGGTGTGGCTTGTAGAAAGAATATAAGTTTAGAATGTCAATTAAAATTTTTCTCTGATCTCTTTGAGAATATGGTCAAAGAGCGGTTCCATAAATACTCACAGTAGATAGTAAGGTGACCATAAGCGTGCAGCATCAGTGTTTTCAAAAATACTGGCATACCCAAATAGGAATCCAGATCAGTCCAATGCTGGATGTGAGCTTGTTGCATTGTCCTCGCCTTTTAAAACTGCTCTACTTAGGGGACGCCTGGGTGGCTCAGTCCATTAAGCATCCAACTCTTGGTTGCAGCGCAGGTCTTGATCTCAGGGTCATGAATTCAAGCCCCGTGTGGGGCTTCGTGTTGTGCGTGATGCCTACTTTAAAAAATGTTTAAAAATAAACTATTCTATTTAGATCTGGCTCCTTGTCTAAAAGGGAACATGAGGAATTCAGCTGGGCTCCGTAGGGGCCCACAGGAGGTGGTGATTGAAAAAGAAGACCCATCTGGGAAGACTGGGGGAACTGGCAAGGATTTAACTAGGAGAAAACTGGAGACCAATTAAATGACTTTCAAGAATATGAAATGCAAATGGCTTTAACCATAACCCCAAAGGAGAGCTTCTCATCATGAAGCTCTTTATTAGGATGAATTGTAAATTATTATTGTGGAGGTAAAAGAAGTTAGAAAAAGAATATATGTAAGGAGCTGAGAAGGTAGCGTGCCCAAAGGCAAGACACAGGTGGAGAAGAAACCTCTGGAAGACGTTTTCCAACTCTGCAATTCTGTATTATCTTGACTACATAGGCAGAAGTGCAGACCACACATATAAGATTGGTTAAGTGAGCTTCAGTTATGTCAAACTGGTGTGATGTACTGAACAGAACTTGTACATTGAAAGCATGCAAAACATTGCTTTTGAATGAACCAATGAAGTTATAATTTTTAGTATTTTGTTGCTCTAAGGAATTTACGTATTTTGCCCCTTGTTGTAAGTGCTAAGTTTGGTTTTAAAGCTCGTAGGTTACCTTGCAATGAAAAATTGGTGATTTCTGCCCCAAATTTCAGTCAAAATAGACTGATGTTCTGAAGTTTTGGTACCACATTAATTTCATGCAAAGGGTTTCAGAATTCAGAGTTTGCGGGTCCATTTAGTAGCATGCATGATTCTTCAGTAATGTATTCTCTGCCTGAGAAAGATACCATATGTTTTCACTCATATGTGGATGTTGAGAAACTTAACAGAAGACCATGGTGGAGGGGAAGGGAAAAAAAAAAAGTTAAAAACAGAGAAGGAGAGAGGCAGACCATAAGAGACTCTTAAGGACCGAGAACAAACTAAGGGTAGATGGGGCAGTGGAGGAGAGGGCAAAGTGGGTGATGGGAAGGGAGGAGAGCACTTGTTGGGATGAGCACTGGGTGCTGTATGGAAGCCAATTTGACAATAAATTATATTTTAAAATAAATAAATAAAATTAAAAATGTATTCTCTGCCTAACGTAAACCATATCTATCTATAATTCTTGTTCTTGCTTATATATATATATATATATATATATATAATGCCTTCTTTCCTTTCACAGTGGAGGCCACACAGTGACATTCAGTACAATGGAGAAACTGCACTCCATTGGGTATATACATGGAAGGTGGGTAAGCGCTCAGCTCTGTCCCTCAGCCACAGGGGAACAGAGTTCAGCGACCACAGTCAGCATTTGCTGAGGGCAGCACCTCCTCTCTTTGGCCCAGTATGGTGACTGCCCTCTGATTTAGATCGGCCTTATCAGAATAGCCTGTGGTCTAGGCTGTTAAGTCTGAAGGAGAGGAAAGATACCCTGGGACCAACAAGTAGAGGCCTGCAGACAGGACCGGCTGAGTTTTGAGAAGAGCTAATGTATCAATAGTTAGTTGTGCCTCATCTCCTCAAGACAGTTTATCCTCCAATTATTCTCCAATTTATGTGGAAATTGCCAGTGGGGAATTGGGGAGAGAAATCTGAGCCTCTCACCACGCGTTCAGCACCAGAGGGTCAGGTATTTCTCTCCTTTTGTTCTGAATCTTCATCAAGGCCGGCTGTCGAAAGATCCTTGGGGATTTTTCTTCGGAAGGAATCATTTAACACAAGTGGTCTCATTTATTTCAGAAATGATTCCTAGGCTGTCCATAAATACTAATGAGGTGCATAACAATGTGTTCCATCTCGGAATCTGCAGCAGAAGTCACGGAGGTGCTGTGCTGGCTGTCCGTGTAAGAGAAGCAGCTCTTTACCACATGTCAGAATCGGTAGTCAGGTGTGCCTGTTCTTTTCTTTTCCCCTGCCCCCACTGCCTTAAATGACCCCAGAGAAAAAAAGAAAAACAGACATGGCCAAAAAGAGAGTCGATGGGTGATACATTGCTAACCACAGTCATCAATATGTACAGCAAATCCTTAATCATTTCTGATGAGAATGAAGAAATTTCACATGATGCATATTTGAGTTAGGACTCTGGGTAGGGTACCCTACCAGGTGCCCTGAAGTACACAAAGACCTAATCTTTTATTCTCGGGCTAGTTAAAATCTGGGAGTTGAGATCACACCTACAGATAAATACAAATATCTTTATTCCAACATGTACGAAGTGTGATGTTCAATGAACAGTGGCCTACAGTACACTATGCATTAGGGTTTGAAGGTGACTGACCTTGAGGTTGTTCTCTGGGCGGGAGGTCAACAGCTATGGAGAGTAGGACAGACTGTCTCCTTTTTCTGTGTCTCCACTGCTGCCATCTGGTCTAAGCCACCATCACCTCTCCTGGACTACTGGGGTAGAAGTTCCTAAGTGACTTCCCTGCCTACACACACTCCTGCAGGACCTATTTGCCGGATAGCAGCAGTTGGCCAACGTGTTTTTTGATGTAAATGAGAACCCATTATGCCTCTGTTTAATGCTTCCCAAGCCTTTTACACCAGGACCTTCGTGAGCTAGCACTTGATCGCACCCGTGACCTCACTCATTCTTTCTTTTCCTCCATATTTTGCTGTCCTCCTCTTCTGTCTCTTCCTTGGGCATGTCAAGCACTTTTCCACCTTTGGGCTTTGCCACTAACTTTTGTGCCATTGGGTTTCATAGTTTGGAGATGTTTTCATTTTCATGGGGCAGTTTCTGGAGCGTGGTAAGGTCAGGGGGGAGTAATGGGTTAAGCAGTGAGCGGGTAGCAAAGCACACGTAATTTTCCTCTCACCACCACATTTTTCACGAGAATGGATAGGGCTTGAGGACAGGCCTTGTTAATAGAAGAGTCTCACGTGGAAAGAAAACATTAAGCATGTTCACAGGCAGAGTGGAAGAAGTCTGGAAATACGAAGATGGAAAGCTTTAACCAAGAGGAGGAGTAACTGGAGTGTTTCCAGAAGAGATGGGCAAGAAGAGAACCATGAACCCAACTGGAGAATTTTATAAATAGGGTATACTTTCAAAAAACGGGGTAGGTTTTTATAAAAGCCAGTGTCAGAACTGCAGTGAATAAATGCATTTTCTGTCATGGACTGAATATCCTACCCCTCACCCCCAGATTCATATGTTGAAATCTTAAACCCCATGGGATGGTATTAGGAGGTGGGGCCTTTGAGGGGTGATTAGATCATGAGTGTGGAGCCCTCATAAATAAGATTAATGCCCTTTATTTAAAAAAAAAAATCTCAGAAAGCTCCTTTGCCCCTTCTTCCATGTGAGGGCACAGTGAGAAGACAACTATGAAGCAGGAAATAGGATCTCACCAGACACTGAATCTGCCGGCACCTTGATCTTGGACTTCCCAGCCTCCAAAACAGTGGGAAGTAAATTTCTGTTGTTTATAAGCCCCCCAGTCTGTGGTCCTTCATTATTGTAGCCCAAACAGACTAAGACAGCTTCCAAGTTTGCACATTCTTTCTGTGTGGAGAATATACCAGGTGGTTATTCTGTTACCGGCAGTAACCTTGGAGTGAACTGGGTGGGGCAAGTGCTGAGAGATGCCTATCAGGGTTGGCGATTTCAAATGGGTACCGATTCTCAAACCCTGCCATCGTCATCATCATCATTAATTTGCATTTGTTAAGGTATAGCTTATATATTGTAAGTTATACACATCTTAAGTGTACAATTCAGTGGGGTTTTTTTTACATGCATAGAAACCAGGTCACCATCATCCATATCAACATAGAACTTTCCCAGCATCCCAGGAGGCTCCCGCCTACCTCCGTCAAAGGTAATCTCTATTTTGACCACAAATGCTGTAGATCAGCTTGTGAATTTTTTAACAGCTTTATTTCATTGAGGTATCACTGACATGCAGGAAACTTTACATATTTGAGTGGCACAGTTGGTAAGTTTTTACACATATATACCCATGAAATCACCACAACCAAAGTAATGAACCAACCATCCCCAAAAGTTCCCTCACAGCCCTTTGTAATCTCTCTCTGGCCCCCAACATTCCCATCCTCCGTGTCTGTGTGCACGCACTAATTTGCTTTCTGTCCTACGCATGAGTTTACATCTCCTAGAAATTTATGTAAGTGCCAACGTATAGTATGTACTCTTTTTTGGTCTGCCTTTCACTCAGCATAATAATTTTGAGATGGACCTTCGGGTTGTTACCAGTTTTTGCCTCTTACCAATAAAGCTGCTGTGAATATTTGGGCACAAGCGAATATATGGTAGGGGTCAGTCTTTGTAATGTTAGCCTTTCTGACAGCTGTGTCAGGATACCTCGTAATGGTTTCAGTCTCCCATTTCCCTGATGACTAATAGCATTGAGCATCTTTTCATGTGTGTTTTTTTCCCATCCACATCTTCTTTAATGAAGTGTTCAAATCTTCTACACTTTTTTTTTAAAAAACTAGGTGTTTTCTTGAGTTTTAAGAGTTTTAAAAATATAAAGTGATGAAAATAGAAGTCCTTTTTCAAATGGAGATTTGCAAATATTTCCTCCCAGTTTGTGCCTGTCTTTTCATGCTCTTGAAGAGCAGAAGTCTTAAATTTTGGTCCTACCTAATTTGTTCTTTCATGAATTGTGCTTTTAGTGCCATAGCTAAGATGCCTTGCCTAACCCAAGGTCACAAAGATTTTCTTCTGTTTCCTTCTAAAAGTTTTATAGTTGTAAGCTTTTACATGTAGGTCTGTGCTCCATTTTGACGTACTTTTATATATGGTACAAAGTAGGAGCCAAAGTTCCATTTTTTAGCCTGTGGATGTCCGTTTGTTCCAGAAATATTTGTTGAAGTTAATTTTCTCTCTCCAGTGCCTTGCCTTTGTACTTTTTGTGAAAATCAATTACCCATTTATGCAGGTCTTTTTCTGAACTCTCTGTCTTGACACCAGTCCCACGATGTCTGGATTAGTTAATCCAGTAATGAGTCTTATGATCAGGTAGTGTAAGTTCTCCACAACTTTCTTCTCTTTTTTCCCCTCAGAGTGATTTTCGCTCTTTTCGATCACTTTTCCAGTCTGGTTGGTAGAAACAGGCAGGAAACTCTTCCCAAAGCCTATTTGAGCTGGGGCACTCTTTCCTCTATTCATTTTGAATGGTTCCTTCTCTGGCCTCCAGTCATTTCCTTACATACATGTTGGAAGACATACTCAGCTCATACTCAAGGCCGAATCTCTGCAGATCTCCAGCATCCTCTTTGCGTGTAATTCTCTATTCTTCATTACTCTGTCCTGAGAATTTTAGCCCTTTGGTCTCTCCAGACTCTCAGCACTGTCACTCGACTCACAGAATCTGCCAGTCTCTGCCTAGGCTCCTCCCCCTTGCACCACAACCTGGAAGAAACTCGCAAAGCAATCAACTAGGGTGATCGTGAGGCTCACCTCATTCATTTCCCGTCTCTCAAGGATCACTGTCTTTCATTGTGACACTTATTTTGTCTATTTGGACAGAGCACCACTCGTTTCTGCTGTGTAGACACAGGAGTAGAATTTCTGGGTCATAGAATATTGCATGTTTAGTGTTAGTAGGTACTGCTGAGAGTTTGCCAAAATACATTCAGTTCATTTTAACTGTAGATCATTTCCACTAATGTAAAATGACATTCGTTTTACCCAGAACCTGTAGATTTTATTCCTCCATTTAACACAGTAAAGAGTGAAGGGGGCAAGTTCTTAGTGACATCATTCACTTTTTTTTAGATGTTCAGTGATGCACACCCTCATTTAAAATGTATTATTAAAAGTATCAAGTAAATAGTGGTGGTGGTGAAGAGGAAGGAAAACAGAGCAGGTAAGTCTGTCTTTGCTTGACTGACAATTGTAATTATATTTGGCAGCCTATGTTGGCTCAGTGATAACAGCTTTGATTTTTCCAAACACCTAGTGATATTATATGTTTAGTACCTGATCCATTAGAAAATTCTCTGTTACTCTGCCTCCTTCAAGGCAGACAGAAATTCTCATTTGTGGGAGAGTAGCCTTCTCACATCGAAGGTGATCCCTATCTGCATAACATCCTTCCATGGTTCTTTTAGACCGACTACTCATATTGAAGGACTGTGCCCAGCAGTGGGTGCGCAGTGTCAGGGACCATGGCACCAGGCCCTTCCCTCATATAATGGTGAGTGAGCTGCTCAGGGGCAGGGACGTAAAGGCTGCAGAAATGACTCCCCCCTTTAGCAACCCCCCTTGCAAGAAAATAAGTATTGAATTTCTACCTGGTATGACATTTCCCTGCAGAGAGTTGCTACATGGCTTGTACTTTTCAGTATATAATGGAAAATGGCAGGGAAAGCGTAACATTAAAGGAATCTCTGTTTCAAGTTTTTATTCCCAGCCCATGAGCTTCTTGTGGAGTAATTAAATTCGTTCTTGAGTCAGGTGCTGCTCCTTTGATGCCTTTGTCTTCAGAGCCTCTGTTTGGAAATCTCTCCTAAGAATAGATCAAAAATGAGGTTTGCATCTGTTTCCAGAATGGAGGAAGTAAGAACAGAGTAAGACTGTTGTTGCATTGCATGGTATAGGGCAAGGGGTTGGATTTTTTAATCTCTTCAGAACCACCACGGTTCTCACTGCTATAAGCATCTGTGTTCTTGGCTTGGGCCTGTTTGTTTCATAGTTACACTACATAAGTCAGACGTGCTATATACCCTTTCCACATAAGGCATGAAGTTGCAATAACTAATACCAGCCGGGTTGTATAATTCATTGCATGTTTACCCTTTACCCAAAATGCATGCAAATTGATTTCCTCCTCAAGTCTATGGAGAATAGTCTCAGGAAGCTAAAAAATCAGGCACAATGGGAAATCTTGGATTGCTGAATCTCCAGCCCAAAACTGTGTTTTCAGGGAGGCTGAAGCAAACAGAATTGCTTATAAGAGATGCGGCTAGAATAAGGATTGAAGGAAAAGAGATTTCCTAAGAAGTTCTCCCCCACAATTTATCTCCTCCCAGTGTCCTGATATTTCTGTTTCTTGGTTTTTACCATTCTCTCCATTCTCCCTAGTCCTCAGGATTCTCCTCTTTTCTAGTAAGAAAACAGTTCACATCCCTTAAAACTGCGGTTTGATCTTGAAACAGAACATTTGAACCTGAAATACATTTGTGGTTTAGTCGTGGTTTCTGGTGGGCTTAGGAACCGTTTCCTCCTTGTGTTGAGGATCCATCCGTTTGTTCACTCCTTCATTTATGCATGCTTCCATAAATTAGCACTTTGTATGTCAATTTGTAATACAGAAGACATCATGGTGCCAGTGTGGAGGGGACAGTACTGGTCTTGCAGTGGGGAACTCAAGCCTTATGGGGATTAAGCTTTCTGATTCCAAGCTAAAGATGTAACAACCTAGGGCTACCTGTGGTGCACCTCCACCTGTCGTTGACCTGAAAAGTAGAATAGCCTTTCCAAATAAAAATCTACATGTTTTTACAAGTAAAAAAACCAAAATGATGAGCAGGGTAAAGAAGATTAAAATTAGAAGGGACTAGGTTTTAGAAATACTAATGAGGTCTCATACTGATATGTGACATTGAAGTTGCGTGTTCCAAAAGTAAGCCCATCTGCTTGTTGGTAGTTTGGAAATATTGAAACCAGGTAGTACTTCCCTGCAGAGTTAGTGTAGGGGGGGTTGCTTGCTCTATCAACGTGTAAGTTGTTAGCTACTCTCCGTATGGTTCTGTAACCTTCCTAAGGGATGCTTGATGCAAGATGTTTCTTATTCTCCTCCTTCTACTGAAGGGTTTCTCCAAATTCCTGTGCAAGAAAAGTTTCCCATGTAAATAGTTCCTTTTTCAATATCCCTTTGGAAAAATTTCCTAGGCTTTCCATCACCTCTTCCTTCTCCAGTTCAGAGGGGAGAATGTGATGTAAGGGACAGGCCTTGGAACTAGTGATACCAAATAAGGAATCTTTTGTGTGGAAAACTTCTTTCTTTGTGATTATTGCTACTAGAGACTAAGGAAGTCTGCCTTTAAGAACAAACCTCAAAGCTCAGTGTACTGATTCTCCCTTCCCCTCCCCTCCCCTTTAGGGTTAGTGGAGCAGGACTGTTAAAAACCATCCATCCCTTCGTGCTTTCCCAGGGCTTGGTGCTGAAGACTGAATGCCACTGTTTTTGTTGCATTTGTCACTCGGATTAAAAGTGTCTCCTAAAAACATGCAGATTCACAAAGACCTTCTCAGGCCTGTTTGGATCCTATCAGGAATCTGGCCAGAGAGCCCCAAGGACCTGGGATAGGGAGGAGAGGGATAGGGCCCCAAAGACAAACTTGGCCATTTCAGGAGTTGGTCTGGTCAGAGCCTGTTGATTCTGAACATTTACTACGTCCCAAATGATAACACGCTTTGAGAAATACTTGGGAAGCCAACGATCAACCCTGTGTGGAACGCGCCATGCTCCATTTCCCCCTAACTGTAGCAGCGATGATGTTCCCCTGTTCTGAAAACATTTGAGGTAACAATCTTCATATTCTTGCTCCTAAGCTTTGTAAACACTCAGCTGTCTCACCAGATAAAGTTGCTGATGCAGCCTCAGACCTGATACTTATTTGCCCACAGATACTGCAAAATCCACCTCGAATCATTGAACATTAGAGTATTGGGAGAGCATTAAGGAAACTAGTTCCAAATAATCATTTCTCACCTCAGTCTGTTAGCCCATTTCTTTACCACATCAGCCTCCAGAAGGTGTGCTCAATCTTGCTTTTACTTCCTGAACCACATTTCACAGGATTTCTGTCTCCTTTTTTTCCCCCCTTTCATGTCAGCCACCTCTGACAAAGAGCAGCCCTGCTAAGATTCTATGTGGATATCCCTTTTATTCCTTACTCGAAATTGTTTCTCATCAACGGTTTTGTTGAAATCAAAATGTCTGGCCATTAGACCACAGCAGAGCAGAGAGCTAAGGCATACCACAAAGCACTGACCTTCACTTAATGGTAAAGTCATGGTAGGAGGCAGCATGATGAAACTAAGGTATTTTAGGCACCTCGTTATGGTAATTAGCTACCTAGCCTCAATATCAAACTATATTGTAGAAAGATTTATCTTCAGCGTCTTCTTTTTCATAGAAATGACCACGTAAAATTATAAGGTGATTCAGTTTGAGTTTAATGTGTATAAGAAATGTTTGTGCACATGTTAGGAAAAACCACCTATGAACATGAAATGGTAGCGGATCTAGAGGTGACAAGTAATAATTTTGTTGATATGATGATTATTTGTTTCCTTTAAATTAATGTTTTAAGACTGAAGCTAGATATTTTGTATCTTAAAAACAAAATTGACTTTCCTGTTTGGACTGACTGAGAAGTTATGCGGTATGAATAACTAGATTGTAAGGGAAAGATGTAACTCCTTAGAAAGTCTTTCAACCATTGGACCTTGAAATGAAGGATCAGCCTCTTAATCACTGGCAGACCGTGCATCGTCTGCTGTTTTGCATAAAAAGCAAGTAACTTGCAATTCTGTCTTTCCTTTCCTCATCAGTCTTTGTCCCTACCTCCACCAATTCCTGACTTAACCCTAAGACCAGATTTTATCTAAGAAAGTGCTTTGCTATTGGCAAATAAATAGAAATTTCTGATTGGGCAGAAGCAAGGCTGGGTGGTTTTTACTCTCTGACTGTAGCTAAGCGTCTTACTTTATATTTGTACCATCTTTCATGGAAGGGCCATTCTCTAAAAGACCTTTTTTCAGCCAGTTAGCTCATGAGAGACAGAGATTTCACCACTTGAGTGGTGATGGTAATGATATTACAGGCATAATAGTTTCTATCACTGGTGTTTTTTAGTTTAGTTTTGTTTTTTTATAATGTTTATTTTTGAGAGAGTGAGACCAAGCACAAGCAGGGGAGGGGCAGAGAGAGAGGGAGACATAGAATCCAAAGCAGGTTTCAGGCTCCAAGCTGTCAGCACAAATGCAGGGCTTGAACCCATGAACTGTGAGATCATGACCTGAGCCAGAGTTGGACGCTTAACTGACTGAGCCACCCAAGCATCCCTATCACTGCTTCTTAACTACAGCTGAGATGTAAATGAAGTTTACGTGAAGGCTAATGAAGAGATGTGCCCCCATGAGAACCACATTCTTTTTATCTGAGCTGGTAGCAGAAGGACTTGAGTTTGGTTGGCCCTATGCTTCTATTTTCCTCTGTCACCAGTAGAAAGCAGTGGGTGACAGGAGTGGGAGGGAGTGAAAAAGCAGCATTAGGCCTGGATAACTCCAAAGCGTGGGGAACATCTATGTTTTGATTGTCTTTAACACCTGTCTACACTCGCTAATCACCATTTTACCTTAGAGTGGACCTCAAATGCCAGACCTTCCCGTGACAACTCTCTAAGTTGAAATTAATAGCATTTATGTTTTAATTGTATTTTTTACATTATTTTCTATTTAACATAGGCAGAGCTATGTACCTATTTACGGCTTTCATGTATTTTGTTTCTCATTAACTTATTCAAGGAAAAAGCCGTTTATCTAAAGGGAGATGTTAAGGAAATAACAGTTCAGAATACTGTCAAAATCACAACAGTAGTATCCTTATTAGAACAAAAAATCCGGTTAGTCCTTAACTTAATGAGCATCCCACATGCAATAAAATGTGGCATTTGACATTGCAGCAAAAGGCTACAGTGGAAAGAGCAGCGGACCCTAAGCTTATTGTGCAAGTTGCAGTCTTCCCATTGATTAACAGTATTACTTTGGCAAGTCAGTGCTTTCCATGCCTCAGTTTCCTTGTCTATAAATACAATGGGTGATAATACAGTAACCCTGCCTCTGTCACAGAGCTGTTGTCAAGCACAAGAGAAAAAACCAGAGGCTGTATTTAAAAAAGAGTTTTAGAAATTTTAATTGCTGGGAAAAATGTCACGTGTGATTATGTCAATTCATAGGATCCTACCTCACAAACCACAAAGATCCATGTGGGGATGTATCCACCGCTTACATGTTTTAGGACCAGATGGACATCATAGCAGTCTGGTTTTTATGCTTTACAAATATGCCAGAGAGGCAAATTTTGAGTATTTTATCCAGGTTCAAAATGAATCTGTTTTGCAGTAAACAGAGTTCAGGGACAGAAATAACATGGCAAGGGAGCCTACACAGATCAACGATCACACAAGTTTTCTCTATGGAGTTGACATGTAAGCTGAAATCCAAATGGCAAACAAGAGACAACCATTTAAAAAAAAAAAAAAAAAAAGGACGGAGCATTTCTATGAAGGGAACAGCATTTGCAAAGGGTAGAAAGGGGTTGTAGTTCCCCAGGAGCAAAAGATGGCTGGAGCCTAGTGGACAGAAAGGAGAGTGGAAGGAAATAAGAACAGGGAGGTACTCAAGGGCCAGATCATCTAGGGCCTTGCAGGTCACGGTGAGGGCCTCGAGTTTTATTCAGAATGTTTTGGGACGCCACTGAGGAGATTTTAAAAGATGGCTCAGTCTTCCATATTTTAAGTTTGAATGGCCAATCTGGCCAGAGGAACCAGTTTGGGAGAAATCATAGAAGTCCAGGTGAGGGCTAATGGTCTATTACCTGGAATATTGGCAGCTTCATGAAGCCTGCTTGACCTCCCCCAGCTCTGCCTTGGTCCTTAAAGCCCCCTCCCTCCGCAACACCTCAGGTGACTCTGGTTATGCGTTAGCACTGTTTTTGCATCATTTTTAACAATCCTCCCACCGCCCAAATTCTTGACTCAGAACCGTATCTTATTCAATCTTTGAATTGCCCACCAAACTTATTTCTGTGCCTCCCATCTTGATACATGTTCCATAAATATTTGTGAAATGAGTTCATACACCACAGTGGCCTCAACAGTCACAGTACCTCAGAATCACCTGAGGAGATTGAAAATGTGGGTGCCAGGCCACACCTCCAGAGATTCTGATTCACGTGGTTTGGTGTTATTTGTTGTAAAAACTCCCAGATGATTCTGGTGCACATTGGAGTAGAGGGCCAGGGTGATTCTGGGTGGTCTTACCTGGGAGTGTGATGCTCACCCTACCCCTTTAATTTTTTTTTTTCAATGTTTTATTTATTTTTGAGAGACAGAGACAGAGCACAAGTGGGGGAGGGGCAGAGAGAGAGGGAGACACAGAATCCGAAGCAGGCTCCAGGCTCTGAGCTGTCAGCACGGAGCCCGACGCCGGGCTCAAACTCAGGAACCCTGAGATCATGACCTGAGCTGAAGTCAGATGCTTAACCGATTGAGCCACCCAGGCACCCTTCACCCTACCTCTTGAAATGCCAATATGTTTTCCTTTTCCCCATGAATGTTGCAGGCATGATAGAAGTGCCCTGGTTATCTGCCCTTTAAAGTTCTTCGAAATAATGAATGCAGAGTCTACTTTATTGGGGTAGTTGGCCATAGAGCACTCCGATATTACTGATCCAGGGTGTGCTATCAATCAGTTGTCCTTTGGAAGGAGAAGATAGATGACTTTTTTTCACCAGACTTCCAGAATTTGACCAGCATATTTGTTTTACCAGCTATGGACCCTGAAAACACCAAAGCAATGAAAGGGTTAAACATGGCTCCATCAAACACAGAACTCAGAAAGTCTGGCAGTGGTGTCTTTGTGCAGTTGTTTTGATTTCCGAAGGGGAAAGTCTTTATTTAACTCCACATAATGTGTATATAATAATATAATTTTAAGGCACCTGCTTCAAAATAGAAACTGGGATGTTGGAGATAATAACAATAAACAAAAATTAAACTAAACCGGGCTCAGTGCCCAGGAAAACTACCAAGATTCCAAGAACTGGGCAAAGAATAAGCTAATAGGGAGAACAAGGCAGCAGTGGTTGGAGTTGTAACTGCCTCCATGAAGAATGATCGCTCTGTAGGCGGGATCTCTGTTAGCGGTTCTGTGGGGCATTTGTCATGTGGGTGGGGTTCCTGCCCTTCTCATTTCAGTGACAGACTTCCAATGGAACTTGCTTTTTCTAAAATGTCAACCCTCAACATGCCAGTAATTACAGGGACCCTGCATTGTGTTTGAGTTTTTATAATGCTGTAAACCACTTGGAAATAAATGGACCAGAAGTAAAAATAGGAGTTCATAACAACTTTAAAGTTAGAAGGGAAACCCTCATGTTTCCCAGGATGCCTAAATGTCGTGTGATTTACATAAACAAAGGAGGAAATCCTCTTTGTGTGTTTAGGGGTGTGTGTCTAATACAGGAACCCGTGTTTTCCTGTTATTGAAACGTATTCTTTAATCTTTTAAGCACATTTTAGGACCTGCATGTATTCCAGGTGTCTTGTTTCCTCTAACATGAAAACTGAAGAGCAGGGCATGGCTATCAGAGAGACCTATTAGATCCCATAGGAGGCACACAAAATAAACGGATAGACAGAGCCCTGGGCAGACTGATACTATTGCCTGGATTTAGTTCGGGGAATGATTATTCCTAAGAGGACTTAACAGACTTATTCGTGGAGCTGTAAGCCAGGCAGACTGTGTGTGAACAGAAGACTGTAAAATTTCCTCTGATCGCGGGTGTTAAGGGGATGATGACTTTTTAACCATGAAAGTAAACGTAATTGGTATGAAATGTTCAGAAGCTTTTAGCCAAATATAACTGAAATAATGGGTAATAAACCTAAGCATTATTTGAAATTGTTTTTTAAGTGTTTGCTAAATCCTGGTTTGGAGCAAAGGGGAAAGATTGTACCGAGGTCATAAAAACAGGTCTTTAGTCCTGGAACCATGCAGTTCTTGCCAAACGTAAAGGCAAGATGCCCACATTTCATTCCCCTCTTGGTCCCTGGGTTCCTGCTTTAATGCCCGCAGATACTGCAACTGCCCTGAACTCTAGCGTGCGTGAAGGAGGGTCCTTCTTACCAGGAACCGTGACCACAGTAGATGCCTGCTGTCCTTCATCCCTCAAGGATTCTTTTTGCCATCCAATGACCATCCGCAGGCTTATATAGAAATACAGGATCTGCAGGGCTGTTTGAAACAAAGAAAGAATGTGCCACTGCTGCACAGTCGTCCTAGGATTGCATTCATGACAAGTAGTACTTTCCACTTCTCCTAGTTCCCTTATTACCATCGTTTCTGTTAAATTTTACAACTCGTACAGCCAGGCCTCGGGAGGAGCTTTTACATTAAGCCCTTTTATAACACTCAATTACGTCTCCACCTTTGAGGCTCTAAGTCACGAAATAAGCAGATGTGGAAATATCCAGATGTGGAAATATCCAGCAGATGTGGAAATATCCAGGGTAAGCTGGTCTAGCGGCCGGTGCTTGACCTCCATCTGAGAGGTGACGCTGTCCATCCTTGGCATGGAAGGGGCAAAGGAAGAACTGACTAAGGCTGGAAGGAGGAACTGTCTCGGTCCTGCAGGTGTGGAAGCCTCAGGAATGTGGGGCAGGCGGGTATGTGAATGCCAAACGCAGGCATAAAGAGATGCAAGCTAGATTCAAACTGGACAATATTTTAAAGCCAAATAATGTTTTAAATATTCCCTCTCTTACCATGGAAGCCCGGTATGTTTACATTCAAATACCACGCTAGGTATATACATTGCGGTTCACTAGGGGAGCCAGTAACATCCACTTCCTTTAAAATCCAGCCTTTCCTAGTGACCTTTCCCTGACACCTGTCAACCCTGTATGCTTCTTTCCGTGCAGTTGGTCACCATGTTCTTGTAGCCTCCATTAGAAGTGCCCGGTGTTACCTGATTGAGGCGTGTTCAGTTTGAATGAATGAAGACAGAAATGAAGCAGCCCTTAAAATTATAATTATTCTGCAATCGCTTGAGAGTGGAGACTAGCACTTCTGTTTCTTTTGAGTTCACCCCTCATCAGAGGCATATGTATTCAGGGGCTCTTGGGTAGCTGTCAGTTGCGTGTCTGACTTTTGATCTCAGCTCAGGTCATGAACCCAGGGTCGTGGGATCAGGCCGCACATCGGGCTCCGCGCTGAGCAAGGAGCCTGCTTGAGATTCTCTCTCTCCCCCTCTGCCCCTCTCCCCCCTCACTTTCTCTCTCTCTCTCTCTCTCTCTCTCTCTCAGAAAATAAAAGGCACATGTATTCATATTCTGTGTGTTTTTGTGTGTGTGCACATGTAAATCTAAGATGAAAACCAACCAACCTGCACACCCACTAATCTGAGTGGTTTCTCTTGGCAGTGACAAACAAGAAACCCACACAGGCGTCCATCACGAAGGTCAAACAGTTTGAAGGCTCCACGTCATTCGTGCGGAGGTCACAGTGGATGCTTGAGCAGCTTCGCCAGGTTAATGGCATCGATCCTAATCGGGTGAGTGAATGTCTGGTGTTGAGCGAAGGTGTTCTCTTCACACAATGACTCCCTCGCTGACCTTGGCAGTGGTGGTGGTCGTCTGAGTCCTCTTTAGCAAAGTTATTTCTCTGTTTCAGTTACGTGGCTAAGACTTTCTTATTTCTATGCCCTTATGGGGAACTCTAAGTCTTTTCATCATGTGTGATGCAGAAACGTAAGGGGATGCACGCTGAAGAAGTGCTGGCTCCTGTAGTAGGTTTATCAGCCAAGTGCAAAGAGCAGAGTTCAGATATCATGTCCATGGTTACCAATACGAAAAACGCATGTTCATCAAGGCTTCACGTATCTCGTTATATCACCAGTGATGAGATTTATTAGCCGAGCGAGCAAATAAATAGATGGCACCTTACAAATTATGTATTAGGATTCTATTGGATTTAATACGAGAAACATTTTAGGGTAGAGCTGTTTATTTAAGTACCTTCCCTTTTGTTCACACATACTCACTGTATAAAACCTCGGTAATGAGGAGAAATAAAATGTAAATTGTCACTATATGCTAAAATAATAAGGGAGAATCTTTTCCTTACCAAAGGTTAGGGGCAAGATTCATGGGTTTCACTGCCAAGAACGTGACCTTTTCTGGGTCATCGGGAAGGCAGTATCTAGTCTAAATTGTGCCAGGTCAATGTGTAGTAAGCTGTTGGGGCTTCTGTGAGCGTAGCTTCCTAGGGACATCTATAAATACTGCAAGATCTGGGGTTTGCTTGATAAACAGAGAAAGGTGAACTTTCTTTCCATGCACCTGGGTGCGAATAAAGATGAGCCTTGTGATTAAGACCAAAGTTTCGAAAGGTGTTTCAGCTTTTGTGAGCCTTTTGTCAGGGGTAAGCTGGAAGCCGCAGTTTTTCTAGGTTGAGATCGGCACTTATTTCACTGTCTTTTCCAGGATTCTGCAGAATTTGATCTGTTGTTTGAAAATGCATTTGACCAGTGGGTGGCCAGCACAGCTTCAGAAAAATGCACCTTCTTCCAGATCCTCCACCATACCTGCCAGAGGTACCTCACGGACAGGAAGCCCGAGTTTATTAACTGCCAGTCCAAACTCATGGGAGGTGAGTGGACATTCGTACGGCTTTGGCCACCCCGTTTCCTCAGACTCGCTTTCACATGAAAAGGTAGGTGTCGGCAACATAAAGGCAAAAAAAGAATCAGGATACTCAGAGCTGGACAGCATGAAAAACCAGTCTAGGGAGTTCATTGTATGCTAAGTCTAGACACAGTGGAATGTTTTCATTCTTAACCAAATCTGGTCTTTTGGGAAGAATTAGCCACTTAGCTAAGATTAGTTATGCTATAAGAACAAACCTGTCCCCTCATTAGGAAAACCTTTCAGTTTGGGTTTCTTGACTACCATTTCTATAAATTCATTGCAGAGCGCCGTTTTCTAGGCTGTTTTTTCCTATTATGTCTCAAGATATTCTCCAAATATTAACATGTAGATTCTGACACATATAATCTCTTTCTTTCAAATAGCAGCTAGTCTCACGTTTATTCCTCGAATGTCACACAAAGGGGAGTTAGGCTGAGCACTGTAAGCCAGCCTTAAGGGGTGAGTACCAGTGTTGGCAACTTAATGAGAAACATTTAGAGGGTGCTTAACACATTTCTTTTAGGTGGCATTGCTTTTTAGGGAATTGAAACTGTGCTAAAAATATTCTCAAAAAGCCTTGCCAGTCACTCTGTGAGCTGAGGAAGGAAGTTTATATCATTGCTCTCTTCACTGACCTGTTCTCCGGGTTTTGAAGAAAAAAGTTTTTTGTGCCCCAACTTTATCTTAATCAAATGTCAAATGAAGGTCACGTCGTAGACACTACGTCTCCTCCTCGGGCTGTACATATCTTTCATATGAACACGGCACAGAACCCATTAGTCTGCCCACACACCTAATGTGTGCATACTGCCATTCTGCCCTTGGTCTGCTAGATGTCGTGGGGGCAGATCTCACACAGTGAGTTGCTTACGTCATAAGAACCTAGAAAGGTCTTCCTTAGGCGTTGATGCAGTATTCTATTATAGCTTTTCCATTTAGTCCTAGAAAAATATCAGAGGTGATGAGTAGTGCCTATTTTCTTCAAAGCGGCCCCATCCTGTGTACAGAAGTAAAAACTGTGAGATGTGGATGTTGAAAGACAACATGTGACGCTGACCTCTTACTGTTTAGAAAATAGAATGAGATACTGCTCTCATGTCTGGGCCACCAGTACTCTTCACGTGAATCCCACCTGCAAAGCCCAGCTTTAACAGATGTGGCAGATGAGAGCGCCCTGTTTTCATGGCCACAGATGACTGAGTTTTTCAGTGACTAGAGAATTGACTGGGAAATCCCAGCTTTCCCTCATTCTTCACTAGGTAGGATTTTCTCTGCTATCCTAGAATCAGATTGGTTTCTTGATGTCAAGTTCCTACTAGGAAGAATTTTTCCATCGGTGTCCGTATGGTCAGTAGATGCCTGGATAGCACTTACGCAGAGTCTCCTCTGAAAATAATGTGACATTATGGGTTTGACATTTCTGTTGCCCTTGGAGATAGACTCCCCTCACGCATTCCACTTCTGCTCGTTCCGTCCTGAAAGCAGAGTGGCCAGAAGCAGAAGCGGTGCCATGGGAACTACCACATTTCCTCAGAAGGGAAATGTGAGTCGGAAGCAGGAGGGCCACAGCCGCGCTCCCTCCACTGTCCTTGCGAGAGAAACGCGTCTCGTCCTTCCTGCTAAGGTTGAGGGGAACTTTGGTAGCTCTTCTCTGCCTCCTCTCACTAGGTGGTCCCTCCTCTCTGTTGCCTCTCTGAGGCTCTCATTTCTTCTCTCAATACAGTTCCTTTCATGCAGGCATGCATTCATTCATTCATTCATCCATTCCTGGTTCATCATCCAATTATACAACAAGTAAGCACTAAGTACGTGCTATGTGCTGTACTATGTGCTGGTCACTGTGCTCTGTCCTAGATATAGAAAATCGTTTGGTTCCTTAATGGACCCCAGTTTCACCACCCATATTCCAGACTGGCAGATCCCTAACAGCCTTTCTGTAAGCCCTTCATTACCTTCTTGAATGTCCTCAGACCTTCCGACACAGTCCCACTCAGCCGCTTCTGTCAGTCATTGGCTCAGCCCTTCAGAGGTCTTCCAGTGCCCTGTGGATCCCAAAGTCTGTAGAGTTGAGACAGGAATCCATATATCCAATGTTAAGTTGTTGTGTGTTGGATAAAGCCGCAGATTGATTTCCTGTAGTAAGAAGAAGACTAAGTGAATGAGACCAAGTGCCAGAACTGGCTCTGCCTTTTGAGACCGTCGACCTCACTTTTCACTGGTGTCTTGTCTTCTTTAGACCTCACTTTTCGCTGGTGTGACTTGTGGAGGTTGGATTAGATCTCTACAGTCCACTTCAGTTTTAATATTTAGAGAATCGATAATGCTTAAGTTACAGCTTTATTGTGTAGATTAATCACTTCTTAATTACAAGTCAAATAAAAGACTTGGCACAGTTAAATATTGACGGGTCTTAGATTCCTAAGGAAGACAAAAAAGTTTGAGTTAAGCACATGTAATTTGTTGGCAGCACATAGATCCTTCACGCGTGCACCTCGTCTTCTTGTTGCTTGTCCTTGGTAACAGCCGTACCAACATACCCTAGTTAATTAGCATACCAATTAGTCTTCCTTTCTGCCACTTACCACAGTTCAGACTTAAAAAGCGCATAGTTCTTGGGTCACAACATTCTGACCCCTTTAACTTTGGGGATACCTCCCCTATCTTCAGCAGATGAAATCTGTTTCAATTCCACAGTATCCTTTGGTCTGTCCTCACCGTATGGGTCACACATCCTAGAACCGGTTGTTATCAGAACTGTGAAATGTCACAGATTTTGTGATTTTAAAGAACTAATATCAGCGTTGGTATGCTGCCCTACACCAGATTGTTTACATATGTTATCTCATTTAGCCTTTTACAGTAGCTTTTGGAAATCGAATTTATTATCTCTGCTTTACAGAGAAGGAAATAGGATCAGAGAGATCATCAAATAGCTTGCCAGGGGTCATATAGCTAGTAAGTGGCAGAGGTGAGATTCAAACACAGGCCCTCTCCACTCTAAATTTATCTTCCCCAGGGCCACTGAGTGCCATACCCCAGGGGACACAGTGACATTTTCTTTTCTATGAATGGTGCCCTTGAAGTTAGGTAGGAATTTGGAGAAAATAATTAGCCAGCACATCCCTAGGTTTTAACAAAGGGAGATAAGGGGAGAGGGCCAGAGATTATAGACTTTTAACTCTTTTCCTTGTCTTATCGTTGGTATGCAATTAAGATAGGAAGTCTTAAGCTTTTTTTTTTCCCCCCTCTTGGTCCTAAGAATGATGGAGTTATCAGGGATCTTTAAAACCACCTTGCTTTTTGGTTGTTTTTGATTTCGGTTTTGTTCATCTGCTATTATTCATGTTTCAACATAATAAAGAGATGAACTATTTTGGTGGCTGGGAAAGATGATGGAGCTCTGGCCACTCCCTGGACCTCTCAGGTACTCTGCATCTGGCCTAACCCTGTCATTGGGAAAGCTGAGGACCAGTGATTTTGAATCACGTTACTGAGGTCCCAGTACTGGAAGCAAGTCCGCCTGACTCCCACTGAACCGCACGTTCTTTAATACCAGTTCAGACAGGATCATCATTTTAAATATCTACAATTCCATGCAGTTCTTCTCTGTAGTTACTGATGGTATATACCCCACATGGCCATGTTTTTCCCTTTCCCTCGGGGAAAATCAGTTACACAGAGATGGATTCTTTGACATGGTTGAAACTCTCTCCTGCAAACATGATATTCCATCTCCAGAGGACGGACTGGGAAGCTTTGATCTTCTGATGCTGGTTACAGAACCCAAGAGACACATGTATAGTCTGTAGGGCTGAGTGAAGGCCATCATAAACGGAAAGAGGGCAGGATGCTGTAAGCAGGTGTGAAGAGGGGAAGCATTGGTTTCTTCTCTTGCCTCTGTCAGCATCTTGGCAGCCATCTTCTCTTCCCTGGATAGTAGGAAGACCTGGAAGCTGGAACCAAGTCCTCCAGGCTTGGTCATTCCTAACTTCCACTCTACCTCTCATTTAATTCATTAAAGGTTGGTCACCTTTCAAAGATACAAAGCCGTTCATTTAGTTGCTGGATCCCTAAGCTACCAAGAAACCTAGATTTAACCAGACCGAAGGCAGAGGCATGAAGCCAGTCTTTCTACTAAAATATGACATGGCGTCATGAATGAAAGGGGCCCTGAAAGTGAACCTCGGGTTCATTTCTGAGATGCTAGATTTTTTTGTCTCTCTCTCTGTTTATCGTAGGCAGAGATGATACACTGTTATGTGTGTGGTAACACATTTGCACTTCAAAGATGCCTCCAAGGTGTTAATCATATGTGTAGACCTTTGGATTCCAGAGGAGAGACTTCCTTTCAGCTAATTCATTTCAATGAAACGTGGTCTGCTCCCAAATAGTAGTATCAGTGTAGACAGTGGGAATGTCATATTAAGTCAAGGTCCCATTGGGAACTTTGTTGTATTGCTTTCTTTCTTTTCCTTCGTAAATCCCACATGGCTCTCCATTGCTCTTTTATTTACTCCGACCTTTCGTGCGATTACTATCACCCTATTATTCTTATGCCTAATGCTGTGGGCTATGGAAATCTGTAGTGGTATTGAACAACTTCTGTGTTAGAACCACAACGTAGATTCTTTGCAAACCTGTTTTCTTCAATAAGTGTTATAAATTACTTTCTGGAAAAAAATGATTTATTCTTCAAGGCAAGCTTCTGTACAGACTGAAGCACGTCCTAGCATTTTCTTGAACTCAACCCAAACAGCCTTGGCTAACCCACACAATTACCTCTTGTTCTTTCACCTGTTTTGTATGGCTCCTCCTTCAGTGGACCCTCCTATGCTGTTTGCAGCCAAGTTTCGCATGTGTCCTCGTTGATTTCACAAGCATTCACTCAGCACCACCTATCTGTCAGGCACTGAGCTAGCTGGAGAGACCCAACAACAACGTAGATACCTTGCTGACTTTGCTTACTGTTCTGGGGAGACAACAGGTGTAAATAGATAATAAACAGTTCAATAACGCCAAGGTGATTGCTGAGCTGCATTGTAAAGGATGGATAGCAGTTGCCAGCCAGACAGGGGCAGGGTGAAATGAGCTCTCTCTTACTGCAACAGTTAATCTAGAGAGTTTCATTCCAATGTTGGCTATGTTCAGATTTTGGAATGTGGCAGATTGTTTTTCCATAAAGCAGCCTATTTTGAAATGCTGTATATTTTCATCATCACCAAAGGAAATTTCTTAAGTGTTGCTTTCGTACGCACAGCCCTTCAAATGATGGTATCAAGCCCAGACTTCTGAGCTCTATTAGAATTCCAGGGACACAGATGTCTCTGATGTCTCCTTCATAGCAGGCTTGCCCTCATTTCCCTTGCTGATTGGTATGCTAAAGGAAACACCTAATGGCTTTACGCTGGATTCCCCTGGGATGGAATAGACTCTCAGGGTTTGAAGTGTGACTTTGCATTGTACTTTTCTTCCAAATAATGCAGGGTCATCCCTGGGTGAAGGTTGTGAATATTTCACCTTGCAAGTGCTCTAGGCATGGGCATATGTAAGGTGGAATAACAAGTAACTTCTTAAAAGAGCACATGTGTACCTCCTAATGGGGTTTTAATGGGAAAAACAGTGATCAATATGGTCATTCTTTCTTTTTTAATTTGTTTTAAGATCATTTATTTTGAGAGAGAGAGAGACAGTATGAGCAGGCAGAGAATCCCAAGCAGGTTCTGCATTGTCAGCACAGAGCCCAACGCGGGGCTCAAACTCACGAAACCATAAGATCATGACCTGAGCTGAAACCGAGAGTAAGACACTTAACCAACTGAGCCACCCAGGTGCCCCAGTATGGTCATTCTTAATCCCAATATATTAATATACTACTTCAAGGGAATCTGTAACATTTTCCATAATTCTTATATTTCTTCTCTATGATGGGATATTTTCTGCCACTGAATAATGGCTCTGTGGGATGTGAACCTCGCGCTCCTACACATGCTCCAGCCAGCGCCACATTACAATGAATTGTTTCTTTCTCAAGACTAGATTAATGTGTAATTTTGCCCACTGTTTCAGCCTTAATATGCTGGGGGATACACACACATACACGCATACATTAGAGATTATCATTCATGTACCAAGTTAAATTGTGTTAAAACCACCATATTGCTGCTGCTTAATGCCACCACCCGGATGCAGAACAGAGGAGACAGCCAGGCTGTTCAGTGACACACTGTTTTGACAGAGCTAAAGTGTTCCTTATAGTTCTTTAAATCAACAGGAATCCCTGTCAGAGTTCCTTCAGTGGCTTTCTTTGTCACTGTTGAAGAAATACAAAATAACAAACTTCACTTCTCCTCTGCCCTGGCCCAAACAAGGAAAATGATTTATAAGGAGCACCCGGATCCACAGCTCTTAAGGAATGGAGTTAGTGCCTCCATCAAGGCCTGTCCCTCATTCCCCATCCATTCAATGCAGGCCATGACTTTCAAGTCACTTAATAAGCACATCTTCTTTTCCTTATATTGATTCAGCTAAGTAGAAGACGAGATCGTGCCGATTTAACAAGGTATTTATGACCGAATTTAAAATTCTGTTTGAAAGATCTCTGTAAATGACTGTTAATTATATCAATCCTGTACACACACAGGTTTATCAACCAGTCTTCCATTACTCCATCCTCCTCATTTTCCTAGACAGCATGGTATTTCATCAGAGACTCAGCTTATAGACACTTTTTTGGAGAGAGTAAGAAACTAAGACTAGAAACAAAAAAAATGCATCAATAAAAATAACAGTACAAATAGTTTTTTAAAAAATGTCTAATATTTATTTATTGCTGAGACACAGAGAGAGACAGAGCACGGGCAGGGAGGGGCAGAAAGAGAGAAGGAGATATAGAATCTGAAGCAGGCTCCAGGCTCTGAGCTGTCAGCACAAAGCCTGATGCGGGGCTCAAACCCACGAACCACAAGATCATGACCTGAGCCAAAGTCAGATGCTCAACTGACTGAGCCACGCAGGCACCACAACAGTACCAATATTTAAATTATACGGTTGGGAAAGCCCAGCTAGGGTTTTCTATTTGTTTTGGTTATTGAGATCCTACCACTGTAACTACTGTATCAAACAAGTTAGATGTTCATGATGCTACATGACTCACAGACGTAACCATCCGACATTGGCCAAGCACCATTAGGAGCAGGACATTCTAGCAGAAGCCCTGAGAGGTTTCTGGATCTGGATCTTTTATGTATTTATTGTTTCAATTTAGGACAACATTGCCAGTTATTATGTTGGGTGACTTATGAGCTTTCTTATATTTTCTGAGTGGATCATTCAACCTCATCTTGTTCCCAGGAGGTAAATCAAAAGCAGATGTTTTTATTTTAAGTGAGAACATTGAAGTAACCAAGGACTCCTTCCTTAGGTTCTATGCAATTCTGTGCATGATGTTACAAATGACTAGTAACTAAAGAAAAACTAAAGAAAAACTGGGTCACAGATGTGATTTTCTTGTTTTTCATCACTCTTTGCCTGTAAGCAACTCTCAGGCACACAGTGAATCAGCTGGTGGGCTGTGGTCAGTCTTCCTGAGCCAAGAGTGACTTCATGTATTACATACTTTTGAATCATGCGTCTCCATCAAAATCTTGAAGCAAACCAAGGGTGCGATCCAAGGTATCATTTACTGGCTTGACAAGGATCATGAACATATTTTGTCTATCCCATGGTTAAATAACCTGCAGTGGATTAGAGCCATTCTTACTTTCAGAATCAACCAGAGGTCACATCTACACAACTTGATATAGTAATAGAGCGACATAGAGCAGACTCCATTCATTTATCCCTGTCTTTGGTGGAATCACGCATTAACTTTGCAACTTCCTGTAAGCCACTTAACTTATACTCAACCTCCCTTTGCTCTTCTGTATCGTGAAGAGTAACAGAGACCTTGAAGGAATGGTGTGAGGATTAAAATGAACTTTAAAATGGTCAACCAAACGGGGTTTTTGCAAAGTACCAGGACATGTCTGAATAGTCTATGAAAAAAAAAAAAAACAAAAAACCTTGGAAATTGTGATTTGTGTATTCATAATATTACATGATTTCTTTTGTGATATTTATCAAAAGCCCTTTCTTGTGAAAGAAGCAAGGACATTTTCTTGTGCTCTCCTACTCCACGTTGGCCCAAAGAATAGCAAAAAAAAAATAGCAATTTCTTTGTTCCAAGTGGGAATGAGCTGAGCTATGTTATGGACATTTCAAATGCCTGGAGTGCTAAGTTGTTTGCCATGGTTTATCAAATGCTGAATGTGTTGCATTTTATGTCTGACATAGAGTGCATATGTGACTACTGACTTACCAAAACAACGATGTTTAAAATAGCGAGTAATGCTGTGCCAGAGATCAGGGCAAATAATTCAGATCCTCCTGTAGGAAAGAAAAAACCTGAAACATGTTTTCTGAACTTTATAAGAGAATAGAAATATTCCTTTTCCACCAGTGTATTGTTAGCCTAAAATATTTCTTTGAGTCCAATTCTCTTTCTCCAGCCAAAAAGGGGGATACATGAATCAGATGTAAAATTATTTAACAGCGTTAGACAAGAAGTGGTATTTCTGAAACAGACCTAAAAAGTGTGCTACATGATGCCCACACTTTCAGATTTAAAGACAAGTGCCAGTCACTTTTCTATGTAAGGACAGTTTTTGAGTCTTCATATCCAGTATCACCATAATTACTTTAACATGAAAAGATTGAAAGAACACACTCTCCAGAAATAAAGAGCTACTCCTTAAACTAGAACCGTTTACCTTTAGGAAAACCTTAGCACATTGTTCTTACTTATCTTGCTTCCCATAGACCAATAAAAACTCCCCTCAGCTGGCATTCAAAAGTTGTTGCCTTGCTGTACAGTAGACATGTCAGGTACTAAAACTAACGTGGAATTTTAGTGAAGAGAAGCTGAAATTCAGTAACTGGCCTGACTCTAAGAATGATCATTTCATGATTGCTAAATTCATCCCTCCTTCTGGGGATACCCCTCAGAGCACACACCTTGTGGACAGCAGATCAGAATGTCATCTTCAAGGCTCAAGGCCATCGTCCTATTTCATTCCTGGAATAAAGGTGAGGAGCTTCTGCATAGTAGCTGGGAAAAACTATACAGGAAATTGACATTTCTCAAACCTGCAGTGAAGAGGTAAATGGAATGGCTTTTTCCCCCCAGCCCACATTATATCCTAAGTTTCTAAAAAGTTCTGCCTTGTTTCTGATCACTAAAGTAAATCTAAATCACTAGATTTAGCAAAGGCAGTTACCGGAAATTTAGACACTGGTGTAAATCTGAAGTTAGAGATTTCAGACCACCCGCTTCTCACCCTTTTGCTTGCAATGTGCCTACCCAAGATTAGATTCAGTAGATGTTCTGCAAGAAGCAAGAGCACTAGGGTTGCCTGATTTAGGAAACAAAAATAGAAGATGCTCATTCAATATGAATTTCAGATAAACAGTGGGTACTTTTTTTGGATCAGTATGTCCCAAATATTGCATGCATGTCCTGTATTTTATCTGGCAACCTTCACGGGTATGGACCACCCCTCACCCCCTCAGTTTCTGGCCACCATAACAAATAAGGAAAACAGAATAAGTCAGAATAAGTTTATTGCAGTGGAGACACATAAACTTTAAGATGGCCAGTTATTAGGACTTGAAGACAATTTGAAATGGAGATCTCCCTCAAAGGGATTATGTTAGGTTAGCCATTCAGATATACAAACAGAAAAATATGAGCAGACTGCTAAAGAAGGACTATTAGAAGAACTTAGAGGAAGTCTGACTTATTGTGGCTCTTCTCCAGAGAATAATACTATAAAAATGCAAATTATAATTACTGGTAAGTATAGAAATTCCACTAAAGCACTTCTATAATCGAACATGAGATTCCTGGATAATTTTGCCTAGGGAAGAAAGGCCAGTCATCAATCTGAATGTCTTTGGCTTGATTTTAAAGAGTTGGTTTGCTGTCAAGAATAAAAGGAGCCTGCCATAGACTCTTGGAAGCACCCAGCAGAACAAAGGCTCCCACTGATGGAGAAGAGCAAAAAGCTCTACTGTCTCAAGAGTCAGACGTAGAATAAAGAAGTGTAACAGGAAGCTACTACTTATGAAAGTTAGCCTCCTCTCTGACCAGTCTAATGGTTTTCTTAGTAATGGAAGTGACTGGTCTGTCAAAGATCCCTTGACAAACCCTGTGGCTTGCCTACAAGTTCTGGCTCCCCTTTATCCATCATGCTGCCTGTCTGTAGCCCTC
Source organism: Panthera leo (assembly GCF_018350215.1). Lineage (NCBI taxonomy): Eukaryota > Metazoa > Chordata > Mammalia > Carnivora > Felidae > Panthera > Panthera leo. The sequence continues at coordinate 74,700,372 of NC_056684.1, read as the reverse complement.
GCTCATTGTCAAGTATACAAGCATGCAGAGTGACCCTGGCTTCACTGTTGGTTGGTTTGGTTTTGGTTCCAGCCCTATATGAGTATGGCATCCAAAGGTGATGCTGCTGTAGGTTCTATGAGCCATTCAGTGGGTCATACCTGTGAAAGGGGAAGAATATGTTTCACAACTTTCTAACTATGACAGCACATAAAGCATAAGCATGTCAATTACAACATATGACTGACAGTAAAGCAAGAAAATAAGCGTATCATTATACTGGGGTAAAAACACATGTTTTTTTTTTGGGGGGGGGGGGAATGAGGACAAGTCTTTCTTGGCTTAGGGATTTATTTCCTCTGACAAACATTTGAGTGGTTAAACTGTGAGGTGACAGTGTGTGTGTGCATGTGTGCTCACACACATGTGTGCACATGCATTTGAGACTCAGTGGATACTATTAGTGGGAAAGAAACTATTTGCTTTTATTTAAATTAGTGGCCCATGCCAAAATGTCAGTAAGGAAGATTCAGAGTGTTTCTGAGTTTAGATGTCTGAGCAGAAACTGATTTTTTATATTTTGAGAAAATGTAAAAGTAATTATCATAATTACTCATACTACTATGCCCCATAGAAAAGAACTTTCAAGTGGGATCAATATGTTCCTCATTGAATCTGATTGAGAACATTCCAGTCAGGATCATCTTTATGCCCCTTTGCAACAAGGAGAATTAAACAGGACAGAATATGATGGATCAAAGTCAGGACCATTCCTTGAGTCACATATAAATATTTCACAAGAGCTAATCTCCTTGTGATTATTTATACTATTATATATTATTCTCTCCATCAGTGTTTCACTCTGTCCTATGGGCCTTATTTTCACAGTTGGTTGATTTTATTGATCATCTTCCCAGTTCCCATTATAAGAGGTTGAGAGTTAGTGGGGGGAAAAAGGTGGTTTCACAAGGTCAGAGTGGATCACACATCTGTGATAAAGCCAAGAGCTTGCACTGCTAGTTGGTGTCTACAAATGTTAGCACTTTTTAGACACTAGGTAAAGGAGAGGAAAACCACTTTTACAATTATTTTATGGGGTCAGTGTATTCTCCTTGTGTGTTTTCTTTAAGCTTTTGACTTAAAATTGCATAAGAGAATACATCATTATTTTTTAAAGGCCTGCATCATTTAAAAGCAAATACTCACCACAGAGTTCATGTGTATTTTAATTTTTCTAGCCACAGTAGGTTTACCCTCTTGGTCATTTGTGTTAGTTTCCCACTGATACTGCAACAAATGATCACCAAGTTAGTGGCTTAAAACAACACGAATTTATTATCTTACAGTTCTGGGAATCAAAAGTCTAGAATGGGTCAGTAGGGCTGTGTTGCTTCTGGAGGCCCTAGGGAAGGATTTCCTTGCCTACTCCACCTTCTAGAGGCTGTTTGTGTTCCGTGGGGCATGGCCCTTCTTCCATCTTCAAAGTCCCCAGCATAGCATCTTCGAGCCTCTCTCTCTGGCTCATACACTCTTGCCTCAGTCTTGTAAGAACCCTGATTATTATATTCATTCCACCCAGATAATTCAGGATAATCATTGCATCTGAATATCCTTAACTTAATCATATCTGCAAAATCCCTTTCACCATGTAAGGTGACATTCGTAGTTTCCAGGAATTTGGGTGTAGGCATCTTCAAGAAGCCATTATTCTACCTGCCACACCATTTTCCTAAACAATTCTAAAAGCTATAATGTACACTATTGAGGACTGCTGTCCTACATTTAATTTTATTCCTTTCATACAATATAGTTTTAAATACGTCCTATAGACTATTTTACTTGTACTTACCTATTATGATTTAAGACATTGAATATCTTAAAATATAAAATTTAGAACACCTAAACATGTTATGAACATGTTATGAAACACCCAGTATTTAAGTGGCTGTAAGGACTTTCCATGTCCCACATTATCAAGAAGTTCCCCATTTTGCCAGCTAGGATATTTATACCTTGGCTCTTTCTCTTTACTTAAGGAATTTGTTTTTCCTTAATCATTATGTAGGTTCTTTACAAGTTTCTAGGAAGTCTTACTGTTTAAACCTTGTGATGATGAAGATATTGTAGGTCATTTGATTTTGTTTAAAATCATCCTTTTCCTTGATATTTCCCTTCCTGTCTCCTCAGATAATGACTCTAATGCCCTACTTGTAAAAAAAAAAAAAAAAAAAAAAAAAAACTTAGTGGTAGTCCTCTTAAGAGACTGACAATTCTTTTTTCAGCTTTGATGCAAAATGTCAAGGTCAAGTTTATTTAACATGTACTCATTACAGACAAGTTCAAATTAGCTGCTTGGATTTATCTCTTTAATTCAGCATACATTTAGAAGTGATTTAACATGAGCACCTAAAATATAGCTACCATGTCATTTCAACATTTTTCTGTATTGCTTAGGGTATGTACTTCTTTTCCTGTTGTGGTATTTCTATTTTTTTTTAATGTTTATTTATTTTGAGAGAGAGACAGTGAGGGGAGGGGAGGGGCTGAGACAGAAAGGGGGAGAGAGAATCCCATGCAGGCCCCACGCTGTCAGTGCAGAGCCCCACACAGGGCTCAATCTCACGAACTGTGAGATCGTGACCTGAGCTGAAATCGAAAAAGTTGGATGCTTAACCTACTGAGCCAGCCAGGCGTCCCTAGAGTATGTTGTGGTGTCTCTTAAGCCTTGTTCTGGTGTGGTGTGATACACACTAAACAGAAAATGACCTTGCACAGATCTGGGTGTGAATTTCTGGTCGGTCACTTACCATCTGTGGATAAGTTACACTGTAAGTCTGACTTCCTTTTCTTAAACAGTATTAATACTGGTTACTCCATAAGGTTGTTGTAAAGATTGAATAAAATGATGTATGAAATATTTAACACGGTGCATAGGGAGTACTATGGAATGTAGTGGTGGCTGTTATAATTAATAATTATATTAATTTGTTAGGGTAACCTGGGTGGCTCAGTTGGTTAAGTGTCCGACTTCAGCTTAGGTCATGATCTCGCGGTCCGTGAGTTCAAGTCCCGCGTCGGGCTCTATGCTGACAGCTTGGAGCCTGCAGCCTGCTTCGGATTCTGTCACTCCCTCTCTCTCTGCTCCTCCCCCACTCACACTCTGCCTCTCTCTGTCTCTCAAAAATGAATACACGTTTAAAAAAATGTTTAAAAAATAAGTATATTAATATGTTACAATTAATATTTTCTTTTAATCTTGCCTTCCTGTTGTGTTGCCTTCCATCCTGTTAAGGGAAATTAATATGGAATCTGAATTTCAGTCAGACACAGAGGAGAGAGTGAAAATACAGAGCATCCTTATGTCAGATATGGTAGAGGTGCCGTTCTATGTTTTATATTTGCATTTTTCTTTTTTTTAATGTTTATTTTTGAGAGAGAAAGTGTGCACAAGGGAGGGGCAGAGAGAAGGGGACAGAGGATCTGAACTAGGCTCTGCTGACAGCAGTGAGCCCAACGTGGGGCTCGAACTCACAAACCGTGAGATCATGACCTGAGCCAAAGTCAGACACTCAACTGACTGAGCCACCCAGGCGCCCCTGTGTCTTCTTTTTTCTTATCTTCCAGGAAAAAAAAGAAAAAGCCAGCTAGTGATGACAACACTGATAGTCCCCATACTGAGTTCCTACTATATGCCAAGCAATTTTTTTCATTCATATTACCTCTAACACGTAATTATTGTTATCCTCACTTTACAGTTGAAGAAACTGGGTGTCAGAGAGGTTACAGAGAGGCAAGGAAACTTGTCCAAAGCCACATAGACAACAAAGAGAAGTCAGGATTTGAACCTAGGGGCTAGCTCTAAAATCTTCCCCATTAGAGAGAAAAAAGTAGAAAAACTCACCAAGCAGCTATCACCAATGCATGTTTTTGTCTCAAAGTTCTGAGTGTTCCTCCAACTAGATTCTGTTTTCACTTATTGGCAGTTACTATAATTTTTGACATTGGGTGATCGGGTGATGTTGTATTTTCAGTATAACATTTGAATTATGGTATTCATTGCTTTATCACTATTATTTTCCAGTTAAGTGTTTGACTATTAAGTTTACTCTCCCAGGACTGCGCTTTCTTACAGTGTCCCAGATCATATTTTCTTTTCCTCTAGGAAAATGTGTCTTTGAAATTACATTATACTTCAGAAGGAAAATGCAGTATGATTTGTTAAGACAAGTTATACATAAATTTTCAGGAATATATATGCTGTATAAAGTGTGACACACTTATATTCAGCTCTTATTCATAATAAACACTTGTTCTTCGACTCTGGCATAATAAACACTGTTAGGCCAGCAACATGCATGGGTGATCAAGATGGAGTCCTAGATATGGCAGCCTTCAAAAATGAAATATGTGTAATCTTCTTTGGGGAAATAAAAGACTTGGAAGAAGATTTTAAAGCTTTCTTCAGTGACGATTAAGAAAATAGTTCCAAAATTATGAATCCCCTCTTTTAGACGACTTCGACTTTGTAGCTTCATCCCTGAAAAGCTGAGATGCATACACAAATAGCTGGATTTCTTTCTGCTTAAGATTAGGTTTAAAAAACACGGAAGTTTTAAGTTCTAATGCGGATAATAGTAGACAGAACCACTGAACTGCTGGTGCTTCTCAACCCATTTGTTTTCCCTGTTAAAAAAAAAAAAAAATTGAAACTAATCATTTGGGGCCATTTATTTCAATTAGCCAGGCATAGGTAAATAAGAGAATCTGTCAGTAAAACATGATCAGCTTTTTCTTTGTTTGCTGGTGAAAACAACAAAGGGAAAGATAAGTAGTATCACTACTGAACATTGTAGGGTTTTTTGGATTGTTACACTGATAAAAAAGAAAAGTCTTAAAAATAGAACATTGGTGCAGTTTGACATTGTAAATTCACATTTTGAGGCTCCTTCAGCACCGCCACATACGAAATAGAGGAGATTAAAAAGAAATAGCCACTTTGAAAAAAAAAAAAAAGATGAATAGCTGCAAAGTCAGAAATACACAGAGTCTCAGAATTAGCAGGTAGGAAGCTGCTGGTGTGCTGGGCTACAGGTCTGGAGAGAATAGTTTGGATTCTGTGCTGTAACCATGTACCCCAGACAAAGTAGGAGACCAGAGCCACATTCACTGCCTGGAACCAAGGCTTCTCTGCCCAAGCAATAAGTCTACAAACAAGCTGTGACCAACTTTCCCTGGGGCAGTGATTTATCAGAATCTGCATTCCTAGAGAGGCAAAAAAGAACAAACGTAGCTTCCCACCCAAGACCTGCGGCCAGCCACCCACTAGCTGGGGACCGGCTCCACAATATCCAGAATGGCACCCAGGACAGGAGCTTCAGACCATCAGCTGAAGTCCTGGTTGCCTCAGGGGCTGGTAGGGGAAACAGTAAAACTATATGTGGGGAGAAGGGGCCAAGGCAGTGAGAGGAGAAGAAATTAAAATTTCACACTTGAGAAGAATTTACACACCAAAGTTCTACAATATATGATACAACCAAAAAATAAAACAAAATAGTTGGCAGTTGAAGTCATTCTAAATGAAATGAAAATAACAGAACAATTCGAAAGTGACTTTAAAATAACTATGTTTATGATATTTAAAAGAAAGAGGAAGGGGGGCGCCTGGGTGGCGCAGTCGGTTAAGCGTCCGACTTCAGCCAGGTCACGATCTCGCGGCCCGTGAGTTCGAGCCCCGCGTCAGGCTCTGGGCTGATGGCTCGGAGCCTGGAGCTTGTTTCCGATTCTGTGTCTCCCTCTCTCTCTGCCCCTCCCCCGTTCATGCTCTGTCTCTCTCTGTCCCAAAAATAAATAAAAAAAAAACGTTGAAAAAAAAAAATTAAAAAAAAAAAAAAGAAAGAGGAAGGAATCAGAAAAAAGAACAAGATGTTACAAAACAAAACCAAAACTATAAGAAAAGATGAGATAACTAGAGGGGAAAATAACTTTGGAAGTGAAAAAAATATTGTCTTTGAAATACGTTCAGTTGATAGAATAAACTCTAGACTGGGCATAGTCAAAAACAGAAATTAACTGTAAGAGAATGAGAAATTCACCCATAATATAGTACAGAGAGATAAAGAATATGAAGGAGCAGCTGTACCTGGAAGATAGACTGAGAGGCTTGAAGACTCAGATGAGAATACCTCCAAGTGCCACAGCTGAAAATTAAAGCTGTACCTAGACAAAAATAGGATGAAGCAGCAAAACATTGAGGACAAAGAGAAAATCTTAAAAGATACTAAAACCAAAAGTTTCCTACAAGGGAAAGACAAACTGATGACTTGTCATCAGCAACAAGAGATGCCAGAAGTCAATAAATAAATGTCAATCTGGAATTCCATCCCCAGCTAGACTGTAATACAGAAGTAAGAGGAAAAGCGATCTTTTCAGACAAAGATTATTTGCCACCTCCCAGCCCTTGCTGAAAAAACTACTAAATGAAGCACTTGAACATGAAGCAAGATGAACCCAAAGGGGGAAGACTAGAGTTTAAGAAACAACAGTGATCACAAATGTGATAAAAACACATTGCCAAACTTAATTACCTGATGATTATTTTTAAGTTACCTTGGATATTTCCTTAAACTGGAGCTAAAATTCTAGACATAATTAACAAAATATATGGTATGTTTTCAGTGGATAGCTGTACTGCTGTCCTGTGAATGAGAGAATTACTGAGTTAATTCAACTTTGATAGGAAAAAAATCATAGTTGCATCGGTTAGACTTCTGGTTTTCCTAAGCAGGGTCAGGCCTGGTTAGTACTTGGATGGGAGACTTCTGGTTTTAAGTTGACAGAATATAAAAAGTGTTTTCTACTCTTCTTTTGAACATTATTCAAAATCTACTAGGAGAATGTAGGAATGCAAACTGTCTTGGATGGGATGCATACCTGTCTCTCATAACAAACCCGTAGATGTGGGGAAGGGCCGACAAACATAGTAAAGGTCAAGGTAGATCTCAAGAGAGAGTTCTCATAGCTGTAGTCTCAGACAAAGCCAAAAGCCAGCAGAATGAAATGATTCAAAGTAATCCCTTTGGATCCAATAATCCCTTCTTTGAAACAATGAGCAAATGCCAGGAAAGCTCTGGGAGTTTGATGGACTCCATTTGGCATGATGCCTAGACAGACGGGCAAAGAGCTGAACAAAGAATCACACAGTCAAAGCCATGTTTGCAGGAATCAATCTGTTAATGGGGGAAGAAAGAAACTGCACACAACCCTGTGGTACAGATCTCATTTGAGAGAAGTAGAGTAACGCTCAAGAGGCCTCTGTCACATACATAACGCTGTATGTTCCTGGGAGTGTGATCCTGTTCCCCCCTCAGTAATGTGAACCTTCTGCAAATGTCTGCTTAGCAAGTGATCACCTTGTTTTCAAAATGGTGATCCCAACCAAACCGGCACAGGTGGTTCCATTACTTACTACGTATGTGTCCTCGCACAATTCATAACCTTCCTAAGTCATGGCTTCCGTTTTTGTAAAATAAGTTAACAGTTCTCCCCATATAACACTGTGGGTAGAATTCAATAACAATACAGGCGAAACATTAGCACGCTATCCACTACATGATAAAGAGCCTGGCAGGCTAGGCATTTATCTATGAGGTAGAATTCCTAGGGCGGAGCACTGACTTGCCTTCCTTTTCTTCTTCCTCTCTGAAAATTAGTGATTATGATCACAGATTCGAGAGCAAGAATGCCTGGGTTTGAATCCTTTCTCTCTCACTTACTAGACTGGGGATCTTGCCCAAATTATTTATCTGGCCCTCAGTTTCCCCATCTGTGAAGTGTGGATAATAATAGTACCTACCTCACAAAATTGTTGTGAAGAGTAATTAGTTAATTCTTGTAGAACATGATGAATAGTGTCAGGCACAAAGGATTCGGTATGCATTAACTACTAGTACTTTTTATTTTTCAAGAATTACAAGTCACACCATAGATATGAGTACCACACTTCTTACGTGTTTAAAAATAGTCACCTTCTCAGGAAATGTGATTCTTTAAACATAGAGCCAAACATTGATTTTTTTTTTTTTTGAGGGGGTCAGGAGCAGGGCATAAAACCCAGGGTATAGATCATATATTCCAAGTTTTGACTTGTTTAGATCGTGAGCAAAATTATCTTTTGCCCATGGTTAGTTATTTAAGGTAGATCAACACCATGTGTTCAATAAATTGGTTGTGTGCGGGTACAAGCCAGTTGTGATAAGTTATTAATTATGACCCTAGAGCAGAGGCTCACAGACTGCAGCTCTCAGGCCATATACAGATTTTTGTATATAAATAAAGTTTTATTGAAACACAACCACTCCTGTTCTTTTATATTTTGCCTATGGCTGCGTTTATGATACAACCACAGAGTTGAGTAGTTGTGCCAGAAACATTATGGCTCAAAAAGCCTAAAATATTTCCTATTTGCTCCTTTACAGAAACAGTTTGCTGACTCCTGCCCTAGAGTAATAGCTTTTCCCTAGGTCTTTCACTGGTCAGAAACAGCATTTTTAGGTACGTTTAATAATGGACTTTAGTGTACTTTGAAAGTATAGAGTGTAATATAATTAGAAATGGGTAACGATGTAGTTCCCATCTCCCATAATTTTTTTGTCATTACATAAAAAGCCATTAACCTAAAATGAGATGCTAGGTAATCCCACTCCTTTCCCTTAGTTTGGCAAATGTCAGTTTTAGGACTAACTGCCGATCCTTTTGTTAAGGGATGTTGTCCAGGCCAATATGTCTAAAATTAGAGAACAGAACAGAAGGAGGGCAGACAGGGACAGACAATGCAACTTTCACTCATAATCATAGAACTCAAGTCCCTGTGGGGTTGCTTGGCCAGGTTCCCAGTTGAGAAGAGAGATCTCTGTAATGTTTTCAACCTTCTTTTTCAAAGCCTGTTGGACTTAGATGATCTGGGCTGTCTTTTTCTTTTCTTGTTAGATGTTTTTGTTTCGTCTTCTTTGGACTGACTTTTTCATCGCAGCCTATAGAAGGCATCAGTACTTAAGTGTTGGGAGTTTTAAAATGGGAATGAAGTACTAGGAACTAAATAAGGGAGGGCATTTGAGTTGTCTATGTATGTGTTTATGCTCAAATTCACTTATTCCCCCTCAGTATACTTCTGGAAGGAATTCGATGCTAGGTATTTTATCGTAAGACATGGAAGGGCCCTCAAATATATTGGCCTTTTTTTTTTCCTTCAGTTTATTAGTAAATGTATTTTCTAAAAATCCATCCTACAGATATGTTTTTGTTTTTGTTTTTATTTATTACATCTTCAAATCTTTAAAAATGAACAGAAAACAGAAGCTTACCTTGATACAGGCTTAGTCAGCCAAAGTTAGCTTTTAAAGAGTTAAGGTCAACCAGAAGAAATTCTGTCTCGGCCACTGCCATACGGTGACCCTCCACCAGCACTGGATGATCTTCTCAAGTCTTTTCTTAGGAACGGAGTCTGTGAAGATAGCTGCAGAGAAAGACAAGTGAAGCTACAGCATGGAGCTCATATTGCCACTTCTCTGAGTAAGGCACCTCCTCAGTTGCCATTTGCCAGAGTGAAGGCAAAAGAATAGACGTCCTTTGGGCTTTATGCTCTCCCCTCTCAGGAGCTCTGGGGCTCGATGGGCGTGTGTGCCATTAGCTGGTAAGGAGGAATCTGGGAGCAGCAGGTTTCTAGCTTCTCAGAGTAACCAAACCCACCAGCGTAGCAGACATCCTGCTCGATTCCATGACTACAGACCACAACAAATATGGGTGATCCTCATTTGAACAGGCAGTGAAGCTCTCAGTTGGAAAACCAAGTCCAGATCTTTGATCAGAATGTAATAAGAAAGATTATTTTTGGTTGCCAAACCCCAAGAGATCATTAGCTGTTGCTCTTCCTTTTTTCTTCCTGTTTCCAGACACCCTCAGCCCACCCGCTCATCTCTAATGCCTGCACTCCCTAGAGGTGGCCTAGTGTTTCTGGCAGACCCCACGGGTAGGGAAGTCCTAGGTAAAGACGCTCATTGACAGCTAGTCATGTTAGAGCAGTAGCCTAGACCTCTTTGATTAATGGCAGTATGTTTCCTCCTTACTTGGTGTCTTTGTACTTAATTTTACAGATAAGTTCTGTGCTAGCCCTCACTGAAATGAGCACAAGTCCCCATGGAGAACTCTGGGGGACTGTGCTGGTAGGTATTCATTCTACTTGGACTCAGCCCCAAAGTCCTGGGGACTGACACTTCCAACCTGCTCACGCAGTGCCTCCTGCCCAGCACCCCCAAAGCCACAAAAGAACTTTTGCTGCCTTTTTGTCTTGCTTTTAACCAAAGTGTATGTGTGGGAGAACTTAGCATGTGATTATGCCGCTAGAAAGTACTGTTAGTGATAAAATATCAGACTCCACCTAATGTATGTGCATCTCTGTTCCTGAGCTTAAACGGAAAGAGGTGATAGTCTGCTTTCCTCCAAAAGCATACATTCAAATAATTTTTAACTTAAAATTTTTAAACTATTTAACATTATAAGAGTCTGGTGGCCTCTAAGATTTGGGTAGTTCGCAGGCTGCTTTTTATCTTTAAGAATACTAAATTCCTCTATGTTCTCCAGAGCTTAGGATGTTTTTCCTATTTTCCAGCTTCCCTCCTGTTTCATCTCCTTGTTTTAGATCATTTGTGTCAAGTTACTCTTTATTCAAAATAAGCAAAGCATTCAATTACCTACAAAAGAAGGAATAGAAAAAATTGTCATGCCATATATTCCCTGTAACCTTTAATAATTATGTCCATATCAGCTAACATACGAATTAAAATATGCATGTTCTCGATGTCTTCTAATCCACAAAAGGAAATGATTACTACATTTTGTCAAACTAATGCCAATATGATGACAATGTTAAAACATTCAGCTTGCAGCTGGTAAAGCTTTAATTATAGCTTCTTCTTACAGTGAAAGTGCTTAATTAGACTCGTAAGATTTGACTTGAAGATAGATTTTTTTTTCTAAAGACTTAAAGAATTAAGAAAAATACTTTTTTCCATTCATCTTCCGTTTTCACTCGTTGACCTTTAGCCATACCTCCACCCTACTTCTTCCCCATTACAAGAACTATTATAAGGGAAACTCAGCGGGTCAGTTAATGGATACCCTTTTGACTGGTTATTAGCTTTCATTTCTGAGTTGTGAGTTTTCAAAATGCATTTACCTTCAGAATTTTGAGCAGATCAAGTGAAATAAGTCATACAGAGAAAGACAGATACCGTATGTTTTCACTCTTTGTGGATCCTGAAAAACTTGACAGAAGACCATGGGGGAGGGGAAGGGGGGAAAAAAGTTACAGAGGGAAGGAGGCAAACCATAAGAGACTCTTAAAGACTGAGAATAAACTGAGGGTTGATGGGGGTGGAAGGGAGGGGAAAGTGGGTGATGATGGGCTTGAGGAGGGCACCTGTTGGGATGAGCACTGGGTGTTGTATGGAAACCAATTTGACAATAAATTTCATCAAAAAAAAGAATTTTGAGCAGATCTTCAGTGCAAAATAAATACTTTGTATTTACAAAGCCCCTTTCTGTACTGAATTGAATGATACCAATATTAAAGGCATGTTGCCAATCATCTTATTAAAACTCATCAGAGAGCAAAGTTAGGGTATGATTTCATACATATACTCAAGGTTGTCACTTACTAAAAGGTAAGCAAGGGGACTGCTGTGGGCTTTCCCAGGTAGAAGTGAAGAGTGGAGGCAATAGTCATGATGAATGCAATATGTGGTCTCACTTGTACAACACAGTATTTCTTACCTGGCTGCCATGTTTTTTGAGTTTGCCAGTGGGTACACTTTTAAATAGAAGGCAACTAGGGAATTGGCATTTGCATCCACACTGCACAAGAGAGAAAAATGACACTATGGATGTTGTTACTTGGAGCAGCTACAGTTACACGGTCAAGGCAGAAAGTGAGATTTTTAATAACAGTATTTATGTTAGTTCATGAATCTATAAAGTCTATGCTTTCATATTTTAAACCGTAAGTTAGCTTTGTTAATGCATATCTTGCAATAACATCTACTTTTTTTGTTCTTAGTGTAGAACTGAAAAAAAACTTTCTAAAAATAAAATTTAGTGTTTTTTAATTAATGTTATGGACAGCATGCTTCTGTTCCCCATAACTCCTGTTGAAACCCCAACCTCCAGTGGGATTAGATTAGGAAGTGGGGGCCTTTGGGAGGTGATTAGATCATGAGAATAGAGACTTTGTGATGCGATCAGCGTCCTTCTCAGAAGAGTTTGCTCTGTGTCATGTGAGGATATAGCAAGAAGATGGCCGTCTGCTTCCCAAGAAGAGAACTCTCACCAGAACCCAACCAGGCTGACCCCCTGGTTTCAGACTTCCCAGCCTCCAGAATTGTGAGAGATAAATTTTTATTGCTTAGCCACCCAGTTTATGGTATTTTTGTTACAGCAACCTGAGCTAAACAAATACTCTGTTCATGTTTTCTTCTAAAACAATAATTTAAAAGCCCTAAAGGGGCTGACTTCATTCAGTACATGTTTATACAATGCATTTATGAATTCCACTCCTCTCACCCTCATACACAAAAATAGTATCATTGACTTGATTTATTTTAGTTAAAGAAAACATTTTCAAGGTTTTCTAAATCTGGGCACTTTTCTCAGAATAGGTTGCATATGTGAACATCATCCCTTTTATTAGTCAGAACAACGCTTGGTTATGCTGCAGTAACTAACACACCTCAGACTCTCAGAGGCTTAACAAATGAGACACTGTCGCTCCAGCAAGGTCTGTGAATTCAGTGCCTCTCTAGAGCAGCTTCTAATTGGTGACTCAGGGACCCAATTTGCTCATATCTTGTTGATCCTCTATTTCAAGAGGCACTTTAGAGTCAAACTCCATAAGGGAAAAGAAAGCTGGAAGGCCACCCAGGGCAGAACTCAGCACAGAAGTGACACACATTGCCTCTGCTTACAGCCCACTGACCATATTACCAAACTAACTGCAAGAAAGGCTAGAAGATAGATGCTTTCTATGTATCCACGAAGAAGAAAAAGGAAACACAATTTTGTGAACACCTGCCATTACTTCCACCAAACCCTTTGTTCCTATCGTGGAGAAAAACGCGTAAGAATAATTTTTTGAATTTTATAATTTCAAGTCACATAACGTGAATGTGATCTTACAGTAAGTTATCAACCCAAAGACTCTCTCTTCTCTTTAGAAATCCATCATACGTTGTCTGAAAATAAATCATCTTAAGCCCTTCTCCCTCACCCAAGCTCAAGTGTTCCCTTGATGTCTCTTGAAACTTGGCTTTTTCATTCCCATCTTCACCATTTTAGCTGAGATTTTTGTAAACTTCTCCTGGAATATTTGCAACAGTCTACTCAGTAGTCACCTCCTTCTTTTCATCAGTCCCACCCTCACCAGATCACCATTATTTCTTCAGCACTGTGTGATCTCTCCCCCCTATAAATTCCAAGGAGCATTAGCATCTATATCACTCTCTTAAGAGTCACCAAAAAAAAAAAAAAAAGTCAGGATTATTCATTGCCCAATAAATAAGAATCCCTCCCATAAGAAGTAAATGGTTTATATTGCCACTTGGAAAACCCAATGAATGAAATACAAAAATATTTTTAAATTGACAGAAACCTTCATATTTTATATGTGATTGTGTGAACATTTTAACCTGTATGTTGGCTCAGGACGGAATATACTCAAAGTTTGTTCTTCCAAATTGAGTTTTCAATGCTTAATCCTTTTTAAAAGTGTGGTATTTAAACAGAGGAGGTGTGAAAAACAGGCCTTCCTTCATATTCTAAGTAGAGTAAACACAGGAAGAAGCAAAATCTGTTTTGGTTTTCACTCACTTCATGTGTCATCTTATTCCCACCAGCATCATAACAATTTTTGGAAATAGTGCTATTTCTGTAGAAACTAAAATTTTCCACATTAATCAAATATCCTGAACTTGTATTTTGTACATGTTTATATCTTTGACAGATTTGTTTTTCAAACCCCCAACAATTTAGAAAAATGGTGTATAATTGGAATTTTCTTTCAGTATGTCCGGAAGTTGATCCTTTCTGGGTGCTAATTAGAATAACACGACCCAAGATGAATGCCAATGCAAAAAAAGTTTTAGGCATAAATAGTAACTTCATCACATCTTTATAAAACCAAAAACATCCTCCATTCTTTATCAATGTACTATTCATTCAACAAGCATCTATTGAACACCTACTAAGTGATAAACATCATGCCTGGAGATGCTAAAAAATAAAGGGGCTACCCTGTGATCAAGAGGCTCCTAGTTTAATGAGGTACACAGATAAACAGACCAATAGTTTTGGTGCATTATAGTAAAAGCTTCATTAGAGAAATGCGAGGGATGCTATGGGATAGCACTCAGCCTCAGGGAATCATTACCTGATTCCTGGAGGAGAAACTATGGCTTAGTTGTCAAGCTGTTGGGTAGGAAGAGACATCATATAATGTGAATTACACAGACATCATGGGAATTCCATTCTCTTATCCTAGGTATAACTATGTAACAACAAGCTGGGACAGATGAAAATCCACTCTTGGTACATTTCACCTCACAAGGTATACCATTCAGAGACTTCAGAAACTCACAGTACTAAAAAAAATAGTGATTTTGTAGTCAACTAGACCTGAATTTCAAATCAAAATTCTGTCATGACTAGCAGAATCATCGTAGGTGAGTTTCTGAGTCATCAGTTTTAGGAGAGGAATAATAGGGTGTATTCTTAAAGGGTATCCATTAAGATGGATAGGATAGTAGATATAAAGCATTTAGCACAAGTTCCTGGCATGTGGTAGGCACTTAGCAAATCATCGTCCATAGTATAAATCATGGTTTCATAGTATAAATGAAAATGGGTTGCATTTGCACTTGTGACTTTGATAGTGAACATTCAGGTCCACAGTTGATTGAGCATTCTTTCCTTCGATTTGTATCTGGTTAATATGCATTGAAATGTTGGTGTTTTATAATACTGTTGGATGGTGACTGATGGTGACTGTACTTATTGTGGTGAGCACTGAGTAATGTATAGAATTGTCGAATCACTATGTTGTATGCCTGAAAGGAATATAACATTGTATGTCAAATACACTTCAGTTAAAAAGTGATGCAGTGTGGATCAACTCCTGTATGTAACTGATAGTAATTTGATTCGGTTGATGATAATTGTAATGGATTTTAATGATCAAGTGGCAGTTTTCAGGTTATCCTTCTTAGGAACTAAAATATGTCATAGGAATTCATTAGTAATCAAACAAAATTCGTTAAGATTATAGAGTGACTAATAGTCATGAAACCCTTTGGGACTTCATATCAATTTCAAAATTACATATGATACCAGAGAGATGGTAAAAATCCCCCTATGACTATCAGCCTGAACAGAAATTGTCCTTGACATGTGTTAGCACAGCTGCTCATTCATCACCATACTCCCAGTCTGTGAGGTGAGATTCTCAGTTTTGCATTCACCAAATTAAGACAAATTAAAGGACTCTCAAGTTCATGTAGATGCTAGTATGGGACAGAATCATAAAGAGAAGCTTTAGGTCAATGAACTGTATGCTGAATTCTGTTGCCCTTGATAACAGTGTCTGAAACATAATTGACCCAAACTTTAAATTTTTCAGATGCCAATATCATAAAAGGAAATAGCTCAAGGCCGCAGACTGATTTGATTCTCTTTATTAGCTCCTAAATAATAGGATTTAACTACAGCAATAATGACGTAGTCGAGTAGTAAAGTGACCTCGATGACTATAATAGAAGATTTTTGTTATACTCATAGTATTTCACCTAAAATTTAGAATCACTATTCTCTTTTTCTTGGGAAGTTCATCTGTTTCATTTCTCCTGCTCAAGATAAGTTTCCTGCACATCATCATTTGCTGCTAAGTCACATTGCCAGTTTAAGGACTAAACTGTCAGACAGAAGAGCATTCAGTAATTGAAAGTTTTCTTCATAATTCTTCAGTCTTTTAAACCACATAAACTGACCACGTAAGATACCCTTGATGGTATGTTTATACTCTTCCTTGAAGTGTATGATTTTTCCCTTGGATTTTATTACAAGGAGTTAGTAAAAGTTGGGTAGTGTTGTATTTTGAAATCACTAACTAGTGTGTGTACATACTCGCTGGGGTGAAGTTCCCTAAAAGGTAAGGGTAACCCTTTCCTAAGGGGAGATGAGTATAGATCGTTACAAGGAAATCAATTACCAGATTCTCCATTTCCATACGTGTTTCTGAAATGTTGAAGACCATAAAACCTCACTGAGCCCCAAGTCGGCAAACATGGCCTCTCGGGCCAGCTCTGCTATTACCTGGAATGTAACCTCGAGAAAATCCTTTCACTTACCCTCTGACCACACATGTCTCTCCAAGGAACTAGATGATCCCTAAATTGTTGTCCAATGTAAGGCAATGAAGTATTTGCTTATTTTACATGAGGAAGTCATACTAAATTCCCTAACAGCCTGATCACTTAACAGCAATAGATTTGAGACACAGTTTGAATTCGTTTGAAGTAAAACATCTCTAAGGAGCTATTTGGGCTGGACACGTGCTAAATGTGGAGTACATATTTTCTTGAGTCAAAGAACACAATAAATTCATTTTTGTTCACTGTAAAGGATATTCGAGTTCAGACCTCATTCTTTATTCTTAGAGCCTCAAATATTAATCTTTTATTGTCTTAATCCAAAATCATTTTATTTTCCATCCTGTGTTAGTAAATTAGCTTTGATGAGCTCTTTCTCCTTGGTGATCTTTCTCTATATTTTTTGCTCTTTATATTCTTAATTCCAATTTGTAAATATGTGTTTATTTTCATATAGTAGCCCCAGCCACATAATGCATGTGATATATGGGTCTGGTACTCTCCTTGGCACCAAGAATACATGTGGGGAGGATACAGCCAAGGAGTTTAAGAAATTTCCGGGGCCCCTGAGTAGCTTAGTCGGTTGAGCGTTCGACTTCAGTTCAGGTCATGATCTCGTGGTTTGTGGGTTTAAGCCCTGCATCAAGCTCTGTGCTGACAGCTCAGAGCCTGGAGCCTGCTTCAGATTCTGTGTCTCCCTCTCTGTCTGCCCCTCCCCTGCTCATGCTCTCTCTCTCTCTCTCAAAAATAAATAAACATTTTAGAAAATTTTAAAAAAAAAAGAAAAAGAAATTTCACAGCCTGATTGACTAAACAGACACTTAAACCAATAATTATATTGTGTTAATATAGGGAGAGAGACATGTTAAAGTGGTAGGGTAGCATGAAGTAGGGAGCACAACCTTCTGTTTAATCTTGATGAAGACTGATTTATCTACTCTGCTTGCTTGTGCTTTTGGTGTCACACCTAAGAAACCATTGCCTAATCTTAGATGATGATTTATGCCTATGTTTTCTCTAAGAGTTTTATAGTTTTTTTTTATTTAATTTTTATTTATTTTTGAGAGAGCACAAGCAGGGGAAAGGCAGAGAGATGAGACACAGAATCCGAAACAGGCTCCAGGCTCTGAGCAGTCAGCACAGAGCCCGACGTGGGGCTCAAGCTCATGAACTGTGAGATCATGACCTGAGCCAAAGTTGGACACTTAACCAACTGAGCCTCCCCCTAAGAGTTTTATAGTTTAAACTCTCATGTTTAGGTCTTTGACCCATTTTCAATTAAAATTGTATATGGTGTGAGGTAGGGTCCAACTTCATTCTTTCACAGGGGATCTCTAGTTGTCCCAGTACCGTTTGATGAAGACCCTTCTTTCCCCAGCGAATGATCTTGGGAATCTTGTAGCCCCCTTTTTGATACATTGTCCTGACTTAACTTCACCTGTGTCAAATTAATCTTGGTTTTTCTGCTGCCTCTCAGGCTTTCTCCTCAGTGTCCTTTACAGGTACCTTTATGTTTACCTCATTCTAAATGTTAACATTCTTAGAAGTAGAATTTGCAAACCCCTTTCTTCTCTTTCTCTTTAGCATTGCTCCTGAGGTAGGCTTACCCATTCCCATTCTCTCTCTATGCTGATGACCTAAAATTTTTTTATACATTTTTTTAATGTTTTTATTTATTTTTGAGAGAAAG
The DNA here is from genome assembly GCF_018350215.1 of Panthera leo. NCBI lineage: Eukaryota > Metazoa > Chordata > Mammalia > Carnivora > Felidae > Panthera > Panthera leo. The sequence goes on along the minus strand of NC_056684.1, from coordinate 74,682,237 downwards.
AGTGCGAGCTGGGGAGGGGCAGAGAGAAAGAGGATCCTAAGTGGGCTCTGTGCTGACAGAAGCAAGCCCGATGCAGGACTTCAACTACCGAACCATGAGATCATGACCTGAGCCAAAGTCAGACACTCAACCAACTGAGCCACCCAGGCGCCCCGATGACATGTTATCTCCATCCCAAACTTCTCTGTGGAGCTTCATACAAAAATATCTATTTGCCTTATTGACTTCACCTGGATGTCTCACAGACAACTTAAGCATAACATTCTCCAAAATGAAATACTACTCATATGTGCTCACCTTCCAAAGAAATTTGTTCTTCTGACTGATTGTTCTGTCTTGTCAATTGCACCACTATATACCTATTTGCTCAAGTCAAAAAGCCTGGGATTTGCTCGATCTCCTTCCTTTTCCCTCATCTCCCATATTCAGACGTATCGGTATATATCTTAAATCTTTCCACTTCTCTCATCTCCACTGATATCATTCTAGTACAGGCCACCATTATCTCTTGAGTTACTGCAAGAGCTTCTTAACTGTTTGTTCTGTGTTCTCTCTTGCTTCTCTTCCCAAACTATAGCCAGAGTGAGAATTTCAAAAATGATCTCAGTCCAGGTGACCCTTGTTTTAAAATGCTGCAGTGGCTTCCAATTGCACTTAACATCTATCTCATTTCCACAGTCTATAAGCCACTGTGTAGTCTGGTGCCTGCTTCTCTCTCTAGTCTCTTCTCAATCTGTCCTCCCCCTTCTATAGCCACACATTTGGTTCCTAGACACAGAAGGTCTTTCCCCTTTCAAGCCTTTGCACATGGACTTTGCCCCAGCTTGTCTCTTCACACCACAGCTTAAACATTACCTCCTTAGACTGATCTTCCCACTGATGCTCAGTCCCCCTCCCCTTGAGTTCACTAACATAGCATATTGTTTGCTAACCACCTGGCGATTTTTAAATTGTATGTGTGTGTACACATATATGTGTTACCTCTACACACACACACACCTTAAACCTATGTACATATTGTTTTAACCTATACATAACCTATACATAATCTGACTCTTGTTTCTTGACTGTAAACTCGGTGCCTGGCCTGGGTGGGGACTAGGTGGGAGAAGAACATATCTGTTTTTCCTGTGACTGTGCCTGCTGCAAAAAAAAAAAAAAAAAAAAAAAAGTATCAAGAAAACATTTTAGTGAATAAACAGACCAGCAGACAAATTTGGAAAAGGTGGAGTGACCTCAGATGAGTATGAATTATAGTTAGAGAAGGAAAGGGCATCATAGGTTGAGTGACCAGAGACTACAAAGGCTCAGAGACAAGAACAGAGATGGTACATTTGAGGATATTGATTATATTCCTTGAAGACTGGTGGGATTTTGTGCAAAAAGAGAATACTCTTATTTTCTTTTTGTTTCATGCTCAATTTATTAAATATTTCTCCTAAACAAAACTTGGAAAATCAAATTTTCTTAAACTTTTGAACATTGTTTACTAAACTTAGTTTTTTAAAATTCTCTTAAACAATGTAAATTGTAATCACAATTTAGTAGGACTGATTATGTTGAAATTTTTAGTTACTTTAAACAGATGAAACATATGCAAAAATAATAATTATAATACTTAAAAGAATATTATATTTAAACTTTTTATGAACTAACACACCATGGTTTTAGGTTTAATTTGTGTCTTCGTGTTATTACTTCTTCGTAGATCTCCAAATTTAATTTGAATTGCTTATTTTCACGTTTCCTGAGTCTGGAGAAACCTGATGTCAAACAACTGGTTTTTGGTGGCAGCACAGGCCTGGTTTCTTCTCCCAGTGTGATCCCAAACTTCAGGCCCTGAATATCTCACTGGGTCCCTTTTTATAACTGAATTTCATGTTTCCAATCAGGAGGTTTTACAAGAGTCCAGTGTTTTCAACCTGATGGGTGTTCTTCCAGAATGGTGTATGCTTTCCTTTTCCTAGGCCAGCATTACCTAATTACCTAATCCTTCACCATGTCGTTATTACACATTGATCTGGTATGTTAGCACTACAGGAAACATACTGATGCCTTATTAATGTCTTATCATAACTTGTCTTGTTATGTAGAGGTTTCTAACTCCTACCAGATGCAGTCTAGCCTGAACAGATAGCCACATTTCTAAAGAGGACACAGTCAGTACTTTAGAATGCACCGTGGTTACTCTTGCCTACTTAGCGGCTATACTTGGCCATTGATATTCATCAGTTTGTTCTGGAACAGTTTCTACTCCTTCTGAAACACTTTGGCTTACTCAGTTTCCTATATTTACCCATCACTACTCACACAGATAGGAACAAATCATACTTTTATACGTAGATAAATACTTAAGCATTCTATGTACATCAATACTCAAACATGTTAATGCTCCTTAGTTATTAAAATCAATAATGTAAATTAAGCATCCAGTTACAGTCAACCTTGTTTTGTATTTCAACTTCATTTTCATACATTTTATATGAACATTAACAAATTATGGCTTCCACAAAGTTGTATAAAATTATTATAATCATCATCTTCATTGTTACAAGTTCTATTACTGTTAATGTTGTAAATATTACAACTTGCCCTGTGGGACCTGCTTTAACCTGACTTCTTTTTCCTTCTAGCACTAGCCCTGCCATCTTTGAAGATATCCTTGTTGTCAGGCAATGCTTCAGGCCTATCTGAGTTTTCTTTGCCCTAAGGCATGAAATCCACTATTTTCCAAAGAACTTTACTTTCTTCTAGCAGAAAACAGTGTTAGACACCAAAATCCAAGTGCTAGATTTGCATTTGAGTACTAATGTTACAATACACACACACACACACACACACACACACACACACACACACACACACACACGCGCTATTGCTAATGTTTGGACAGAGCTAGACATGATATTGTTTATTAAGCTTTTTATTCACATTGGTTTTTTTTTTCCAAATTCATTTGTTATATGTTCCACTTCACCTATGGTAGGAAATTGGTAAAACTTTAATGATTTTCTAAACTTTGTCGAGAAACCATGAGGCAGTGGATAGAGATTGGAGTCTGGGGTTGGGGGATGCCAAGTGAATAGCTCGAGACTGGATCAGGGGGGACCCTCTTGAGTTGACTATGTTGAATTATGGGTAAGTCCACAAAGGATCACAACAAGGAAGGAGCATGATCAGGTTAGTAATAAGGAAAGAGGATGATGCATTAGAAACTGAGAGACCAGTGACCACAAAACCACCCAGCCTGCTACATAGTCCAGTAAGACCTGGTGAGGACTGGAAGTAGAGTGGAGGGCTAAGCAAAGTGCCCTTGCTGAGATAAACACTCTGGGCTGCTTGGACACACGTGTGGGATGTGACAGAGAGGTTGGAGTAACGGTGACTGAGCAAAGGATACAGGGTAGACAGAAAGGCCATTTACTAACACAGTGAATTGAGGAAGAGAAGGTCAGATGGAGGGTGGGAAGGGAAAGAATGGGCTAATCCTAACGTCAAATTTGAGAAGCAGACAAGTATAGACAGTGTCTGACCCATATTTATACTACAATAAATGTGCTGAGTGAATCAGATATTACCAATAACAATGTGTATGGAGCTCGTACTGCATTACTAACACTATGCTAAGTATATATTTCCTTTCATTTTCATGACAAACTCTAGGAAAAATAGGTACTTTTTCTCTCACCACTGTGCCAATGAGAAATAGGCTCATAGAGATTAATTAACCTTTGGTCACATAGCTAGTATCTTCTGCCCTCATACCCCTAACCGGGAAGGAATGGAACTGACAGGGAATAATCAAAGTGGTGGAGGGATTAAAAAATAGTTTGATACAGAAGCCCAGAGAAAGAGCAGATTTTAAAAAGGAGTAGTCAGTCACCTTGTGGTCTGGTGGCCAAGTGGAGGAAACTTAAAATAGCCAATGGACTCAGGTTATTGCAGGAGCGATGTTAGTAGAGTGGTGTGGAAACCACTTCTCTGGAAGTCCACTGTCACTGGGAAGTATGAGGCCAACAGTAGAATGGATTCTTCCTTCAAGAATGTTCATGGTGAACAAGAATAGCAAAAGAAAAACAAGTTGAAGTGGAAAGCTGAACACAAAGACTCTTTAGTGCCAAATAACTAAAGTTTCTCTCTTCGGTAATGGCTAAAGTTGCGTCTTCTGTGTGCTAGACACTGTTCTAAGTGCCCCACTTGTACATAACCTCATTAATCCCTCCCCACAACCCGATTAGGTAGATACTAGACCAACCCCATGACAGATGAGGAAACAGACTGAAGCATAGAGAGGTAAGTTATTTGTTCAAGGTCACCCAGTAAGGAAGCAGCAGACTTCACATGTTGAACAGAATTAGTTTTAGCCAGTAGCATGGTAGGAGGTTTTCAAATTGTATATATCAGTTATTAAAGTAAAAGACACTAGCTTCCAACCGTAATGAAAGCTGACAGCTGCAGATCAAAGCTGGTTTATTGACATACGGAGTAAAGACAGAATGGACAAAATCCATTTTACCAAATTAGAGCCACTTGAGGTTTTTAACCTCAAAACAAGGATTCCCTCTTTGAAGTTACATTTTGGCCACTTTTCTGTGAGCCTGATATTCACTGAACAAAACAGATCCAAAAGAAGTCCTTAAAATCATTCTTCTGATGCCCTATAACTCTTCTAAGAACATGTTCATAAGGACCAAGTTTAAATGAATAGTTAAAGGATTAGTGAATTTCTCTACATATCTTGAGTTTAAGTGTTTAAAGGGGCATGAATAAAACCCTAAATGTTTGACCCTCGCCATTGGGAATCTTGAATCTTGAATCTTGAAATAATGAGTTGGGAGGAGAGTGTGAGCTCATAGCCATCTGTAGGACAGGGAGGGGGGCATTCGGCTTTCTCCTGAGCCCTTAGCTATGGGGTATGACTGTGACTTGGGAACAGGCCACGGTTCCACAAAATGACCTTTACATTTCCAACAGAAGAGATTTGCCTCATAGAATGGTCCAAGGAATGGCATTCCTTTAGTAATGCCAGGAATAGATAACTCCAAGGTCTCCTTCAGGTAGGCTTTTGAGTTTATGGTTTTACAGCGTATTCCTGAACACTGAGTCCATTCTTCTTTGTCATCCAGCTGCAGGCAACAAACAAGTTTCACGGTCCCTGAAATTAGCCACCAACTTGAGACAAAAGATAATTCTGGAACTGCCATTCAGCATGCTATATCTGTTCTGCTGTCTCTGTAAAGCACGCCTTCTTAATGTAATTACATGACTTGTCCATCTATTACTAAATTAATGAAGACAGCTTGGATTTATTTTTCCTCCCTTAACTTAGGAGTCAATATAGTTTATTGTAGTATTTCCCAAAGTGGATTCTGCAGAAATCCACCCTACTAAAATAGTCTATGCAAAAGGACCCTGTGAGTAAGTATGTTTCAGAAGTTCTGCTGGCAGATCTCCTGCTCACATTCCTACCTCCTCCTGATTCACAATTTACATTAGCATATTAAAGGTTTTCCAAAGTTATGCAATAAAGGAACCAGCTAGATCTGCACTTCGTGAAGTCATTTTACCCTAGAATGGAGCTTTATGAGTAGCCCTCTTTTAAACTACAGAACCACTTTGGGAAATGCTGACATAGTCACCAAGAGTTTTGGGATCAACTCCCAGCTTCTGTGTATTTGACTTTTTTAGCTTCCCTATCTAAGCGGGATCGTGCAGTTTTGTGGTTTTTTTTTTTTTTTTTTTCCTTTCTATCTTGCTTCCTCAGGCAGGGAGATGGGGGAAACAGATACTGGTCCCAGGGTACAAAAGTGAAGTTATGCAAGATGAATATGTCTAGAGATCTAAGGCACAGCATGATGACTATAGTTAATAATACTGTATTGAATACTGGAAATTTGCTAAAAGGAGATCACAGGTTCTCCCACCAAGAAAAAAAAAAAAATCTGAGGAGATGGATATGTTAATCAGCTTAATTGCTATAATCATTTCACTGTGCATATCAGATCATCTTGTACACTTTGAATATACTATTCTTATTTACAAATATTTTATTAAATAAAAAAGTTTTGGGGTCAAGATCTGGGTGACCTTGGGTAAGCTACTCTACCTCCCTGAGCACTCATTTCCTCATCTGCAAAATAGGTAAGAAAATATTCCTTTGAGGACTTTGACAACTTACCACAGCCCTTGTACACAGGGACATTCAATGAATGGTAGCTGTTTCTGTGAGTGTAGGGCTGATGTATACTCTTTGCCCAGCATGGGTTAACGACTCTTCCTTTTAGAAAGGTTTTACATAAAGTAGCCTGGATTTGTAACAGAATTTATCTGATTAGTCATTACCACAAAAGTGCAAGTGAAATTTAACCTTTTGGAAGATCTCCATCTAAAAAAGGGATCCTAGAGGTGGCCCAACATTGAAATGCAGCAGGGTGATTAGTATTGATTAGTCAGTGTAATGTAGAAAGAGCTTCCTAATTTACCCAAGCTCACAGATAATCAATGGAGTCTGTGAATGAAGAACCAGCTTGTTTCACCGGGTAGGCCCGTGCATTTAATTACTCTGTTTGTAGAAGTTATTATCATCATTCTCATTTAAATTATATTCGTTTCTAAAATGTTTAGGGCAAGTCACAGCCCTAAGCAGAACCACCGGAAGTATCACAGTTACCATGCAACTTCAATTACTGCCCGTGGGGGTGGCGGTGCGCCCTCTTCCCAGTATAAATGGTTCAGAGTGGCTTTAAGAGTGGAGAAGGGACCATGGAGAAGGGACCCTGCAGTCGGAGGACCAAGTTTCCATGTGACTTTTCTTTTCTTTTGCTAATATGTCCTCTCATGGTAAAGACCCTGAGCAACCAAGATTGGAAGTAGAAAAAGGAAAGGAAAGAGCATCTTGGGTGAATCCCACAGATTTGTAGCCAGGAAAGTTCATTTGAATGTCACTAATACTGGACCAGACTTAGGTGTGCCTTATGCCTACCCGTGAAAATCATTTTGCTAAAAAATAGTAATACCATAGACAAGTATAGAATAGGGACTATTTAAGCTACTCCATGAATAAATTATTACCGAACACTTTCGGCAGACACCGTGAGAGTTACTAGTGTTCCTGGCCAACTAACAGATTCAATATAATAGATCTCCCTGCCTATTTTTGTGAGTTTATTGTACTAGAACCCAAATCCATTTTGTTTTTCTTTTCTATAATTAGTTTTCAAGTTAGTTTGTATACATGGGGCTTTATTGTACAGTGCTTGCTAAGTGGCTAAATTGACTATAGAGTAGAAGCAGTCCAAGCAAAATTATTAACAGATTTCATTTCTAAAACAGTTGCTCTGAGGTGGTCACATTAATCAACACTGAGTGTAGATTGGCATATATTTATTGATCATTTATTTTTAGATGATTTTCCTGCTTCTTTCCAGGGTGAGTATTTTGCATTTCAAATATACATATCTACCTATCTATATCTTTATAGATATAGATAGACAAATATAGGTGGATATAGATATTTGATATAGGAGAATGCTGATGAAAATTCTTGAAGTTGCCTCTCTACTAGCTCTTGAATTAGGAATTTTGATTACCAAGATACAACCTGAAGCCTAGGACAATATAAAGAAATTATGTTGATATTTTTTGGTGTGCATATCAATTGTGTTGATATGCTGTTGGTGTGTTTTGTGTGCTTTTAAAAATCTTCCCTCTGCCTCTTTCTCTTCTATTGTTGCTTTTCAATACCCCTTATTTTTTCCCTCATATTTCTATACATTTAAGTTTCTTTTAATTGGGATTTAAAACAGACTAATGCAGAGTTACTGCTTTATTTCAAGTTATAGCTTTAGTTCAGTGAAGTCTGCTCAATCATTTAACATAAAAGATGCCAGCATTAAAAAAAAAGAGATGTCAGCATGAATATATATATTTATATATAATATATATTAATATAAATATATATATATTTTTATAATATTTTTTAATATATTTTATTTATTTTTTTGTACTGAGTGAAATGGACATAAATGCAACATCAATGAAGTAAGACTGGTCTCTACTCTCCAGAGACTGTAATTCAAAAGGCAGGTGACTTTATTTGCTGTGGTTGACAGCCTCTTCTCAGACTGCTTGAATAAATTTGGGTATTAATATGCTTCCTGCCTCTTTAGAGAGAATTACTGTTCTATCTGCCTTGGGAGACTGTTTTATTTCCAGACTGAACTCAATACAGTATTATGGGCCCGAGCTTTGAGTAGAACATGCCTTGACTCAGTGAGTTTGTGCTCAGCTCCCTCTCTGAGCAACACGCTGAGCTATGACAGCAGGTATACAGGGCTATCTGAGAAGTGTCTTCTGTGAGCTTCAAGACACATAGCCCCAAAATAGGAGAGAAGAGAGGGAGACAGGCAGTGGAATTGAGTGGGATCTTACCATCTTTGAATTCCTAGAGAACAGATGTGGTCTCGGGGAGGTGGAGAAACAAACACCCACTGAGAATCTACAGGCACTTAGTACACATCTTTGTCTTCATTTCCACAACAGCCACACAAGGTAGATGGCATGACCCTCATTTTACAGATGGAGAAATTGAAGATCAGAGAAACTAAATCACTCCCACAAAGTCATTCTGCCAATTGCATCAGTATAATAGTGCCTGACATACAATACACTGAAATGAATAGCGTTGAAAGTTGAGGGACGTCTGGGTGACTCGGTTAAGCATCTGACTCTTGATTTTGGCTCAGGTCATGATCTCAGGGTCATAAGATCAAGCCCTACCTCAGGCTCGGTGCTGAGTGTGGAGCCTGCTAAAGATTCTCTTTCTCTCTCTGCCCCTCCCCCACTCGAGCACATGCACACTCTCTCTCTCTCACTTTCTAAAAAAAAAAAGAAAAGTTGAATGAACCTTTCAGGGAAGCAGTTTTCATCCTGCATCAAGAGCCTCAAAAATGTGTATGTTCTTTGAATCAGCACTTTCATTTCTAGGAATTGTCAGAGATGTGAGTAAAGATTGTGTGTGTGTGTGTGTGTGTGTAAATGCAACAAGGTAAGTGCAACCTCATTTTAAAAAGCAAAACTTTTGGAAACACACCCAATACCTAAAAGGGAAAGAGCCAAATAAATTACAGCAGTGTTATGCAGCCATTATAAATAGTATTTTCAAAGAATTCTTTATGATATGGGGCAGTGCCCACAATAGGACAGAGAACGAAATATCTGTGGTATGGTCTCAGCCACGTCTTAGAAAAGCATATACAGAAAAATCACCAGAATAAAATGTACCATCAGCGTAAATTGTGGTTATCTCCAAGCAATTGAATATTACATGATTTCATTGCCTTTTTATAGTGATGTGTGTTCTAAATTTTCTACAGTAAGTTATTCTAACTTGTAATAATAATAGGATATTTTGTTTACTATTGCAATTTTAAGGAATGCATAAGAAACTACTGCACTGCGGTCCTCCTTCCACAGTTAATGCAGACTCTGTGTCATTAATCTTGTACAAGAAACTTCCCATGGAGAGCCCACATAACACAATGAGTAAGAGAACTGGCTCTGGAGGTGGGCTAACCCTCTCTCTTTACATTAGTGCTTCCACTGATAGAAATGGGATCGTGCAATGCCCATCACGTAAGATGGTTGTAAGAAGCATTTAGTAAATGCCCAGAACATAGTAAGTGTTCAGGAAACAGTTATTTTTACATTGGATTTATTTATTAAGCTATTTAACTTCTGTTTTTTTATACCTTACTGTCGTTTATTTTCAGGGTAGTAACAACAGATTTTTTTTTTATCAACCACCCCCCCCCTTTCCTTTTACTATAGCAAATGCGTTACCCTTTTTACATTTTGTGTTTCATTTAACTCATTGGATTCCTGGCACAATTGCTAGGTGAGATAGTTAACTCCATTAGACACAGACTAATCTCTTAGTCCCTTGGCAAGTTTAGAATTTCAGGACGTAGTTAGATCGTGTGACAGTATCAGTTATGTACCCAACCCTCTGCTAAGACATGAAGAAATCCTAAGAGGGATGATATATCCTTCTTTCAGTCACCCAGTGTTTATTGAACATCTGCTGTGTGCCATGGACCAGGAATACAGAAATGAAAAAAGCAGGGTCCCTGCCCTCAAAGAGTTCACCCTAGATAGCCAAGAATTACATGCATGAAATAAATGCACCATTTGAAACAAACACAAGAAAATGTGTGTTGGGAGCAGCCAGGGTATATGGTAAGCTAGACATGATAAGGTTCCCTTAGAGAGGACCTGAATTGTACTGAAGTAGCCACTTTTTTAGGAAGACCAAGATAAGCAGGGTTCCAGGCAGAGGCAGTAATATGAAGGCTTATAAGTAAAAAAAAAAAAAAAAAATCATGACACATCATGTGTACATCATGTGTACATTTAGGCAATTTGGCAAGGTGTAAGAGACGAGGTGAGAGAAAGGCAAGGCAGAAGTCTCAATTTTATCTTTAGTGGGGAGATGGTAAACAGATTTGCCTTTCTAAAAGTTGTCTATGAAGGTGTGGAAGATGAACCGTCTTGTCTAGCTGTGGGGACAGCTAGACAAGAGGCTATCACTCTAACTCTGAAAGCAGAAGGGACTAGGTCAACACAGAAACAATGGAAATGGTAAAGAGAATAGAAAGCACAGAGCCGTGTAGAAGGGGACCTTTAGTTGCGTGGGGTAAAAGTGAGGGAGGACATAGACTGGACTCCCAGATTTCTGAGTTAAGGAGCTGGGCAGATAGTGGGGTTGTTCACTGAGCAGGGAACCCCAAAGGAAAAGCAGGCATGAGGGGAAAGACAGTGGGGTCAGGCTTAGGCACACTGAATTCCAGATGACTTTGGGTCACTCACCTGGAACTCTCAAGTAAGAAAACATATGGGTCTGGGGCTTAGCAGCACAACCTCATGAAAGATAGAATTTGGTCACTGAAGCCGTGAATTGAGTAAAATTGACCTAGAGAGAATGTAGAGTGTAGAAGTAGAGAGTGAAGAGGGCCAATGACAGAACCCCAGAATTTCAGCTTTAGCAAGATCTCAGAAGAAAGGAAGTAGGAGACCAAATGAAGAGGAGAAACATTCAAGATTTGAGGAATAGCCAACATAACAAAATGGTGCCCTTGGGGAATTGATAGCCTGGCTGGTAAATCACTGCATCTGTAGGTAAAGAAATGAGTTGGGAAAGTTGCCCACCATGACTGCCCTTGATTAAGTGCCTAAGAAGATATAGACAGTTCTTACGGAAGTAAGAGAAAAGAGGGTATGGAGTTGACATAAAACTTGATAAAGGTGATGAGACTTCATTGAGCCTGAAATGTGGTTAGAATTGAAACCAGGAGAGAGAGGTAATTTCAACCAAGAGGCCCTAAGATTTGCTCAAATCCATCCTCATGTCTGAAAAACAACTGGAGGTGGATTTTCTATTGATCGTGGTCAATCAGTGTCATCTTTGAATAGTGAAGACAGTGTTTGGTTCTCTTTTAGTAATAATGCCTGTTGGTTAAACAGTATCATATAAAGTTGGATGCAGTGTTACCTGACATCTTGTGCAAAATTAAGGAAGTCATGACAGGAAAACAATATGGCTTATGCATAAAAGATTCACTCCAGAAACACAAATGTGTCTAACTTTGTAGACATCATGAGAGTCCAATTCAATGGGAAAAGACAAGTTCTGGTTATATACCTTCTTAATTTTATGGTAGCTAATTCTAAAATCTCTTTGGCTTGATGTAGCTGTTCCTGGCTGTAAACTTGCAGATTCCCTGCCCTGTATTTTCTGTAGCCTCTGGTGGCTAAGCTGTGGGTTTGTGAGAAGAAGCAAGAAAGGAAGGCAACTTAAGTGCCCCCACCACTATGCACCTTCCAGGCCCTTCCATCTTCCCATTCCATCCCATTGACCTCTTTCTCTTGAGACCACTTGACTTACAATGTAACACAGGTGAATAGCTCTTCATTAACCAAGAGGAATACCTTGAGGACAGAAACAGTCAGGCATTACCTTGGGAAATAACCTGTCAGCATCTGTCTGTGCTAATCTGCTCACAATTCTGTCTTTTGTATTGTTTCCCACAGCCTACACCATATCTGCAAAGAGGATGGTACAGAATAAGGAAAAGTCATTGGAAAATCAGGTTCCAGTTCTGGCCATGCTGCTTCCCTAGCAATATGATTTTGTGCAGGCCACATAACCTCAACCAGTCTCAGTCTTCTCAATAGAATTTGTGTGACACTCAAATGAGATATTTGTGAAGGTGCCTTATGACTGCAAAATGCCATTCACATGTTAGGCAGTGGACTAAGAGTCTATCATCATAGTCATGCGGTGTGGAAGGAGAGGGGGACCAAGATTTCTTCTCCTAAATCTGTTCTGAAGACCTAGGCTTTCCATCCAATCATTGCATTCAACAAGATTCCTCCAGAGCTCCATCTCCAGTAGTCCCTATTAATCTGTTAATTTATCTTGGCTCATGGAGTGCTTGATGCAACTGAGTAATACTAAGTTAACCCCATTCTTCTCCCCTTAGCACACAGCAGAAGCCATTAAAATCTACTCCTAAAGAAGAAAAATGGGAAACAATTTACAAAATGCTTCCTATGGGCCAGGCACTTTCTTTGCCTGAGAGTCTGTTCCACAAACCACAGACTTTTCCCACAGAGGAGAAATTAGGAAGACTTTACAGCTGAGACCAGTGGAAATGACATTTCTATTAAAAGCTGTCTGTGGCTAGATGTATCCATCCCAAGTACAAAGTTAAATGATGTAATAAACTTATTCAAAGACATAAAGCCATTACATAAAATGCCATTAAATATCTTCCACTCAGTGTTAACAAAATACAGCTATAAATCTCCTTGGGTTGTAATTCTGCAAGTCGCTGGTTCTCAGTGGGTTATACACCTGCCAGTTCTTCACTGTTAAATTCTGTTTTCAGTCCTGGCAAATGGGACTGCAGGGATGTATAATCCTCTGAGATGTGACGGTTTTCAACTTTTTCATGAATCGGGAAGTGCCCAGTTACTTCTAAGGCTGGTTACTGTCACTGTTCTCTACATCCTGGCTAAGTGCAGTGTTGAGGACCCATAGCTCCCATAATCCACATTTTGCCCTTTCACCTGACCAACAGTGGCCCAGCCAACCAGGTTTTGACTCAGGATTCAAGGTTGGGAGCTGGCCTATCTCTGAACTTTGGGACTGTTTGACAGCTTCTCACATGAAACCATGCATCTAGGGATAATGGGGTAAAATGGAAGAGAGGAGTTGAAAAGAAGAGAGAGCATTCTGTCTGGAAAAGTTCTGTGCCTCTTTTCCTGTGGGTTTTCACCTAAACCCCAAGCCAAGAGGAAATGCGCAAAAGATCCAGATAAGCCTCATCAAATTTGCCTAATTCTATGAATTTGTCAGAATTTCCTTTTGTGGGGCACCTGAGTGGCTCAGTCGGTTGAGTGTCTGACTTCGGCTCAGGTCATGATCTCACGGTTCGTGAGTTCAAGCCCCGCGTTGGGCTCTGTGCTGACCGCTCAGAGCCTGGAGCCTGCTTCAGATTCTGTGTCTCCCTCTCTCTTTCTGCTCCTCCCCTGCTCACACTCTGTCTCTCTCTCAAAAATAAAGATTAAAAAAAATTTTTTTTAATAAAAAAAATAAAAAGAATTTCCTTTATGCAAGGCAAGTCCTAAATCCAGATGGACCCCGTCCTTTGGATCCTCACCAAACAAAATGGCAGTAGAGTGGCAGTGAGGGCTGTGTCAGTGAAGGGGATATGAGAGAAGCTGTCAGCATTTGCCCAAGCCCTGCAGGCTGTGGGTTCTCTTCCTACACATGAGCAGTCAGACCAGATCAGAAGAAATGTTGACTCATTCCTAGACACTCGAGGCTTCTCTGTAGGGGCCCTCCTTGCTCTTACAGGTGCTAACCCCTCGCAGGGCTCTGTCGCCGTAGGTCAGGCAAGGTAGCCTCTGATGCTCTTGTTGTGCTTCTTCAGGAAACAGCATCCTCCATTCGGCAGCCGATAGCGTGACCAGCGCCGTACAGAAAGCGAGCCAGGCCTTGAACGAGCGTGGGGAGCGGTTAGGCCGAGCAGAGGAGAAGACGGAAGACATGAAGAACAGCGCCCAGCAGTTTGCGGAAACTGCACACAAGGTGGGTCCCGACAAGGGGCAGAGGTCTCCACTCCGGGTGGTCAGGGAGCTTGGGCTCCAAGAAACTCATGTCAGTGCATTTCCCATGGTGGAAGATACAAAATCCAGCCCTTTTTTATTTGGCCTCGTTATGCAACCTGCTGTTTTAGTAAGTACCAGAATCATGAAAGATTTCTTGTACCTGTTTCTTTGTGTATCTCCTTTCTGATGCCTTTATCTCTGTCTCTGACCTTGGATCTGGATCTTTGGAAAATGTGGACCGTCTTTAGTTCCTTCCCAGAATTTTAGGGCTCAAGTTTCAGGGAACAGGATGGGGGGTAGGGGAGGTCAGATCTAAGAATATCCATCCTCCCTTGGCCAGTGCTGGAAAAAGGACTTTGGGCTGCTCATGCTTACTTTTCCTTGCCGTCCTTTTCCGGTCACGGCCATGAGCCTAGCATCCTGTGTTCTTTTCTCTTCACTGTATGAAAAGCAAGCTTTAGTCCCAGGACACCGTGCACCTCAGGGCTGGTTGCCCCTCTGTAAGAGGCCTTGCATCTCTCAGGCTGACCTGACTCACGCAGAGCTGCCCGCAGGGTTCCTACCTGCCCTGGATCCAGGGCATGGCAGTTCCCACGTGACCACAGGCACACACATGCACATTCACATGCTCCCTAAGAACGTGCCTTTCAGAAGGGGAAAGGGGAGTTTTTATTGGCATCCCGCTCTCTGAGGCAGTTGAAAACCAAAGGAAAGAGCTGCTGTGTTGGTCAGGTGATAAAGAGGATTTATTGCTGATCTTGTGCTTTAGGTCAAAGGGTAGTTGTCTGGCTAGGGATTGGAATTCAGGTTTCCAGAAACCACCTCTGCTGATAACTGTTGGCATCTCCGACTCATGGTCCAGCCTTTCAGGGCTGCTTTTTAGGTGACCTTTGGGGAAAAAATTAATTTGCTTCAACAGAAAACCCCATTTCTGTGGAAGAAACAAGAACAGACAACCTGAAAAGTAGTGAGATAAGTGTCCCCAGCTGAGGCTAGCTGGCCTCTCCCAGGGGCTCATGCCCAGGCCTGACTGTGGATCCAAATCCCAGCGGATGCTTCCTGCCTTCCCTTCCTGCTTCCCCCTTGCACAGACCTGTCTTCTGTGTCATCAGGTTCTCTTTTGTGACAGGGTCTTACTGCACGCCTGTCTTGGGGGCCCATTTGGGGTGCCCTGGAGGAGAAATGGCCAGATGTGGCCAAAAATGCAGGCAGGCCTGCTGGAGGTCAGACCCTTCCTTGTCACTTGTCACAGAGAGAGGGAGCTCAGATTTAAGGTCCCTTCTCCCACCTTTGTGATACAGAAATAATGATGAGATGGAAATGCTAGAATTCCCGCCCCAGTTTCACTTCTGTAACAACAGCAAATCTTGTGGTTTACATGGGGGATGGGCAGTGGAAGTCTGGAGAAACATTCAAAGTGTTGATTTGGGGAAGAGAAAGCTAAAGGGAATAGTTTTTTAATTGTCTTCAGTCTGGGAAGAATGTTAGTGCAGGCAGGTCTCTCTTGTCCCTTACGACACAGAAGGGAGCATTCTGCGCACTGATAACATTCTGCTCAAACCAGAGTGTAGGTTCGTGATTAGATCATGAAGCAGGTTACCAAGGAAGTCTGTGAAATCACTCTTCCTAAGGCGAAGTAGACAATACCCAGAGGTCATCTGTGTGGGCGTCCCCCTCGGAGGAGGTTGTACAAACACAGGGTTGGATAACCTGACCAGAGGGCCACGATTCTTGGCCCTGGTCGCCCTGTTTCCTTGATGTTGTGGCCGAGCTTGCTAGGTGGTTGGGAAGGCAGTACAGTGTGGTTAACATCTTGTGTTTGATTTACCCTCCCAGTGACCTTGGGCAAGTGCCTAATTTCTCTAAGCCCCAATTCCTTCATCAATATAATAAGGCTAATTAATAACAGTGTCTGTGTCCTAGGGCCTTGAGACAATTGAATGAATTCCAACCTATAAATCTATTATCACAATACCTGGCACATATAAATCTAAATTAATATTGGTTATAATAATTTCCATAAAAATGGTTGTGTTGAACTTGCCCTACTGGGTCACCTAGTGACCACTGTACGGGGATAGAGAAATGTGATTGAGGACCTTAACAGAGGGATTGGGGAGGGATTGGAGAGAAGGTTTTGTGAGCCCCGAAGTGGGGGAGGCAGGGCTCCTGCTAAATGCTAATGCCTTCTAAACACAGAACAACCCTTGAAACAGGGCTTGTCAGAACAGAAACTGATTAGTCCACCAAAGGCAAAAGGGCCTCTGGCCTTGACCACTGGGAGGATCAGTGCCAGCCAGTGGTCTGTTTTCAGTAGAGATGGAAGAGGCAGGGTCCAGTGTGCCCTTGTTTTGGTTTCCCCGCCTGTGGGTGTTCTGAGGGGGGAGGTGAAGAGGTTGCTGGTATCTATTAGTGTGTTTGAGGGAGTGTGAGCGAGACACTGTCCTGGCCAGACATGGTTTTCTAAATCTGGGATGTGTGCTTATGAATCACCAGCATTGGCAGTATTCCCATTGAGGAGATTGACCTCTTTAGATAAGGTGTGGCTGTTTTCCCAGGGACTAGGACTCCTGATTTAAACCCTCTGGTATAGCCTGACCGTGAAGATGTCATTTCACTGGCCAAGCCCCCACCAGACCTGCTGGTGAGGAGGGTGTTCAGAGAGGGAACCCAAGCCCTTCTGCCCCAGACAAACAGCTGTGTTGATTCATAAAGAGTGGGCTGCGTTTTACAAGTGGAGACACAGTGTGCATGTTAGCACCCTGAGCAGACAACAGTGCCATGCACCCTGGTTGAATAAGGGCACGTAACCCCCAGCCAGAGAGTATGGCACCCTTCTCTAGATTGCAGCAAAAAGGACCTTTCTGACTTTTCCCAGGACTCCTGCAATGACCCAGGTACATTAACGAGCAGATCACCTTTGCACAACCCCACCTCCGAGATAACGTGGGTGCTTGTCTCCAGTAGAACAGATGGGAAATGCCCCAGCACCCCCTTTCCCCCAGCTCTGTTGAGCCTGCCTGGAGGAAGCGTGGTTCCTTCCTGTGAGCTCTGGACTTGGCACGGTCTCAACCACAGAGCAGGCCTGCTCACTTTCCCCTGCCCCAAAAAGCACAACATTGCAGTGTGTGCCATGCTGTGACACCCGCCACAGGCAGCGAGTCAGCAGGCAAGAGCAGCACCCGCACCTAGGCATCCTCAGATGACACGTCTACAGAAAGGAACAGTGATCCGCCCTGTTTTGTACAAGCTCGTGTTGGGGGTGGGGGAGGGAACAAGCGGTAAGAGGTACTTCTCTCACTGGTAGGGACTGGCTGCCTCTATCCCTGCTACAGTCGCCTGGTCCCTTTGGGCCCCTGAACCAGAAGCAACCTCAGGAGGCCTCTTAAAATCCCCTCCAACCAAGTGCAAATAATTTATTTTTATTATTTATTTAGATGGAGTAGTCTACACAGCTGTGAAAGAGAAAGATTTCTGTGGGATATTAAGAAAACAAAATGCACCAAAAGGAAATTGTAAGCTCATCTTCTGTAGGAACTCTACTATCTAAACTGATCCATAAGCATTTGAGTTGGAGATGATATTTCTAAACATAAGGAGACTGAGGTATAGAGCAGCTGTGACTTTAGGGCTCAAGGTCACTCAGCAGACTGGTAGCAGAGAAGAAACAGCACCCTGCTTTCCATGTTCCAAAACTTCTAACTCCCAGAGAATTTTAAAAAACAATGAAAAAAAAAAAAAACACAGAAATGGTGCCACTTTCTGCAAAGACACTGCAAATAGTCAAATATCCAATCCAGCCATATTTCTACAATGCTGTGTTGGCCACAGCCCCACCTGGGTGGGGCTCCCTTTAGCACCATCCCAGATGCCCTAGTAGTCACCAGGGCCTGGTGCAAACGGCCATACAGTTGTTGCTGAAGATTGATGACTGGGGGTGAATTGGCACAAGCCTATTAGCTGAAGGTTAACAGCTCAGTGAATAACAGGACAGCAGCACTGATCAAATATTTATGTTTGGTATTCATTATGCACAACACTTAACAACTCTGGTTGATTTGAATGGTCCACGTTGCTAAATAATGTATTAAAACTAGAGACAGAGCGAGAAGCAGAATCTGTACCCCGGAGGGGCGGAGCGTGGTGGGGCAGTGGAACAGATCCGGAGGAGAGCCATGGGACTCTAAACTCTTCAGGTTCAGGAGTTATTAGCCACCTCCACCCTTCTTGGCAAAAACCCATAGCACTTAGCACCGCGGCGGCCCCACACTCACAAATACCATCTGACAGTGACGGACTCGGTGTCTGCACTGCAGAAGGTCCATGGGGGCCTCTGTGGAGACTGGCATCACCAGGCAGAGAGGCACAAGGAGATCTCTCAGCTGAGGTGAATTTAGCAGCACGAAGGCCTGGGTCCACAGGTCCCTTCTCCATCACATGCTAACGTGGTCCGGTACACCTGCTGCAAGGGAAATGTCCGCTGCATCTGCAGGTGACCTAAAGTGGCAGCCCCAGGGTCGGAGACATCCAACCCTCCTCGTTGTTGGAGACATCAAAGAAAGGAAAAGAGAGACTCATGGTGCCCTGGGTCACACCGGAGAAATGGGTCATTGACACCGTTCAGATTGATGGATAGCACCGCTGTGGGGAATCAGGCAAATCCCCCTGCTAATTCTTCAAGGACCGAGAACCTGGTCATGATGCAGATGATAACGGGTTTCTACAAAGTTCTTGCCTGCCAAAGAATCACCTGCTGTTTGCTCAAAGACAAACCCTGTCCTCTACTTCCAGTCACAACCCCAGGGATTAATCCCTAATACCAGATTCTGGACACATGCGGAATTACAGTTCAGGCTCAGCTCTGCCTTCTGGTTCACATCAGTTTATGGGCTCCTTGGAAAGGATCAAAGAAAAGCAAAGTCAGATTTAACTTTATGTTCTGTACCTGCCTATATTTCCTTAAGTATATCATCACACGTTGTAGCTGAGCTTGGGAAGCTACTGAATGATACAGTAGTATTGGTGTTCCCATTTATAAAGGTCTAACATTTCAGCAAGCCACATTTCTCAAATACTAGTAGGCTATCGCTTCTCAGCCTTTTGGCTAAGATCAAATGTCAAATACCAGGGGCGCCTGGGTGGCTCAGTCGGTTAAGCGTCCGACTTCGGCTCAGGTCATGATCTCGCGGTCCGTGAGTTCGAGCCCCGCGTCAGGCTCTGTGCTGACAGCTCGGAGCCTGGAGCCTGTTTCAGATTCTGTATCTCCCTCTCTCTGACCCTCCCCCATTCATGCTCTGTCTCTGTCTCAAAAATAAAAAAACAAAGGTTAAAAAAAAAAAAATGTCAAATACCAGTGGGAGTAGCAAATGAAGGTCTGGGTTTGGTGTATTGTTCAGCCCTAGTCAGTAACACTGCTTCCTGGTCAAGTGCTTTCAACTTGGTTAAATGTCCAGGCTAGATACTGAGTGGATTAACGCAAACTGTTTCTCTACAGTTGGTTTTTAATACTCTTTGAGGTATCAGTCCATACGTACATTTGAGGAGTGTTGGTTTTCCTGGATAACTAGTAATGCGGGAGCACAAAGGCCTCGGTTCCTCCCCCCCACTCCTCCTCGGTAGGTCACTCACTCTGCCTGTGCACTGGCTGTTCCATTTACTCCGGTGGAATGCAGGAAAGCCACATAGCATGCTCTCCCACCAGGACACTTACACCAATGGAACTACTGTTAAGGAGGCGTCCCAAACACAATGCCCAGTGGACTATTTGAGAAAATGTTGCACATTTACTAGACGTCACTGTGCATAGTAAGGTGATCTGCCACAGCAAGTGAAACCTCGGTACTGTCTCTCAGCATGGATTTGGGGAGGGAACAGCACAAATGCCTAACAATGCCTTACTCTGCCACCCCTGTCTCTCCGTAGCTCGCCATGAAGCACAAATGTTGAGAAGCTGCCTATCTGGGTGATGACCCTCTTAAGAGAAATGGAAGAGCTCAGCGGTTTTTACAAGAATTCCGGACCTCTGCTTGCTTCTTTTTTTCCAATATATGGACTTAGGTTTTTTTGCTTTGCCTTTTCAGATGTTAATATGAAAGAATAGATGTTGTGTTGATACATTTCACTAATGATTGTGCTAAGAAAGGCTGCAGCAGGCATCAGCTTCATTTGGTTTTTGTTTTTCTCCACTGTGTGTATATATGTCTTTAGGTGTGTTTTTTTTTTGTTTTAAGGTGTTTGTTTGTTTGTTTGTTTGTTTTTCGGTAGTTTGAATATAAAATTAGGACCAAATGATATCCAGAGTTGGGTCTAAACTGACAACATGTATTCTTTTTTTCTTGATATTAAGGCAGAGAGGGGTGCCTGGCTGGCTCAGTTGGTAGAGCGTGCGACTCTTGATCTCGGGGTCATGAGTTCAAACCCCACATTAGGTGTAGAGCTTACTTGAAAAAAAAATTGCGATATTAAGCCAGAAGACCTTTTAATATGGTAACATGAGATGTTCCTAGATGGAAATTAGAGTCAAGCAGTGATTGGTCTCTCCATCTCCTAGCTGCTCTTAAATTTGAAGGTTAAGATTCTGTATCTTGAAACATTTTATGAAATGTTTTGAAATATCTTGAAACATATTATGGAAAACATTTGGATTTATCGGGGGAAACAGCAGTCTTAGATTTTGCTTTTTATGTAGTAATTTCTTGCATGAGCCATCACCAGCACTCAAAAAAAACAAATCAAAATGACAGAAATCTACTTTCTGAGCTACAGTTTAGGTATTTCTAGTACTTGTTTCCAGGTTGATTATTTGCAATTATCATATGAAGGGTAAATATTTGACATTAAAGGCCTAAGGAAAAGCCTATTTAAAAACTTCTGTACATTCATAGATGTCTCTTTCTTTTGTCATTGTCCCAAATTACGGCAGCCAGTATTGAAAAGAGCTTGGATTTTTATCAAGAATTGATTTGTCCAGATAAAGGTCTGTGTAAATGATAACGTGAAAAGATACTACATTTAAAATCTCTTTTCTTTTTACAAAGTCATGCCAATTTTAGAAACACCCTCACAATATCCTTGGGAAATGGCCTTCAGTTTCATGGTATCTGATTTTTGGAGGTTTTGATGTTGTTATTGCTATCTATTTATTTAATGTAATTTAAAGTGTGGGTGTCTTGACAAATTGTATTTCATGGCAATTGCAACTTGCCTGGTCTGACATAAAACATGATCATGAAGGCTTTACACTGCAGTCAGATTGAATAAAGTTGGTTCACACACCTCCTGATTTTGTATTACTCCAGGGAGTGCTGGGTTTAGAGTCTGGGAGTTTTGTTTCTTTAAGGGTTTAATGTTAAATATAAAGGTTGTGTTTTGTCTTCATGAAACAAGGAAGCAAGCACACCCCAGACACAGTCCCAGCCTCCCACTGCAAGGGCATTGATTTTTAAGCTGCCTGAATCTTCAGGATCCCTTTCTGTTCCTTTCTACCCATTGAGCCGATTGAGTCTATGTATATTGTAGCCTCTTACACAGCAGCAGCAGATGACTTTGGAATTATTTATGCTGATTTAAATAGCTTAAGTTCTCCTGATAAAGCATTCCTGGGAGACAAAGTTGGGCTTTGGGGGCAAAAAAATTTATCTTAGACTGTATGTGTCAAAAGGGAGATGGGATTTGCCAGACACAAATTTCTGAATCCTCTTAGGAAGATGATCCAGTCCGAGAAAATTCTCTGTAAAATTAATATGGTAAACTACATAAGTTTAGTACAAGTTTTGTGCTTTTCTTCCAGTATCTAAAAAGTTCAAAGAAGCCAGGAACTTTCTATCTGATGAGCACCATTAGATGAGCACCATTTATAATTTCTAAGAAAAGCCCAACGAATCACTCCAAACAGGTTTTGTTTGCAGACCTCAGCTCAGGAAACACACATACACACAGATCTATTCATCTTCCAAAGTTGGATTCTAGCTAGCTAGTTGGTATAAATAATTGAAAGGGTAAATCTAAAACCTCCCGACAATTGGCCAAACTCAAAAATAAATTTGTTGCCAAGTATCTAACAAGAGTGTTTGCAGAGCTGCTTCTAAAGGAGCAGAGGATGAGGTCATAAGCATACTGTGAAATCTGAGATTCTTCCTCCCCGGTAGAATTATGATAGCCACTCTTTCTAAATGTAGGTATTCTACATCGCGCCCTCCAGCTTCACTCCCTGTTTATCCTTTTAGACTTCAGCCTTGCCGGAAATAGCTTGGATTAGAACGCCTATCTGGGTCTTTATTAGCTTCCCCTATCGATTTGCTTCCAGGCCATGGCCATGCCCTTGACCTCCCTGGGTCAAAGCCCTACCTAGGCCTCCACCTTACAGAGAGGCCAGGACCACAATCCCCTGTCTTTCCTCTACCTCCTGACCTCTCTCAGAGCTGCCCTGTGATGACACATGTGAAGTGCTTCGCTATCCTCTTGTAGAAGGTGCTGCAATACAAAATATTAATACAGTCTAGCCTAGAGAAAATTGCTAATTCGTCACTTGTTTGGGACCAATTTGTTGGGTTGAGCTGCTAGAAGACCGTTTGTTTCATTTCTGCACTCCGTTTTGGGACACTTTCTTTCTGTGAAGGAGTTCTTCAGTGTACTGACAACACATAAAGAAAAGCTCCCCAGTATTACTGCTTCTTCCTGGAACATAGCTGTAGTTTTCTTCACTAGTATTAGATATCTGTATGCAGGATGCATCCAGTTGTCCAGGTTAATGTTTCATATTAAAGAATGTATTTGTAAAATGTAACAAGATCAGTAGTGAACTTTTTTTAAGCTCTGAAAAAATAAAAGATTGTGTTAGACTTAAAATTACAGTGAAATCTGTCTTAATACTTTTGTGGCTAACAAAGGTTGTGAATTTATGTAAAAATATTTACAGAATACCCTAAATAAGGGATAATAAAGATAGGTTTTGCTTTTCAGTTTTTAGAATCGTAACACCGCGGCTGTTGTGCAGTTATTAATTCTTCAGAAGTTTCTCTAGGATGTCAAATATAATTTTTGTTTCTTTCAGAGACAACACCTGCTCTATGATTCACGATTACAGTAAGCTCTCATTTTGTCATTAAATATTTTAACTCTGTGATGAAAGTTTGTTTTTCTCAATTATTTGTCAAATCTATAAAACACAACCAAATAGGCAGGCATCATCATGCATTCTATGCTGTGGGGAAGATCCTGTGGGCCTACGGAAGGCTAATTCTAATTCTAGCTCTAGCATAATGGTAGCGTTTCCTTATATATGTTCTAAAGGTAAAACTTGAAATGTGTAAAAGTCAAAAGAGCTAACCTTACTTTAGACCATTAGCTTCTATCCAGCAAGAGTCTTTGGTTTTTTTTTTTTCTTCTCACGGGCAAAGGAATTAAGCCAATGAACAATTACCTTTCTGCTGATACTGGTGATGTTCTCAACGCAGATACTCATTTACAGCCTGGGCCCTCATTCAGCAGACCAGTTTCATGCCCTGTTAAATTGGAAAGAAGACTTGATCCAATTATGTCGATTTACTCTTATAGAAATAAATACCGCATCACCCACTTGTTTTCAAGGGAAGTGACTTGGGTGACACTGTACAGAGCAGCCCTCTGGGTTGGTGTGGACATGTGCTAAAGCAGGCAGGACTTTGAAGTGTTTCCTGGATGGAAGGGCAAGACTGCAGTCTCTACTTTTCAGAGAAGGCAGGACAGAGAGATGGCTTGGCTGGATGAGGAAAGCAGCCTTAATTATGTAGTTAAAGGCCCCAATTCTTGCAAACTCATTATAAGCCCATTGCTTTGCAATAGTGATCTTGTTTCTTAATTTGTATTTGCTGGCAATTCCACCACCATTAATTCTCAATTTGAGGGGAGGATGAATATGGTAAGCGCTTTTTAATCTAAAAAATAATACTAAAAAGATAAAAAATCTAATGGTGCCCTCCCCCTGTGAGTGAGGACATGCTTAGGAAAAACTATTGACCCATCATGATCATCATCTGCCTAAAGAAGCAGATTGAGGGCGGGGAGTGAGGGAGGCAGAGAGAAGAAAAGTGGGGGGAAAAAAATACCAAAAATAAATTTCAAACAGAGATGCAAATGTTTGAGTGTTATTTCTGTTGATACCCATTCTGGGTGCCTGGCACAGGTGGGCCTGGGTGGTACCTGGACGTACGTCTGCACATTCCACATATGCATGCTCACAACTGACAGCAAGAAAAGAGGCTGTGCTCCTACGTGCCCCTGAAATCACTCCATGACACTTTCTTGCCCTTCTGGACTGGTGAGGTAGGTGCCAGTATTTCCCGGGTCAACAAAACCAGAAAATGCCTCAGGTGGGCCATTGTCAGTGTATGAGATGTAAAGACTTAAGAGACATGGAAAAAGAACAGATCTCCCCCCCCCGCCTCCCAAGACAGATCTCACTTATTCTATAAATGTGAATGTACTAACAGCCCTATTGTAACGAGATGGGGCAAACTATGGATTTTCCTTTGATTTTCTTTTTGAACATCCAGGAATTACCATACAAAGTGATTTTGCATAGCCAGAGCCAGCCTGACACAAAAATTCGGCTTCATTTTTACCTCCTACCAACCTCTCTCCCTTCCGTGCCCTTCACCTTGCTGTCCCTTTTTAAATCCTGCTTCAGCTAACTATTCCTCTGCCGTAAAGTGCTGGCTCACGGTGGCTTAGGGCAGTCTCCACCCGGGCTGCCTCACTGTCACCTGGGAAGCCACTAGAAATGCACACATTTTACTCCCAAACTTGCCCTCTTGGTGTCCCTGGCCATCTTGTGTTTTGCAAAGAAAAGCGAAACTACCTCAGAAGGCTTCGGATGACGGCACCTGGCTTCCCCAGATGCTTAATGGGTTTAAGCCAGCAAATTAAAGCTGTCAAGGAAATTAAATGTACTATGCATTTCAGCTCAATTACTGCTATAATGTAACCTCCTGCCTTGACTCCCATTATATTTCTCCCTGGAGCCTCGTCTGGAGCCTCAGGATTTCCTGAGTCACGTTTTCACTTCCCAGTCCTGAAGTTTGGTGCCACATTTTCTTCCTTCTGCTGATGAGTCATGGTCTTCAGGAGGGCTGCCTCAGTGGCACATGCCACTGCTGGATGTAGGCTGGTGAGGCAACACTGTCCTACCTCCCTAGGTTCCACGGGAACCAGTGGACAGAACTAAGGGATTCTGAGTTGGCTGCTGCTGTGTATTGCCACTGCTCTCGCATTTTGTCTTTAAGACATATTATATGCCAGTGATTCTCAGGTGGAATGAAGCCTTTTTTTTTTTTTTAATAGAACGCATGTTTGGTTTTTTTTTTTCCTTGTCTTTGTGTGTTCAACCAGCCTGAAGATGGCTATTTAAATGGAGCCTGGCCCCATCACACATCCATATTTAGATGTGTCAGGAATCACCAATCCTGCAAGTCCCTGGTGTCCCTTGTCAACATTAGATATGAACCTTTGTCCTATGATATTGTATCCCAATTTCTTTGCCACTCACTGTCAGATGACATAGAAAAAAGAAAACTGAGCCCATAAATTCGTAGCTTTATCCAGAGATCTAAAACATGGGTTGGATGATTCACAATTTCTAAAGAAAATTCCCATTACATACTCTGACCATGAGCACCAAATGCTCTGTGTAATTATAACACCACATTCTTGGTGATTAAAACCTGAAGCTTTCTGTTAGTTTTCCTTAAAATGAATCCTCTCTTTTACTACCCTAGGAAGGAAAATCTGGTTCCTACTATTGAACATACTTTTTACTCATACCACAGTAGCTTCCTTTGGGCAGTGTTTTAGACCTGGAATTATAGGGGTACCTGACTGCTCAGTTAAGCGTCAGACTTCAGCTCACAGTTCATGGGTTCAAGCCCCGCACAGGGCTCTGTGCTGAGAGCACGGAACCTGGAGCCTGTTCCAAATTATAGTGGCCAATACAAGTAGGCACATATAGATTGGTCTGAAGCTTTCCAGTATTGAAGGAGCCTCAGCATTTGACAGAAACAGGGAAAAAAGAATGTGTGAATCGTGCCCAACGCACACCCCCGGGAGGAAAAATAAAACACATCTTGTACTGGAGTGGACATGGGCAGGGTGCCCTCTTGTGATGACTTACTGGAGGCAGCATTGCACTGTAGTTAATAAATGGTCCCAGAAGGGCCTGTCCTTCAAATCCCAGCTCCAGTCCTGGTTGGTCTCGGGCAACACACCGACCCTCTCTGTGCCTGTTTTTTTAGCTTTAAAATGGGAGTTATTGTCTACTTCACAGGTTATTATAAGGATTAAACGAAATCACAAAAGTAATTTTAGCCCCATACCTGGCACATAAGGGCTCCATGTGTGCCAGTCAGCTTGGCAGCAGGCTTCTTCTCTGTGATGGATCCAAAATAAAGTAGTAAAACTTACAGGCTTGTGATGGCTTCCAGACTGCGCTGATGGCTGGAAGAATGGATGTGTTTTCCTTAAATCCATGTTGGCCCAGGGCATGTGAGCAGACATTTTCCAGGTCTCTTTTGCCATTTTTATGATCCGTAGACATAGAACCCTTGACATTTCACATATCCAGCTGAGGCTCCTGGCCCAAATGCAACCCAGTGGGAGTCATTTTCTGGAGGAAATTTCCAAAAAGACTAAATTCACAAAAGAGAAGAGCAAGACAAACTGGCCCTAGGGTCTGTGCCATCACTTACAAGAATGGACATGAACGGTTTTATGGCCTGGGAGAATATGAGACCTGTCCTTTGGGTAGTAATTCATGCTCCTTTTCAAAAAAGAAGTCCAAGATCTGCAGGTGTATTGCTGTGACTCCAAGGATGATGCTACTCAAACAGAGACTATTCCTAGATGACTTAGATTGAGAGTAACTTAGAACCATTTACTCCACAAATGGAATCTGGGCCTAGTGTGAAAATAGCCCTGAGAGAAAAGGAAGGAATTCATATCTCAGTGTAAACCAGTGATAGCATGCCTTTTCTGGAAGCATCTTTAGGCATTCAGCTAAAAGAAGGAAAGAAGGACCCAGAAAAACTGATGTCAGCATACTGTTCTCCCATAGTTGCCACAGTGCTGTTAATTATGATGTCCAAGTAAATCCAAGACTATTCGGGAAATCGGTCATTTGTAAACGACTGTCCACGTAAGAAGGACCTGGCTAGTTTCAACAGTGGATGTACCCCAACCAAACCCCAACCTCTACTCCTGTAAAAATTGCACTAGGTGTAAATAAATGTTAAAAAAAAAAAAGGGGGCGCCTGGGTGGCTCGGTCGGTTAAGCGTCCGACTTCGGCTCAGGTCACGATCTCACGGTCCGTGGGTTCGAGCCCCGCGTCGGGCCCTGAGCTGACAGCTCAGAGCCTGGAGCCCGTTTCAGATTCTGTGTCTCCCTCTCTCTGTGACCCTCCCCCGTTCATGCTCTGTCTCTCTCTGTCTCAAAAATAAATAAACGTTAAAAAAAAAAAATTAAAAAAAAATTGCACTAGGTGTTGTTAGTTTTTTGGGGGGGGGGAGTTGGGGGGTTTTTTGGCTTTTTGTTTTGTTTTGTTTTGTTTTTAGCAAATTGCAATCCATGCAAGTTTCTTTTTTAAAAGTAAATTAACTAGAATCCTTCCTAGCAGAGAGCTTCCTGGCTTTGTCATTAGCTTTTCATCCTCAGGCAAACTACATAATCTTTCTGTATCTGATTCTTCATGTTTCAAAGGAAAATAATCTACATCCTGCCTGCCTCATAGTCCTGGTGAGTGATGTGTGCTATGTAAAGGAACTCTTTGAAATACAAAGTGCTAAGGAGGTTAGGTCACTCCCTAACACACTGGTCTGCAAGTCCCCACTCAACACCTAAGGGATTCCTTTATCTACCTCCCCCTCTCCCCCTATGGGTCTGACCCTACGTGATGATGCCAGATGGCACTGCCATCCCCTCTTCCTCCTCTCCCAAGGAAAAGAATCCCCAACAGAGAGTTTGATGCCACTTGCCATCATGAGAAGTAGAACAAAGACCATAGTAGGAGATAGTCCCAGGCTGCTCAGGGTAAGGGACACCTGGGCTTAAAGGCAACCCCCAAGGGGAAAGACTCGGGGCATTCCAGGGGTGGAGGGAGAACACTATGCTGGATAGGTTGGCCTGGATGCAGCTCACCCCAGGACCTGGGGTAACTCTTGAGAGTTCTGACATCCTGATGAAGACACCTGTTCTCCTTCCACCTGGGAAGTCTTTTGTTGACAACAAACAAAATAAAATTTCAGCAACTAGTCGGGGAAGTCAGACATACTCCCCCTGGATGGAGACACATTCAGGCCCATACTGTGTGTGGTTGTCCTAACATAAGATAAACATGGAGCACCACAAAAATGGCCAAGGTCTTGGGAATTCACTGAATAAACATGAAAGGAATGATAATTAGTTACTCCAGAAAGACAGGTTACTGATCTTATCAAAGGATGCAATCTGAGGACATTCTTTCAGACACAGGGAAGACTCACTGCTCAGCTCCTCTCCCTGGGAGCAGCATGATTATCCTGACTGAAGGAAGCCTGGAAGCCAGCTCTGTACTCCCCCCTGGGGGGTGCCTCAGCTGGGCAACAGCAGGAGAAAGACCTGGAAGAAGGCCTAACTATCTCTCCCCAAACCTAATGCTGAGCTGGTCTAAGCCACCTACTCAAGCTGGTGTTCCTCTGGACTCCACCACATTCTCCATGGTGGGTGAGCCACCACACACACACACACACACACACACACACACACACTCACAAGATAGCCCTCAGGTTCATCCTACTCACCAGCAATGTTGGATGAAAGAGATCGAGGAGCCACAGGAGGAAGAGGATGTGCACCATAGTCCACCCGCTGGGTCCTCATTCTGTGTTTCCCCTTATTCAGTTTCTCCTCCATGACGTGGAGGGAGGACAGATGAAGGGCAAAAGAAGGTTCCTGTGGCAGCATGAGGGATAGCCGTTAATTCTAACGAAAGCATGAACAACAGGAGGGGGCAATTAGGGGTAAGCACTCACTCTATTTCCGAAGCTATTCAAACCTGTCCTTCTTTGTGAGGAATGATCCATAGTAGTCCTGCTTAGCAACAGATGAGGGCTTCTGTAAGTCCCGACAAGTCTAATTCTACAAGCATGCCCACAAAAGACATTGGCCTAAGTTTCTTTGTAGGGTTTTTAACCTAAGAAAAGAAAGCCTTGAATATAGTGCCCAGGTCTGCCCCTGAATTCAGTTGGGACTGAACATAAACCCACCTCATTCCTCACTGTGCTTTAACCAGCTTGGGTATCTTCCCATTCTCTAGCATGCCAGGTCCTCGTGTGCCTGAAAACCTTCACCTTGCTGTCTGTGAGGCCAAGAACAACACTTCCTTCCCTAACACCTCATGTGGCCCATCATTTCTTGTCTATCAAGTCTCCACTTACATGTCTCCTCAGAAAGATCTTCCCTAACCACTGCATCTAAAGAAGAACCCACCAAATGTGTACTCAGACACGTTTTCTTCTTTACTGTCTGGCCCGCATGGACCATGTCTATTTTGTTTACCCCATTGCCTGAGGACCTATGATTTACTAGGCACTTAGTACACTCTTATTACATAAATGAACATTTGCTCCAGTTAAAGCTCCCATGCAGGACTCCAAAGGGAGTTCACAGAAGAAAAAAAACATCCAAGGAACTAAATATATGAAAAGCTGGTTAGCCTCATAGAGAAATGCAAATTTTTAAAAAGGTGGCATTCAAAAGCTGATGACATCCCATAATCAAATACTATCAAATGGGAGTATAAACAGACCACATTTCTGTAGGCAAGTCGTCCACATGGATGAAGGTTCAAATGGCTGTGTTCCCTCCCACTGAGCCCCCCAGGGCCACACTCTGCAGCCACCAGCCTCCCCAACCACTCTGTACAGAGTCTACCACTCAGATCGCTGCCTCCTAGTTATCCCCATTAGAGCAGCTGAATTACAGAAAGTTTCTCCAGCCTCTGGAAATCAGAAAGCAGTTGTCAGGAGCCACTGAAGTTCCCCCAAGCAAAAAAACAAACAAATACAATAAACAAATGCTGCCTTTTCTTTGCCTGTTTTACATTTGATATTGGTGGGACTCCCACTGCCCCATCCAACTTTGGTAATGTTTTCTTGAACCCTTCAGTACTCTCCTTTTCTATGGAATTCTGAATCTGGAAAGGAAAGAAGGGATGATAATTTTCTAAACTATAAAATCTTTATCTACTGTATTGGGCAACCCTTTTGTTCATCTATGCCATTACGGATTTATTGTGTCTCAGTTCCAAATTCCCCCTTTCTCCCCACCTCCTGCCTTGTGGATCTGGAGTTGGACCTTCAACATTGCACCTGCTGCTTCTGTATCCCTCGGCAGTTAACTCCTTTTTACTAATTAACAATGATCTATGTTAAATTCTCCCTGTTCCAATAACTGGCATGGTTTCTTTCTCCACCTGAACTTTGCCTGACATCATCTCAGGCATCTTGGCACAGCATCTGCTCCCAGACCTTTGCCACTCTCCCAAGTCTCTTTTGGCAAAATCCTTTACTTCTGGCAAATGATTAATTTCCTACTTGGCTAGAATCAGGACTATCCTGATGGGGAGATTATCCTGGATTATCCAATAAGCCCAATGTAATCGTAAGGGTCCTTATAAGAAAGAGGCAGGTGGGTTAGAGTCAGAAAAAACTATGTGACGAGGAAAGCAGAGAGAGAGAGAGACTAGAAGATGCTAAACTACTGGCCTTGAAGGTGGAAGAAGGAACCACAAATCCAGTGATGCAGAGGGCCCCTAGAAGCTAGAAAAGGCAGGGAAACAGATTCTGCCTTAGAGCTTCCAGAAGGAACACAGTATTGCTAACACCTTGATTTGAGGACTTCTGACATCTAGAACTGTAAAATAATAAATTTGTGTTGGTGCAAGCCACTAAGTTTGTGCTGATTTGTTACAGAAGCAACAGGAAACCAACAAAGCCCTTAACCCCCAAGGTGAGGTGTTTCGGCTCTCAGGACAGATCTCCCCCAACATGGATGGTAGGCATGTCCCACTGAAACCAGGGATAGCCAATAGCTCCTCTCAAACCCAACCTAGTTGTAATCAACAAGCATTTACTGAAGACTCTGGATCTCTCCTGGGGAAATGGAAAGAGGAATCTAGACCCCAACCTTAAAGACAGAGTCACATGAGGAGAATAAAATTTCAAGATGGGATACACTAGATGCGAAATGGCTGACAAGTTCAGCTAGGGTTCTAGGCACTCAGAAGAGGTTGGGGCGCCTGGGTGGCTTAGTTGGTTAAGCATCCAACTTCAGCTCAGGTCATGATCTAACTGTTCATGGGTTTGAGCCCCATATCGGGCTCTGTGCTGACAGCTCAGAGTCTGGAGCCTGCTTCAGATTCTGTGTTTCCCCCTCTCTCTACCCGCCCTCTCTCTCTCTCTCTCTCTCTCTCTCTCTTTCTCTCTCTCTCTCTCTCTCTCTCTCAGAAATAAATAAACATTAAAAACAAGAAGAAGAGGTAATCATCTTTAATCTCAGCGAAATACTTCTCCTCCTATTCTGCCTTTCCATGATAGGCAGGGGACTGTGCACCCAGGCTTGCCCAGGACAGCCACGTTTACAGCTGTTGTCCTGTTGTAATCATGAATAGGGACTCTTTTCATTCAAAAGCACCCAGATTCATGATAAACCACATGGTCACTCTAATGGTAGGGCATTAGCCAGGAAGCCACTGGACACTCTGCACCCACTTAGGAACAGGTTTGAGCTTAAATCTCAACACAAAATAAAAACGGATCGCCAACTTTTTATGCTACCAAAATCCCAGTAGAGAACACTTTCAGGTGATTGTGATTGAAACAGACATTTCAATAATACTTGATATACAGTCCTCAGATTCTCTTCCTGGCACAAAGTGAGGAAACTTAGGTTACATTGTCTAATGAGATACTGCGATGTTAATGTAAGACACCTCCTGCAGCTGAAGCAGCCCGGAAGGGTTTTGTTGTTTTGTTTTTAAGCCTTGCTTGTGATGGAGCCAGTGGGTGGAGAGTTGGGGGAGGAGAGAGAGGAGAAAGCTGAAGAGGAAGAATATAAGAATGTAAGCGAGGTCAGAGAGGGGAAAACAGTGAATGCTGGGATTCTTGCCATATTTACCAGGGTTACTAAGCAGTCATTCAATTCTGCCCTTGAACTGATGCTCAAGGTGCTATCCTTTCAAAGACTCTCCTGCTCCAGAGGGGAGGTTGGACAGCAGGGTCCTGTTCAACTCTGTCTGTTCAGGACGGTGCTTTGGAATGTGGAGGTGAGTGCAGTGTGGGGGGCTTCGAATCCATCTGTCACGTCAAACCCTGGGTGGGCTGAATCGTGTCACTCAAATTGGTCCATAAAGGGATGAAAATTAAAATGCTGATAAATGAAATCATCAAATTACAGGAAGCTATGGAGTGTGCTCAAGATCACACCTACCTTTGGGGGATTTTGATGAGACTCTGTGTCTTCTAACTGGTTTTTCTTATCTTCCGGCCACCTTATTAGCCAGGATTGACACAATATTTAATGCTCTATGTCTTTCGTTGGCTTTTTTCCTCTATGTTGTTAAGCTCCTCTTTGCATCCCCCCCTTCCCTGGGGTAGTATCACCAGCGATTCCAGAGCTGGCCTCTGGGTGTATGTGCAGTGTGGTTTGACTTGCGTCCTTGGCACATTCTACCTCCAACGCCCCCATCCCTTCGTGCCAGGCCTCCTGGAGGCAACAGTAACCTTTCTCCCCAGACACTTGTGTAGTTTTGTGAGAGGAAGAGGCAAAAAGAGTAAGGAAGAAAAACGAGCAGGGAGAAGAGGCTTAGGGTAAGGGGAGCAGGGAGGATCAAAAGGGAGAAATACTGGGAGAAGGGCAGAGTGGCCCAGGTGAGGGGGAAGCCCACTAAAATTCCTGGTCAGTCACTGGCCCCATGTCCTGTGTCCCCTCCATGTTTTAATATCTCACACCAGCTGAAAATAGGTCTGTGGGAAGTCGTAACACTCACCAAACTCTTGACAGCCGCTATTCTTCACAGAGGCTGTGAACAATTGCCTGCCTGCCAGTGTCTGACTGAAATAATAGCTGTACCTACAGGATCATTTGCAAGACAGATGGTGGAGGCAATCCCCATTCATCTGCCAGCGGCCATTTCATAATTCTTACTGGCCTGTCAGGCCCGTAAGGCAGAATGCAGCCTTGCTAATTGTTTTAGCTCATTAGAGAGCTGTTGTTTTAAAGCCAGTAGTCGGTCCCACCCCTGTCCTGCTGCATCCCAGCCCCACCATGCCAGACCTCCTCCAAGGTGCTTTTGAGAATGCCTTTGGTGACCTTGGAGAAAGCAGGTGTCCAAAGCCTAGAAGCCCTAATGTTTGCTAGGTGGTATTTATTTTTTCACTTTTTCACTCTGCTCTCCTCCCTAAGGAAGTATTGCAGATCTAAAAAGAGGTCCCTCACCTTCCCTTCTATTTGCTGCTTCCATGTTCATTAGGCCCATTAGTATTCCATATTTCAAAGTCTAGATGACATTTCCTATACTGAGTTGCCATTTTCTACTTAAGGTGCCCGACATTCCGTTAGCATTTTTATAGCATGCATTAAGCCAAAGATTTAACTCACTGCCGTGTTTATGGATTTAGAGAATTCCAAGAGCTCCATATCATGCCAGCACATCTGAAATCCTTGGTTGTCATTCAACAGCAGTTTTTGAGAATCTACTCTGTGGATGTAAACAGGAGCCAGGAGAAATGGGAGGGCCTTCAATGAGTACAGCTTACTGAGCATCGACCTGTGCAGTGATACAAGCGTCCTGGCTCGCTTTAGTGCTAGGCAGGCGCCATCTTGAAATTCTTAATCATTTCTGAACAAGAGCCCCACATTTTCATTTTTGCACTGGGCCCCACCGATTGGATTGGTTTTGCTACAATTGTTGGGAAGGGGGAGCATTTGCAAGGGCTCAGGAAAGGGTCCCTCCTGAGCCAAATCTGAGAAGCTAGAAACTCCAGATATAACAGAGGAGAGGCAAAGATCAGTACACGCAGCAAGGCAAACATAGACAGCAACTATTATTAGTGTCTATTTGAGAACTATCCCGGACATGGCCTGTTTTTGAGGTGCTGAAGACTGGAGATTGACCCCACATCACTGAAAATTCAGCAGCCTAACAACACCACCTGTGAGTTCTCTCAGGTAACAATTGGCTGGCATTGATCCTTCACTATGTTACCAATTTCATTATGTACCACTTCTACTGAAAAGTCAGCAGGAGAAGGATGTGTGAGAAATAAGGCTGGAATGTAAGTGGGAGCCTGGAAAGGGAAGGCTTTGAATGCCAGACTGAGGAATATGGGGAAGCGCTTGAAAAATTTGGTCAGGAGGGTGACACTGGAGCTTTGGCTGCCCCAAGAAAAGAAATATCCTTTCTAGACCCATTGGGTCATTTGTTCATAAGGCTTATATAATACCAAGTAACTTCCCAGCACCTTCCCCTCATTGCACATCTCCCCCCACTATTCCCCCTCCTCACACTGCTTCTCCCACCCCACAAACACACAACACAAAAAGTCCAGATATTGTCTCTAATTTGGGCTCTGCTACTGCCTTGACCTCCCTTGGACTCAAGTCACTGACCAAGTTTGCGTCCATTGCACTGTGTCTTAATTCACACCTCTGACCTTTCCCAAACTGCTTAGGTGAGCAATCCTACCCATGACCCTGTGTGTGGTGGGCAGAATTTGAAGAATGACCACAATGACCCTTGGCCTTGGAAAATTTCTCCACCTGAGTGTGGGTGGAACCTGGGAACACGATAAGATGCCATTCCCATGATTATGCCATGTCGTAGGGCAAAAGGGATCCTGCGTATGTGATTAAGGTTGCTGATCAAAGGGCGCCTGGGTGGCCCAGTCAGTTAAGCATCCAACTCTTGATTTTGGCTCAAGTCATAATCTCATAGTTTATAAGTTTGAGCCCCACATCAGTCTCTGTGCTGGTAGAGTGGAGTCTGCTTGGGATTCTCTCTGTCCCTCTCTCTCTCTCTGCCTCGTCCCCACTCACACTTTCTCTCTCTCTCTCCTCTCTCTCTCTCTCAAAATAAATACATAAATAGACTAATCAGAATGGGTGGGCCTAATCTGGTCACATGAGCCCTGTAAAAGCAGAATTTTCTCCAGCAAGTGGCAGAAGGGCAAGTAATCGGAGCATGAAAAGGACTCAATGCCCCAATGCTGCTTGGGAAAATGGAGGAGCCATGTGAGAAGGGATGTGGGTGGCCTCTTGGAGCAGAATGACCTCCAGCTGACAGCCAGCAAGGAAATAGAAACCACAGGCCTAAAGCTGCAAGGCACTGAATTCTGCCCACAACACCAGTGGCTTACAAGCTTCTTCCCAGAGCCTCCAAGTAAGAGCCCAGTCTGGCCAACATCTTGATTTTTGGCTTTCAGAGACCCTGAGTATAGAACCCAGGCAAGATGGAATGACTTCTGACCTGCAGAACTGTGAGATTATAAACAGATATTGTTTAAGCTGCTAAATGTATAGTAATTTATTATATAGCAAGAGAAAAGTAATACACTATTTTAGCCCCTTCCCAGCACTCTCTTGCTTGGCAGCTCAGAGCCTGCCACTTTAACATTAGGCAGGGTCATAAAGCAAGCATCAGGAGCCACATCTGAAGCGACAATGATTTGAAAGTGAGAGATGAGTGTCGATACAACCAGTTGGGAGATTACTGCCAATGACCAGCATGAAAAAATAAGTGGCATCAGTTATGGATAAGAGCGATGAATTTGAGAGTCCTTTTGAAAGAAAAGCTGTCCAGATTAAGCAACCGATTGAATGGGAGGGATAGAGACAGCTATTACGTTGGTTTCTGGAAAGAGTTGGAGGGTACCCTGGTCCTCTATGATGGCATGGCCATTAAACTAAATGGAAACAAAATGTGTGCTCAACTTTTCCTAAGATAAGTACCCACGTTAGCTAAAATCGTTGGTGGCAAGTAAGAGCACTATCAATTCAAACTAATTTCAGGGGGTAAAAAGAGGAGGGTGCTTCATATTGAGATGCAGGTGTTTTCTAGACCCCTAGAGACACGAAAACAGCCGAGCCTCCAAGAGGACTGGACTGGGATATGGAAGCCCCTGGGGCAAGAGAGTGTGCTCTCTCCGTCTGCATCCCTTCTTCCCCAGAGCCCATCCTTGTGTACCACTTAGCCCACACAGCAGGTGGAGGACGGCCACAGCAAAGCTTTAGGGTTGAAGGGGAGACCAGGCCAGACTAGAACTGCTAATCCTGATTCCCAATCTCCAGAGGAAAAGGTCTGGCTGGTCAACATGGTTTCCCTACCTTTCATACCAACGCCATGCTGATGCTCTCAGGAAAGTGGGAGAAGAGTTGATTCTTGAGCAGGACAGGCACTCTCAAAGTCGTTTACCGAAGAAGCAGAAATGATGTTTCAAATCTTAACTTCCACAGACACAAGAATATACTCTTGTTTGTAGACAGAGAAGTGGGGTGTTATACCCAAGCGGCTGGGTCCCAATCCCAGTGCTCCCTCTAGGGGGCATGAGTGACAGTGATGAACTAACTAAACTCTCTAGGCCTCAGCACCCCTAGCTATAAAATAAGGCACTCAATCCAGGTGGCGTTGAGG
The DNA here is from genome assembly GCF_018350215.1 of Panthera leo. Classification (NCBI taxonomy): domain Eukaryota; kingdom Metazoa; phylum Chordata; class Mammalia; order Carnivora; family Felidae; genus Panthera; species Panthera leo. The sequence goes on along the minus strand of NC_056684.1, from coordinate 74,645,371 downwards.
CTTCCAGCTGTAATGCCCTGTGACTCGAAGTCCTTCTGAGTAGGAGCAATGCTGTATTGATCCAGTTCTCTTGTTTAACTTTCCCGTGCCCTCTCAAAGATCAGAACTAAAGCCTCTCCGCATTAATCCTCTCACTGGCTTTACAAGAGGAAAGGCAGCCAAGGAAAATATATAGTTTGTATTCCAAGCAAGCTGGACCAAAGCTCCTTGGTACTCAAAAACACTAACCCTGACCTGGCGTTAACTGGCGTTAAATCTCTGCCTTGACAGGAGCACTGGTTCGGTGCTTCCCCGACACCAGTGTGTCTCAGGTCACTGAGTGGTCCGGCTGCCACCATGCTGGCTCTCTCCTGCAGTTTTCTTTAGAACCACAGGTCAGACCCTCAGGAGCTTTAGTCCAATTCCTTGATTTTCTATAGGACAAAGCAGAGACTGAAAGCGAAGGGACTTGCCCAGAGACATCCAGATCACTTGGGGCAGAACAGGGAGTAGAGCCAAGTGGCCTGACTCATGTTTTTCCATTGTCCCTTCTGTGAACAGATTAAGGCATGTGATCCGGATGAAGAACCATGGATAAACCAGCAGACTTTATTGATGGCATCTGTTATTTCTGAATTGAATTGTATCCTCACCCCACCCCCCAAATTCATATTTTGAAGTCCTAACCACCACCCCTCCCTCATATCTCAGAATGGGATTTTATTTGGAGATAGGGTTTTTACAGCAGTAATCAAATTAAAATGAAGCCATTGGGGCACCTGGGTGGCTCTGTGGGTTAAGCATCCGACTTCACCTCAGGTCATGATCTCACAGGTTTGTGGGTTCAGACCCCATGTCAGGCTCTGTGCTGACAGCGACAGCTCAAAGCCTGGAGCCTGCTTGAGATTCTCTCTCTCTCTCTCTCTCTCTCTCTCTCTCTGCCCCTCCCCCCATCTCAAAAATAAAAATAAAATGAAGTCATTAGAGTGGTCTTTAATTCTCTACTGAATATTGCCTTCTGTGCCCACTCATGAAGGTCCCTCCATCTCCAGCCTAACATTCTACTGCAGTACCTTTCTCCTGCTCTCCGAACTCAGGTTACAGTCTCATTTCTGTGCTGTGATTTTGTAAGATTCTGACTACCTTCACTCCTTGCAGCTCCCACCTATTCTTCTGCATGGTGGCCAAAGCCTTTCACTCAGGCAGCTGTGAGTAAAAGGCCTGGTGGAAAACCGAGGTCTCTTTCCAATACTGGAGCAGTGGACCTGGTATCTAAGCAAGAGATGCCACAGGAAGAATGTGGTGTCTGAGGTCCTCACTCTCGAAGGGAGAGGGAAATGGAGTCTGAGTCTGACACCATGAGATGCAAGATCATCTACTTCAACTGCTGGTGGCCTTCTCTAAGCTCTGAGATAAGCCCTGGAAATTATCAAAAAGAAAGATGATGATAGTCTCTTACATTTAGGAGAGCACCACTTTTAAACAGTTGTGCATCGCTTAGATATCATCTCAGTACAAAATTTGTCAATCTCTGAGTCCTTACCTATACAATTTGCTAATATAGACACTTGTATAGCATGCTAGCTAATAGAGCAGGAGGTTAACGTGGGACATAGTCTCAATGTCTTCAGAGGCTTTAATACTACAGGTGCTAGTCAGACCACTTAAGCAAAACTAGAAATGGAAGAATGTGAAAGCCAGTTTCGTGACTCAAGCTTGTTACTCACCTCCAGCCTATAAAGAGATTAAAGACAACAAAAGCAAAGATGGGAATCAGAGAGAGGCTTTTATTTGGAGGTAAGTGGTCAGTGAGCCTCTTCACCCGCTCCAAGAGGGAGGCTCATGCCTTACCTCAAGCCTACCCATAAAGGCATCAAGGGAGCCTGCAGAGGGCTTCATATAAGCCCACATAGAAAGCAGGTCTCAAGTGGTTGACTCAGAGACAAGAAATCAGAAGGGCCTGGAGGCTAACTGAAGCATCAAGGGGCAACAGCATAGAGGCCCCCTTCTGGGAGTAATTTTCATTCCCTCTACTGAAGGATTTAAGATGAAGTATATTCTGTGCACCAGAAGTAAGCAGAAAGAGAGAGAGAGCAGAACCAACTCAGAGGGGCTTTGCCCATGAGGCCACCTAGAAGAGCAGTAGGAAAAGAACAGGGGAGAGCCTGTGTGGAAGTGTCACAGAGAATTGGGGTTGTTATGGACTGAATTGTGTCCCTTAAAATTCATGTGGTAGGGGCACCTGGGTGGCGCAGTCGGTTAAGCGTCCGACTTCAGCCAGGTCACGATCTCGCGGTCTGTGAGTTCGAGCCCCACGTCGGGCTCTGGGCTGATGGCTCGGAGCCTGGAGCCTGTTTCCGATTCTGTGTCTCCCTCTCTCTCTGCCCCTCCCCCATTCATGCTCTGTCTCTCTCTGTCCCAAAAATAAATAAAAAACGTTGAAAAAAAAAATTAAAAAAAAAAAAATTCATGTGGTAAAGCTCAGTGTGACTATATTTGGAGATAGGGCTGTGAAGAAGGTAATTAAGGTTAAATGAGGTCGTAGGGTTGGGGCCCTAATTTAAGAGGACTGGTGTCCTCATAAGAAGAAAAGGAGACCAGAGCATGCACAGAGGAAATGTCATTTGAAGACATAGCAAGGATGTGGTGGTCTGAGAGAGAGCCCTCAGCAGAAAACAACCCTGCTGGCACCTTGAGCTTGGACTTCTAGCCTCCAGAACTGTGATAAAACAACTGTGTCTGTTGTTTAAGCCAGCCAGTCTCTGATATTTTGTTATGGCAGCCCAAGTAAAGTAATACAGGGGTCTTAGCAGCCAAATGGAGAGAACATCCCCTAAAGCAGAGATTCATAGGTAAGTGGTTCCCAGTGATGGGGGGGGGGGGGTGGATCTCCAAAGAACCCACAGAGAAATCCAAAAGAAATAAATTCACCCCACAAAGAAATCTCAAGGGTTTAATGTTTTCACTGGTGAAGTCTACCAAACATTTAAAGAAGAAATAACACCAATCTTACTAAACTCTTCCAGAGACTAGAAAAAGAGTACGTGCTTCTCAACTCATTTCATGAAGACAACATAATCATGATAGTAAAACCGGATAAAAACGTTGTAAGAAAGGAAAACAGTAAGTCAGTCTTCCTCAAAACTATAGGTACAAAATCCTAAACATAATATTATAAAAATCTAATGATTTGGGAAGGATAATACATCATAACTAAGTGCAGTTTAATCCAGGGATGCAAGTGATAACATCTGAAAAATCAATCATGTAATCCGCACAGTAACAGAATAAAGAAAAAAAAGATCATTTGATCATCACAGTGGATGTAGAAAATGTATGAAATTCAACAGTCATTCATAGTAAAAACTCTTAGCATACTATGATAAATCTGATAGTCTACAACAAAAGAAAACAAACAAGAAAACCCTGAGATCAGAAATTATCAGTATTGTACTTACTGGAGGTTCTCATCAGGGCAATAAGGCAAGAAAGCACTGGACATCTGCCAAACCCAGAGACAGCGATGCCAGGTCATGACTGTACCTGTCAGGTAAGAACTGTCCTCACCTCCTGTCCCTCCTCACCACTCCAGCACTAGAGAGGAACCAGAGTCACAACTAGCAAACTGGGAGTGGAATGCAGAGGGGGCAGAACCAAGAAAAGAGAAACCAGCCACCCAGCCTCTCCCACTCCATGCTCCTTTCCACTGAAGCAATGCCAAGCTGGGGGAGGGGAGTGTTTTAAATACTATTTTTTTTAATGAACTTTAGATCTTTTATTCTTACACCAGTCTGTAAATTTTAATTACTGAGGTGGTTAGTGTCATTTTGTAATATTCAGTGGCTACAGGACTTTTCCTTACCCACAAATGACCTGAAAACCAGACAGTGTCGTCTAGATTTCATTGAAGGGTAAGGAAAAACTGTATCTGGGAAGGTATGCATGGGGATAAAGCTGTTTTCTATCCCACTCAATGACTAACACTCATTCAAAATCACGCTTTGCTGTTGTTAATGTTGTTAACGTGCTCACTGTTAGTCTCCAAAAGGTAAGTGCGTCCCCGGCACCACACTTTGCTATGTTTGTTGGAAAGAGAGCCTTCCTCTGGTGTCTTTCAAGAACTCAACCTTTTGACCTGGATTGTTCCTAAGCAAACGGCTGCACACATTCTTTACTGACTGAGAGAGCAGCAGATTTCACAGGGCTCACAGATGGTGGTTTTTGTACCGGGCATGAGCAGAACGTTGCCTTATGCTCTTACTAGCTCCACCCTTACCATCCCCAGTCCCTTACCTTAAAGCAAAGCAGCAAGAGCAAAGCAGAAGGGCTATGGACAATTTGTCATGTAAAAATAGAGGGATGCCCCTAAAGGGTGTCCTTCTGCAAATCTGAGATAGTTACTGGTATAGGCAACTCAATCTTAGAATAAATTTATCATGCGAGAAGCGCTCAACGTATTATTACAAGGACTCAATAGATATGGCCCCTAGCCTCAAAGAATTACCAATTTAAAACCAAAGTTGGAAATAACATACAAAGAAAAGGACTATAAAATACATGCAAAATGAATATGCATGGTTATTAAATATTGCCTCAGGATTGATCATCTTAGCCAGTGAAGAGTCCAAGGTCATTAAAAGCAAAACTATTTATTAAAGCTAATTTTCTCAGTCTCCAACTCCAGTCCATGCTAGATTTTAGCAGGACACTTGGCCCATTCTGCTATCTTCTCTGAAGTTAGTTTTTGTCTTCCTCCTGTCTTGGAAATGTAAGGCATCGCTGAGGTTGTTCTGAGTCTATGTTGTGTTCACTCCTAATATGTGCTAAATGATTGGAAATGGGAAGCAGATGGACACTTGGCCCAGAGATTAAACTCCATCTCCTTAATTAGATGGTGTTGATTAAGGCTTCCATGGGGTCCTTCTCCTCACTGCCAAGTAAAAGAGCTCTCCAGTGGGGCTCCTCAAAGCATTTGGGAACTAATGGTTTATTCAGTTCCTCCTTTGCATTTATTCACGGACCCTGAACAAACAGGAGCCAAATTGTCTTTGTCTCTTTGGTTTTCCTCTAATAGTTTTCACCATTTGACTTTCCTTTCTGGCAAGAGTTGAAACAGAATAAAGGGAATTCTGGTTAGCCCCTGGCTGAACTTTGCTTCCTATCTTGAGTTAACAGAATTAGGTTAGGGACAGGAGGTGGGTGGTCTTCCGTACAGATTGCTTCAGAGCCTTAGGAAAGTACCAGGTACTGATATCAGCCTGTGGCTTGTCTATCAAAGGGGAAAGGAGCAAGGGTTCGGGCATTTGAATCTTGGCTAAGCTGGTTATTAGCTGCAAAGTGGTATGCTAGTAAATGTTGAACAACAGAGTCCATAAATAAATAAATAAATAAATAAATAAATAAATAAGGCCCTAATTTGTAACACGAGCCAATTTTTGTGGTGTAAATACTCCCACCATGGCCAATTTTAAGCGACCAACGTGTCGTCACTGAATGCAAAATTAGAAAGCGATTCGCACTGTTGGCTCTTAGAGTCCATATGAACTGACTCTGGCACACCAGTAAGCAGTATAAGTACCAGTTTTATCATCTGTACAAAAGGGAGAAGTACTTCACAGGATCGTTATAGAGATAAAAGTAATGGCCAGAATAGAGCCTGACGCACACTAGGGGCTCAATAAGTTGTCACTGCATGTCATTATTGAAGCTGAGCTTTAAGGAAGTGATTTCACATTGCTGAGCACTCCAAGAAGTCAGAACCTCAGCCTCAAAAACTAAGCGAGTAAATTTCATTACCCAGGTGTCTGGGGAAAATGCAACAAGGGCAATCTACAAATCACAATACCAATTTGCTACTTTGATTTACTGCATATACAGAATAATAACTGTTCCAAACCCAAACAGGCTTGTGTGGTCTAAAAAAGGATTTCTTTTTGTGGTTTAGGAATTTGTTTACATGCAAAGTGCTACAAAAACACAAGTGTTAATGGTATTTAAATATGCTTATTTAATCATCTGGATCAAAAAAATTAAACTGGGGCTGCCCCAGCAAATCCATGGCCTACTCTGACATCAGTATATCCCTGGTCTGAGAACCAAGACTGGTGTTCTGCACCTGTCTCGTTGCAGGCAGCCAGCTCTCCTGTCAACCCTGAGGAAGGCTGGAAGGGTGGACGTTGTTAAGTAGAGAGTATATTTAACCAGCCCTGAGGGGGTCCTGCCTGCAGTTTCCCAACCACAACTATAATGATAAATTTTAAACCCTTCAGGTAAGGGAACAATAATGAAGATTGCCAGTTCCCTTTTACTGTCATGCACGCTGGCACAGAGAGAGGAAAAGGTGCATAGAAAATAACTAGGAGAGCTGATACTGGAATTCAGATCTCTGAGGCACACTTTAGTGCTCCTTTCTCTGCCCCTGGAATGATCAGCTAGGCAACACAAAAAACACACAGTCCAGTGCAGAAGAAAACCACATGCATATATAAATTAAGAGAGAGAGAGTTTCTATGATGGAGGTGATAGAACCACATACATGATATTTGGGGAACAGTAACAAAGGAAAACCATCCCATTCTGGAAGTTAATATTGGTATTGGTATGGTTGGGGGAGATTCTAGATGTGGGGACCTCTGAATTGAGTTCTTAATGGATAAGTAGAGTTACCTCAGAATAGAGGGACATTGCAGATGGGGTTGACCAAAAAGAAGACTATAAGATGGGGATTAGCACATGAGACTTTTGTTAGAGAATTCTTGTGGGAGGGGAAAGATACAGGATTGAGGAGGGGGGGGGGGAGCTGAACTATGACACAATCTAAACAAGGGCCTCAGCCTATCCCATAAGAGCTCTAGAACTGAAATGACCTCTTCAGAGTTTTTCCAAGTAGGAGTAAGGGAGCCAGGCCATTATACCATCAGGTGGATCAGTCATGGGTGTTGCAGGCTGCCCCTAGAAGGAGGTGGACTTGGGATGAGTAAAAGAGGGCTGTTCCCCAGCAAAACAATCCCAGAGGCTGGGGAAATAAGTCTTCCATTTCTCAGGTTGGATCTGGGCAACAGATCACAGCATCCACCATATAGGGAAAGAGTTTTCTACACAGAGGAAAACACTGAAGAGAGAACAGACCATGTAGGTGCCATGCAAGTGGTCCAGGGTTTGTCATGGAAAGGGTTTCATGGGAAGCAGATTCTGAGACAGAGTCAGAGATTCGCATACAGGTGCTTCACTGGGGAGTAGTCTGTCTCAGGAACAACATCATTAAGTGAGTGGAGGTAGCAGGATTGGGTAAAGGGAGCAGTTGAACTACAATACAGTTGCAACAGAGAGATTGCCAGTCCTACAAGGATGGCCCATCAAAGATGTCCCGAATCAGAGTACATGAGGTGAGCCTTATACTACTGCACCAACCAGTCACTGGAAACCGGCTGACCCCAAGAAGAGTGCATAACCTTTTACGTGGCAGCTCCCTTCAGGAAATGGCAGGTCCTTGGAGGGACTCAGCTGTGAGCCATCAGCAGTCAATACTCTTAACACTCCTGGGGGAGTGAGTACCCTGGTCCTGAAGGGCCATAAGCATATACTGTTGTCCATTACACGAATGTGAACAGTTTCTGGTTGTCCCTGATTAGAATGGAAAAGAACACGTTGGCTAGATTGATGGCCACATAACATGTATTTAAAGATGTGTTAACCTGCTATTTAGATAGCAAAGATACCACATCTAGCATGATAGTAGTAACTGGGGTTACCGCTTGGTTGGGTTTGCAGTCCTCAGATTCGTGAAGATCTGTCTGATTTTTGCTCAGGGCACACTGACAAATTAAACGGGGACCATTAGCCCTGAATTAGCTCAGTTTAGTGTATGAATCTCTGCCATTCACTGAGAGGAGAAATATTTTTTTCTTTTATAGCTTGTCTATGGAGATGTTTTGTATTTGGTAAATTTTAGGGTCGTGGCGTTCTTAAAATAGTTTAGTATATATCAACATTGTTTAAGTGACAAGGCTGGAGAAGATAAGTCAGATTGCAGTCAAATGAGGAGTGTATGAGAGTGATAATTTATGGAGTTGAGTGCAAAAATTACCTCAGCCATGGCATGGGTGGGTCACTGCGGGTGGATGGGCTGCTCTTTAATTTTTACCATTCACACCTGACTTTTAACTTTACCACGACATCAACAACATGGAGAAAATTATGGAAGTCCCCTACTCTCCCTCCCAATGGAATCAAGGGGAAATAGCTCATTATTGCTTCTGAATGAGAAAGTATCTCTTTCCATAATGAAGACATTTAATGTTCTGCTAATCAACTGCTGAGACTGGTTGAGCATCTGTGGGTACTTTATCTTGGTTAATGGGGATATTTCAAACAGCCCAGCTCAGGCAAATCTTATGACCTGACAAGCTTTATTCAGTGGCACGTTTCCTAACTCCTACTCCATTACATACTTTTCTTTCCTGTCCAGTCCCCTTTCCCCAGGTCCCCCCTTCCTCCCCGCTCTGCTGCTGGAAAAGACTTCAGTTTGTCTGGATACAAGCATATGGATTCATATGCTTATCTCTTTTTATGTTTGTATATTTATTGTTTTTGTGCCTATGAATTACACTTCTTGGTTATTAATTTTGTCTAAAATCAGTTTATGACTTAATTAGGATCTTGGAAAGGGGGAGGGCTGGTAATATCTCTTAAAGGGGAAGTACAGAAGCTCACAGCTATTTGCGAGCTTGTGGCTTCTATCAGGCGCAATCCCAGAAGGGCTCTCCAAGCTACCAGAAGTAGAGACGGTAGTGTCAGTTGCCTTTCCTCTCTGTGGTATTCAGCAGGACAGTTCAGCGTGTGAACTTGGAATTTGTTTTGCCTGAGGAGGGTAGTCCTGCTGCCCAGACCGCCAATGGCGCTGATGACCCTGCAGAAGGAGGCACACTGATAGCCGTATGCACACTTTTTTGACTTCTTACCAGCTTCAGTTCCCTGCCTTTCCTTATGATCATAATTTTGAGGGCCCACGATTATGTCCAGCTATTCTCAGGAGTCAGGGACCTGGGAGAACTTCACTGGTCTCCTCCAAATGTCCTAAGAAAGCTGTTTATCTCTAAGGATCCCATTTGGGGGTGTGGGGGTGTGAAAGACATTTCTCCTGGCAGGGACTCCCATAAACTTCTCTGCAGTAGCCTTTCCCGTGGCTCTCCTTTCCTTTTTCACTCACTCACTCATTTGTTCATTTAGTTAACAAATATTTGTGGAGCGGCCACTACTTTCCAGGCACTGGAAACTACAGTCCTAGAGATACAGCACCGCCCCAGATCGATACTGCCCCAGGCTTCCTGAAGATCACACTCTACCAACGTTGCTGAATCTCAGCTTACCCCTACTCACAAGTACCCATTTATTAGGAAAGAAAACACGGTGTTCTAGACAGTTTTGATTTGAAAGGCCTGTGCTTGAAATTTGGGGGTAATTCCTAATATTGTTCGAACACCCAGTGGAAGCAAAGATGCTGGAGTTAAGGAGAAGGAATGGTGGCATCGAGATGGTAGGGAGATGTGAGCGGTGTCAGAGCATGAGGGAAACCGAGAAGCCTATATTTACCCACCAACCGAGTGGACTGTAGAAGAATATAAAATGATAAAATAAATGAAGAAGAGTTACATTTAGAACTTGCAAGTCTTGTACGTGCCTGGGTGGCTCAGTCGGTTGAGCATCTGACTCTTGATTTTGGCCCAGGTCGTGATCCCAGGGTCATGGATTTGAGCCCTGCATCAGGCTTTGCACTGAGCGTGGAGCCTGCATGAGGCTCACTATCTCTATCTCTCTCTCTCTCTCTCTCTCTCCCTCTCCCTCTGCCCCTTCCCCACTCGTGCACTCTGTCTCTAAAAAAAGTTGTTTGTAATTAAAAAAAAAAAGAACTTAAAAGTACAAAATGGCATGCAGAATCTTTCTTTGTATTTATTTTCTATCCTTATGAAGACGAGATTTATTTACTCTGTCATAGAATAAATAGAACTCTGGCTTTTAGGTACTTTTAGGTGTTTTTGTGATTTTAGGTACTTTTGACTATTGCATCAGGTTTTCAACAGGACATTCTTCTGGGAGAACTGGGCAGCACCCCCGCCCCCTCCCCCCCAACCGCATTCCCCTAGCTCCTCTCTGATGCTGCACACATGCAAGAGTGCATTCACTGGCGGTACTCGGTCCCTGATTTGAACCACATCTACTCCCGTTAGCTAAGATAGGTCAAGAGCATCCATTATTTGCCAGTCTCCTTTGATCTTCTGACTATTTTACGAGGCCTTCTCTTTCCATGCCTAACACAGACATAGAAGATATACAATAAATACTTACTGAAATTTTGTTTCCACTTTCATACTCTTCCTCAGGGAAGAGATGCTTATTCCTTTCATGGGAGGAGCACCCAAATAAATGCAAAGGAAGAGCAAGTCAAAGTCCCCATTTAAATGTTCCCAGATAGGAGTGAAAAAAAAAAAAAAAAGGTTGATTTTCCACTTTTGTTCCTTTATTCTAGGTACTGACTCGTTCTTAATCTAAAAAGGCACATTGACTTGTGGGCTCGGATTATCTTGAGCACACCCGGAGAGAACAGATGGTTTGCTAGACCCAGGAATTCCCCAGAGTTCCTCTCCATTATTCAACAGATCATTAATTTGGAGCTTCAAAACCACAGCTGAGCACAAACACACCCAAACCAAGAGCTACTGAGTCTTTTGCCTTCGAAGACATTGGTAATGATGAGGTTTCTCACCATCAAGAAACTTAAAGAATGAAAGCTGAAGAACAAAATCTGTCTTTCACTATTCTGAAGATCCCTGACAATATAGTGCAGGTAGGACAATGTGATGATGATACTCCACCAGCCTCACACTCCTAGAAGATTAGATGTGACGAAACCTCTCTTGCCTAGGCCTGGTCTTCTCAGACTCTGGGTAGGATTTAGAATTCTAGTTGGAGGGCAGTGCAGTGTATAGCACAGCTTTGGCTGGAAGGAATTTTAGTGGTCATCTTGGCAATTTCATTCTCCAGAAATCTGCGATTTTAAAACCACTGAACAAACGATACAAAACACCTGAAAAATACAGCGTAACGTATAGCAAGTGTTGTTGTTGTTTTTTTAAGTTTATTTATTTTCAGAGAGAGAGAGCACACACACTGGGGAGGGGCAGAGAGAGAGAGGGAGAGAGAGAGAATCCCAAGCACGTTCCTCAGAGAGCCCAATGCAGGGCTTAATCTCACAAACCCATGAGATCATGACCTGAGCCGAAATCAAGAGTTGGACGCTCAACCGACTGAGCCACCCAGGTGCTCCTAGCAAGTATTTTTTAAATGCATGGTTGAATTCAGAAGAAAGTAAGGAAATTCCAAGGGGGTGCTGTGGGCAGAGCTGTACCGTGACATAGGAGCCTCTTTTAGGAACTAAGAGGCTTGGGTTTGAATGGCAGGGCTGGGGACATGAAAGCAAGCCACAGGCCCACACAAAGTGGAAAGGAGGAGACTCCATATTTTTTCAGGTCCCTCATAGGCCCGCGCCTAGATAATAGGCACAACGGAAAAGGGAGTCGTCCCATCTGCAAAGGGAGATAAGGAAGTTGGCCTATCTTGACACAGATTCTGGTTGGAAATTTTACAAAAGGTTTCCCATGAGGATTTGTAACCATAAACCTACCCTCACGAGGGTTTGGCATTCTAATGTACTACCTGCAAGATCCGAGAAATGCCTACAAAAAGATTTCCCTATCCATTTTTGGGGCAAGTGTATGCTCATACCAGAGTTGGTATAATAGCCTGAGTTTGTAGTTAATGCTTGGATTAGAAAGAAATGGTAGTTGATGAGCACATTGTAGTTTTATTTGTAGAGTGCTTTTTTATGGATCTGTAAGTCTTTATCATCCACCTACCTAAGTGGGCTTATACAAAATTCATCCATAATGTAATCAAACACCTTCTTTTATTGTCATGCTAAAACTTGCAGTAGAGAAACTTTCTGTTATTGAGAGAAACTTGGATTGGGGTGGCTGCAGCCAACTCTGAATGTTGGTCCTTATCATGGTGCTTTGACAAGGAGTATAGTCCTGATAGTACAGACCAGATTACACGACATTCGTTCTAACAAGTGAGAACCCTTTTAACATCTAGGAACCACATGCCCCTGCTTCAAGCCAACACAACCAAGCCCTTAAAATGAGTAGGGCTTCAGCACTCATGGTGAAATAAAGCCAGCTTTATCTTCCCAGAAATGTACTTGTTCAGATCACCCAGCTTGTCCATGACCTGCCCCTTCATTATCTTGACCTGGCTCTGGGTCCCTCTTTCCTTCTGTCTTCTCCCCCTCCCCTCGCCCACCTTGCATGCTGACCTAAAATCTCAGCTCCAGACCAGATCATTCAGATCATTCCAGTTATGCCTACTCTCCCTGTAGGGTAGTTTGTTCTGTGCCAACTCCCTGAAGTTGTCTCTGCTAAAATCCCATTCTTAGATAGTCCTGGTTGAGAGTTGGCCAAAAGAGCAACTTGCATTGGATTTGAAAGGTAGAAGTGAAGCACCATCTGTTACCTACTGAAGGTCATCGAGATTGGATGTGGCACCAGTGGGTGCTTCTAGTTCATCCTCCCTCTCCTTCCCTTCACATCCAGCTCTTCCTCCTGATGGTGATCCTGTTGACCAAGGGTCATTCCAGGTCCCTCCCCATACACTCGCTGGCAGACCTGCAGAGGCACAGCTGTCTACAGACCTCCTATGATCTCTTCTTTTGCTAGGTCCCATTTTTGAGGCCAGACATGCTTGGTATCTCGTACAGACTGGATATGAACTCCTCGGATCCTCCAGCTTTACTCCTGCACCTTCCTGCTCCCAGGTCCTCCCATATTTAGGTCAGGTCTAGGTTCTATAATAAACCCTTTATCCCAAGATGAATGGTGGTTCTGTCACTCTGCTTGAACCCTGACTGATTCACCCTGTTATCCGGTGCCCAAGAGAGCCCCACAGTATAGAACTGGGTGATAAGTATTTGATCTATCAGGATTTCACCTGAGCATCTTTTTCCTACATATGGAGTAACGAAATCAGACCAAAGAGATGGGACGGCATTTCTCCAAGAGAAAGAGTATCGACCTCTACAGCCTGTGTAGTTCCTTACTAGCTCATTTGACTCGTTTAAAACATCATCTTAGGGGCGCCTAAGTGGCTCAGTCGGTTAAGTGTTTGAATTCGGCTCAGGTCATGATCTCATGGTCTGTGGGTTCGAGCCCCACATCGGGCTCTGTGCTGACAGCTCAGAGCTTGGAGCCTGCTTCGGATTCTATGTCTCCCTCTCTGCCGCTTCCCCACTCACAATCCGTCTCTCAAGAATGAATAAATGTTAAAAAAAAAAATTTAAACATCATCTTCATCTTCTGCTGCTTCTGCCCCACCCCTCACACAATGTCACACTCAGACTCATAGGCTGCAGGCCGAGGCCGCTGAGCACTGCCTTCTCAGGGCCCGCTCCTCCCCCGGCCAGCCCCGTCTGTGTGCCCTGCGTTTCTTCCCCTCCTAGATTCGGCCAACAGAGACTGTGCCGTTCTCACAGGCACTGCAAAGACCTGTTATTGAGTTGTCGGTTTTTGAAAAGATGCCTCACTGCCAATGCAAAGCAGCACATCAGCTAAAAGACGGGTAACCTTCATCTTGGCACACATTCCGCTCTCAGTGAGTACACCCCGGCAATTCCCATTTAGACGTTTTTTGCAGAACAATTTTGTAGCATTTCCATTTATTACACATTTAATTGCCTTTTAATTGGTGCAGCTGTTTTCAGCATGTTTGAGGCATATTGGAACTATCTGCCTTAGAACCCATTTCAGGCTTGCTTCCTGCCCTGGATTACATTACTGTTGGCCAAAACTTTGTGCTTGAGCCTTCAAGTTTAATCAAAGACTTACTGTCTAGCATAAAGGCTTGTGATCACGGTAATTCCTTTAGGCAGTGGGTAGAGCAATACAGGATTTCAGAGGTAATCTCAGCAGCTAAAACTACCATTGCAACGCACCAAGTTCATGGCAACGCGTCCATAACCATCAGTGGGTCTTAGAGGCCAGACACTTAAATGGAAGTTCTAAATCCATTATTTTCAATGCCTAAACCTGAGGCAAGAGGTGTGGCTTTCCTGGAGTAGTGGGGGTGAGCTCTAAAGTCCTATCTGCATATAATATTCTGGGGAAATATGTATTTCTTGGGAAATACAATGAGAAAATCTAACTAGTGCTGTTTGCTACTTAAGAGGAACCCTGGTTAATGCTTGGGTGTGGACACAGACAAAGCCCCAGAACTGCATATCCCAGAATCCCCTTCCCTCTATGGCTCCTGGCTGGAGTCAACCACTGAGGGGCTCTCACCTGAGAACGCAGGTAGGTGAGCAGGTGAGGCCCTATTCTCTGCAGGCAGTGGCAACCACACATGGCAGCAAGCTCTTGATGTGTCATAATTTTATCATGACTTAGGTCATTGGTGGGGATGCCCCAGAATTCTTGAGAGTTGCCATGATTACTGGCGAGCTCATGAGAAGCACCCATTTGAGTACTTTAGGCTGAGATCTGGGGGATGGCTTTTCTGACCAGCAATTCCAGTGGTTGTTTAGGCCCTCATTCTCTATACTAAGACGTATAATTCCCAAAAAATATAGCATGACTTCTGTTTTCCCAATTGGACCCTGTCTGATACAAACCTCTCCCTTTTCACCAATGCCATGTGTCACAAAAATTTGAGCCAGTCACTTTACTAGGTGCTTTACATGTGTTATCTCATTTAATCCTCAGTATAACCTTATAAGATCAATCCTGTTACTTCCTCCACTCCCTCCACTTTATAAGCAAAGAAACTGAGGCTTGAAGGGGTTAAGTAATTTGCCCAAGGTCACCCAATAAGATATGCAGAGTCATAGACTTTTAGAGCTACAGTGTCCTTCTGAAATTGGCCAGCTGAGTAACATTTTTTCATGATTTTATATATATATATGTATAATTTATATGTTATATATAAATATATTATATTTATGGTTAGTAATTTCTTATATTAAATATAATTTATTGTCAAATTGGTTTCCATACAACACCCAGTGCTCATTCTAGCAGGTGCCCTCCTCAATGGCCATTACCCACTTTCCCCTCTCTCCTACCCCCCATCAACCCTCAGTTTGTTCTCAGAATTTAAGTCTTTTATGGTTTTCCTCCTTCCCTCTCTGTAACTTTTCCCCCCTTCCACTCCCCCATGGTTCTCTGTTAAGTTTCTCAGGATCTACATATGAGTGAAAAAATATGGTAACTGTCTTTCTCTGCCTGACTTACTTCACTTAGCATAATACCCTCCAGTTCCATCCACGTTGCTACAAATGGCCAGATTTCATTCTTTCTCATTGCCAAGTAGTATTCCATTGTATATATAAACCACATCTTCTTTATCCATTCATCCATTGATGGACATTTAGACTCTTTCCATAATTTGGCTATTGTTGAAAGTGCTGCCATAAACATTGGGGTACATGTGCCCCTATGCATCAGCACTCCTGTATCCCTTGGGTAAATTCCTAGCACTGCTATTGCTGGGTCATAGGGTAGATCTATCTTTAATTTTTTGAGGAACCTCCACACTGTTTTCCAGAGCAGCTGCACCATTTTGCATTCCTATCAACAGTGCAAGAGGGTTCCTGTTTCTCCACATCCTCCCTAACATCTATATAGTCTCCTGATTTGTTCATTTTAGCCACTCTGACTGGCATGAGGTGGTATATCAGTGTGTTTAGATTTGTATTTCCCTGACGAAGAGTGACGTTGAGCATCTTTTCATGTGTCTGTTTAGCCATCTGGATGTCTTCTTTAGAAAAGAGGCATCACAATCCCAGACTTTAGCCTCTACTACAAAGCTGTAATCATCAAGACAGTATGGTACTGGCACAAAAACAGACACATAGGCCAATGGAATAGAATAAAGACCCCAGAATTGGACTCAAAAATGTATGGCCAACTAATCTTTGACAAAGCAGGAAAGAGTATCCAATGGAAAAAAGACAGTCTCCTTAACAAATGGTGCTGGGAGACCTGGAAAGCAACATGCAGAAGAATGAAACTAGACCATTT
The DNA here is from genome assembly GCF_018350215.1 of Panthera leo. NCBI lineage: Eukaryota > Metazoa > Chordata > Mammalia > Carnivora > Felidae > Panthera > Panthera leo. The sequence continues at coordinate 74,629,268 of NC_056684.1, read as the reverse complement.
TCTTACACCATTCACAAAAATATACTCAAAATGGATGAAGGACCTGAATGTGAGGCAGGAAACCATCAAAACCCTAGAGGAGAAAGCAGGCAACAACTTCTCTGACCTCAGCCGCAGCAATTTCTTACTTGACACATCTCCAAAGGCAAGGGAATTAAAAGCAAAAATGAACTACTGAGACCTCATCAAGATAAAAAGCTTCTGTACTGCATGATAATATATTTTAAAAGTCCAGTGGAAGATTAGAGTGAGTCAGCCTCTCCCAAATAACATGGCCATTGTGACTAAGCAAAACGCTAAAAGGACCACCGTCAAAATTCGACCAACAAGAGATGTAGTGACTAGTGAAATTGCGAACATAGTGGGGAGCATTCAGTGCTAATGGGCATTGTTAAAAAATCAGAGCTGGTTTTTGAACCAGATGCAGAGCCAGGAGAATGGCTTTAGCAGTGGCGGTGATGATCACCTCTTCAAGAAGGTCTGTAAGAGGATTTTGAATTCCAATCACTGCCCCTTTTCCTACTGAATTGAGACCTAAAATACCCTCTTATCTGACTTCCAAGTTAAGCGTCAGAAAGATCTCTTCACCAGAGACGCTGTCTTGAGCGTTGGGATACTCGCTAAGCAGGGACCCATGAGGATGTTGATGTGATTAAAAGGTTCAGCTATGGTCACAGGGGTTTTTAGTAATAACATTTCCTGAATCAAGTGAAAATAGTATTCCTTCCCAGAGATGACTTCAAATATGACTACTATAATGTTGGGTTAAAGGAAGAGGAAGGAATGTATAAGAAACAAGGCAATGGAAGAATTGCTTTTGTCCTGCTGCATGAACTAGAACATGCGAGTCCTGCTGCATGAACTAGAACATGCGAGAAACGTCATTTTTTTCTTTAATAAAGCTGACTTTGAGGTCCCCATGTCCCTAAACTGGTACGAAATCCAATTTTAGTCATTGTTAGGGTGCTCTCTCTTCCTGCCACCTCTCTCCCCACCCCAGGGACATGTGAAAGTCCTGAAATTTCTTTGCAGAACAGGCTACTCAGGAAAGCCCCTCTGAATATTGATCCCCGGGTCAGTGCTGACTGTCCTCTTTCAGGCTCACACAACTCCTTGGAAAGCAGAAAGCTCTTCTGTGACCATACCACACACAGGCTCAGGGATGTTGGCGTCTTTGGATCCTCCTTCTGGGGCCATGCCTTCCTGGAAAGCACGAACCAGTACTCGCTGAGGACTTGCCCCCTCCCTAGAAGGCTTTACGGGAGAGGGGCTCTCTCCCTACTAACTTTGCATCATGGTCCTCATATCATTCAAGTTATTTTCTTCAAAGTGCTTACTGCTATCTAAATTTATGTGGTTCATTTGTTTATTTTAATTCTCTGTGTTCCACTTTCTGTTAGCCCCCCCATCTTAACAACAACATCAAACATTTATTGAAAGTTTACTATAAAAATCTTTTAATTCTCAAAATAATCCTATTATATAGGCTATGTTTTCTCAATCCTATTTTACAACCGAGGCGCAGAGAGGTTAAGTAATTCACCTAAGTTCACAGATGCTAGAATGGCCAAAGCAGGATTTAAACCCAAACATCTGATTTAAGAGTCCTTCTGCTTAATCATGATGACATTCAGTGTTTTCCTATTGCCATCATCCATAGTTTTACTTCTGGATTATTAAGAATATGCCCACTCCTCCCTCCCTCCTTTCTTCCTTCCATTCTTTCTCCCCTCCTTTCAGACAAAACTTAAATTTACTGTTTTATTTCCTCATTTTTATATCCATAGACTTCAGTTTTAATTTCTCTTCTTACTGAAAGAATTCTCTTAATGATTTTCTCAAGCAGTTTTTGTACATTAAATTTCTAAGGCCTGGTGTGTCTGAGAATATCTTTAGTTTAGCCATCAGATTTAAATGAGTAGATCTAAATTCTGGATTAGCAGTTCTTTTTTTCTCATACTTCCAAAATACTATCAATTTTGCTATATCCAAGATTGAGAATTCTGATGCCAATCTGATTCCTTTTCTTTTGAAGATGATCTGTTTTCTCTCCAAAAGATTTTAGAATTTTTCCTTTGCCTTTTATGTTCTCATTCTAGGTGTGTGTGTGTGTGTGTGTGTGTGTGTGAATCTGTCCTGTCTATACCACTATGAGCTTTTCCAGTCTGAGCTATTAAACTCCCTATGTCAGCTTGCTATTGCTGTGTTACAAGCACACCAAAACGCAGTGGTTTTAAGCACACCTTTATCAGCTTGCATCCTCCAAGTTGGCAATTTGGGCTGGGTTCTGCTGGTGGTTCCTCGGTAGGCAGCTGCTAATGAGCTAAATGGTTGTGTTTCTGGGGGTTGGTGGATGCCAGCTGGAAGAATGGGTCACAACTGAGCCACATGTCTTTCATCATCCATCTAGCTCTCCTGGGCTCATTCATACAGTAGCTCAGGCTTCTAAAAGCAGCACAAGACGGGAAGTTCCAATGGGCAACACTTTTAAAGGCTCAGCTTGCACCAATTCTTCTCTTGTCCCATCAGCTAACACAAATCATTAGGCCAAGCCTAGAATGAGTGTGGAGGGGACCAGCAAAGGTCATGGGTGTAGGCAGATGAAACAACTTGGGGGTCGTTACTGCAAAATCTACCACATCCCCCTTTAATTCCGGAAAATTCTTGACTGCTTTTTTTCAAGTATTTTTCTCTCCACTTATTCCCTTTCTTTCTGAGATTCCTCACACACAAATGCTAACTTCTTTACTTACCCCCCATCTCTCTGAGCCTTTACTTTTATACTTTCAACCGTTTTCATCTTTTTTAAAATCTTCCAGGAGAGTTCCTGACCCGATCTTTGGTTTCAGTTGTTCATTTTTGTGGCTTCTGCTTCCAAATGACCCATTGAGTTCCTGGTTTTATCAATTGTATTTTTGATTCCTGCCATCTCTAGCCAGTTTCTCTTTGTTCCTATTTCATGTTTCCAAAATCCTCCCTTGTGCTATTGAGGGGTTTTTTATGCCTGTTCTCAATCTGCCTGGTTTATTAAGTCTGCATCATTTGCTATACATTTATCCTTTGCTGTTTGTCTTTGAGAATGTAGATGAATTGTCACCTTTCCTCTGTAACTCATATTACCCTGGGAGTATCAATTGCCTTGACTGACAGTGGGTATCTGAAAACTCAGATCCTTGGTCCCGCCTCTTGAGGTGAGTTCGGGCAACAGGCAGTGTGTGAAAAACATAGCTCTGGGCTCCCAAGCCCAAGCCAGCCAGATGAATGATAAAAAGGCCCAGTTGTGACCCATTCTTCCCATTCTTGCTGTGTTTATCACACAGCAATAGCAAGCTGATATAGGGAGTTTAATAGCTCAGAATGGAAAAGCTCATAGTGGTCAAGACAGGACAAATTTACACACACACACACACACACACACACACACATCTAGAACATACCATTCCCTAAATACTCCCCAACTCCCAAAACAGCCACACTGCCCCACAAGGCATCTTCTTCTACTTTCCAAAGTAACAGTCAACATTTCTTAAGCATCTAGCATTTATCAACCCAGTTTTAGGTATTTTTACATGCATTGCATCTTTTTTAACCCACCCTGAGAGTTAGGTAGTATTGTTATGTCCATTTTAGAGATGAGAAGACAAAGAGAGAAAGCAAGTAACTTTCCCAAAATCACAGAGCATTACGTGGTGGAGGCAGGATTAAAATTTGGCCTGTTTGGCTTTAGAGCCCACACTCTTAACTTTTATACTATAGGCCAGGAAAAGAGGGAGCCTCAGGAACCAGGCCCTCTGTTGCCCCGATTTGCTGTCTGCTGTCTGAGCAGGTGGGCTCCAGCACTTCCTGTGCTGATGCTTCTTGCTGTTGCTGGGCCAGTAAGGCTGTTTTTCTGCCTGACAAGCAAATTTCCGTCCCTAGCAACGTAAGTGAACGAGCAGGATATGACTAGAACACTCTTCTGTATTCTGTTGTAGCACTTGCCTCCAGATCCTCTCTGGAAGAAGTGTAAATCCTCTCCACACTCAGTTCCTCCCGTCCCCCATCCCATACCCTAGGACACAATCACGTTCTGCCTCCCCGGGATCTTGTTATCTTTTGGGTTTTGCCCCATTATTAGAGGCTTCAAACTTGTTTATGTGACATCTCTGGGGTGGATTCAGGGGAGGCAGCCAGCGTCTCATATTAGGTCATATTAGGCAGGAAACATCTGTATATGTAATTTCCGAAGTAATTTATTCACTCACCCAAGCCCCAAAGAACATCTAGCCCTGGGAGCGCTAACCTCTGTCCTTCACCAGGTATTTCCTTCCAGCTCATATTCAGTCCCCAAAATCAACACAGGAATTCTATTATTACATCAATCTTTAAAATGGCTTAGTCTCCTGCAGAAATGAGTCTCAGTATACAGTTGCATACATATAAACACTCAGATTCGGGGCAAAACTTCTTAAGAGGCACCATTTTGGAGTCCTTCCTACCACCGCCTCAGATAACCGACTTTCTCCTTGTTGATCCTGATGTTTAACCCCTGACGCTTTGAGCACTGTTCACATTTTTCATGACTGGCGCACGCACTTAGGTCTCTCTCTCCAGCCACATTTAGAAGGGCCCCAGACTTCATACCAACTACTATCCTTTTACATATGTCCAGAGCCACACCTTTTGGCCCCGGCCAGGCCTGCTGGTCCTACTCCTAATTCTGCACTGCAGCCATCCTTCAAAGTTCAGTTCAAACACTCCTGCCTCCAGGAAGTCTGCCCTTATTGCTCAGTCCAAAGTGATCTCTCTGAACTTAAACAGCAAAGAGGTTGTAAAGGCCACACACGTACAGGGCTTTGCTGAGAGTGCCTGCATCCAGATTCTCCAAACCACGGTCCTTCACAAGGTGAACCACAGGGATTAGAGCTCGAGACATTTGAGTTCTGACCTTCCCCTACCCTCACATCGCCCCTCCTTTTCCAGGTGATTCTAGCATGCACGCATAGTTTAGATTTGCATTGTGAATATAATTATGGATATATATGAGTTATATGTGGGATGCCTCCTGACTCGTTTACCACTTTGTAAAAAGGCAAACCAGTCACTTTACTTATCTGATTCTTATTTTCCTCATCTACAAAAAGGGGAGGCTGAGCTAGGTGATTGCTTTTTTTTTTTTTTTTTTTTTTTTTTTTTACATTTATTTATTTCTGAGAGACAGAGAGAGACAGAGTATGAGCAGGGGAAGGGCAGAGACAGGGAGACACAGAATCCCAAGCAGGTTCCAGGCTCTGAGCTGTCAGCACAGAGCCTGACATGGGGCTCGAACTCATGGACCACAAGATCATGACTTGAGCCAAAGTCAGATACTTAGCCACCCAGGCACCTCTAAGCTAGATGATTTCTGAGGCTCTGTTTATGATTCAGATTGTAGACAACTTTAAGTCAGGGACCTCATGTCCTGATTTTGGTTTTGTTTTGTTTTGTTTTTGCTTCTACAGCACTGTGAGCAAATATTGGTGTTTAATACTGTCAGATTAATCAAGAAATCAGTGATTATCTTAGGTGCCTTTGTAGTTCTAATTCTTTAGTAGGTGGGTCCTAATCTAGCAGGTTGCCATCATGGGTATATGTTTCAGAAATGGTCTCTGGAAAACAGAAGTTACCTTGATCAGCTGGCTGTATTTTTTCAGGGCAGTCCAAATTTCTTACGACTCTTGTTCTGAGCAACTTCTCTGAGAAAATGGCCTCTACATAGCATAGAAAAACTGAGATTTGCTGTAGGTTGGTTATTCCCATACCTAAATTACACAGTTCCCACCATTCCAGAATTTGGAGTCAAGACCCTGAGGAAAATCCAATTCCATCCAAGATATTTTATATTTTATGACAGGGAACTTCCTGGGGGTCACCATATGCTACGATATGGCCTGAGGTTGTAGGAAAGAGAGAAAGTGGCTCCTTCCTGAGGTCAAATCACTGGTTCCAGAAGACCACCTCCACTGAGGACTGCAGAGAAGACAGAAGAGCTGGCTTCAGTCCAGAAGCCCAAACTCCCCT